>NC_050457.1:28520586-29214336 GCF_903995425.1 Onychomys torridus | reverse complement strand
AACTAGGTGAAATAAAATAAAATATCACAATTTGTGGGATAAATTTGTAGCAGTCTTTACAGGTAAAAGTACAACCTTAAATGTTCCTGTTAAGTGCCAGGAGGTGGTGGCTCATTCCCACCACCTTTATTCCTAGCACTTGGGAGGCAGAGGCAGGTGGATCTCTGTGAGTTCGAGGCCAGCCTGGTCTACAAAGTGAGTTCCAGGAAAGGCTATACAGACAAACCCTGTCTCGAAAAAAAAAAAAAAGTTCCTGTTAAGAATCACTGTTATAAAATCAGTAAGTTAAGCTGCTTCCTTGAGGAACCAACAAAATAGGAGCAATTGTTAACTATTAACCACATGACAAAAGGCAAAGGCAGAAGACACAGAGTGGAAGCACAAATAATGGCATTGAAAATAAAATCCCCACAGACAATTAATTAAAACAAAATTGATTCCTTGCAAAGATCTATAAAACTTATCAGAAATAATAAGGCAAATAAAGAAAAAGAACAAAATACAAATATTAAGAAACAGAATAAATCGATACAGACTCCATCTGTGTTACAAAGGAGAATAATGAACTACTATGAACAATATTCTGACCACAAACTCAGCGAGCTAGTTAAAATGAGCCATTTTTTTCAAAAGAAAGAATTTGCCAAATCAAGCAAAAATCAAGTGGATAAACTGAATGATTTCCTGGCAATTAAATATACTAAGTTTATGACAAAAGAAAATAAAAGTAACAACAACAAAATGACTTCCAACAAAGAAAGTCCCAGGCTCAAATTAATTTCATTGATGAATTACTTTAAACACTTCAGAATGATAATATTAACATGAATTCTATGTAGTATGTCCAGAAAATATCAAGAGAATATTTATTTTTGCTTTGGTGTGTTTGTGTGTGTGTGTGTGTGTGTGTGTGTGTGTGTGTGTGTGTGTGAGAGAGAGAGAGAGAGAGAGAGAGAGAGAGAGAGAGAGAGAGAGAGAAGATGAAGCAAAGACAAAGAGAGTGTATGTGCCTGTACACATGTACAGAGGCAAGAAGACAAGACATCATCACGTCTTTGCCTGTATCTCTCTCTACCTATTCCTTTGAGGCAGGTCTCTTTCTGAACCTGGGGCTCACACTTTCTTTCCTAGACTGGAAGCCAGCAAGGGCCAGCAACCCCTCTTGAAGCTGGTTTACAGGTGTTTCATGGAAATGCCCACCTTGTTATAAGGGTAATGGGATCTGAACTCTGGTCTTAATGATTTTGAAACAAGCACTCTTAAACCAGTGAACCATCTTTCCAGCCCATAACAGAAGAGTTATATTCCAATTTATTTCTGTGAGACCACTGTTCCTGTCTACTATTTTCTGTTGTGGTGACAGATACTTGATAAGAATGAAAACAGAACAGATTGTTTTGTTTCATTTCACTACCTCTAGTTTCAGTCTGTGATCTCTAGTACCATTGCTTTGGGCCCATGGTAATGCCCAAACTATGATAGACGAGCATGGAAAAAGAAAGATGTTCAACTCACAACAGCCATCGGTCAGAAGGAGAGAAAGAGGAAGGGGTTGGAGACAATATATACTTTTGAAAAATGCATTTGGAGTGACTTATTTGCTCCAACAAGGCCCCACCTTCTGATAGCCTAGTCAGTTATGGACTTAATTAATAGAGCCATCACTTAATCACATTAGTGTTGTACACTGTGAAGATTTGGCACTGTGAATGGTTTAATAAACAAACTGACTGGCCAATAGCTGAACAGATTACGGCTAGGCAGAAGAGCCAAACTGAGAACTCTGGGAAGGAGAAGGGCAGAGTCTGGAGTCGCCAGCCAGATACAGAGGGAGCAGGAGATGAATGTGCCATGCTAATAAAGGTACCACCACATGGCAGAGAGTAAATAAGGAATATGGGGTAACTTAAAATTTAAGAGCTAGTTAGGAACAACCTTGAGCTATTGGCCGAGCATTTAGAATTAATATAAGCCTCAGTGTGTTTATTTGAGAGCAGCTGCAGGACAGGAAAACTCTGCCTACACATTAGCATCCTAATGATCATTCCAGACCCCTTTCAGTTGCACAACTAACTGGGCATCGTGTTTTCAACATTTTAACCTTTGGGGACATTACATATGCAAACCACAAAATTCCAACCCAAAGATTCCAAGTGTTAAGAATTCCAACATTCCTCAGAAGTCCCAGTTCAAAGTTTTCCTGGAGACATGAAATACATTCTTAACTGTGAGCCCCTGTGTCAATCAAAATAACAAGTTAAATATTCCCAATGTGTGTAGGATGGGTGTAGGGCAACAATCCCATTAGAAAATGAATCAATGGAACCACGGAAAGGAAGGATGAGGCCAAAGCAAGATCAAAACTAGCAGAAGAAACACTGCATCCTGTAGCTCTCAGCTGGCACCCAGGGCAAGCAGAGATTTGAGATGAGTTGTGAGGGTTCTGAGTAGCCCACTCTTGAGTTTTTTATGGAGCATGTGGCTTCTGCTGGCACGGCTCAGCTCACTTCATGCAGCTTCCCTTGGCACCTGTCCCTCCCACAATCCTGGCTGTTCAGCTTCCTGAAGTCTCTGCTGCAGGGTCATCTCCACTTTCACAGCCACAGAGGTTATAATCACAAAGGCTATTTGCCTGACTTTGGCCATGGTAAACAATACCGGGCCTACCTGGTATTTCTTTTGAAGTTAGATGAAAAATTCCATTAACCCACAACTTTTAAATTCTGCATATCTATGAACCCAACATTATATGAATAACATTAAAATTTGAGACCAATAAAGTGTTCTGTGTGCTTGAACCAAGACTGCAGGAGATTCTGAATGCCTGTGTGGCAGAGCACAATGAAATGAATCCTAGACAAAAGTCTTCTATCCATCCATGTAGGAGAAAGATACCATAGCATTCTCTTCCCAGGGACATTTTTTGTTTGCTCTTTCATACTCTTGAGCCTGTAATCTCAGGGATCTGGACAATTCCTGAAATGCTTTCAGGGAATTTTTCCTGTTGTCCTAGTACAAAGTACTTGACTACGTTTGTTTGTTTTGTTTTGTTTTGAGACAGCATTTCTCTATGTAGCCCTGGCTGTCCTAGAACTTGCTCTGTAGACCAGGGTGGCCTTGAACTCAGAGATCTACCTGATTCTGCCTCCCTAGTGCTGGATTAAAGATGTGCACCATCACCACCCAACTTAGTATTTGACTTAATAGTGTATTGCTCTTCAGCAACCCAACCCTCCTTGGCTCCAACTTCAAATGCATTGCTTTTCTCGCCAATGTTCAAGGTTTTCAAAGCCAAAAGTAACCATCAATACCCATTCCACAGTGGGAATGTTATGCTTCCTTGAAATTTCCTTTTACATTAATTATCACATCATCTCCTTTTTTTTTTTTTTTTTGAGCTGAGGATCGAACCTAGGGGCCTTGAGCTTGCTAGGCAAGCGCTCTATCACTGAGCTAAATCCCCAACCCCACATCCTCTCTTAATTCCACCTCTCAATAAAGTCTCAGAACACAGACAACTTTTTGACCTGCATAAAATGGCTGCTCCAAAGCCCTGTAGAATCTCCATTTCCATCTGAAAATTCATGAGCCTCTCCTGATTCTCAATATCTCCATCCATCACTAAGGCTTTCTGTTCTCCTCAGAACCCTCCATTAAGTTCAGTCTACAGCACCTAGAGTCTTGACCAGCTGCTTCTCAGAACTCCTCTGAATTCCTCCCATAAAGCAGTTCCAAAGGCTTCAAGTACAGCGACAGCAATGGCTACTTCTCAATACCAGCTCCTGCAGTTAGCTTTCATTTCATGTCCAATCTTCAGCATACCCTAATACAAAACTGTCAAAAATGCACAGAAAAGTACAAAGGAATCACTGTCATGAACATAGGTACTGAAGTTTCAAAAAAATAGAAGCAAGTGTATTGAACTAAGAAATACATAAAAAGTGTTAAGCTTCATAACCAAGTGGGGTTTGCCCTGGAAATACTCAACTGGTTCAACATTTGAACAATGAAATAAGGTAATTCACCCATTATTAGTCTTAAAAGAAGAAAAAGGATATGAGGATATTAAAAGATACAAGGTAATGCTAATGTTTGACACAAATTATGACAGATTCTGAGTACCATCCGTCATCATGGAAATTTGAATTAAAGCCAAAGTGTTATACAATTTCACATTTGGTACCTCAAATAAGCTGACAAAAGTCGTGGCCACATGGCAATCAACAAGCACATAGTGGAGCCAGAACTCTTATTACCTACTGAGATAAAGGGAAATGTACAAAGCACATTCTGAAATGCTTTGCAGATTTTCTTACAAAGTTCAATGTGTATTTACCATGGGAGCCATAATTTTTAGCTATTTACTGAAGAGATATGCAAATTCATGTTCACATGACGACCTTTACACATTTATTAGTATTGTCTGTATTCAGAACTAGAACTCACTATTTGCTCTTCTGCCAGCAAGTGAATCAGCCAAGGGCTCCACACGTGCAGTGTAAAAGGAAATGCTAGTAAGCAATAAAAGCGCATGTATTATTAACTCATGAAACAGCATGATATTCCTTAATAAATTCTGCAATGTGGAAGAAGCCATACTTAAAATACTAATACATATTTTATGATCTGATTTATATAACATTCGGGAAAGGCAAAACTAGAATACTGGGTTTTCAGTTGCCTGATTGCAAGTAGAGGGCTAAGTTGACTACACAAGGACATACGATACTGGATCCTGTCATAATGAAGGATGAGGAGCAAAATACTTATAAATGGGAGTAAAGTCTGCAGTCTGGTTAAAGGCACTATCCGATTTCTTTATTTGGGTATTTAAGTTGTGTGAGGTGCTAACAATAAGACGAAACTGGATGGAGGGACTGAAGGGAAGCTCCACAACGTGCGTGAAGCTTTCCCATAAGGATGGTTTTCTATTACCTTACCCATCCAGCTTGGAAGCAGAGCACTCTTCAGTCTTACTTTTTTTTTTTTTTTTTTTTTTTTTTGGGTGTATTAAGTTCTGCTGATGAATCCTCGATCGGTCTCACAGGCACCATCTAGGCAAGACTTCCTTCACTCTGGACCCAGAGTGGGTACATCTCTGTTTTCCTTGGTACCAATATCTTCCCTCCATTCCTTAGGCATCATCCAGGAACCACCCCTCCTCACTCCTAGTGAGCTACAGAGTATGCTTGTATATGGGGATTTGTGAATTCTTCATGGCTTATCATATCTGTGTCTCCTTCTTTCTGGTTCTATCAACCACTTCAATTTTCCTCTCATGACACATCAGTGCCTGCATTCAAACAGCTATTTCTTATAGTCAATCTCATCATCCTTAAATGCCAAGGTCATCTCATTCCCATCACAAGGCCGCCTGACTTCCCACTTCACCTCAATTTCTCCCCAACTGATCATTTCCACATGCAAAGGGGATTGTGTACATCTCTTATGATGGGTTATTTATTTCCATTTCACTTCAGTGGAGTCATTTGTGTGCTTTCATCTCCACAACTAACATATTATGGAAATATAATTTTAATGCATTATGGCTTCAAAAAAATTAACTCCCACATGTTGAAAAGTATTTCCTTAGAGTCTCAAAAGCTATAACAAATTTAACATGGATTTTCAATAGAAGTAAAGTATTTTATACTGCCAATTAAATCCTGAATTGTTTTTATGTCAAAGAACTTATTAAAATTCATAAGAGAATACTTTTTTAAAAGAAAGATATCTTCCTGACACACAGAAAAATAAACATTATTAATATGTAGGTATGTACTCAGTTTTAATCTTCTTCATATGGGCAAATATTTCTTTGTAAATAATTATTTTACAACTTGTTTCTTGTTAACAATGTATCACTAGTATCATTCAAAAGCCAATCAACAGGGCTGGCAAATTGGTTCAGCAGGTAAGAGTATTTCACACCAAGACTGTGACCTAAGTTCAATCTCTGGGACCCACATGGTAAAAGGAAGAAATTAGATTCTGCAAGCTGTCATCTGACCTCCACACATACTTGGTGGCATGAATTTGCCTGCACACACACAAGCACACACACACACACACACACACACACACACACACACACCGACAAATGAATAAATAAAATTGTAAGAACTTCCAAATCTTTTTGATTTATTACATAGTGTTCTTCTGTGTGAATTATCATAATAAATTACTCAAACCACTACAATTAAGCATCTAACTTCTGCCCAGTTTTTCTGTGTTATTAACAATGCTGTTGATTGCTTGTCTATAAACATATCATTTATCAGTAGTCGGATTATTTCCATGGAATTTCCCAGCGGTACAATACTTAAAACAAAGGCGTACACATCTCAACACCCATGACATATAGCACCAGTTTCCTTCAGGAAATTTTGTTCCGATTTGCTTTTAAACAGTTGTACATAGGATAGCTGATTGTCGTCCTAGCTTCTCTAATAAAGTACCTTGTGGATTTATGTGTCTGCATTTATTTGTTTATTTTGTGTGTGTATGTGAATATGCATATGTGTATCTGCTTGGGTGCCACAATGTGCATGTGGAGGCCAGAGGATGACTGGCAGGAGTCAGTCCTCACCTTCCCTCATCTGAGTTTCAGGGATCAAGTTCAAGTCATAGGGCTTAGCAGCAAGTGCCTTCACCTACCGAGCCATCCTTCCAGAACCTCTTCTTATTTTCAAAGTATCACTAGCTTTTTAATGTAATTGTTTCAGTCAGGGATGCTTTTCCAAGAGTTAACAAATTATCTGTCTCTTGCTCACTGTTCACTGTGTACTCATAAGCCATCAGTTTGTTCTTGGAAGGCTATTTTTCCAGACATACTGTTTACGTGAGATTTTTCAGGTTTGTTTGTTGGTTTGTTTTTGTTTTTATAGATTCTCTGTTTTATGTTTTTACATTGCTATGACAAAATACTGGAGAAAACTATTTTTAAGAAAGATGGGGGCCACACAATAGCACAGGAGGAAAAGGTCACTGCCACCCAGATTGACAACCTGGATTTGATGAAAGGAAATAATTGACTCCCAAAATCTGTCTTCTGTGGTCTAACCATACACTGTGGCATTCTCACTCCTCTGTCACCTCCTCCCAACTAAAATAGATAATTGTTTAAAAAATAAAAAAGTAGGTAGATTTATTTGAAATCATATTCCAGAAGTTCCCAGAGGTTTAAGCATGATTGTGCTGCTCAGCCCAGGCAGATGATGGGGCAGAAGAGCATTAAAAAGAAAGCTGAATGGAACAGAGCTGCTTGCTGCATGATTGCTGGAAGCAGAGGAAGAAGGAGGAGCCAGAGAGAAGCTCTTCAAGACATGGCCTCCCAAATCTACTACTTCAGCCTCTCCTCACCTTCCATACTTAGGGCAGCCCCACCCCTACCCCACACTGAAGGTTGTCTACTTACATTTTCAATCCATCCATGGGTTAATATTATAATCTAATTGTATCACTAATCTCCTATGGATCTCTTAGCCCAATCAAGTTGACAAGGGAGACAAACCACTATTGCATCTTTGCTCCTTCTCCATTGATATAATCTTGATGTCATTTTATTCAGTGTAAAAATTGAACAATGATTTGTTGTTTTCAAGTACAAATTGTTATATGAGAGATATTTTTGAAAGATAAGAAATAAATTTAAGGACCAGGTGGTGGTGGCACTTGCCTTTAATCCCAGCACTCCAACACTCAGGAGGCAGAGCCAGGCAGATCTCTGTGAGTTCGAGGCCAGCCTGGGATACCAAATGAGTTCCAGGAAAGGCACAAAACTACACAGAAAGACCCTGTCTCAAAAAACCAAAAAAAAAAAAAAAAAAGAAAGAAAGAAAGAAATTCAAACAACTATCAGAAAATGAGAGAGAGAGAGAGAGAGAGAGAGAGAGAGAGAGAGAGAGAGAGAAAATGTTTCCAAAGTTGGGTGGAAAGGGAAGTGGAAGATCTTGGAAGGAATTGAGAGAGGAGGCTGAATATGATGAAAATACAGCTTACAAAATTCTAAAATGATTAGTAAAAACATTATTTCTTATAAAAAAAGAAAATTCTAATACAAGGTTAAATTTTCTCCACTTTTGGCTTTAACAATTATGTTTCATGCATGATGAAAACAATCTAACCAACTTCACATTAACAGAAATCTATCAACTTGTGTAATACAGCAAGAGCAGCTATGCTTCCAAAAATTTCAACTTCTGCCATCACACAGTGCTGAATCTCAGCCTCTGACTCCTTTAAGGGTACTCCTAGATGTGTTGGTGAGATACCCTGCATTTCTAACGCATTCCTACAGAAATAATGCCAAATTAAAGACATCCCCCCACTTAGGATTGAGTACATCTATAAAGGGTGATTAAAGATAACTTTAACCAATATTTAAGACATCATATCAAAATTATGTTGTCTCAAAATAACCAGTGTTAATTTACTTTAATACTCCTGCTGTTCTAGATCCTTGTTAATATTCCTACTGTATTCTTAAATTGTTACATGGATCAAACATCTTCTTTATCATGCATCCCCAAGATTGTGACTTATCACTTACAAACCCACATTTAAAACATCTTTGTCCTTCTGTAAGGATGATTCTGCAGTGCGTGCATACATGTGTGCATGTGTGTGTGTGTATGTTGTGTGTGCACATGTGCACATGCCTGCTTGTACTAACTCTCAGTAGTGGGGTGTTTTGTCATTGACAGGTCTCTTTCTGGTTATATGATAACAGAATTTACCTTTTAATGCCTAAAAGTTATCTCTCTCTCTCTCTGATGTCACAAAATCACATTGTTGCATTAATTGGGATATCCTAATTATTATCATTTTGTTTAAACATCTGTTTCTGGTTAGCTTCTTTTTATGCTGAGTCCAAAATACCTTAGACTAGAGTATCCCCTAAAGGCCATTCTAGCACAACGACTCTTTTTTTATTTTATGTGACTTTCTTACTCATTGCCATATTTGATTCCCTAGCTTCATCAGATGAGGAGGATACCAAGATAGAAGTGTAGTTGACCTCCTTTCCATGTCCATTCTTACACTAAAGGTAAATCCCAACACGTAAAACTGTTACAAATTCCAAGACTTAATAAAGCTGTCACTACCATCACATACAAGTCTCTTCTTCTCTGATGATGTTCACAAGATGCCATTGGATCTTTTCAAACCAGTCTGTCACCCTAGTTTTCTATATTTGAGGGTCACTGTGGTAGTTAATATTCTCAGGGTTGAGAATCACTTAAAAGATTATCCAGATTTTGTTAACTGTGGTGTGAGGATCCATGATGGGTGGCACCATTCTGCAGGCTGGAGTCCCAGACTGAATAAAAGGAGGAAGCTAGTTGAGGGCTGTCATTCATCTCTACTTCCTGCCTGTGGATACAATGTGACCAACTGCCTCATGGTCCCATTGCTATTGCCTCCTCACCGTAATGGACTGTACCATCAAGTTGTGAGTCAAAATAATTCTTTGGAAAGGCAGTTTGTCATAGAAACCACGAGTAACTAATAGAATCATCCAATGAGTGGTTTGTTTATTTGCTTACTGTGTCAGTGGCTGTTTTTTTAGGTTTAATTCTGGGCCCAAGTAGAAGCCTGGCCAAGCACAAGATTAAGATTCCTCTAGTAATATAAACATGTATGATGGTTGAAAACAACTACTAGACTACAGGTATTTACCAACAATTCAACCATTTTCAACATATTACTTCCATAGCTAATGTGGGAAGTTTTCACAACTCACTTTGAAGCTGTTGAACTCTACAAATTTCTGAAAAAGGAAAAAGCACTTCAGTGGACTTGATTTATCCCCCAACTTTCCTTCTGTTCTAACTTCTTAGCTTTCTGCTCAGCCTTCACCAAGCTCATTCATACTTAGTTACTCAATTGCTTCTGCTCCACTCCCCTGACATGGCCACTACAGGATTCTGCAACCTTCAAGAAAATTGTCAAACTTCAGAAAACATATATGAAGCCTCTCTGGACCCCCATCAACAGCATCAGAAACTCACTAAGTGTTTTGAGAAGAAGCTTCTTATGGATAAAAAGTGACATGCACCTAGGCTCACATGTTTGCACACATGATTCTCAGCTAAGGGTCCTCTTCGGGAAAATTGAGCAACCATTAAAAGGTGGGGCCTTGTTGAAGTAAATGGGTCATTACAGGTGGGCCTTAATGTTTATAGTCAAGTTCTGCTTCCTGACCCACTGGGAAGTGAGCAAATCATCTCCTGTTCCCATTGCCATAGATAAATTGTTCCCAATGTTATACTTTACCTACCACAATGGACTTATATCTGCTTTGTGTGTGATCCAGAATAAATCAAGTTGCTTCTTGTCAGATATTCAACCACAGTGATAACAGAAGTAATTAATCCAGAACCCGGATTCCACTCTGAAAACGTTAGGTTTATTTTACATGTGATGGTGTGTTGCATGTTGTGTGCATGTACCTGTTTGTGAGGACACACAGATGTGTGTATGTGCGTGCATGTGTGAATGTTGAGACCAGGAGCTGATTTCTACTTTCTTTGATGAATCCCTGTCTTTCTTTGATTTTTTTTCTTTCAGTTATTTTATTTATTTGAAGCAGAGTCTCACTGAAACTGAAGCACACTGATTTGGCTAGGCTGACTAGCCAATGGGCTTCTCAGCCCTCTAAATGCTGTTGTTATAGGAGCAAGTAGCTATGCCTAGCTTTATATGTTTTAGGGATCCACCATACTCAGGTCTCATGCTGGTGCAGCAGGCTGACCAACTGAACGTTCTTTGTAAGTATTAAACTTCAGAAACCTTTAGAGACACACAAGGTACACACTTTTTCAAATGTCAGTCAATTTGGTTAGAAAGCATTGAAATATAAGTATTTGTAAATATTTGTAAATATAAATATAACCAGCCGCATCTCATTTACAATTAATTCCTCAACCATTAAAACAGAAGATGTTATTTTCTAATATTAATAATCTCCAAGTTAGCTGGGCAGTGGTGGCACACACTTTTAATCCCAGCACTTTGGGGGCAGAGCCAGGCAGATCTCTATGAGTTCGAGGCCAGCCTGGTCTACAGAGCAAAATCCAGGACAGGCGCCAAAACTACGCAGAGAAACCCTGTCTCGAAAAACAAACAAACAAACAAAAAATCTCCAAGTTAGAGCTTAAAGTATTTTCCAAGACAAAAATAGTATCAATGCAGTAAGAATGAATTTTGGAAGAATGAGCCAGTAGACTCCTGCTCCAGGTTCTCTGAATATTATTTAGACCATTATCCTAGATTAATACTACTGTTACCAAGCATCAGTGTGTGTTCAGTTCTCATTAAATTTCTGTCCTGACTAGTGGCATTCTGTCATAAAGTCATTTATTGTTTGACAGCTACAAGAGGAGATATGACTTGAAACTTGAAGAGAAAAAAAAAGGCATGGAAAGCCCATCTTTTTTGTGATGGGTCACTCTGATCATAGCTCCATTAGCAGAATTCATAGCATTGGTTTGAGATATGCTTCCCTTACATGTAAACTAATGTAAATTTCGGGTTAATATAAGTTAATTTAATTTTAAATCAATGATGAATATGAGGTGAAAATTTAATTAAAATGATGCTATGTTATTCAGTGTTTAGTGATAGAATGATGAAATTATCCTTCCGGGATTTTCCTTTTACTGAGGCGATGGGAGACAAAGAGAAAGGATAGCACAGAATGTACTGTGCTTGGGCACAATCAGCCTGCTTTTCTCCCAGAAACATAAAAAGCCAGCCTCTTAGTTCTGCTTCTACAGTCCGTCTGAGAGCTGGGATCACTAATCAGTCATGTAACAGGGTAATCACTGAAGCTCCCTGTGTAATTTTCCATCTGTAAAAAGGTGGATGTATTTAAAAAGTCTTCCATTTCTACATTGCAGTAATAACGTGGGAATTATATAAGATTTTAAGCATGAAAGCTGCTAGAAAAACTAAAAAGCATTATAGAAACTAAGTGGAGGGTATACCATCGTTATTCTTAGAGTCTTCTTGCATGTATTACTTCTTTGCTAGCTATACAAGTATCTCAAAAAGCTTTTGCTCTGAAACTTGAAAAAGTGACCACATACCTATTTCTCTAGAGAACTTCTAAAAACTTCAGCACTGTTGAAGCTTTGAACAAGGTAGTTCTTTGTCTTAGTGGCCATCTCAGCAGAATGTACCCAATGAATACCAGCATCCCCTCTCCAATTATGACAATAAAGACTCCAGACACTGATTTACTTATTTATAACATGGAAACTAGCTTGTAAAGAACACACCAAACTTTATAAAGGTATATCTAAGTATGTCATATCATATCTGTATGAATGTAAATACTCATGAAGAATCAGTGGTTAAGCTACCAACCCCTTACTAACAATATAAGTGTCATCACAGTATGATTGACAGAGGAAGAGTCAAATTTTAAAAACATCATGAAAAAAGACAACAAAATATCCATCAAGGTTGCAATACAAAGTCAGAAATTCATACCAGTAGGAAACTCCAATGCTTCCAAATAGCTTATCATCAAAATCTAAATGCAAAATAGAAGCAAACAACTAAATCAATTCCTCATTAATATTTTCTCTAATTTGCTAAGGCAAGAATTACATTGTTAACTGAGCAAATATGTGCATGTTGGGATGTGTTCATTTAACAGTGAGCCAGATCAATAATATACAAATTACACAGTTCCAAAGTCCTCAATATTTAAAGAACTCTATCATAACTGAAAGATAATCAAGAAGAAATATCACTTCTTCATATTCTATGACTGTTACTGGTTGTTTTGGCAGCTCGAGTACACTAGCATTCCTTTGTGGAGGCTTCAGATAGTAACAATGTGAACCCCAGTGAGAACCACTATGAATGAAAAACAGAAGTGGTAATTTTCTTCAAGAGACTGCAAGACTAGTGAGTATGTATCAGAAAGGCAGGGGTACACATTTTATGCAGTTTACCAGTTGACAAACTGATTCCTAATTCTCATACATTGTCTTATTTCTTCAGAATAAAAGGTCCATAGTGTTGCAAATGGTAATTTGTAAATATTTTCTTATTTCTCTCTTTAGGTTTTGAAAAAAAATCTATGAAAATTTTGAAATTTGACTTCTACTTAACTCTATGTACTGTTTCATTTGATTAAAGTAATCATGGATTGCATATAATTCTTCATGCTCTACAGCTATAGAACCAATGAGTGTCCCAATTAAGGCATACCCTTGAGCAGATTAAACAACACCCACTTGGCTGCCTCCATAAATTGTCACATTTAATATCAGCACCAGATTAGGAATAATTGGTCATATTTAGTCAATAAAGTTAAATATTGAGGATCCTTTCTAATATAACATTAACCAAATACATTTTTAAAAAGGAGAGAAATGGGTAGAGATGGAGGAAGGAATAGAAGACAAATTAAGAAACCAAAACAATTACACCATCGCTGAGGTGTAAACTAAGACTGGGAATGACAATACAGGAATTTTTGGCATAAATGAGAGACATAGAATAATAAGACTTGGTAATGGGAGAAGTTGGGGTGAGTAGATAAATACCCTAAGAATCCACTATCATATTCATCGTATTTACTACAAAGTCTAGCGGTTTAGTATCCACTAATAACTCAGAGTGGCAAAGCAGCTCCAGAGGCACCAGTGGAATTGTAGTCACATTCAACATTCCTACCCTGATAGAGCTATTGCCTCTTCATTTCTACTGTGACATGTTCATACACCCATATAATGTGCTCTGGCCACACTTACCACCCTACATTCTCATACCTTCCCCTGATCTCACCAAATCCACTGCTCCTCCTAGTAAGTCTCTTTCTCCTTATCATGTCATTTTGTATTCATTTTTATTTTGGTTTTATGGTCCACTGAGCTTATCTAGGGCCTCACACATGAGCATGTGGGTGGCACTATCCACTAGAGCATGGACAACTCATCAGTGCCTATTCTACTGAAGGAAGTGATTACCTCCTCAACAGCCAACAGCTGTTGCTTACTTACTTTCAGATTTTGGGGGCACATATTCATTCTTCTTTGTTAAAATTCCCATAATGAAGGAACCTTCCATGTCTTAGAGAAGCAGTAGTGAAGTGGAGAACACAAAAGTAACTGCCAACCCAGACAAATATAGCCGAGTTTTCTGGTTCCCATGGTAGAATTGTATCTCTGACTCTTCACACCATGTGCCTTCATCTCCTACGTCATAGAAGAATCTTACTTCAAAGACCAACCCCTCAACACCTTGCCTTCCTCCTTACTTTGTTCCTTCAATTATCCTCCCATTTGCCAGAATTTCATTTCTTCCAGACCTTGGCTTTGCTTTTCTGTTGCTTCTATTTCCCCACTCTCTACAGACTTACATCTGCCCCCTCTTATCTGAAGAAGAAAAGGAAAAGTGTATGTTGGCTTCATTCAACCCTTCCCTTTGTCTCTATAGTAAAAGTCCTCTGTGCTGGTCTCAGTTGTTCTTATAGCACAGTTTCTCCCCTCTCAACTCTCAAAGGCTTCACCACATAACACTGCTTTTTCCTTGGATCTCTTTATAGCTTGGCTATTTGTTGGAAAGTTCTGCCCACTTTGAGGGCCGATCTTTCCCCATGAGTTAACCCTCTCTACTATCACCTCAAAGATGTGCCCAGTTAATTGATAACTGATAATTGATGCTGGCAAAGCAAACCATCACAGTGCCCTTGCAATAATTCTACCATAAGACTTACAACCAAGATTAATAATAACATTTCTTTGTGCCCACATAGAATTCTTACACATCATTTTTAATAGCCATCAGAGGAGAATAATTATTCCCAATTATCATCAACAGATAGACGCATAAATAAAGTCTGGTATATTTTTAAATGGCATATTGTTTGGCAATAAAAAAAAGAGACATTGACTCAAAGGACTCTGCATCCTGGTACACAGAGCTACTTACAGATCCATGTCTATCACTGTCTTTACAATAGCACAGCGAAGGAATGAGCCCAGTTGAATATCAACCGACAAGCAGATACTAAAACTGTGAGGTACACACACACACACACACACACACACACACACACACACACACACACACACATTTTATTCATCCATAGAAATGAAATTTGCAGGAAAATGGGTAGAACTAGAAAGCATGTTAAACGAGGCAATCCCCAAGTTCAGAAAGACAAATCCTGCATGTTCTCTCTCTTAAGCAGATCCTACTCCCTGACTGTTAAATATGCATATCCAGATGGAATAAATATGGGGAAAGGCCAGGAATCTAGAAAGGAACCCATGAAACTAGGGACAAAAGGAGCCTTGGGGGAAGAAGCGAGGAAGACACGAGAACAAAATGGAGGGAAGAATACTGGGGTAAAAGCACATGTGGGAAAAGAGTCGTGATGATGAGGAAGGCGTGCGGAGCAGGGAAACACCCAAAATGAAGTACGAATGGAAATCAATTATTACTCTGTAAATTAATTTTTATGTATGGGAGGGAGAGGAGGTTGCAGTATAAATGTATTGTATGAGAGAATAAATAAATGAATATATATAATGAATGAATGAATGAACACTTTGAAAAGGTTTTGTCATACATAACTAGATTTTATTGTTAGAATCTTGAGGAATAAAGATGCTGTACCATCAGAAACTAAACAATATTTTACTTTTAGTGAATAAACTATGTGTTTTGATACAAGTTGCTAATTTATTAAGCATTCAGGTAACCTACCAAAACTGATACTCTAAACTGAATTTCAATATTTTTTCTTTAAAAAAAATATCATCAGTCCAAAAAGTAAGCAGCTGCTTTATTAATAGTTAATGAAATTAAATTTTAAAGAAACTTTCCAAATTAAGAGAAAATATGGGAGGAAGAGGGGTTCATGGTGAGGAGGGGAAAGGAGAGGATGAAAGTGAGCATGATTAAAATGCCATGATGGAGCACATTACTCTGTATGATTAATACATGTTAATACTAACTCATGAAAATAAAAAGTAAAGTATTGGTAACTATTAGAGCATAGGTGGTCTTTGAAAGTGTTACCCTGAATAAAAGGGGCTACTTACAGGCACAGTGCAGTGACTCCATTTGTATAAAACATTTTCTAAGATAGAAAATTTATAGGGATGCCAAAACAGATTATTAGTTGCTAAAGTTCAGGGACTGTTAAAAATTATTGAGCCAGTATAAATAGGTACAAAGATAATTTGGGAGGTGGAAAAGATGACCTAAGATTGTGATAGTTGCTTTACAGTTTGTTCAATGTACTCAAAACCTTTGAAACATATACATTATACTTTATTATAAAGTATGTAAATTATGCCTCAATAAAGTGTTCTCAAAATAAAATTATTCAATAGACTGAAAGTTCAATATTGAGCATATTAGGAAGCTAAATCCAGTTGTCCTCCATAACAGGGAAGGTTTTAGTTGTTTTTTTCATTTGGTTTGTTTGTTTGTTTTTACTTTTTTTTCCACTGTGGAGTATGTAGGGGTTAGAGGAACAGCTTGTGGCTTGGGGATAAGACCCCACCCAGGGCTTCTCAATGCCTGGATGAACATTCTTCTAAAGAAGGTGAACACTGACTAAAAATTTCAATATATTTGTTTTTTTTTCCTAGCAGGAACTGAGAAATCCTTAAAATTCAAGCCTACAAATCTCCAAATCTGTAGCTTCTTGGTATTTCTTATTAAACATAAACCATTCATGGTTTTCATAATAAATTGACTAAGATTTCTCAATCATTATTTATTCAAGTGACCATTTCACCAAGCCTCAAGATCATACTCCTGATAATTTTAGCAAGCCAGCCCCAAGCAACTACAAAAAATAAGAAAAACAACTTTCTTCCCCTCTACCTCAGCACCCTTTGATATTTTATTCAAGTATAACTTTTCCAGAATTGTCCATCTAATAATACGTCTATTGTGGTTTTGTTATTATTATTTGTTTTCTTCTCTCTAGAATGTAAATTCTCAAGGTCTGGAACTATGTTTCTTAGTTTTTTCAACCTGACCAAAAAAAAAACAAAACAAAACAAAACAAAACAAATTTAATACCTTAAAATAACAATGACTTATTTAGTTTTCTGTTTCTTTAAATAAGACTATTAGACATGTCCAGTCTTGCGTGTGCTCATACTGAAATACAGTTGGCCCAGGATGCTGTTAACTGGGATGACTCCTCTGCTCCATCTAGTCTCTCAGCTTCCAGCAAGCAAGTACAAGTGTGATCTCATGACAGCTGGACAGAGTTGCAAAGAAGAAATTCATAGATTAAATGACTCATTAACATACTCGGTCATAAGTGACAACATATCACTTCTGTCTCGAGTCACAGGGCAGTCCAAGATTCAAGGTGCTAGAAAACATCTTCTGTATCCTTTTGTGAAACATATGCATTACGTCACATACTTATTTATGGGCATGTGTATTGGCAACCCTTAAATATCTATTCTCTTAGCAATTTTCTACAGCCTCCATGTCATGATAGAAGCTAGGAATCACTCTGCAAAGAAGAGGACATGTTGAAGGAAATCACAGTGTCCATTTCTATAAGCAATGTCTCAGAGAGACTTGATCTGCTTTATTGATTGCTGTATCTTAATTTTATGCCTGTCCTATTCATGCTCTATAAATATTACCTGAATGAATGAATGCTTGAATTATCTTTTGGCTACATCTTACCCAGAGTCACTCCCATGAATTGTCCTTTATTAGTTGTAAATAATTATTGTATGTAGATGCTCTAATGTAAAGCATCTACATACAGTAATTATTTGGGGTGAATATTTACAGTTGCAATGTGTATATACTGTTCTTTTGAGGTTAAACTTAACTTTCATAGTCTCTTATAGTTGTTGCAAAGTCAGGCTGATTGCTTCCAAATAGGAAGTATTCATATTTCGTAGAAGACTTTCTTTCCAAGGAGAAAGTTTCAGAACACACTTCCCATCAATCTCTATACCTATGTAGAGATCATACAAGTGAGTCTTGGTGTGCCTTCCTTTTTCTCCATTCCAAGCCATCCTGTTGACCCCTCTCTTTTCAAGGATGAAACCAGGATAGACACTGCAGAACTAATGATTTCCAATATATGAGTGAACCTTGAAATCTTGGCTTAAGGAATGTTTTGAAAGCCTGGGCAATAGCATGGAGTTACAGATAATGTGGCAGTGTCTGAGACAGCAACAGAAAAAGTCAGTTCTACCAACTCAGAGTTTCCCCTTCCCTGCTAATGCCATATAAGCCAACCAAGCAAATTGGAAAACGGACGAAATTCACAAATTAATCACAGTGTTCTTGTCTGAAAATGTGTAACCCTCAAAATTCAAATGTTGTGGAATATTATCTTAAGGTGTATTACTTTTGTTGATGTTGCATTTGTTCAACTCCCTGAAATGTTGCTATTGTGCCTATCTAAAACACCTGATGGTCTAATAAAGAACTAAACTGCCAATAGCAAGTCAGGAGAAAGGATAGATGGGGCTGGCAGACAGAGAGAATTAATAGAAGGAGAAATCTGGGAGGAAAGAGATCTAGGAGTGAGAGAAGGAGGAGGACATCAAGGGCCAGCCACCCAGCTACATAGTCAGCAATGAAGTAAGAAAGAAAGGTATACAAAAATAGAGAAAGGTAAAATCCCAGAGTCAAAAGACAGATGGAATCATTTAAAGTTAAGAAAAGCTGGCAAGAAACAAGCCAAACTAAGGCCAGTCATTCCTAAGTAAGAATAATACTCCATGTGTGATTGATTTGGGAGCTGGGTAGCGAGCCCCCAAAGAGCAAAGAGTAAAACACATACAACACTCAAAGGTTGATATTTAATCACCAATATGATGGTATTAGGGTGGGGCCAACTAGAAGATGTGCAGATTATGAAGGCAATAAGACTAATTGAATAAGATTAATTTCCTTAAAGTAGGTAACAGAGCCAGAGACAACCCCTGCTCCAACTGTTAGGAATCCCACAGGAAGATCAACCTATGCAACTGTAACTTATGTGCAGAGGGACTAGGTTAGTCCCATGCAAGCTCTCTGGTTGGCAGTTGTCTCTGTGAGTCCCTATAAGCCCAGATTAGTTGATTCTGTGGTTTTTTCTTGTGGTGTCCTTGGTCTATCTGGCTCCCATTATCCTTCTTCCCCCTCTTCCTCCTACAGGGTTGTCTCATCCAGCCTTAATAGGAGAGGAGGTGCCTAGTCTTACTGCAGCTTGATAGACCATGGCTGACTGATACCCATGGGAGGCCTGCCCTTTTCTGAAGAGAA
The DNA here is from genome assembly GCF_903995425.1 of Onychomys torridus. Classification (NCBI taxonomy): domain Eukaryota; kingdom Metazoa; phylum Chordata; class Mammalia; order Rodentia; family Cricetidae; genus Onychomys; species Onychomys torridus. Next base: position 29,195,064 of record NC_050457.1, on the reverse strand, counting down.
AGTAGGGATGAGGAACTGAGGGGAGGGACTGGAGAGGAGGGAGGGAAGGGAAACTATGTTCAGGCTAGGAAAAACTAATTAAATAATTAAAATGATAACAACAACACAAAAATGTAGATGTATCCTGCTTGTTAAATAAGAAACACAGAACCGATTGCAGAGTTAAAAACCACAAGGTCAGAGCAAAAGCGGAAAACCTTACCCTTCACTGCTTCTGCGGTTCCTCCTCTCCGCAAGAGACCTACTTCTGTGCGTCCTGTCTATTTAAAGACTTTCTGTTCTGTTTTCTCATTGGTTGTAAACCCAGCCACATGACCTCCTTGTCACTGCCTGTTTGTACAGACCTCCAGGTCGTCTATGGTTGGTATTGAGATTAAAGGTGTGTGTCTGCCATGCTGGTTGTGTCCTTGAACACACAGAGATCCGCCTAGCTCTGCCTCCCAAGTGCTGGGATTAAAGGCATGCCCCACTACTGCTCGGCTTCTGCTCTGGCTTGCTCTGACCTCAAGGCAACTTTATTGACATACAAATAAAATCACATTTCAATACAAATAAAATATCACTATACAAAAAGATCAAATTTCTTACACATTTCCTTATACAAAGAAGTCCCAAAGAGTACTCTTGTCCTTTCTTCTGAATGAGGCAATAGCAAAAAGACAGCTGTCTACAACCCAGAAAAAATGAGTTCTCAACAGACACCAACCTTGTTGGTACCATGGATTTCCTAGCCTCTAGTACTGTGAGAAATGAGTTTGTTATTCTTAAACTACTTACTTTATTAGGTATTTTGTTCTTGCAGCCCATTGGAGACCAAGTTTCTTCAGAATAACCTGCATGAGGCTGATTGGTAAGAGGATTTGTACAAACTGGGTGACTCCACGTTCACTGTAGCTAAATGGATAAATTCAATATTTAATCTTCGTAAATTCTTCCCAACACACAGCCAAGCATGGTATTTTAGAGTTACTCTTCCTGAAAGGTTTTCTGTCCCTTGGAATTGTGGCCTCCTCAAAAAAAAAAAAAAAAAATGACTAACATGTTCTACTGTCCAGATTTACAATAGCCAGGGAATCGATCCAACCACTGTTCTGAGTGGTAGCATGCCTTAAATACTCATCCAAACAGCAGATTGTTCAAAGCTGTGACATCAATCAATTCCTTTTCCAGCAGGCGCTTGCCATCTGGGCTAGTTCTGTTCACAGTGGACAAAGTCTTTTCACATCCACAAATGAAGCTACAAAAGATGATGCCCATAGAAGAAATAACCCTGACTTTCCTTTCTGCCATTTACCCAAATCTGGTGCCATGAGAACATCATCAGTATCTGTCTCTCTCCCTCCCTCCTCTCTCTCTCTCTCTCTCTCTCTCTCTCTCTCTCTCTCTCTCTCCCTCTCTCTCCCTCTCTCCCTCTCTCTCTCTCATAGACTCTAAGTCCTGACACAGTTCTTTTATTTTTTAATACCTTTTTTTCTGGCTGTACTTGTTTTCCAGTCCTCCTTCCAGTTTTTCCTGCAGTCACTGCTACTTCCCACCTGCACAGCTGAAATAATCTCCAAAGGTGACAGACACTCTTTTCATTATTAGCGGTCTCACTAGCCAGAGCTCTGCCTTTGGACCTAGTATTTCGTGCCGGGGTGCCTACCCTCTTCAGCACTGTTCTGTGTGTTTACACCACACCACTACACTGTAAAACTGCTTGGGATGGTTTGAATGAGAAGTGTCCCCAGTGGACTTGGGGTTTGAAGGAGAACTGTCCCGAGTTGACTAGGGTATCTGAACACTTGTTTCCCAGTGGGTGGCACTGGTTGAGAGGTTGGAATCACACTGGAGGAAGCATATCACTAGAGACGGGCTTTGAGAGTATTTTACTTTAGCCCACTACCACTGTACTATCTCTGCTTTGTGAGTTTTGGCCGAGATATGATTCCTCAGCTTCCTGCTCCTGTCACCACCGTGGCCTCTGCTTGCAGCTATGATTCCTTCCATGGTGGACTCTTACCCTTCTAGAACTAGAAACCAAAATATACTGTTCTAGTTCTAAAATGACCTCTTTGGCAGTTCTAAAGGGGATTTAAATGGTATATTATATGTGTGTGTGTGGGGGGGGAGGAACACTTGACAAAATGTAATTGATTAATTAACTAAATTATATAATTAAAACCATTTCTTAAGTGTGAAATGTTTTGTCCGACCTTGTGGTCACCTTCTCTGCCTTTTCTCTGCTTAAAACATTTCCATTGTATCTAATCAGCCCCCATCTTACTTCCTTCAGCTTCAGATTCATCTTCTCGCTCTCTTTTCATGTGTCCTTCAGATTGTGGAACATGACAAGTTTTTCTGCCTCATTGTTGAAGTTCATCGCCTGCATAAGCCACCCTGATAGCTAATCAAGGTGAAAGAACCCATTGAAAAATGTCAACCCAGGGGCCTGTTCACTAGGAAATGGGGATCAAATTGTTCTGCCACCTCTTAAAGGACACCTACCTGTTCATCCCAACTCCTACCTGCCAGAACTCCATCCTGGAAAGATTTTCCTACTCATTCTTCTCAGTCACCAATCCCACAGTGACCTTTGTCCTCTGAACAAGGCCACACTCCTTTGGTCCACCTTGTGTAGAGAGCACTTTCATCTCTCCTGAGTGGAAACTCAGTCATAGCAGCTTATTTGTACATACCCAACCAGGTTGAAATTGTCTTCATTGCAATAATAGCTCAGACTGTTTTCTGATCCTACATCATCCACCAGGGGCTGACATGGGGGCACTGTTAGAGGCTCTCTGAGTCTTTCCCATCACTCTGGAAGTGACTGGAAACAATACCCTCTCTGAGCTGTAGAACTGACTCCTATAGATTTTCCTGTAAAAAGGAAGACCCACAGAAACTGAAAGCTGCTGTCTCTGAGGCAGAAGCAATGGCAGAGGAGAGAACAAGGGTGAGGAAGGGGGTTCTTCCATGATCCAAAGACAAATGTGCAGAATTTGGCACTTTACACCAGGTCAGTGATATATTTATATAAAAATTTTCAGGTAAGCAACTCCAAGAGGTTCTCATGTCTCAAGTCCTCCAACTTTAATATCTACATATATCCATCCCAAATCAGGCTGCATGAAAATTCTGAGGGTTTTTTTTTTTTTAAACTGGGATCATAGTGGCCCTGACTTTTGTTTACACTTGAGATTAACTGAGGTTTATCTGCAGCCACCATTCTGACACCAGAAAAGGGTGTCATGATGATTCCAGCAGGGAGAAAAGAGCATATGTGTCATTTTTCACTCAGTGGTAAGGCTTACTCCTGGGACCCCACTATCCAATGAGACCCAGTAAGAAAATAAAATGTCCCTACATTTTTTGTTTTAGGCAACAACCCCATAACAATGAGCAGCTCCACTGGAAACCAGTGGTCATTGTTCTCTAGCTGGGTATTATGAGGAACACAAAGGAAGAGCTTAGGCCAGGCTTTCCACTTGAAAAGGCAGTGATTTCTTCCTACTCATTCCCTCCCACTCTGGCCATGTTTCTGAGACAGACACCAAAAGCTTATTGCAGGTGCTGGTCTAGGAAAACGCATGGTTCCATGCATTAAATACAAATATTATTTACAGAATGAAATTTAAGAAAGGAAGAAGGGAGACAGGGAGAGAAGAGGAATCACTTTTCTAAGAGTGATGCTTTAAGTCTTAGTATTTCTCTAAGTATTAGATTCCTTACCCAAGCAGGGCATAATGGCCCATGCCTTTAATCCCAGGACCCAGGAGCAGAGGCAAGAAGATCTCTTCAGTTAAAGGCCAGCTTAGCTTACACAGAAAGTTCCAGGCCAGCAAGGGCTACATAGTTAGACCCTGTCGAAAAACAAAAAAAAGAGTTCCCTAACCTTAATCGTGAGATTCACCCCTATTTTTCACCTTTATTTTGTATTACTACAACTAGTGCAATTGGAGACTCTGAATAAATAAAGACACATGGGTTACTGGTCTTTATTACAGCATCACCATTCTTAAAGTCCTTTATTGTCACAAGGAAAATTGAGGGCCAGTTTTTATGCATGAATATTTTACCTTAATACAAGTATTCTAAAATAAAACAAGCATCTGTGGTTCTTTAAAGCTGTGCAGCTAGTTGCATTTATTTCTCTATTAATTGGAAATTATATTCCAAGTGGGTGCCCCCTTTCCAGTCTTGTTTAAAGTCTCTTTCTCAAAATAGCAGGAGCCAGTGCCACCCCATCCCATCACAGCCAAACATTCCTATGGGAAAAAAAATACAAATAACTAGAAGTTAAAAGTCTTGGTTTCCAGTATAACATCTGAAATTTGGGGGTTAATTTGTTTCAAATAAAAAATCTGTTCTAAAAATAGTAAACTATACAGGAAAAAAATTGTTTGGTCATAAAGTTCTATTCAATTTTGGTGACCCCCCCCAAAAAAATTTAATTTGCAAACAAGCACTATTTGTACTAGAGAAGCCCCTTGTAACAGGTATTGTCTCCACAGAGCCCCCATGAGCCTCTCACATGCAGACATCCATTCAGTCTTAAGGTCTGAAAAGGCTCTTTTACAAAGGGATACTCACTTCCATTTTAGAACAGAGCAAAAGACACCAAATAGAGACTTCGTTCAGTTTGACCAACAAAACCACGGCTTCATGTGAACCCCCTGTCCTTACACCCCATTTATAAACACAAGGGGGACATCTCACTGACGTCTTTGGCAATGAAAACATGCAACACGGTTTTCAAAACAGCAGGTGCAGACATCAGAAAGATACAACTGGGGGAGTGGGGCGTGAGAAAACTCTGTAATTACTGGAAAATGAAACCATTACTCAACGGAAAATTCAAAGTTCAGACGTCGTAACACAAACCTCTTGATGCCCGCTCACTTAGCTTGGGATGTACATTCAAACGAAGCACCAAAATAATTTTCCTTTGGGGGGAAGGGCAGCAAAAATAACGGCAGGGAGAGAACGCCTAAGCGAAAAACGCTCTACACATTGAAAGGACACAAAACCAGTTTTGCCCGCAGAACTCTGGAATAGAAGAGCCAGGGATAAACTAATCATCGAGATCCTGAGACTCCACGAGGAGCGCCCTCTAACCCGTCCTCCTCTGAGGTCTCCGTCTCTGAGATCAAACTCCTAGGCAGTCGCAAAATGTCAACACCCTTCAAATGAGAGCCCAGAACTCTGCTAATTTTGTGCGCGCCAGGGATGTCTGGGAGAATGAATCTAGGCATTATTGGAATACACTAAACAAAGCAATTCCTCCATCGAAAGGGGCAAGGGATGGATTGAAAAAAATTGCATCCTATGGTTAAAATTGCCCTTTCAGGTTTCTCCGGACACGCAGCGGGAGTTGGAAGCACTTAGGAACCTTTTTGCTCTTTGCCTGTCTTTACATGCCCCACACTCACACTCTTGAGAGGTTTCTATGTCTCTTGCTATTGGTGCAAGACCTCCTCCCTCTTGAAGGAACTCTAACTTCTCTACCAGCTCCTGGACTCTGTAGGCGAGGTGAGGCAGAGGAACCTGGATGCTGCAAACCCAGAGCGCTCTAAGGGAGCTCCCCGTCCGAAACCAAGGGGAAGGTGGGGCGCGCCATCCCTGGCATCTCAGCGTCCCCAGTTCGCCCTTCCTAGGCAGTAGTGGGCGCCTCCTGCAGTAGATATGTGGCCCTGCCAGAACTTACAGAAACGCCAGCAAAGTATACAAATAAAAGTCTGCCTTCCAAATAGTGTGATGGTCAGTTTCTTTGGTGAGTGCTTACACCAAAAAGAGAAACCATCCAGAAGCCTTCCTGGCTCTTCCCCACTGGCCAGGCCTTGTACTTAAAAGTCCACTCCAACAGATACCTTTGCCACTTGATTTTGAGTTCAAGAAAACACAGAAAGTGGGCTCTATGCACGGGGGTGGGGAGGGGGCGTATTTGCTATGCAGCAAGGCAGGCATTTCCTAGGCACCATAGGCCAAAGTAGTCCCAACTGCTTTTTCAGAGAAGCAGTGAGTGCATAGGAGCCAGACTCTACCAAGAGGGTTGACACCTGGAGGGAAGTAGATGTTTCTGAAGCAAGGGGTAGGGACAGACAGCGCAAAGTCTTGAACTTCCAAGTTCCAGAAGTAGGGCAGAGGGGTGGCAGTTCTCGTGATAGATGTCTGTGCAGTTTATATTTGCTGTTTGGATGTTCTTCCTTGAACCACCAAGGTTCAATTTCGAAGAAAAGAGGTTATTGCAACTATCAAAACTGATCCTACGGCCAAAGACCGAGCCAATAACTTTCCGCACAGACTCTAGGCGGTTTCTAGGGTTTCTGCTAAGAGCACTGTCCCTGTGAAATGGGATAGAGAGAGCAAGATCTGAAAGCATGGGCCGAGAAGCTGCATGTCATAGGAAAAGCAAGTTATCTTAGGTGTTGCTTCCAGGGCTGGGGTACTGAGTGGATGGGGAGGGTCCTGTAATGCCTACAGTCCTGCCCCTCTTCCTCCTTCTCCATCAACACCATCATCATCATCATCGTCGTCGTCATCATCATCGGCGGCAGAACTTGCACTTGATGATCTTCTTAAACGCGTTTTGAAAGTCCTTGTTGAAATAAGCATAAATAACGGGGTTGAGCAGGGAATTGGAGTAGCCCAGCCAGTTGATTATGGCACCCAACAACGCAGGCATGTGGCAGCTGCTCTCGCAGAAAGGCAAGACCAGAGCCACAATGAAAAACGGCAGCCAGCAGAGGATGAAAGTGCCCATAATGATGCCCAGCGTCTTCACTGTCTTCCTCTCACGGGCCAGGGCCATCTTGCGCTTTGCCTCAGCATTCCGCTCGTTTTTTCTCTCCAAGCAGGCGGGGGCATAGGAGGTAGCCCCAGACTCACTGGGCAGTGGCAGGTGCTCTTTGGAGTTACCCACCCGGTGCACCTCGATCACCTCCAGGGTGGCGTCCTCCTCACCCTGCCTCACTGCGCCGTTAGCGCAGGGAGCCCCTACAGCCCTGTTCTCAGCGCTGCGCCTCCAGTCCCCACTACCTGGCTGTCCGTTCAGGCTCTTCTTGGGGGGCGGGGCCGACGACGTGCTGAGACTGGTGCTTGCACCCTTCTTTTCCACCTTCTTAACAGTTTTGCGGATTCGGAAGCGCGCGGCTCGGAAGATGCGCCCATAGAGAACCAGCATGAGCAGCAGAGGGATATAGAAAGCCCCGAAAGTGGAGTAGATGGTGTAGCCGTGGTCCTTGCTGATGGTGCACGCGTCGGGGTCCGAGCGGTCTTCTGGGGTGCGCCAGCCCAGCATGGGCGGGATGGAGATGAGAAAGCCAATGAGCCAAGTGAGCGAGATCAGCGCAGCGGCGCGCCGGGGCGTCCTCTTGTTCACGTAGTCTATAGGGTCCGTGATTGCCCAGTACCTGTCTAGCGCGATGGCGCACAGGTGCAGGATGGACGAGGTGCAGCACAGCACATCCAGGGCGATAAACAGGTCGCAGGTGACCTGACCCAGAGTCCACTTGTTGAGCACCTGGTACAGAGCAGCCATGGGCAGCACCAGCACTGACACCATGAGGTCGGTGACCGCCAAGGAGCCGATGAGATAGTTGGCCACATTCTGGAGGGAGCGCTCCAGGGCGATGGCAGCCACCACGCAGGCATTGCCGAGCACCGCGCAGAAAATGAGCGTGCCCAGAAGCAAAGAGGTGATCACTTGGTAGCTGAAGGTCACGTCGGAGATGCCAGTAACGTTGCCGCCTGTCCCGAAGGGCTCCTGGGACGATGTGGTGTTGTTGCCCTGGCCAAGACTGAACATATCCATGCTTGACTGTGCGCCCGGTGGAGTGGGGGAAGGGAGGGGGAAAGAGCAGCAAGGGGATCTCCCTCGCCCCTCCCCCTAGGGTCTTCCTTCTTTGCTGGGGAATTTCAGAGGGAGGGGATCCAGGGACTGGAGCAGGAAGTTCTTACTGCACTGGAGAACGTATCTGAGAGGAACAGCTTCCAGGCGCGCTCTCTTGCTTGGCTCCCGCGGGTCCCGAGCGCTCAGAGGCTCCAGCTAGGAAATTGTAGTTGGCCTGGGAGCAGCTTCCAAATCTCTGAGTGATGGAGAGGTGGTGGCTGGAACATCTGTCTCACGCTGTCCATTTCACTTCGTCGCGCCCCAACTAGCTGCGGGAGCCAGACTAGCAATCAGTCTTGAATCTCAGAAGTCTCGCATTCCAGAAACCCCAAGCTCCCGGGTCACTCTGTGACCCTCATCTCCTAGTTCCTTCTCTTCCTCTCTGTGGACTTCGCCAGTCTCGGCTTTTTCTTTTTTCAGCCTCCTTCTCCCGACTTCCTTCCAGTAGCCTTCCCCTCCTTTCCCCTTTCCTTCTCACCTCTCTTTCTTTATTCCTCTATGTTTGGCTCAGACAGCTAGTCTCCCTTCCACCCACGCTAACCCCCACCACCACCCAACACTTCCCCAGCCCAGAGTGCCTCCTTCCTCTAGGTCCCCGCCCCCTATCCTTCTAGACAAGCATCTTTACATTAGAGTCGACACACTCAGAACTCACTTCGTATATCCACTCCGATCCGCTAGTCAGACCAATGTTTTAACCAATTAAACTCCGCTTCCTACACAGCAAACTAGAGGAGATTTTATAAAAAAATCTTTCCCCAGTGCACATCCCCTTTATTTCTGCCAACTTCTTAAATAGAGCCAGGTTCACGATGTGCTTATAGGAAATGGGAACAGACACGGGAAGCCTGAATGTTGGAAAGCGGGGCAGCCCTGGGTCACCCTCTAAATTATTCCGTAGAGAGTGCGGCGGGTCTTAGGTTCTTAAAAATGCGGGCTCATTTAACATTTTAGTCTGTCTTCGAGCGCTGGTGTCTATGACCTTTTCGTATTATCCTTGTGAACTGGGGAAAGAAAAAAACATATATAAAGGACACATTAAAGGACAAGAGCTGATAAACAGTTGGGTCTCAAAGAAAAGATAAAAAATTCAAGTAGGTGTGTACTTTACACACACACACACACACACACACACACACGACATACACACTTCAGTCATCCCTACTCTGTTCATTTCAATGGCATTATCACCTTCCATAGCTTCATAGCAAGTAAATTTGGGGAAAGAAATGTTTGTCTAGATATTGTAAACAAGGACCTGCATTCCTGCATTTCCTACGGACTTTGGACTTTTGTCTCCCTCAAAATCTGCAAATCTCCGGAGGAGAACTTCTTCCTGGAGACCCTTGTCTCTAGCTGCTGTGCGGCTCTCTGAAATTGGGTTCAGCACCTGGGACAGCTCTGTGCAATAAGGGCTTGCTTATGGCGCCACCTTCTGGCAAGTGCTTCAGAGCGCCATCTAGAAATGTTTGTCTTAAATTAGCCTGTGTTAAGGAAACCCAGAGACTCTAAGAGAAAGAATATTACAAAATGAAAAACAACCCTTAAATGTTGTCACCTTAAATATTTTCTTCAGTAATTTCTCCCCCCCTTTTATTTGGCTTTTATACCAAGCCTGTTATATGTTCTAGCTCCTTTTCAAAACGTAAGACATATATCATTCACAAATTCTATAGGAAAAATGCCATACAAGATGAAGACAATACTAGCAACTTCTAGTGCTGTGGTGCCATAGCCTGGGCTACAGAACACACACGTTTTATTGGGGAAGGGTGACAGTATTACCTTTTCCGTAAAGGAATGGCTTAATACTGAAAATAGAGACTTCTAGGAGTTTGTTTTAAACTGTTTTTCTTTTTGTAAAATAATAATAATAATAATAATAATAATAATAATAATAATAATCGATCCCAATTGAGCACAGATAATAGAAATTCCAATTAATCAGAATGAACACAGTACACAAAAGATCCACTTATAGATTCTGATTACATACCTGAAGTAATGAAAAGTATAACACACTTCTCAAAGCAGCCAGTTCTAGGTAGCAGTCAAGGATACACTGCAAATTGCAATAGTTTTACTGCTGTGTTCATATATGAATTTCATAGTTTTGAATTCTTAAGACCAAAAAAGAGAGTAATCACTAAAGCATCAAAGAAAATCTAGTTGGGCAGACTTTTACAATACAGGCCGTGTGTTTGGAGATGGATTGACCTGGGCAAAGTTCCCACTCAATCATTTCAGCATACCAAAACAATGAAGCTGCTGTGTGGTGGTAAATCATAACACTGGAAAGAGAGAGGTGAGTACGCACAAAAAGATAGACTCTGAGAAACTCTTTTTAAAATGTGAAGGTTTATATGTAGGTTTTTCTAGTAAAATCCCTCACAAATATAGAATTAGATTGTTTATTAAAATACAGTTGCAACTGCAGAGATTATAACGGACATTTAAAGTCTCCAATGTCCAAGAACTTTTAAAACTGTAAAAATGTAGCTAAGACTGCAGAGTAAAAGAAGAAACATTTATATCCAAAGAGCAAATATATACATATCAAGAACCTACTTGAATATGAATGACTTAGCATATGTAAATATGTAATGAATATGCAAATATGCAAGTCACAAATCAGAAGAGGAGTCAGTCAGCAATTACCCTTTATGTACTGGATGCTAAATGGTTTAATAGCTAACAAACTTACTTTTTCTTTCCAAGAAAGTTAAAAGGCTTTGAGTCTGAAGTTTGTGTTTATGAAGTCTGGGATTTGCCTTTCTACCTCAATATGATAGAGTGTAGCATGTTTAATATGGTAGAGTATACCATGTTTAATTCATGTTTAGGAAATTCCCAAGTAGTTCATATTCATTCTCAAATTAATGGGCATGATATATCAAATATTTCCTTTCTTAAAATTTAGGCGCTTTGTAGACATGCTCCTGGACACATGCTCCTGGACACTAGGAAGGAAGTAACCGTGGATGTACAGTTCTATGGTTCTGCAGCTTTTAGGTGACTAATAGTATATATGACTTTTTGTTGAACTTATAATACTGTCATATATAATAAAAGCAGACTAGTGTTGCCTTTCTTCATGCTCACACTCTGCCAATTCTTCTGTGTTTAACTCTTAAGAGATGCAGAAGCTAGCCAGGTATGGTGGCCACAAAACTTTAATTCCAGAATCTCCCTCTGGAGGTAGAGGCGGGCAGATCTGTGTGTGTCCCAGGCTAGCCTGTTGAGTTACGGACCAACAGACAGTGTCAAAGAATCATCATTATCGTCATCATCACCATCATCCAGTTTGAAGTCATGCAGAAAATGAGAAGGACTGATTAAATGATTTGAAATCTCCAAACAGACTTAAGCTCACTCTTCAAGACTTCTGAAGTTACCATAAAGAAAGGCTTGTTGTATAATGGCTATGACTGATATGGTTTCCAGACAGAAGTATCAATCACTCTGCTTTTATTTCTAGCTTCAATTTACTAGAATCAAGCCAGAACTTGTCAGTCTATAGATCTCTGTGTGATATGTCATCCATCATGTGGAATTTCTCTGAAATACTTTATGAGAGATAAATTATTTTTTAACATTTTCATGGAAATTTGATCCACGCCTAGCATTGTGATGTAGTTCTTTAACCAGGTGTATAAAACAATAAAATTTTATACTGAAATTTGCAATGATCATAACTGAAGTTGGGATTCATTAGTAATTGCTTAAATGTCATGTTCCATTTACTCTGAAACTTATATTAAGGAGAGAAAATGCTAACCAATTGAAAACCAACTCATAATGTATAACGTTATTTCTAAAAGTTCTGATTTGAAAAGAAAAATGGATTAGTTCTTTGACACAGGATAGATTGTCTGAAGCTAAAAATACTATTTTAAATTGAATGTTCTCTAATCCTTAAATATCAAAGTAGTAAGACAATTCTATTTTTCCAGAACTGTGAATTTTGACTAGAAATCACTAGGAAAATAAGGGTTGATAGGAAATTTTGTTTAGATAATTTGAGAATTAAGGCTTTCTTGGTACTCAAAATTTATGGGAAACTCAAATAAACAAAGAAAATAAACTCTTTAAGAGTGAGTACAGTTTCTTGTGTGTAATCTTTCCCATCCATCCATCCTCTTCTAGGAATGTCATTTTTCTTCACTGATTCTTCCTGCCATGTGGTTCTTGTAGCATCAGAAGGGACTTGAGACTTCAATAGCAAGGCACAAAACAATGGTACTCTTGTTTCCTAAATAATCAAATGGCTGCAATGGCAGACTTGTGATAATCAAATGATATAACTCACTTTGTTAACCCAAGATGATCTTCAATGAAATTTGAAAATAAAACAATCATAGTGTTACAAAGTAACAATATTAATTGTCTCTCTAGTAATAATTTCTCACAAATGGAGAAAGAGTACTAGGTGTGCATAGGGAGAAAATATGAGCTTATAAAACAAAACATATAAGGCCTTATTTGATGCAAATCCATTATAAAGACATTATGAAGACTTCCATGTGGGTGTTACTCTCTTTTATTCCTTAATGCAGTTATTAAGGAATTCTCTAGGAAATTCTGGGAAAATACAAATAGATTAAAAACTATGATCATTGTATTCTAGAGCTTCTTGGCTTAAGTCAGAATTTATTGAAGAAGAAAAATAAACATGCCAGTGGCAGTTCAATAAGTAGTGTTGAGTAGGAGTCGGCTCCTCCCCCAGGAGCTGGCTCCTCCTCCAGGAGCCGGCTCCTCCCCCAGGAGCTCCGCCATGATTATTTAAAAACCTGCCATAAACAACTGAAGTGTACAGCTGCCAAAGAAATACTTAAAGACAAAACCACTAAAGCTGGACGATAGTGTTTTCACTGTTAGAAATCATCAGATTCATAATAATTGGTATTAATAAACATACTTTTCAGAGCTCAATTCCTCCAGAATACTATCTAAATCACTCAAATTAGAATATTTCTGTAAACATTTTCATTGTTCACTTTTGAAAGAGCAAGAGCATAGTTAAAATAGAACCATTATTAGGGATGTTAACATTATCACTTGTTAATCTGAGGGGATTTGAAATTCAGTTCAGTCAAATAATTACTTGAAGCAAAATTTGGTAACTCTGTTTATTTAAAATTAGGAGGATGCCCACATTTTTATTTCCTTTGGCAAGTATATTTTTATATAAAACTAAAATGTATGATTCAATGAATTGGTTTAATATTTCTTAATTTAGGACACAATACTTCCAAAACACAATAAATATGATGATGAAATACTAGCCTAGTATCATACCATTGGGTCTATGGAAGCATTAGTAGGTAGTGTGTTAGCTGGGAATGGCTCAGTGCTGTAGTCCTATACTGAATCCTCTAGGCTCTACTTTTCACCTTTTATTATGTATTACATACAAATTATGAAATTGAAAGTAATAATGTAATGAATATTTATGTATTTAAGAGAAGTTTAATAAAAAAGAATAGTTTTAATTCAATTAGAGTTATATTTACTCTTTTTTTGTTGTTGTTGTTGTTTTGTTTTGTTTTTTGAGACAGAGTTTCTTTGTGTAGCTTTGCGCCTTTCCTGGAGTTCACTTGGTAGCCCAGGCTGGCCTCAATCTTACAGAGATCTGCCTGTCTCTGCCTCTCAAGTACTAGGATTAAAGGCATAAGCCACTATTGCCCGGACTAGTTATATTTACTCTTAAATTTAGTATTTGCCATTCTCATAAATGGTTACATTTCTATATTATACATAAGTGTCACTAGCAAATATAGAAATGAGCCAGGTAGTGGTGGCGCACTCCTTTAATCCCAGCACTCGGGAGGCAGAGGTAGGTGGATCTTTGTGAGTTCGAGACTAGCCTGATCTACAGAGCGAGATCCAGGAAAGGCACAAAGCTACACAGAGAAACCCTGTCTAGAAAAACAACAACAACAAAAAAAACTTAATTAATTTGATTTTATTTTGTATAGATTTAAGCTGCTAGAATGATGTGACAATTTACTCATCCTTTGGTAAGGGGAAATTTAAATTATTCCAAAATTTTTCCAAATATTTCCAAAAATATTTCTTAATATTAAATCTACTGGAAGTTTTATATCTTCTGGTAGAATTTCGCTAGTTCTTCTTTTCAAATATTTATTAGTTTTATTTTTATCTGTGTGTATGTGTGTATGCACATGAATGAAGGTGCTGGCAGAGGTCAGAGGTGTTGGATTCCCATGAGGCCAGAGTTGCAGGCAGTTGTGAGCTGAGTGGAGCAAACGTCAGGTCCATTGGCAGAACAATATGCCCTCTTCACCACTGAACAAAGCTCTCTGAGCTCCTGTTAGCTCTTCAACAATTCATACAGGGAAGTTTTTTGGAGTGCAGATTTTTATATAATGGTTCTGAGGTGGATCTCAACATGCTATAGTTTTACCTGCTTTCAAAGGGTGATGATATTGCTGATTCACAAATTATAATTCAATTTATAATGCATCTACAAGCATATTATTGATTTCTGAAGTATATAGATATTCACCTTCACTGGACATAGCCAGATTCATCTCCAGACTCTTTACATGAAGTTTCATAATATCAGTTGAATGGGTTGAATGGTGCCACCAGACGGGTAAAAAATTCATTTGGTCTATGAATATGACCTGATTTGAGAATAGGTCTTTGCAGTTGTAAACAAGTTCAAATTAGCTCCCTGTAGATCACCACACAACCCAACACCATGTTGTGAGTGTGATCTATGAGTGTGTACTATGTGCATCCTTGGGAAACAAAAGAAGTTTAGACATAGTCACAGACAAGAAAGACAATGTAAAAATACTGAGATGCATACACACAAGAAAGACTGTCATGTGAAAATGAAGCAGAGTTACAACACTGTAAGCCAAGGAAGGCAAAGACAATTCCTAGCTGCAGATGCTGGAACAGACTCATGGGACAGATGCTCCACAACCGTCAGAGTTTGTGCAGTGTCAAGTTCTGACTTATCATAGCGTCTGTTGGTCTAAGCAACTTGAGTTATTATGCTTTGTTATAGCAGCCATGGAAAGTTAGTATAGGCACTAACAACATCTGTATGTCCAGTTATTTCACTGAGGATTTTTTTCTTAATGTTGTTTCACTGTGAATTATCTGATCACATTTTCCTTCTATTTAATTACAGCCTCTGCTGTTGTTCTTAACTTACAAACCTCACAAGTTAAGAATGATTTATGACTATTGATCTTTTGCCATTTTTATTACTAAGGTATTCTTAAGGGACACAAGTCAATATTTCTCCCAGTTTCACATTTAGCTCATTAGTAAGCCTAAATTTGCTTGTAAGCATATTGTGTGAAGTAGGAACCCAGTCCAATTGTCAGGACAAAAATAAAATGCACACATGTTAGTTTTTCAGTTCCCTCTTAACTTTTGTTTGACTGCTTTTCAATACCTATTCCAAAAGCACAATAGGCTGATGGTTACAATAAATTTCATATCTGATAGACTAAAGGTATCTCTTTATTCTTTCTTAGGAAGAATATACTTATTGCTATACTTATTGCTTACTGTTAAATATCACCTTAGAATCAATTTTTCCATCCTACAGTCATATGATTAATGAAAACTGTTTCAGAATATAATTGAAGTTGTATTTAATTTATGTGAAAATTTGGGAAGAACAGCTATTTTATGATGTTGACTCTCACCTGATATAACATTCCAACTGTTTAGCTCTATTTTGCTTTCAACAGAGTTTATAATTTTCTCCATCAATGACATGAACCGATTTGGTGAATTCTTTTCCCCCTTGGGTACTTCGTTTTACATGGTTGCGATTCTACAGTTGGTACCTAGTGTAGATGTGATGTTGGTGATAGGCAGATAGCTGATAGAATTTATTTTAGAGCAGTTTTGATTTTACAACTATTAAACAGAACAAATGGAGATTATTTTCTTCCATATACCTTCCTTCTCCCACATATGCATAGATGACCAGCCTACCACTATCTCCCACCACAGTATTACAGTTGTTATTCTGGATAAGCCTACATTGACACACCAATATCAGGCAAAGCTCATAGTTTGCATCAGGGTTTGCTCTTGATATGATACATTCCAAAATGTCTGACCACTTTAAAATGAAATGTATTTACTATTATGCATATCATTCTATACACATCAGACTACTATCATACAGACTAATTTCACTGTGATGACTAACATTAATAATGTGACAGACTCTAGAGTCAGCTGGGGAATTAGCCTCTGGACATGCATGTGGAAGGTTATTTTCACAAAACTGAGTTTGGAAAGACCCACCCATTATGGGTAGGTAGCACCATGGTCTGGCTGGCATCCCAGACCATACAGGTAGCAAAAGGGAGTTGAGCAGCAGCATGTGCTCATTGATCTCCACTTCCTGATTTTGAACACAACATGACCAACTGCTTCCAGCACTTGTCTCTTTAACTTCCCTGCCTTGATGGATGCATCCTCAAACTGTGAGCTAGAATAAACCATTTTTTTTTCTGTAAACTGCTTTTCTCAGAGTATTTTGCCACAGCAACAAGAAAAGATATGAAGTCTGAAAATGGTACCAAGAAGTGGGGTCACTGCAGTGATAAACCTGACAGTGGGTTTGGGGTTTTGGAACTGCCTTGTTGGAATGTTTGAGACTTTGGGCTACAAAAGTGACGGCACATTGAGAACAGAGCTTAAGGAACTATCCTGGTGTCTGCTTGGAAGATGATAAATCTAAGAGAAATATGGACACTGGAGGCTCCTGCTCATGAGGTATCAGAGGGGAGAACTATTCTATCAGGAACTAGGAAAGACCATTTGTATAATGTTTTGTCCAAGAAGCTGCCTTCATTCTTCAGTGTCTGGAGAACTTGAGTTAAATTGAATTTAAAGACAATGGGATAATTTCTTTGGGGAAGAAAGGTGTGTAAGCAAGGTTAAACATTTGAACACTTGAACGGGGAGGGGGAGGAGTGTAAACAATATAGCAATTGTTAACTGTTAAGGAGATCAGTGCCTTGGAAAAGCATCCTGATGTCCTGCACTAGGACAACAAAAAACAGTGCCTTAAAGGGAAGGCTCCACCTATCAAAGGCTCCCATGTGTTAAAATCCAAATTTATGTGAAAGGAGACAGCCTGAACAATTCCATGGGTTCTCCTCTCTCAAAAGCAACTGCCTAGGGGAGTGTTTTCCTGAGGATCAGGACCTAGAATCTGATCCAAATAGAGAAGACTCCAGCCCAAGCTGACAGAACTTGGTGGTATGTTCATGTGACACTGGCTTTGTAGGCCTGAAAGATGCAATATTGAGGGGTCTTAGGACCCTGCTTTATATGAACCCTGATGTACACTATAGTGTTTGCCTGACATTGAGGTGTCAATGTAGGTTTATCTGGTGTAACAAATTTACATTGTGGTGGGTGACAGTGATAATTTGGTCAACTAATCATATGTGGAGGAAGGAGAGTTATAGAAAAATTTCTGTTTCTTCTTTTTAATAGTGGTGTAGATCTAAAATATTTTCTACCATTTATCTATTATGGTGGTATTTTATTTGTGCTGAAATGTGATTTTATTTGTATGTTAATAAATAAAGTTGCCTGGGGGTCAGAGTTAATAGCAAGCCATTTAGCAGAAGTCTGGCAGTGGTAGCACATGCCCTTAATCCCAATCACATGATAGGCAGATCTCTGTGTGTTCAAGGACACCACCAGCATGAAGACACACTCCTTTAATCTCAATACCAACCATAGAGACCTGGAGGACTGTATAGATGGGCAGTGAGGAGGAGTTCATGTGGTTGGGTTTACAACCAATGAGAAGGCAAAGCAGAAAGTCAATAAAAAGACAGACATACAGGAAGTAGGTCTCTTTCTTAGGGGAAGGATGGTAGCAGCAGCAGGTGATAAGAAGGTGGTCTCAGCTTTTGGCTACTGCTTTATCTCTGGGCTTTTAACTCTACAGTTGGCTCTGTGTTTCTTATTTAATAAAACCATTCAGAATTATATCTACAATCTACTTATCATTAAAGTCATATTTATAATAGATACCAACTCTAGAATTGCAACCAATAGTAAAGTATCTAGGGGGAAAAACACTTATCAAAATCCATTCATGTCATTAATAGGGAGAATTATAAACTCTATTGAGCTAAACTATTGGAATGTAATATGTTGAGAGAGGAGTCAACATCATAAAAATATCTGTTCTTCCAAAATTACCACATAAGTTAACTATAACTTCAATTGTGTTCTGCAACAGATTTTATTAAAAACATGGCTGTGGATTGGGAAAGGTGATTGATTGTTAGGCATTGTTTAACAGAGAATAGATGAGTCTAGGCAATGTGTGGCAGAGTTGGTCTCTGCAAAGAGGCCTTGAGAGGCCTTTGTACAAAGTTGTATAGGTGAAGTTTAATATACAGTGGATATCCATGGATATTAAATATGCTAGAACTATAGACATCCACTGAGGATTGCTGCAGACATGAAGTAGTATGGTCCAGGGGAAAATATAACTGTTCTGTAAGCAAACAGTATAAATGGAAGCTATTTTGTGAAATACTATTTTAAGATGTATTACATTCACTTATGTTGTGAAATATTTGTTTAATGATGCAAAGATGAGTTGCTTTCTTTTGTGTTTTATTCTTTTATGTTGCATTTGTTTAACTGTGTTTAAGCTGTGTTACTTTGCCTGCCTAAAACATCATATTGGTTTAATAAAGAGCTGAATGGCCAATAGCTAGGCAGGAGAAAGTATAGGCAGGGCTGGTAGGCAGAGAGAATAAATAGGAGGAGAAATCTTGGAAGGGAAGATTGAGGAACAAGAAAAGGAGGAGGAGAAGAGGACATCAGGGGCCAGCCACCCAGCTACACAGAAAGCCATGTAAAGAAGTACATGTAAGAAGTAAAGAAGGGTATATAGAAAAGAGAAAGGTAAAAGCCTAGTGGCAAAAGGTAGACAGGATAATTTAAGTTAAGAAAAGCTGGCTAGAAATAAGCCAAGATAAGGCCAGACATTTATAAGTAAGAGCAAGCCTCCATGTGATTTGAGAGTTGGGTGGTGACCCCCCACAAGAGTAAAGAGTAAAAAACAACCAACTACAGTGCTACCAATGCCCTTTGGAATCTAATCAGTTTCATTATGACCTGGGCATGGTGCCGCATGACTTGGTTTTCCCTGCTAGATTTTGTTTTTTCATTTTTTTTAATCATTTCTTGCTATGTCATGATTCTTCTTTTAGGGATAAGAATGTTAACTTGGCACAGTTATTGCCAGAAGTGTGTAAGTTGTTTGTTTGTTTTTTTACTATGTATGATCTCACAGTTAAGAAATTTGGATTTTTAAAGTGTTAGAATCATAAAATACTATGAGGGAGATGGGCTTTTTTCTGGTCATACTTGTGGGAGATTATCCTGATTGCATTAGTTGAGGGGGAAAGACCTAACATGGTGGATATCACCCTCCCCTGGCTGGAATTCTGAAGTGTGTAAGTAGAGAAAGGAAGTTGAGCACTACTCTCTGCCCACTAATTGTAAATGCAACGTCAACCAACTGGTCCAAGCCCCCTGATATATTAACCTCCCTGCCTGGATGGACTGTATCCTGAACCCAGAAAAAAATTCTCCTTTAAGTTGCTTTTGTCAGAGTATTGTATTCTTGCAATAGGAAAATAAACTAAGACCTACTCACAAACCTCAAAATTCTTTTAAAATTATTTTACTTTATTAATGAGTTTTTAATATTATTTGCATATTTTGGACAAGGGTCTCTTATTTAAATTTTAGATTATAATATAATTACATCATTTCTCCCTTCTATTTCCTCCCTCCAAGCCTAGATATCCCTCTTTTCTCTCTTTCAAATCCATAGCCTCTTTTTAGGTATTCATTTTCTAATATTATTGTTTTTCTAAACTGCCTGTGCCACCTTGAAAACTAAATATAATCAGAGAGTATCTTTAAGTATGAGCAACATCTTTTGATATTTTTTATTGTGAATAGAAATAACTTATTATCAATCTACTCCTTAATGGGAAATTAAGCAAAAACAATGATTTCCCAAAGGCATCAATGTTCACCATGTCACAGTACAGGTAAAACGACTGAGTATCTGATTGTTACTAAATGAAGCAATAATATTATTTTACTGTCAAATACAATTATATAAACTCTTTTCTATAGGAAATGTCAAAGTAAAAGTTTGCTTATAGACAGAATATGTCTTTGCTTTGGCTGGTTTTTCAAATTGGAAGATTTTTCTCATTGTTTGAGAAACAGGACTGCACTTGTTAATACTCCAAAAGAGTAGGATGGCTGTCACTATGTGTAGCCCTGGCTCTTGTCCTTTGGACTTTAGAGTCAACTTTTCTGTCTTCAGTAGAAAGAAATGGAGCCAAGTGGTATTAAATAATTGTCTTTTGATTCCTGATTTGTATAATATAATAGCAGTGACAGATAACATAGCAGAGTAGGTTATATTCCTGGCACCATGTTAGGTCCTTCCTATGCACTATGATATTCAACCCTTACAACAGCTTGGACCTCTTTAATTTTCAAATAAATAAATAGAGGAATAGAAAAAAAAGATATAGTGACTGTTTGCTTCTTTTATATGTGTGCAACATAATTCTTTATTGATTCTTTGGGAATTCCACATCATGTACCCCAATCCTGCTCACCTCCCAGTCCCTTCATATCATCTCCTCACCCCTGCAGCATCCCCACTAACAAGAACACCCCCAATCAATTAAAAACAAAACAAAACAACAAAAACCACCTTGCTTCTCTGTCTTTCCAACACCTGTTAATTCATCCTTGTGTCTCAGACAGTATACCCTTTTGACCAGTCAGCCCTACTCACAAAATGTTCATTGCAATGAGTCATTGGTCTGGCTCAAGGCTTCTGGCACATCATCATCACTGAACCCTCACCAAAACTCCTCTTCAATATCCTGCTGTTACCCTGAGTCATGGGGATCCTGCAGTTAGTTGTTCTAAAGGACCAGTCCCTTCAAGCATTCCAACAGGTCATTGATGGGTAGATGTTAGGGTGGGTCAACCCAAGCCCAGGATGTAGGTCTGGGTAGAAGCTGAGTTGGTGGGTCTGGGCCACTGGGACCATACCCCTCAGGCAAGGGCCAGAGCCAGCTGTCCTGGGCCCATACCATCAGGGCCAGCCATGCCCATGGTGAGGGCCATCTCTCCTGAGTGCAGCAGCCAGCTTTCTTATGGGGGGCAGGGCTAGCTCTCCTGCTGTAGTGTCCAGCAAGGGTCAGAGTCAGCTATCCCAGGGCTAGTGAGGTATGGGGCCAGCTCAGCAGAGCCTCAGATTTCAATACACATGGTTCCTAGGACACCCTGTGGCAACACTGGCCTAGGACATCAGCTGCAGCAGGAACATGGACCCAGACATGGCCCTTGGCAGCATCTTGGGCCCGAATACCACTGTGGTCCTGGTAGCAGCACAGGCCACCCATATCAGTATGGCCCCAGTGGCAGCAAGGCCCTCAGTCACCAAGGTGGTCTCAGGTGGCTGTCCAGACCATGCGCATCTGCAGAGCCCTTGGTGGGAACTGGAGTCACAGACATCAACTCAGACCCTGGCTACTGCTGGGTCACAGACCCAGACATGGCCGTAGGCAGCAGTCTGTGGCCTGGATGACTCCAAGGGCCCCATGTGGCAGCCCAGATTGTCATGCCTCCAGTGGTGGCACAGCCCTCACACACCAACATGGCCACAGGTTGCGGCTTAGACCCCAGGTATCTATGTGGCCTTTGGTGTTACCATGGGCCACAGACATCAATACAGACCCTGGCTGTGGTAGGACCATACCCCCAGAAATGGCCCTTGGCTGCAGCCTGGACACAGGTGACAGAGCAGGCCACTCTAATTGGCATGGTCCTGGTGGTGCTTGTTTGCTTCTTAAATATTTTTGTACATTAGAAAAATATAATTCACAACCTGAAAAACTACATGATAAAGCTTGTCTTTAACAGCTGATGCTGTGGCTTCACTCAAGATCATCAGTTAATGAACAGGAGCTGATCAGCTGGGATTGAGCAGAGAAGGAAAAAAATAACAGAGGTCTAGAACAAATCCCAAGTCCTTGAAAAGTTCCATTAAGGGCTACGTAGGTCACTCTTAATAGCCCTTCCTACCCCAGGATCCTGGTGAATTCCTTGAGTAACTGCTTGGAGCTCTTCATCATTACTCATCTAGTCTTTTGTAGCAAAAACTGTGGAGCATTTGTAATCCAAACATTCAAATAACAGAAAACTAAACCAAAGACTCTTGCCCTAGCCCATAAAGATAGGACTTCATGTTAGGTTAATGAAACAAAAGGCATCTGATGTCATTACTTAGGCTCCAAAGCAAATAGTCTAACCCTAGCAGAAAATACCCTAAGAAACTGAAACACTTTGAAGTTGAAGTTTGTGTCCAATAATTCATCCATCATTCTTTACACTCACTCATTTCTTCAAGGATATTTTATACACCTACTATACTACCAGCACCAGCCCTTTCTCCATAGGTTTTTAACATCTCGGGTAATTCTAATGAGAAAGAATTAGGAGAAGCTGAGCCAGGTAGGGCTACTGCCATATGGTTGGCTCCTAACCAAAGGCAGAACACCCCTTCTGCTACCTGGATCAAAAGTCTTTCTCTCCAGAGGGGGGAAAATCATCAGACTGTACCAGAATATTCCACCAATAAGAAAGTCTATATCATCACTAACATGGCAAGAAAATGAATAATTGCCTCCTTGACATTGGATTTAATGAGAAAGACTGCATAGCAAATCTGCTTTGGTTCTGGCTTTGCGCAAAAGCTGGACAGAAATAGACATTCTAGCAAGTCCTTTCCCCTTGTTGAGAAAAGAGAAGAAGAGCTTATAGAAAGATTACATGGGGGGGGGGTGAACTAAATATGTCATATATTAGAATATAAATAAAAATCATGAAAAGAGCATGTCTAAACTGCAGGCTCCTGACCCCAGTTACCAGAGACTCTGTTGGAGTAACCCAGAGATCTGCTTATCAAACCCCCTATATGATACTGATACCAGTGTTCCACCTACCAGTGGAGATGGGACCTGCATACCATTGAACCATCCCATTTTTCTATAATATATAAGTGAATGCTCTTTCTTTGTTCTTAAACAAACTCAATGTCCCTTTAGCCATTTTGGAAGTGAAAAAAAGCCATTAAAGAAAAATCTGTTTGAAGGCAAAGTTGAAATTGGCAGCAGAGTCATTCCAGATGAAGGGGGAAGTAATTGGGAGAGAAGAGCTCAGGTGGCAATTGGAAACAGCTGGAGAATTAGGGTTCTGCAATAGAAAAGCACCCAAGCAAGAAGGCCAAATCCAAGTTAGAGTACAGGAAAGAACCTGCAGTCAACCTGAGCAGATTCTCTGTTGTGAACATGCTGGAGAGAATGCTCCATCCAGATGTTCTCCTGGAAGTGAGATGAGATAATCCTCCTCTTCTCAGATATAAGTTCCATCAAACTGGGGAAAATATACTAACCTTGCTCAGCTCTTACTGGTCAAGGGTTAATTTGGTTATAGCCTAAGACTTCAGTTCTCACGTCTTTATCTGAAATGGAATACTTCAAGTTTTGGAAACACAAGATGTTGGAAGCTCACTCAGAACCATACACTTAACCCTTTGCAAAGCTGGGAGGTGTGGGGTGGGGCTCATGCCCTGATTAGCCAGAAAATAGACTGTTGATTTCTAGTAGGCCTTTGTCCTTATTTCTTTCAGCACAAGTAGCAGAATTCAGTGTCATAAGTCATCGTACAGTGCTTTCTTTTTTATTCTTCTTATTCTTTCATTCCAGGAGTATTTGATTTACTATACTTTCATTTACATACTATAAAAGCAGAGTCTAAGTCGGGCTTTTTGGTACAACTAATGTCAATGGAATGCCATCCCAAAGAACAAGAGTATGGAGAAAGAAAAGTTGTAAAATGTGGTTAATAAGAGAAAGCATGCTACAGAGGATATCACTATAAACACAGGGACTAATCCTCATGGAACTCTTAGTGAGGCATCAACCCTGAAATCAGCTCTGTAAAGGGTAAGGGAAGGGGCAAGATCTGAGAACTGCAGTGGGCCTTTTGGAAAGAAAGCCTTTGCTTCTTTAACCTCTAGGTTTCTAACCTCCCACCCCCACCCAACTCCCTGACATGCATTCAGGTTAAGGAAGCTAGCTCCACTCCCCTCAAGCCCTGACTCCTACTTGAAGCCCTTTACAGAGTCTTCAGTCACTGGAGGAACTCAAGGTAGAAAACAAGATCAGGGGAAGTAAGCTGAGGAGAACTTAAGCCTGTAGTTTATGGAAGGTAATCTTGGGGAAGGACCCCCCCACACACAAAAAAAATGTTAGTTATGGCAGCTCCTGCAGAGCTACAAAAATGAATGAATCATGTTCTTCAGAGCTAATAAGCCAAATGTCAAGGACTTGTGGCCCAACAAGCCTGGCTCCAGAGGCTGTGATCTGGGCTGCTGCCTCAGTCCTTTGACTTTTTTTCCATGGAAAGAAAGATCCACCTGACTGGGAATCGTACTTACTTTCAAGAAACAAATCATAATTGTCGTTTTAGCAGTTCCTCTAGCAACCCCTCTGCATCTACTCGCTTAGCCAATACATCTTGTTCTCAGCAGCTTCACAAAGCACCTTCTCCTTTTAAGCAGTGCTTTGGGCTTTCCAAAGTACAGCCTCCAAGAGAAGAGCTGACTGACGTGTTGATCAGCAGACAATGATCAAGTCACGGTCCTTACCCTGAACTGGAATTGTCTTGCAGGAGGCATCATTTCATTGTTCTTTACCATCATTTGGCTGTTACAGCTAGCTTGTCACAGCAAGGATCAGTGTCAAATTGCTCTCAAATTTGTTCCTTTGTTTTTAAGCAGAGACATTCTACATCCTTCCTTTCTTTACCTCAAGCCGACATTTTTATTTTGTACTTACATAAAGAAGATATTAAAGATTTTCCAAACTTTGGAAAAGCCTTGGAACTTAATAGAATTTAACACTTTTTAAATGAAAATTGGTCAATAGCTGTGGCAAGTGAACATTATATTTAAAACTTCTCCATCTGAAGAGCTAATAAAAACACTCTCTTCTTTCTGATAATAACCATAGTGACTAAAGACTATTGAACCACTGTCGCATATGGTAGGCACTGCTAAAGTGCTTTTTTGTGCATTATTTTGTTGATTAAGCAAGAAGGCTAAGGCTTAAGAATGTCAAGATCATTGTTCACCATCACAAGTAGCTGTTCTGGAGTGTATGCATTCACCAGTCAGAGCAGTATAAAAGAATCTCCTTCTACCATTTAATACTTAAATGACTTCAATGGTATTGCAGCAACTCAGATTAAAAAAAAAAAATCATTGTTTATTGAGAAAGAAAGGAAAGTGGGTTTTTTGTTAGTTTTGTATTTACAGATTTCTAGTATGTGAGCTTAGATCTTTGGAACCATGTTCTCATGTTTTATTGACATTGTTGATGAATGTTGGTAATTTGGTCTCTGAATGTTTTAAGCAGTGGTGTTGAGGCATATCAACTATAATCCTTATAAATTTTGCAGTCACAATTTATCCTAAAACTAGACAGAAAGTGGAGAACACAAATCGATTCTAATGAAAGGATAGCATGCATGTGGCTTGGCTTCAGACTCAGGATTAAAAGTCACTCTTTTAATTTTAGTTCACTTTTGAGTCCCCTTGTACTCATTTATTTTCAGAACTACTTCTTGTAGATACTAGGAAAATATTTTTTCATATATTATGGCAATGAGAATAATTAGTTGAAACAAAAATAGAAGTTAAGTAACACTTCCTTAAGTACAGACCAAAGTCTTTCATGTGGAATAGTAAGCCAGGCTCAGTGACATATCCACCTTTGGAAGGACAACAATAAAATCAGTCCATCTATTCAAACAAGGTCATGATCAAACCAAACATTAATTTGTGATTAAACAAATTCTTCATATTATGGTTATAGAAAGCATGCCCTTTGACTAATAAAATAACTGTGACCAAAATCAATAACAATAGTCCACTTATAAATAAATCAACTCCTTTCATTGAAATTTTGGGAGGATTCATAATAGGGTCACTACTATACTAAAAGCATTAAGCAGTCTAATAAGAAAAAAATAAGAAAATAGAGGAATAAAAGTAAAACCAAAAGGGGAAAGTGACATTATTAGCAGAAAATATCAACTTAGAAACTTGAAGAGCAACTGTCAATCATCAGACAGAACTAGTAAAGTTTTCCAAAAGTGTTATGAATGTGTGCTGATACACAATGATAAGATCATCAATACACACCAGCAACAATTAAAAATGTAATGGAAACATTTCCTAATATCAGCAAATACATAATGCATTTAGTAGACTATGTGTGTAGCTAAGTGGTAGGATGTTCACTTGCTTTGCAAGAACAAGGCCAGGGCTCAGTACCCAGCACTACCAAACAATCATTGATCACCTTCAAAAGCAAGGGTACCTTTAAAAATTCTTTTGTATTTTTTATTGCTGGAGAATTTCATACTTTCATATAATACATTTTAATCAAATCCAGCTCCCATTCACTCCCCTTTCAACTCCTCCTTCCACTTTTCCCTGTCAACTTCATGTGCTCTCTCTTTCAAAGCTGTTGCATCCACTTAGTGCTGCCAGTACATGCATAAGTATAAAGCCATCTGCTAAAGCAGGTCCACTTACACTTAAATAATATTGACATTTTTCCTCCCACCAGCTATCAGTTTCCAAGAGCTCCTCAGGCTTGAGACTTTGGGACCACCTCCCTGCTCCATGCTGGGATTTTCTTCTTGCTCTTCCTTTTCTTCTTCTTCTTCTTCTTCTTCTTCTTCTTCTTCTTCTTCTTCTTCTTCTTCTTCTTCTTCTTCTTCTTCTTCTTCTTCTTCTTCTTCCTGCCCCTTCTCCTTCTCCTCCTCTTCCTCCTCCTTCTTCCTCTTCCTCCTGCTTCTCCTCCTTCTCCTCATTTTTTTCTGTGGCTTAACCTTGAGCAAATTGTGTACAAGCTATTGTAACTGCTGAGAGTTCATATGTGTCCACCAAATACTGTTTTCTTATAGTCCTCCATGTCCTCTGACTCTTAGAATCTTTTTGCCCTTTCTTCTGTGATGATCTCTGAGCCTTTGGACAAAGGAGTGTGATATAGACAGCCATTTATAGCTGAGCACTTCACAGTTTCCTTATGTTGATCAATTTTGGTCTCTGTGTTATTTGTCATCCATTGCAAAAATAAGCTGTACTGATGAGGACTGAGAGATGTACTAATCCATGAGTATAAAGATAAGTACTTAGGGAAAAGTCTAATATTACAACAATTTAGCAGAATAATAGGGGTAGGTTCTTTGCAGAAGCGTATGACCTATCCAACATGGGATTAGTGCCCCATTTCAGAGTACTAGGCATGAGTTCTAGATTGTGCAGTAGTCCTTAAATCCAATAAAAGAGTAGTTGGCTACTCCTACAATATACTGTTCACTATCACAGCAGTAGGTATATCTTGCAAGTCTTATGGTTATTATAGCTCACACTAGTCACAGCTTGTTAAGATTATTGATTACTTTCCAACCCCAGTAGCATGCATACCACCTTCTAGGACTATAAAAGCTTGAAGGGAACAATATATAGTCAGTTGTTAATTCTTGTTTTAGACAGACTGGAAAGGAAAAAAAAACATGATATAATCTAGTTTTAAAGACATATACAAATTTGTTAATTATAATACTGATGAAAATAGAAAAAGTTTAAACAAAATAATTAATCTCTACCCATAGATGCAGTGATAAAACTATATTACTATGTAAAAATTTAAATGGAATAACTATAGTAAAATATAGTGTCAATGAATGCTCAAAATAATATTTAGTGAAAAAAGCTAGTGTGATACAATTAATAAAATTTGAGCACTCATATGTATGTATATATATATTATACATATGTGTATTATACAATATTTAAAAGTAAATAAGTAATGATCATAGACCAGAAGATTACCAGTTTAGGATAGTAATTAGAGGGAAATGCATATCCAGTTGTATACACATGAATTATTTATGAAAAACATCTGTAATAAATAGACTTGTAGAATACTCATCAAATTCAAAATAAGAGAGGAGAAATTGGGACTATGGAGGGATAAACACAATAGATATTTTAACAGTAGGAATAAACGCAATAGATATCTTAACAGTATTTTTAGTACTTAAGAGGCAAGTGGCAAGATACTGTCCCCAAAAACATAAATTTAATTTAGAAATAAAAGAATATATCTGAGACAAAAAAAGAAGAAGTTAATATTTACTAGTATGGGTAGTACAATGACTGATTAAACTAGGTTCTGAACTGTTTAGACATCTTTAAAGCTTTTGACAAAGTCTGAAATATTTGGCTGTTTAAAATATAGTGATTAATTACATATGAGAAACTAAAAGACTACACAATTAAATGTCTGCATGTTTTATGTTTCTTTCCTCCATGGCTGAGTAGAATAATTCTGTTAGTACAGCCTGAAGTCATTTCCATGGTGTGCCTAGGGTCTTACAAACATATCTGCATGTATTTTATGGTCTCTTGATTCTTCCCTGACTGGATGACAAAGGTAGACGCATAGCTGGCAAGGTGAGCAAGCCACCTGTGAGCAGCCGCCTCACAAATCACTTCCAAGGCTGGTTACCAACTCTTCTTTGTTATTATTAAGACTGACTCTTTTTTTTTTTTTTTAACACATGAAGTTGTTTAATTACATTGTTAGTAATTTAGAAAACCTGTTTGTGAGGATACATCCCGTTTGTTAGAGAGATTGCAGGTAGCCCTGGAGCTGAGGAACAGCTTTGATCTTTGGCAAAATCTGTGAGTCCACAGCTTTCTGATCAGTCTTTCGCTGCTCTGTAATCTCATATTTCTCCTTCTCTGTGTGGAAGATATCCCCTTCCTGGTGCCTGGGTTTGCACAGCTGCTTCTTCTTGAAGTAAGTGTCAGTCAGGTGTTTGGGGATTTCAACCTTGCTGATGTCAACTTTTGTAGATGTGGCGATGACAAATTTCTGGTGTGTTCTTTACAGAGGAACTCTGTTGAGGGTAAAAGGTCCAGTCACAAGTAGCAAGCCGCTGGCCAGCCGCTTCAGGAAAACCACTCTCTTGCCCGCCCCTGTGGCGCCCGGTGAGGATGATCAGGACGGTCCCAGAAGTGATGCTGGCACAAAGCCTTCTCACATGCTGACTGAAGGGCTTTTTGCCTTGGCTCAAGCAGCTTCCGAGGCACATCTTCGGTAGGATAATCCCTGGGCATTTTTCCAAGCTTTACCACCCAGGTACCACCGTTCTTGTCACCAACAACCGTTTTTGTGACAGTAGCAAGGACCTTCTCCTTTTTCCTCTTCTTTTCAACCTTTGTTTGTGCAGCTGAGTGTTTTCTTTTGTACAAGGCCTTTCTGGAATACAGGCAGATCGGGAATACCTGCCAGTTCCTCTAACCAGTACAGGGTTTCACCCTTTTTGGCGGCACCAGCACCAGCAGCAGGGGCATCACCGCCAGCCTTCCTGGCCGCAGGTTTCTTCTCTTTTGTGTCAGGCTTTTTGCTCTCTTCACCCGCCATCTTGCAAGATGAGAAAGAGATCTAAGGTCCCGGCTTCTGGTCTATAAGCAATCAAGACTGACTCTTATAATGCGGTGCAAGTGTACTTGCTAACTTTAGAACTCCTGGGGCATCTCATGTTTTTCAAAGCTCACATTTAGCTCATGAGCATGAAAATATCAGGCTCTCTAAAACCCTGCCGCAGCAACTATTTCCACGGAGGCCACACTCTCTTAGCATGTTCTCCCTGATTTCACTTTATACAGGACTCTTTCTAGAAAAGTCAAAGTGAGGCTAATGAAATTTGAAGATCCATTTTCTTGTTAAGAATAACAGTTCTTGGGTCCAACAAGATGATTCACTAGGTAAAGGTGCTTGATGTCAAGTCGGACAGTCTGAATCAGATCCCTTGGACTCCTCACATTGTAAAAGAAGAAAGCCAACTTCCACAAATTCTTCTCTGATCTCTACATATTGGTCACGGCACACACACACACACACACACACACACACACACACACACACACACACACACATGTGCATGCATATACACATTTTTTAAAAAATCAAATAAACAAAGTTGTGTAAATCTTTTTTAAAAACAGCAAAAGCCTATTAAGTCTAAAAAAACAAAGGCAGAGCAATCCACTGAAGCAGGACTCCTCTGGGAACAAGGAAGTTTATAATCTAAAAATAGCCGAGAAAATACCCTTAGAGCTTTCCAGTGGCTACAAATGACCAATTAGTTATTCTAAATTTCTCCCAGAATGTTCTCTTTGTGTCTGATTCTAAAGTGATTTCAAAAGCATCTAAAAGCGAAAGAACATTGCAAAGAATTCCTAGACATTTTACCCAAGTGAATATGCACCTAAAACTTTTTGTAACCATGAAGCAGTAGACAGTAGATACGATGCCCTTTTTAAGTTCTACGTACTTCAATGTGTGTTTCTTCTTCTTCTTCTTCTTCTTATTATTATTATTATTATTATTATTATTTGTTTTAATTTTATACATCAGCCATGGGTTCCCCTGTCCTCCCCCCTCCCCCACCCACCCCCACTTTCCCCCCAGCCCCTCCCCTCCATTCCCATGTCCTCCAGGACCAAGAAACCCCTGGGGATTCATTTAAAGCTGGTGGATTCAGTACAGGCAGGTCCCGTCCCCTCCTTCCAGGCTGAGCAAAGTGTCCCTGTGTAAGCCCAAGGTTCCAAACAGCCAGCTCATGCACCAAGGATAGGTCCTGGTCCCACAGCCTGGGCGCCTCCCAAACAGATCAAGCTATTCAATTGTCTCACTTATCCAGAGGGCCTGATCCAGCTGGGGGATCCACAGCCATTGGTTCATAATTCATGTGCTTCCATTCATTTGGCTATTTGTCCCTGTGCTTTTTGCAATCTTGGATTCAACAATTGCAGTCCCTCCTCCTTCTCAACAGTTGGACACCTGGAACTCCACCTGGGGCCTGGCCGAGGATCTCTGTATCAACTTCTATCAGTTATTGGATGAGAGTTCCAAGACGACTACTAGGGTGTTTAGTCATCTGATCACCAGACTAGGTCAGATCAGGCCCTCCCTGGACCACTGCCAGCAGTCTACAGAGGATGTATCATTGTGGATTTCTGGGGACCTCTCGAGCACTCTGCCTATTCCTGTTCTCATGTGGTCTTCATTTATCATGGTCTGTTATTCCTTGTTCTCCCTTTCTGTTCTTGATCCAGCTGGGATCTCCTGCTCCCGTAAGCTTTCTTTCCCTCAAATCTTGCCCTTCAATTCTCCCACGGTCGTCCAGGTTGTTCATGTAGATCTCATCCATTCCTCTTCTTTTTTTAAAAAAAAAAAAAGATTTATTTATTTAATATGTATACAGTATTCTACCTACATGCATGCTTGCAGGCCAGAAGAGAACACCAGATCTCATTACGGATGGTTGTGAGCCACCATGTGGTTGCTGGGAATTGAACTCTGGACCTCTGGAAGAACAGCCAGCCAGTGCTCTTAACCGCTGAGCCATCTCTCCAACCCCAATGTGCATTTCTTAAGAACAAAGACATTAATTTGTGAAATCATAGGAAGCAAAGATGGTATTGGGAAATCAGCACTGATACAATATTATTATATAACCTAGGAACCTTATTAATTAATTTTGCTAATTATACTACTTTACTATCTGATACACAGTCAAATCTTGGCTTGTATGTTACATGTATTTGTCAGATTACTTTAGTGTCCTTTGACCTGGAATATTTCTAGCTTTGTTTATTTTTTCTTTTCTTTTCTTTTTTTTTTCCAAGACAGATGTTTTTCTCTGTATAGCTTAGCGCCTTTCCTGGAACTCGCTTTGGAGACCAGGCTGGCCTTGAACTCACAGAGACCCGCCTGGTTCTGCCTCCCGAGTGCTGGGATTAAAGGTGTGCACCACCACCGCCCGTTATTGTTCTTGTTTTTCTTTTTTTGTTGTTTATGTTTATTGCCTTAATATTGTCATAAAATTTGAGTAGAATGCAGATGAATTATTTGGTAAAATGTTGAGTGCATCTTTTATTTCCTTGTGATACATTGATATGGTGTGTCTCTGGTAGGAATCTCCATGTCTCGCCTCCATATTCCCATTGATTCTTCCTTCTGTTGTGTTTTTCTGTTCCTTTTTCTCCACATTAAGGTCACTTTGGTTTGGATATGTCCATTTTATAAAGTGTATACTTAGATCTTGCTCTTTCTGCCCAATTGAATGTAAATTTTCATTTAATAAATTACTAAGCAGTCACACATATGAATATGGCTGATATGTCAGAAACCAGCTGGCATTTCATGTTATAAGTGGTTGACATCCTGTTACGTGGATGCTTTATCAGCACTTGCTCAGAGTTCCTCGTGTCTGTACCCAATGTTTTCTTCTTTCTTTTTCTTTTGGTCTTGGTATTTCAAGGACATCTTGGCTACATAAAAAATTCATGGGTTTTTACATTCTCGCCTTGAGTTCTGAAACTGCTGCATTGCTGTTGCTTTTGGAAGTCACCCTTCTGTTGGACGACACTTGGAAGTTTTCAGATTTTAAATTGAAAAAGTTTAACTGAGATAAACCTCAGACTTGCTCATTCTGTGTCAATGTTCCCAAGTTCCCCACGGGCTTCCAATATACAGGGGCAAGTTATCTTTCTTTTCTGTATGACTTCCACAGCTTATTTCAAATATTTGTTCTCTTTCATTGTTTTGTGTTTCTCCTCTGGAGAGCGGTTATTCAAATGTTGGCTGTTTGCCTCTTTTCCATTACAAACACTTTTTTCTGATGCTTTTAAAATTTTCTTTCTCTATCGAATTTCCCTTCTTTTGGCTGTTTCTCTGCTTTTCTTTGACCCATTTAAGCTTTTAGTTTTCATCTTTATTGAGTCACTTATAACTTAATCTCTTCTATTTCTTTCCTGAATGAGATAAACAAATAGCCATTTCATTTCTTCCTTTAAAAAAGAATTAAAGTAGGCTCTTTTCTCATATAATATATCCTTATCATAGTTTCCCTCTCTCCACTCCTCTCAGTTCATCACCACCTCCCCTCCCCTTGGGATTTCCTCCCTTTCTGTCTCTCAT
Organism: Onychomys torridus; assembly: GCF_903995425.1. Lineage (NCBI taxonomy): Eukaryota > Metazoa > Chordata > Mammalia > Rodentia > Cricetidae > Onychomys > Onychomys torridus. Next base: position 29,161,974 of record NC_050457.1, on the reverse strand, counting down.
TAGAAAAGAACAGGCTTCTAAGAGATAACAACCAAATATGACAAAATAAAATACAATAAGATGAAGCAAAACCTTTCATAGTAAAGTTGGACAATGCAGCAGAAGGAAAAGAGTCCCAAGACCAGGCAATAGTCAGAGACCCATTCATTCTAGTAGTCAGGAGTCTAATAAACATACTAAGCCAATAGCTATAATATCTATGCAGACAACCCAGTGTAGACCCATGCAGGCACTTCAGTATCTGTGAGTTCTTTTTTTATTATTATTATATTTGTGTTTTAATTTTACATATCAGCCATGAGTTCCCCAGTCCTCCCTCCTCCCGCCGCTGCCCCCACCTTCCCCACAGCCCCTCCCCTCCATTCCCATCTCCTCCAGGGCCAAGACTCCCTTGGGGACTCATTTAAACCTGGTGGATTCAGTACAGGCAGGTCCAGTCCCCTCCTTCCAGGCTGAGCAAAGTGTCCCTGTGTAAGCCCAAGGTTCCAAACAGCCAGCTCATGCACTAAGGACAGGCCCAGGTCCCACAGCCTGGATGCCTCCCAAACAGTTCAAGCTATTTGATAAAGAGGAGGGACTATAAGAGTGTGAATTGTTGAGACCAAGATTGGAAAAGCACAGGGACAAATAGCCAAACTAATGGAAGCACATGAGTTATGAACCAAAAGCTGTGGAGCCCCCAACTAGATCAGGTCCTCTGGGTAAGTGAGACAATTGAATAGCTTGATCTGTGAGTTCTTATGCACCTTGCTTAGCTGATCCAGAGAGCCTTGTTCTCCTGGTGTCCTCCATCCCTTCTGGCTCTTACATTCTTTTCACTTCCTCTTCTGTAAGGTTCCCTGAACTCTGAAGGGAGGGATTTGATGGAGAGTACCACTTAGACTCTCTCTTTGCATAATGTGTGGCTGTGAGTCTCTGCATCCATTCTCATCTGCTGCTGGAGGAAGCCTCTCTGATGACTAGATGATACATTGCTCTCTTGGATTAACAGAATCTTGCTAGGAACCTTTTGTTTGTTTGTTTGTTTGTTGTTGTTGTTGTTTTGTTTTGTTTTGTTTTGTTTAGTCATGTTTAGTTTTACCTAGGTCTCTGAGATATCTAGTCTCTGCTTCTTGGCTACCCAATCAGTGCCAGGTATGGGTTCCCTCTCATGGAATGGGTCTTAAGTCAAATCAGACATCAGTTGGTTACTCCCAAAGTTCGATGCCACCATTGCCCCAGTATATTTTGCAGGCAGGATGGATTGTAGGTGGAAGTTTTTGTGGCTGTGTTGATGTTTCCTTTTCTCTTTTGGTAGCCTGCAGGGCACCTTTCTGCACCAAAGAGACCAGAACACTGTGTTCCTCCCTTCACTGACATGCACTACTTGTACCAAAGTTACTCGTATTATCTTTCCCATCTCGTCAAATAGTTATGAGACTATCTCTAATTTACTGTGTGGGCTTATATAACAGTGTTCTGGTTTTCAGTTGTGTTGGAAATACTTTTCATCAGGTAGAATGTTTCCCTAAAATTCTGTTTTCTTCTTAGTATAAATGATGTCTGTTTCTGCATTTGCATTAGTGGCCAGGATGACATAGTGTCCTAGATAATCCTTCTTCATCAAAGAGGAGTAGCTTTTTAATGTTGGGACAAATAGGGAAAGGTTTTTGTCTCATCTTTATTATTGCTTTTTTTTTTTTTTTTTTTTTGATCTGAGGATCAAACCCAGGGCCTTGCGCTTGCTAGGCAAGCACTCTACCACTGGGCTAAATCCCCAACCCTATCATTGCTATTTTTATGTATCTTATGTATTCAAAAATTTGCTTCCATTCTACTTTCACCTCTGCATACACATGTCCCTAAAATTCTCTCTATTCTCTTTTCTGCAATTTTTGTACTTTGTTCTCCAGAAATCCTAGGATGAGAAGTTCAAACATAATTTCATTGAAAATTTATATTTGTTTTTCTGCTTATAGAAAATTGAATTATGTGCTGCATTCTAGCCTACAGCCATGCAAAAAGTATAGGATTTGTATGGCTTGAGTTAGGCTTTCTGCTGACTTTTGTAGCTGTTAGAGGCTATATTAGGGCTTTAAGTCTTAAATGGGTCCTATTCACTGGCTACCTCTTTATATTCATGATCCCTTTAAATCTCCACCAGAAAGTAAATACAGTTTTAAAAATACAATCCCAACAAAATGTTTCTTTAGATATTTATTTTTGTCATATTTTGTAAAATTATAATATTGTATTGTTAATTCCAACTCAAGCAAGTAATAGATATCTCAGCCTATTTTTAGTAGAACAACTATGAGGCTATCGCTGAGATACACAATAATGGGTCCTCACTCTCTGTAGACATCCCCTGTGGGCTCCTGTGGTGGCTGGTCTTGATTGACAACTTGATGAACTCCAGAGTCCTCATGACAGCAGTAAAGAACACTTCTAGGAATGCCTGTGGGGGCGATAGGATAAAAGGAACTGAAGGGGAAAGCCATCTCTGAATATGAGTTGGACAGTGCTATCCTCTAGATGAGTGTCAAGATGGAATCAAAGAGGAAAAGAGAAAGCCTGCAAAGGCAGGCTCTTTCCACTTCCCACAATCACCACTCCCGCCCCCACCCATTTCCTGGGCACAGGAAGTCAACTACTCTGCTCTTCCATATCCTCCCTACCATGATGGATTGAAATATCTATGCTAATTATGAGCCCAGATATATATTTCCTCCTTAAGTGGTTTTGCTGAGGTACTTTGGCACAGTGATGAAAATCCAAATAACATAACTTTCAACAATGCCTCTCCTGGTCCTTCACTCCTCAGACCTAATGGGTATCTAAATCACAAAGCTTGTCACAAAATTCTTGCCTAAATTTTGTTATGAATATTTGGGTAACCCAAAAGAATTCCTGGGGAAGGTAATAGAAGCTTCTATGTTAGGGACTATATCAAAGGAAATCTACATAATCTCTACCTTTAACATGAGCCGTTTCTATAGACCATGGTTCTCAATTTGTGGGTCATGACCTTTTTGGGTGTCAAATGACCCTATCACAAATGACTCTTCCACAGCGGTCATCTAAGACCACTGGAAAACACAGATATTTACATTATTATTCATAATAGTAGCAAAATTAGTTATGAAGTAGCAACCAACGATTTTATGGTTGGGGTCACCATACCATGTGGAACAGTTTTAAAGGGTTGCCACATCAGGAAGGTTGAAAATCAATGTTGCAGACTACATCACAGCAACCTCACTTTGAGTTTGCATGCTTTATTCCTGTTACCATCACTGTCTAGACAAAATTTTGTCTCAGAATCTGCTTTTAGGGAACCCAATTCTAACACACACTTCCATGCATCCATATAAGTTTATATTCTACAATCATCTCTTGAGGTACAGTGGGTCATTTTACCATCTAGAGTATAAGGTTCTGTGAAAAGGATCTTGATCTAGACTGTGTGTTGGGTAATTTAGTTCTAAAGACTTAACTGACAAAATCTTTGAAGCATAAAATAGTGCTTAAATGAACCTAATTGGTGGAGCTGAGGTAAATCTCTAGGCCTCAGTGAAATATGTAGACCATGAATAAGATACTCAGGAAATATCCATCTGAACACTGACATGCAATGGGTAGTCTTCAAAAGGCCATTTCATCTCTCTGAGTTCAGTTTCCCCAATCAATAAAATGAGGAGTTGAAATAGCTGCTCTCTAAGCAGCTTACCACCTGTAAGACTGCTTGATTCTGTGATTCCAAAGTAGGTCTATGGGACTTGTAACACATCACATTATTTTCTCCATAGGTTTTTCTTGGAAGTTCAACTTGGTGTTCTCTTTCCTAACCCTGTTTATATATTCAGAGTCAGTTCTGATTCATTCATACATGCCTGACTTTTTACTGAAAGAGCTCTCCTTACCATAAAGCAGAGATTTTAGGTACTCTTTGCACTGAGCCACCCAGAAACATTTTGCTGTTCTTTGATTACTACAAACAGATATATGGATAAATCTCAGTGCATATACTGAAACATCCCACCTTACATAAAAGTTGTCACACAGGAGAGTTGTTTTTTTTTTTTAATAACCATTATATTTCTTCTTTGATACAAACCGAGTAATTGAATTTTAACACAAACTTCTCTAGGGTATGATATATTTATACAAGAGAGAATCTGGCATAGAATTAAGGCAAACAAATGAAAGTCAGCTAAAATCAAGAAATAAATTATTTTTTAATTTAGCAGAATATAAGCACATTAGATTTAGAGGAGGAAGAGAAGTAAATAGTTGTAGAAAAGGGGGTATAGTGGAATGGCTAGCAGTCTTTTAACTACACAAATCAGAAGAGCCAACATGATAGAAATTAGACCAAAAGAAAACTGAGATCTGATATTAAACACTATCATATTTATTCCACTCACAATTTCCTAGTGATTGAACCTTCATCAATAGACATGGAGTAAAAACCAGAAAAATTCCATGAAAATAAACCAGACAATCCTACTGAGCGACTTCTAGAGGAAGACCTGAGGAAAAGCTTAGGGAGGCATTTGCAATACAAACCAAGAACAATGAAATTCAAGAAAACACATGTTAAAATTAATTTGAGTCTGCAGTTCAGAAAGGAAGACATTAGGACCATCTATTGCTTCTTTTGCTGACCAGATTAAAGAAATAAAATATTTACTTCCCATATTGTCTTACTTGATGTGTTAAGCTATTTACTTTTTTCAAGAAGAAAAGAAACACCTGCACTGTAAGGAAAATGTACCGATGACTTGTATGCAGCTCTCTTGAGATGAGAGAAGCTATTGGTTGGAGACCCCAGGGAGGCCACACAGTAGAGATCTGCTCTCTCTTAGAGAATGTTACAAAACTGCTGGCATGCGAGAGAGACAAGACAAAAGCAGAACTCTTGTTCCTATGGAAGACAAAACTGTAGCTGAAGATGTTCTACACATCTGTCCTATATACGTAGAATAGCTATACAGCCTGTTCTAACCTAACGTTCATAGGGGAGAGTATCCATGTGGAAACCAAGGAGAAGGTTTCCTCTTCACGCCTGCCCATTTTCCTGTTCTTCACGTCTTTCAATATTGCGGGATTTTCCCGGTCTGAAACGGGAAGAGAAAATGACAAAGGGAGGAAGGTAGGAGAGAAGGGAGGGAGGGAAAAAGGAGGGAGGAGAGAGAGAGAGAGAGAGAAACCCCAGAATTCAGGAACTATAGATAAGAACAGATGAATGCCAAAGCCTCTTTCAGAAGCCTGTACTTCCTCTTTAATGTATACTATTATCAATAGACTCCCCTTTGTTTCTTTTGACCTGTTACCTTAAATCAGTACCTTTTCTTGCTACCAGAGAGCTAGCTCAGTGGTTCACAAACATCTATAAGTCCAGTTCCAGGGGATCTGGCACCCTCTTTTTGTCTCAGTGGGCACAAAACTTGAATGCTGTGTGTATTTATATACATCCAGACAAAACACTCATACAAATAAAAACAAAGAATCTTTAAAAACACACCCTTTCTTAGTAAATCTCAACTTAAAAAAAAAATAGAAGGGAAGGAAGAAGATCAAGGGAAAGGAAAGAAAATTTAAAAAGAAACAAAGGTGATGTTCTTTCTTCATTTAGAAGGCACTGGTCATGTTAGCCTACTGTCCAGGTTGCTATTATCATCCTTGCTTCCTCTTAGAAGTGGACCAGGCAAGTCAACACAGTGAGTTAATAATTGTTGTTACTCTTTGGAAAGCATGAATTAAGTATAACATATTTAGAATTTGACATTAAAAGTTACACCAAGATAAGGAGTGACTCTAACAGTGAGGATGAGCAGATCTCTCAGCTTGCAATGACTATCTATCAAGACAGTTCACAACCGACCAGAGTTTCTGGGCTAAGCACAGCAGCCACAGCTGCCTAAGTGATGCTTACAATTTACTGCAGTGATTTGCTGGTCAATTTGACCAGCTATGTACAAAGTCATGGCCAACATATGCACAAGCAGAAAAAGAAAAGGAAACTAATAAGAGAAATTAGGGATTAGGTGAAAAATGGTGTCTCAATTTGTCAAAAAAATGTTCTCAGTTTCACTTTATCTGTATAAAGCCTGGTTAATGCAGTCTCAAAAAATCTGTGGCTAAGAAGATTCATTCTGTGGCTAGCAGATAAAAGATATTTAAAACAAATCTAATATATCTAGCTTCCCATTTTGGCTAAGTCACTTAGTTGTGTGATCTTAGACAAATTATTTAATCTATCTGAGCCTCAATTTCCTTTCCATGTAAAAAGAAACAATAATACAATCCTAGCATGTAAAGTTAAATGGAGGGATAATCTTGGGATGGGGAGATGGCTCAGTGTGTAAATCACTGGCCAGGCAGGCATGGATTCAGTCTCTAGCACTTGCTTATAAAAAACTAGACCTGATGGCACACAATAGCAGTCTTAGTGCTGGGAATACAGAGACCAGAGGATACCTGAAGCTCATGGGCCAGACATCCTTACTGAGTCAGAGAGCTCTAAATCCCAATGAGAAATATGGTGGGCAGTCACATTGTGGAAGAACACTACAGGTTGATCTCTGCCTTCCGCACACATTGTACACACATACACATGTGTGCATGTGTCCACATTCACACAAACAAATAGATAGATAGATAGATAGATAGATAGATAGATAGATAGATAGATATAGAGATAGAGAGATAATGGATATATAGATAATAGATAGATATTAATAAATGTGTTAATATTAGCAATCATTTTGGATTCTCTCACTATGAAGATGCCATTAGCTCTTTCATAGACTTAAAGGCTGTTCTGATGTTTTTCATTTGATTTCTTTCCTGGTGTTATGGTAGTAGGGAGAAAAAGAAAATGAAAATAGCTGAGATCCAGTATTTTATGAATTCTCTAAAATTGTTATTTGGTTAACTTACTTTTTGGTTTCCAGGTTCTTATTTTAAGTATCCCAAACTAGAAGTTTCCTAACCTAATTCAGTCTTCATTGATGGTAGGATGAAAGACAGTGAGAAGGTACTTTGATCTTTTTACTCAGGGTCCCAATGCAAAGCACGGCCAGAGGTAAGAAACACAATATTGTTTGTCCTCGTAAGTCTACCATACTCCCAATCTGAACTACTGTTAAGTGGAGTTAGGAAACAACTTCAATTTCCACTTAATGGTGGTGCTGGCTTCCCCAGTGAAGTAAGCATAACATCAAGCAGCTGGTGCTTTTAGCAACCTCTGAGTAAAAGGGAGGCTATCTTGAGCATGTGGGCAGGAGAACAGGAGTGGGCAGAATACTGACCTCAACAGTGGTTTACAAAGAGGGAGAAATTCAAAAGGGGGTTATGTCAGATCAAGTCCTCTTTCCAAGGAGACAGAAAATAAAATGAAATAGTCCAAAAGAGGAGGAGTGACTCATAGTGACCTCTCTTTGGCAATGGGAACAAAGGATGCATCCTGGGAGGGTAGGACTGTCCAAGGGAATTTGTCTGGTAGTCAATGGAGAACAGGAACTAGCCCAATGCGTAGGATATAAGACAAACAGAATGAACCTGGCAAGCGAGCCGCATGTTGCTGGAAAGAGAGAGAGAGAGAGAGAGAGAGAGAGAGAGAGGGCTCAGTGATGAACTTGAAGACTGGAGCCGGCCATGTGATGTGTGACTGGACCAGCATCAATTCAAGGACATATGGGAGTGGTACCCAGAGAGCTGTGAAAGGAGTGTGGGAGCAGGAAAAAGAAAGAAAGAAACAGAACACAAAGGTACCTTGTTCCTCATTCCAAAAACTGGATGGTGGGATGCACAGCTAGCTCAGTGCTCAACACAGGCAGATGAGATGAGGCTAGGCCAGGACAGTCTCCAATTCAGCTACACATGGCCTACTTGTGCATCCAGGGGCTTCATCGACTTTTCTGTTCCATTGTTCTGTAAATGGTGAGGAAAAAAGAAACATTTCACTTTGTAATCACATACCGAAATTTAGAACATTAGGCCGCATAGTTTATGTTAACTTTGGAGTCTCTTTCGATGCTATTTGGCCACTCAGGATGGAAAAAAAAAAAAGGAGACATTTCAAACCCATGATGCATAATGAAGCATAACTCGAGGCCTTCCAAACACACTGAACAAGAACACCATCATAACATAATGGAAGCATGCCCTTACCAGGGTAGAGTCAGTAGGAAGCTATTCGGAAGTTCAAACTGGAAAGAAATTTCTTCTTGCTTTCAAAAATACCGTACCTAAACTCCACTGTCTTTCCAGTGAAATGAGAAGAACTTTAATTTGTAAAGCTGAATTTTTTTAAAAACTCATGTAAGAATTTTTGTATTTAAGTAATTGTTTTTTATGTTCTCCAAAGCAGTAACATTGGGACATGCTATGCTAATCCATAATTCTCCCTAGATTGTCAATCATTTCTTCTCCAGTCACATGCCTTCCCTGAGAAGCTGCATCATCTACAGCCTGACCCTGTTGGCTTTGTGGTCTTGCATAGGTCACTGGGTCTAAAGCCCATAAATGCAAAAGTCTGCTGAGAATTAGATTAAGAAAGATAGATTTACAAATATACTTCATTTCACAATATGCTTACTGGGGGAACTCAGACTTCAGTATGGGAAGTGAGAAGTCTTATTTTAAATGATTCTGATTGCTGATACGCACGTGTGTGTGTGTGTGTGTGTGTGTGTGTGTGTGTGTGTATGTTTGTGTGTGTGTGTGTGTGTGTTAACAAAAATTCCCACAAAAAAATTGGCATTTAAAAGTTGAATTTTATCTAGATTTGGACCAATAATTCTATAACTATGCTCCTTTTCCCTATGATTGAACTACTAAATAACAAAGAATAGATTAATTTTAAAGAAAAATGTATTTACCAAAATTTGTTATCTTTCAAAATCATGTAAAATTTTCATTTTACAAATGCATCCTTATTTGCTATAAAATTACATGATATTTTAATATAACTAACTAAAACGTACTAACTTCAGTCCAAGATCATCAAGTAAGATGAAGGCAATCTTCATCGATTTGTCCTGTGTTTTTTGGTATTCCACCTTACCAACGGTACGACCCAGAAAAGTTACTTGAAATGTCAGGGAAACAATGTTGAGAGAGAGGCAGGAAGAAAGGGAAAATGAAATTGGGGGCTGTGAACCAGGCTATACAAGGGAATTACAGCTCCATCTTGCAAGATTGGCCACATAGCTGCCATTGCCTGCTGTGTTCTACAGGTAAGCTATTAACCCAAAGTCCAAGGGAGAGAATGTCACCTTGTGCTTTGTTTATCACAGTCTCTAGCCACAGGCAAGAGAAAAAGGACAAGGCATCATTGATTTTGGTGAAATTGTACATTTAACAATCAAAAAGCTCATTGTCTGTATCAATCCAAATCCAAGTGGCCTCATTCTTCTATTCATTCTGAGGCGACTCTGGGACTAAAAGCAACTGAGATAAGACTGGCAGTGTACAAAAGGGGAGGGTTATGTCAAGAAAAACGAAAAGCAAGAAAGCAATAACTCTTCTGATTTCCACATTTTATATCAGAGGAGACTGCAGAGAAACCAACAATCCCTAGAACTGTTCTTAGAACTGTCTCACTTTAGAAATAGTCTGTCAATCAACAAAAATTTTATTCAATAAGATAATTGAACAATAGTGTGAGTAGCATGTCTACAGTGTCGTGTTGATCTCATCTGTGATGAGTTTGAGTATATTGGGATGCCCAGCATTTCCCTCATACAACTTCAGCTGGATTGGGAAAACAAACACTTCATTTCAACTTATAGTGACAAAATGGTGGAAATAATCATAGCACTCTTTGAATGATCAAAGAGAAGAATAAAGTGTCAACACCCCCAAGGACACTATAAACTATAGTTAATTGACTTTTTTTTCATAGTATGAATTAGCATGGATCATTTTATACTTTGTGAGAATACTAATAAGTTTTGGTTATTTTCATGATCAAGCTATCATGTTTGACAGAAAATGTTAGTTCTTTGTAGAGATCCACTTGACAGTCATATGACATTGGGCTGGATTTATCACAAACAACTCTGTCACCCACAGAAAGAAAAGACTCTTGGAAAATGATGAGGCCCTCTGATGTCAGAGTTCTACTTGTCCTTTTACAGCCTAGTTAGAATGTCTCTAAAGATCTAGTAATTTAAAATATTTCACATCAAAGTAATCTTGGTCTTATAGTCTCAGATAACTGAACACTTCTGGAACATTACAGACTTTATAACTACAAATCTAGAGTCACACTTGTGTGTGAGGAGAATGAGTTTCTACCTCACTGTTTTCAATAGAAAGTCAGGAGAAAGAAAGGCTCATCCAATCATTCAAGGAGTTTTAAAAGTACCCTTGTGATGTGGGATGTCAGTCTGTATTCTGTGAATATGTATTGCACTGATTGGTTGATAAATAAAATGCTGATTGGCCAGTAGCCAGGCAGGAAGTATAGGTGGGGCAAGCAGACGAGGAGAATTCTGGGAAGAGGAAGGCTGAGTCAGGAGTCGCCAGCCAGACACAGAGGAAGCAAAATGACAAAGCAGATCTGAGAAAACCTACCAAGCCACATGGCTAAACATAGATAAGAATTATGGGTTAATTTAAGTGTAAGAGCTAGTCAATAATAAACCTGAGCTAATGGCCTAGCAGTTATAATTAATATAAATTTCTGTATGTTTACTTGGAAGACATGCAAATGGGAGAGATTTGTTCCAACTGCCAGCAGTCTGGGACACAGGAAAGCTTCCAACTACACTCTTGCAGACCTCATTAAAAAAAAAAAAAAAAAAAAAAAAAAAAACAAAAAAAAAAAAAACCTTCTAGACAGCAAAGGAAACAATCAATTGAGTGAAGAGGAAACCCACTGTGTGGGGAAGAATTGTTGCCAAGTATACATCTGATAGAGGATCAATATTCAGAATATATAAAGAGCTCAAAAATCAAAGAGTCAAGAAATAAAAAGAAACCCAATTTTAAAAAGGGAGGGAGCATGGACCTGGGAGAGATTACTCAAAAGAATAAATAACATTGTCTAAAAAATATCTCAAAGAGTGTTCAGCATCTCTCACTGCTAGGGAAACACAAATTAAAAGCACTTTGAGATTTCATCTTACCACAATGAGAAGGGCTAAGATCAAGAAAACAGCTGAATGACAAGTCATAGAGACTATCGTTTAGGCTTGGTGGGACTGTAAACTGGCTACTCTGGAAATCAATGTAAAGAATTTTCAAAAATCTAAAAAGGAAAAAAAAAAATCTATCACCTGACTCAGCTGATACTCCTCAGCAAATGCTCGAATGACTCAACATCCTTCTCCACAGATACTTGTTCAGTGTGTCTGCTGCTCTAGTAACAGTAGTTAAGGAATGGAAACAGTCTACACGTCCCTCAACTGACAAAGAGATCATGAAAATCTGACACATGTACACAATGGGATTCTATTCATCTGTAAAGGAAAAAAAATGAAATCATGGAATTTTGAAATAAACGGTTGGAACACGAGATTATTATATTGAGAGAAGGAACCCAGACCCAGAAAGACAAATACCACATGTTTTCTCTTATTTGTGGCTTTTAGTTTCTAATTTTTAAATGTGAGTAACCATAGAAATCAGGGAAGTAAAAAGGGACCATGGCAGGAGGGGTGGGAAAGGGTCTCCAGAGGAGGTGATAGAAGGAGAAATGGAAAAAAAACAGAGAAGAGGATTTGACTGGGGAGGCTGGAGGGAGTCCAGGACAAAGGGAACAAGACCCAAAATAAAAAGTTATTAACAAAATAAAAATAAAAAATGAATGTACCTTTGCCATAGCAAACAAATGCAATCAGTGATCCTAGATTGAGCATGCAGTATTTAATATACTACAGAGAATATTTTATGGGTGTTTAAGAAAATATGTATATAGACTTTGTGTTAGAAATGACTACACACATATTAAATTCTTGGAGTATGAAAATGTTACAACAGAAATGCAGGAAAATATGCTCACGGAATACGCCTGAAGTTGTTGAGGGTTCATTAAATCATAATGTAATTTACAGTTTCAATCAAACAGTTTTGCTTATGATATCTGAAATATAAATATTCCTCAAAGCTCATCTTGATCCTTTCAGAGAAATTAGATCTGGGGCCAATAGCAACAGAACATTAGAACAGAAATGTTCTTTAAAGAGCAGAGACTCTGTGCTAATATTTTGGGCTTTCTGACAGAGGCAAGAAGGTGGAAGGGTAGAGATGCAGAGAGTTGTAACAGAGTCTATGAGATGCTTAAACTCTGCCCTTGGCCTTTGATTACGGATAATCTAGAAAACACACCCAGGGGAGAGGGAAGGGCAAAGTTCAGTTCTGCTTCCGTGCTGAAAAGAGGAACTTAAAGGGTCCTTGAGAACTTGTAGACAAGGACAAGAAAGAGAGCCTGAAGTGAAGACTTGGAAAGTACAGCATTTGTTTTCCAATTGCAGGGAGACAGAGACAGACAGACAGAGATATCCCATTAACTGCCCCGACCTTCTTATTACAAAGAACTCCGGCTCCAAACACTTGTTCTTTGGTTCATACATATAAAATGTTGCCTGCAGGTCTTATCGGCATATAGCAGGAGGAATATAACCACTTTCCAAACACACCAAAGTGTGTTATACTCCACCCCAGATCCTCTTTTCTGCCCACTTCTTTCATTTGTGAAATGTTTACCAATACAACAGCACTTGTAATTCATGTCAGACAAGGTGCTTCGCTATTTACATACTGTATACCTCAAGACAACTCTGACTTCCCAGTATAATAGGAATTATTTTCTCATGTCTCACAGCTGAGGAAACAGGAATGTGAAGATTAGACAGTATGCCTAAGTCCACCCTAGCAATTACCAGGCTGCGATTCAAGCATCGAACTTTTAGCTTCCAGTAGGAATACTTAGATTCTTGGGTTCCTGCCTTCTTGGGTGCTCTTCCCTCCAGGTAATGGTCACAGAGCTTGCTGAGCACCCCTTCCTGGCCCTGTACCACACAATCTGTTGCTAACAGCTTCCTCACTAAGTGCTTAGCTTCTCCCAGATAAGTCTGGAGAAAACAGAAGGGACTTCTCCACCTGGCCCCAGCAGCTGAGATTTTTGTCCTTGAAGGACACGGAGAGCTTGGAGAATTGACATCTTTGTAAGGTTGTCCTTTCCATATTTGCTTGGCCTCATTGGCTTCCATAATCATCTCTACATAATCATATCTGATATGCTTTTTTGCTCTTCCAACAAAGGAGACTTAATCGATGCTAATTATAATTCTCTAATTAGTTTCTTAATGATATTTTCACAGAACTATATAACACCCTGGGCATACTTTCCAATAGTCAGAAATGTTTTTCCAAATAAATTCAAGATGCCTTGCTTGGCCTCATCTGTCCCTGCAGGATATTTTTTTAGTATTAATTGAGTCATCAAATTAAATTTATACACATTTTCCAGTCTTTCTAAATTTCATCAATTTATTAACTCTTTTTAGCATGCATTTCTTAGAGAAACTCCTGCACCTGACTAGGTCCAGTCACTTATCCTGGAATATTTAACAAAACCTCTGTCGCTTTGCAGCAGTTAGCTTTTATTAGTATTATTGACCTATCCACGCATGGCCATTGAGTTGATCAATTGTTAGTCAGATTACTGGAGTTAATTGTATAGACATGTTTGGGGCATGCTCACTCCCTGAAGTTTCTTTTGGAAGTTATCCTTTCTAGTGGCTTCTGCTGATGTAAGGGGTAAGGTAACTATTTTACTATAAGAACCCCTCTCCTTGCTTGTATCTACCTGGAACAAAGGTGGATACTTCATAAATGACAGATCAAAGTTATGAATGGCAAAATAGGCTCATAAAGGAAGACAGTGTGAGGAATGCTGAAGATTGGAGGCAAATCAAAAGATCATGTGACTACAATAAGAGAGAGTTGGTGGTGGCTCATTACTTTGCTGGTTTCAAGAGGCTTGGCTCGGCTTTCAGTAGCTGGATGTTTTGTGAGTTTTCTCTGTCCTTGCAGACAGCAGAACAGCCATCATCTGTACTGGAGACAGCATGCTAACAAGCCTCAGCAGGGACAGAACAAAGCTGCTTTCAAGAATCGAATCGGGATGTGGTTGCAGCCACATCCACTGCTGTAAGGAAAGAGATGTGCAAATGTAGAAGTCAAAAGCGAAACAGACACCGGAGTTCAAGAATTCCACACAGATGTAAATGACTAAGTCTGTAAGGGAGAGACATATCTACCATGGAAAGAAATATTGGTTATTCAGGGTTAGGCCTAGGCCAGAAGTTCAAAATACACAAAAGCACTAAACAATACTAACCATTCAGCAGATAAAGAACACAGCAAAGAACAAGGAAGGGATGGCTACCCAAAGCAAACAGGCAGGTTTGCTAAAAAGATAAATAGTTGTTATTTTTGGTATAAGGGAACATCTACCAAGACGGAAAGAAGACAACTAGAATTATGTAATTGGGAATAAACCATGGGACAGGATAAGTAGCCAGGTGTCTTAGTTAGGGTTTCTAATACTGTGAAAAGACATTATAACCGCAGTAACTCTTATAAAGGAAAATATTTAATTGGGACTGGCTTACAGGTTCAGAAATTTAGTCCATTATCATCATGGTAAGAAGCATGGCGGCATGCAGGCAGACATGGTGCTGGAGAAGGAGCTGAGAGTTCTATATCTTGAGCCACAGGCAGCAGAAGGAGACTGTGTGCAACACTGGGCATAGCCTTGAGCATATAAAACATCAAAGCCTGCCTTCACAGTGGTGCACTTCCTCCAACAAGGTCACACCTCCTAATAGTGCCACTCTCTATGGGTAAAGCATTCAAACACATGAGTCTATGGGGACCATTCCTATTCAAACCACCACATTGGGCTTGAAAGCAGATGGGACAGAAAGTCACACAGACCCTAAAACTTAAGGACATTTGACTCTTCTAAAAAATGAAATACCCTGGGTGATTTGCACTTCATATATCATAGGCTACTTGGGCTCAGACAAAGGAGTTGAGACAGGGGAGTAAGTCTCAAGACAAAACTGAAATTCAGTCTTCATTCTGTAACAGGTGGGTATTGATTTCATAACCAATCAGTTGGGCAGGTAAAGGGCAACAGAATCTCCGTTAGTGACTGTGGTCAGGAGCCCAGGGTGTGTGGCAAGTTTCTAGGAGTCTAAGTACTCCTAGTAGTAAAAGCTATTTACCAATCAGTGGGAAATGATCAGCAGAGGCAAGGCAACCATTCACAGCACCAGCCACTTGTCTGGGTAGAAGCACAAACAGAGCTCCCTGGGAAGAAGGAAAGGGCCAGTGGATCTCAAGACATGCATCAAACTAGTATGGCTCTTTCTGTTTGAAGGGGTGCATGCCTCCTGTGCTTACAAACAGCTGGTTTCCTTTATCCATCTTCAGAACAAACTTGGTTCTCATGCCATCTCCAACCTCTGCTGCTCTATCTTGTTCCCAATCCCCTTGTGTGGTCCTGACCACGCTGTTTGCTGAGATAGTCCATCAGTATCAACACTGAACATTGTGTCCTATTTTTGGTTTCTAGGATGGAGATCCACCCTGCCCAGACATAGTCCCAGCAAACAGAAGAAAGGATGGCATCAACAATTAAGATAAAGCTTCTGAATCTGCTTCCTTTTTTTTTTCTGGGAAAAAATAATTAGGAAAAGGTACTTAAAGAAGGAAGAGTTTATTCTGGCTTTCAGCCTGTGGGTACAGTCCACTATAACAGGGGAAACATAATGCCAGGAGCAGGGGCATAAGGCAGCTGGCCCTATTACACCCACATTTGGGAAACAGAGGAGTAAACAATGGTGCTCCACTCATTTTCACACACTTTTTCAGGTCAACCCTAGCCCAGTGGAATAGTGCCCTCCATATTCAGGATAGTTCTCTTATCTTCAGCTAAGTCTCTCCAGAAATGCCCCCACAGACATGCCCAGAGTTCTGTTCCCTAGGGGATTTTAAATCCCACCAAATTGATGATGGAGGTTAACCTGCCTTTTCACCTGGTTTGATATATGAACTCAGATTGTCATGGGCTTGTAAGTTAGAGACTTCAGAGAGTTCAACTTCGATGGAGTATGTGTATTTGAGACAGGAACGCAAGAAGGAAGGAAGAGACTGACTGCAACTCATTCACTCACTGTACCACCTTCAGTTATACATCGAACTAGGAACTGAGAGGAGTTGAAGTTTGGGAGGAAACAGAAGGAGCTAGAGAACTCTCTTGGTGTAAAGATAAAGATTTAATAAGCAGAATTTAGATGCATCAGTTCATTGCCCTGTCTTGCTCTTTGAGGGAACAAGTGCCTAGACCTGTTTCTGTCAACGGTCTTCATGCATATCCTGTTTCCCAACTACAAAACTCTGCATATTCCAGTCCCTACACTCAGTTTTCCCAGAGGTGATTTTTACCACCTCTCTGAGTTTTAATACAAATTCTTCAGCTGGGTTGCAGACAGGCAGTTATTTATGGCACATCCACATATGTAAATTGCCCTAGTCTTCTGGGCAGTCAAAGCAATTGGTTCCTCGGGCTTTTCATGTTTTGTCATTTTTTATTAGCATCAAGTTTTCCTATGAAATGATGCCTGAGGTCTCTGGCTCACACTCCTCATCAATTTCTCCAACTGCATTGTTTTCAGTCTAGATTGTGTAAGTTCACAAAAAGAAGCAGTGTTTGGCACAAAGAAAAGTTGTGACCTGATAATCTCTTTCATAGTTTCCAATTACACACACGCACACACACACATCACTATCACCACCACAACTACTTCAAAAACACACAGCGTCTTGACTCTGTTTCCTTGTTGTGTTGGTATCCTGCCTGCAACTGAGTAGAGACTGGTTCCCAAGAGAATATTTATGAGCAGTGGCTTCATAGTGTCAGAGTAATCATGAAATTCCCTGCAGGGGTTAGGGGATAGACAACTGTTTGAACTGATGATTTGTAAAGTGTCCACTGTGAACTCTGACCCAAAATACTATCCAGTCTGCTCTGCAGTCACCAACAAGTCAGGACAAGTGACCTCTCACCTGTTCATCTTTTCTGTTTGGATTTGTTTTTCGTATTAATTATATTTATTTAACTGGTACACAAGCAATATACATTATATATAAAATGGGTACCAAAAGATGTTGGCATATAAATACATTATATAATGTTTAAATTATGTTAAGCATATCTGTCACCTTTAGTTCTTACAGTGAAAATGATGAAAATTTTCAAAACCCTTTCTTTCCGCTTTTTGAAATTCACAGTACATCATCACTACCCCTGATCTTACTACAAGGCAGCAACACACTTTTGTTCCTGCCTGATGTAGTAACAACTGAGCCATTTTTCTCCATCCTCTGTCCCCACTACTGCCCCAGCCTCTAAAAACCACCATTCTGTTCTCAACTTCTGTGAAATAACACTCGTAGATTCTATGTAGAAGTGAAATAATGCAGTACTTCACCTTCTTGTATCTGGTTTAATTTATTTAGCATGAAGATCTCAAGTGTAATATCCATAATGGCACAAATTGCCATTTGATTCTTTTGTGTGATTGAGTAATATTCCATTTACTACCAAAATGTAGTATAATTACCACATTTTTTTTTATCAGTTCACCCAGTTGATGGATGCTTTTCATTTCTTGGCTACTGTAAACAGTGCTGCTTTGAACACCAGAGTGTGGTTGTCTCTTTGATATATAGATTCTATTTCTTTTACACACTTCAAGCCAATTTAGAGCAACCTGACTCAGCTGTCCCATTTCAAGAGGGGAGCTTTGCAGCTGCTAAATTCCAAAGGCAGCTCCAGTCTCCTTAGATGACACCTCCTCAAAGCAGTCTCACTTTATAAGATGGGAGAATTAAGCTTCCATATCACAAAGCTGAATGATCAAATTAATTCCAATTAGTTCAGATGTGAGCAGGATCTTGGATATAAAAGACTGCCTTGAGCACTGAGGAAAGGGATCTAAAATGAAAATCCACAGAGTTACAAGCAGGATTTTAATGTGCTATCATTGCAATCTTATTTAACAACTTCATTAGAGGGGAATCAGCAAGAATAGAATTGAAATTATGAAACTTGTAGAAAATAAGGTAAATGTTAAGTTACTCATTTATTTTTTAGAAAGTCAGTGTACTGAGAGAAATTCCAGGGAGGAAAGACCCAAAAGCTAGAAACAAAACTAGATTGAGCAGGGTATTATATAAACAGATGACCTGGAAATGAAGAAAACTTCTGATGCAATTACAGTCAGAATCAAAGCTAAATCTTCAACAGAAGACAGTGAGGTCCTCATCCACTGTGCTCTGGGTTCCCATAGAGGAAGTGGTACATTCTCCACACCTTTAGTAAAAGAGTTCTTTCATTTATGAGAATGTGAGACCACCATCCTTTCTGGATGCACCCATGCCTCCCTCTCTTATGTGCAGTGAGCCGGCTGGCTCCAGCCACCATTACCAGACCTAGACACAAAGTCCCTAAAGATTAGCTCACCCTAACCTTGGGAGAAGTCAGAGGCAGCACTGACTGTAAACTTGGACTATATGTTAAAACAGAAATGGGTTCAGGTTCTTGTGCTATCTTTGAGCCTGGCCTTACGGATATGTTTTATTTGTTTGCGTTATCCTGTTATTGTAACCAAAAACTTGAAAAAAGGTTGGAGGAAGATTTTGGCAGTGTTGTTCAGTGTTAAAATGAATGCTTGAAGTGTAAGAGGCCCTGGTTCCACTCCTTAACAATGAAGATGGAGGTGAAGAGGACAGGAGGGCAGGATGATGATGATGATGATGATGATGGTGATGGTGATGATGATGATGATGATGACATTAGAGACTACAGTGCTTCATTTCAAAGGAAAGTAATTTTCACAGTGCAATTTCAGATGCTGTGATAGATTCGTGGGAGTAGTAATTGATGTGGGGAAGTAAGAGTAATTGTTTACCCCAGAAATTCTCCAGAAGCAATTACTTGCCTTGCCTGCAGATGAGTAACTTGAGTAACTCATGGTGGAAAGATAAAGCTTTGCCCTATTGGTCTCCATCAACTTCTCAATACTTGTACATCAGTAGTGATGTACATATTCTATGAAGAACTTGGTGGCTAAAATTATCATCCAACTCTGTGTCCAACTAATTACTTTACAATGAGAATAAGAGAGGGTCTGCAGTGTAAACAAGGATGAGAGTCAAGATGTTTGAACCTGGAGGCCTGTCCTTCAGAGGGACCCCACTGGGGAACTTGGTGACTCAGGAGGCATCACAAAGCCCTTCTCCAGAGGGACCATCCTCCAGGAGGACAGGACTCCAGTAAGAGAAGGTAAGAAAGTGCTGTCGATGCAGTCTCCCCTATAACTTTGTGTTTGGGATCTACCACCTTAGACCATTAAGGTTCTCCTGCCTTAGCATGAGCTAGCCTTGTCTCCTATTTAGTCTTAATTATAGAAAGCACACTATAATTATCGATAGTTTAGGAAGTTTATTTCATATGGCACATGTCCAGGCTATCTCCCTAAGTTGCCCACATTATCTAAAAAATACCTTTCTTAATCACTATTCTGTTCTATAACACCAAACAACTTAATTATAACTTTTAAGAACAGCTCGCACCCGCCCCCCTCCAAGCCACCAAGTATGCATACTTTCCAGGGATTTTCCATTTCTTAAATGGCTTTAGTTACACTTATTTTGAGCTCATTTCTCTTTATCACAAAGAAAAATTTGTTCCAAGGCTGTGAAGATTTAACACATTAACAGTAAACTCAAGTCACCAATAATTCATATGTTGCATTAAAGAAATCAGAGCACTTCCCCTTAGTGTCATTTACCCAAGAGCAAACCCAGATTTGAATTCTCTACTTCACTCTCCCTGTGTGTGTCTTCTGTCCTCCTTCTGTCAGTTATACAAGTCTGAGTCTGTGCCTAATTGGGCTAAATTATGACTCTATCCTGTGTCTATGTCCATTCCTTTGCACATCTGTCCCTACAAAAGGGCTATGCTTTCTCTTTTATGCAACAGCACAGAAAGCATCACCTGGAAAGGAATGAGGAATCCTTTACAGAAATCTTTAACAACATTTTAAGTTGCCGATGCCAACTGACCCCAACTGACTCAAATAACAAACAGTACTATAAACCTCTTTGTTTACCAGCAAATACCCAAATGTCGTGTTTAGCATTTATGGCAGATATTCATCTTATAAGATTGCTCTCCATTGCCATTTTTGTTATTTCCAGCAAATGGTTATCAGAATACACACAGATTAGTCTGGGTGAAGTGTATGAAACAGCACATAATTTAAGATTACAGCTATGTATGAGCTTAGGTTATAAAAGTTGATTATATGGGATATCCAAGACAAGTTAGATGGTCTATTACATTGTTCTCTTATAGGCATGTTAAACAAACAGGTTGAAGACACAGTAGGATGGTGGTCTTGACTCTTAAGTGACCTAAGTGTGTATTAGTAACTCAGCTGTGAACTCCACTAAAAGCCCCAGTCTTTTAGAAATTAAGAGATATAATGCGTTGCTATACATGACCATTTAGTTGAACTAAATATTACCCTACAGTTATTAACTTATGTCATTTTTATGGCAGGGGTCAGGCTATGACATCTATCTGGACTGCAGGTACTCAGAACCCCTGCCTTACACCTGAAATTTCTGTTTCACCTTCCTGTTCACTATTTTGTTTTTCTAGTAATCCAACTCCTACTCTTCTCTAGGTCCACTCTACTCATTGGTCATCTCTTAACCATCAACAAGAAACACATCTTCATAATTACTAATGTCTTCCTAATCCTCTTATTGAGTCCTTGAACAGAGACTAGAATGTAGTTCAGTTGGTAGAGTGCTTGCTCACCTGGCATGAATTTTCCTAGGAAGATATGAACATAACTATTCACCCCAGAAAGGACGTTAGTGGTAGACTAAATAAACAAGTACCTCCAATCCAGCTTGCTGAATCAATGAGGCAATTGGAGTTACTTACAGATGAGTGAGGGGTTACATAGAGGAGCATGAGTAATTCAAAATCACTTATATCACAAAACAAACATACCACCCAGTCATCACAGATAATGACTCTCAAAAGCTATATCAGTTAGTTTCCACCCTAATATACCATGGCATCCCTCAAAGTCACCTGTAGCCATGGGAAAGGATCTGGTAGAAAGGAGTGAATGGCTGGAATCTTAGGTAAAAGTTTGATTGCCCTTTTCATTTTCATTGTTATAGAGGATGCTCACAGCCTGTTATTACCATAGACTTAACAGTTGCTGTACTCTCTTGTTATTCATCTACTTCATTTTTACTTTTTTTGTAAAATATTTTTATTATTGCATGACCCTTCCATAATGAATTTTAGCCATTCTTACCACTAACTCCCTCTCTCATCTCCTTTCATATAACTGAACCCTTCCATCCCCAAAATTAAGTCCATATCCTATTTTTACTTGTTTCATTGCCATAACTACAGGACCAAGGCACGCTGTGGGTCACAACGGCAATCTGTTCCGTGATGCTGATGGTCTTTGTATTAGTTATATTTTTGTCATTGTGATAAAACACCATGCCCAACATGGCTTGTGAAAGAAAGAGTTTATCTTGGCTCTTGATTTGAGAGGGAGGGTCTATAATGGAATAGAAGCATGTAGGTGGAGCAGGATGCTATGATGTCATTTCTTTAATTGCATGCAGGAAGCAGATAAAGCAGCCTGGGTGAGTAGCAATGCTCTACCTTCTCAAAGCCTGGCCCAGTATCTTAGTTTCTTCAGCAAGGATGAACCTGCTAAAAGTTCTATAATTCTCAAACACCACCACCAACTTGGGAGCCAGTGTTCAAACATGTGACCTTATGGGGGAAACTCCACATTCCACAGGCCTCTTATGCCTAAAGTTCGTTTTACTACAACACTTTACCCCTTTCCCTGGCTCTTATGTTTTGTCTACCTTCTCTTCTGCATAATGTTTCCTTCGCCTTAGAGGAGGTGATCTATGTCTGATTCTTTTCTTAAAATTTGGCCACAACAATAATCACTTATTTTTAGTAGTTTTACCAGTGATAGATGTCCATCCACTAGAAATGAATATTTCTTTGAACAAAGGAAGACAGTAGTAGTACACAGACACAAACATGATGGTTGAGAAGGCATTGACAGGCATGTCACATCTACTTAATAAAACAACTGAAGCAGGTCCTCCATAGGGTCTATCACTTCCTAGCCAAGCTTTCTGCCTTAGATTTCAGTATAAATATGGGTTCCCTGTTGTGTAGAGAGACTTTAATACAGTTGGAAAGTAGTTGGCTGTACCAACAACGTTCATGCCACTGTTACACCAACAGGTACATCTTGCCTGTTTTGCTGATAGGTAACCATTGACAACCAATCTACTACACTCTTTATAGCATCTTCCCATACTATATAAATGCTAGCCAAGAAGAAGTAAACTTTTACCTCAGTCTGAGTTTGATTTCTTCATAAACAGAGCATGAAATGTCTTACCAGCTAGTTCGCACATGCCACCCTTTTGAAGCATAGAGGAACTAGTCTTGGAACTCAGCAGCTAAGGAGATACTTTTAAAAATGTTATCAAGGTTCAATATAGATTTGGCTTTCTTTTGTATACAGCCATCCCCATGAACCATGATTTATCCATTAGCCACAGTTGGTGGCTGAAAGCCCTTTGGGATAGGCAAATAATTTCTACCTTTACAGGCTCCCACTTCCTTCAACCACACAAGACACTTTCACACGCTTGACCATCAGGCAAAACTGAGCAATGTCATATTCAGGATGTGTCTCAGCAACACTTTTACCCCCACCACACTAGTCTGCACAGGAGGCACCTCTATGGGAGAATAATTGATCACCCATAGTATAAGCTTAGTTTTCTTTTAACCAAAAGAATTTATCTACATATCCACCTACTGCTTCCCACTGTTTCAAGTGCTTTAGGGAGTTGCCATGAATTAAAACATTACTAGCTTCCCAAATCCACCTATCCCTAATACCAGTCCTGAAATCTCTGCTATATTAATCTTTCTTAACTTCCCTGTGAAAACAATATTATCAAGTTCATTGAACTGCATGTCAAGCCTCACTTCTATCATGCTCACTTCTCTTACTATAAATTATATATCATTTTTCCAGTATTAGCCTATCAGTATACCTAGCACCATACCTAGCATAGGACCCTGCTCCATATGTGAGCTACTTTGATGGATTACAATATGTTTTCTGGTCTGTCAGCAATTTGGGATACATCCTTCTACTTCCTCTGCAGACCACATTCATTAGGGAGGTATGCTACTTCATAAGACATAGAGAAAGATAGTTCCTACAGGATTTTCTTCACAGACAATCTATCCTGACTTTCCCTCTAGACAGACAACTTAGATGTGTGTTTCTTCCTCCACAGGAATAATCATGCAATTGTTGACACAGTATGAAGGCATGCCATTCTGTACTATATGGGAATAGATATTGGGGCTGACCTTGAAAACAGTCCTCTCTTAGGTAGCTCAACTACAGTTGCTTGACTTTTCACTCATAGTGAAGGCCATGCAACTGGTCTTTCTAAATTCCTACTTGGTTCTATCATATCACTGTTTGAGTATCATGTTTTTGTGTGAATATTCCTGGAGAAATGTAAGTAAGTCTGTTCACTCCAGACAGGACATCAACAGTAGAACAAAGTAATGAGTCCATTCAAGACCAGCTTGGGGAAACATTGGACTTACAGGGGATACTCAGAGGACCATGGGTGGCACATCCCCCAGAAGTCCCAAGCAGCATAGCAATGGCTTCATGAAAGCTTAAATTCTGTTGTCTGTCAACCTATTTCCTATGATCTCGAGCACATCCCAGTAACTCATGCAGTGGCAAGCAGTAGAGAGTTGGATGGCTGAAATCTCAGGGAATGCTCCTGTGACCCTCTCCTGTTTTCTTCTATGAGAGACCAGTAATAGTCCTGTTAACATTACCATCCATCTGGGTACTGCTGTGTGGTTTCACTTACTCCATTGCCATGATTACTAGATCAAGGTATTTTGTAGATCACCGTGGCAATCTCTGCTACATGATGATAACAGCCATGTTAGACCTGTAGGAAGTCATGTCACTGTTACACCTGTTCTAAGTGCTAGACACCATACAATATTTTAGAAGACCCAGAAATGTATAAATATGACTTCTAACTGAAAGTTAGTTTTCTGTTATAAAAAAAAAAATGATGAAAAAAAAAAAACTTCAGTCTTCTGCCAGGGTAGAGAAGGGGTGCTTTTGCAGTAATCAAATTTTAAGTTAGCATTTCAGTGAAAGGGTGGGTTTATAGGGACAAATGTAAAAAGATTTATAACTGAAGTCTACTGCAGGGAAGTCAACAGAAGTGAGAAGGGTTGAAATGTATTACTTCAAAGTATAAAAAGTAATGCGGTTAGACCATAGGTGGGACCATGCTCTAAGGCATTTAAAAAAAAAAAATCAAATATTTTGAAATGGTTTTAGCATGTACTTTCCTTTCCAAACACAAACAACAGCACCTTCCTAGTTAGGGAGAACAAAGTCAGACAATGAAGCAATTATAGGGAAAATAGAGCAGTGAGTTTGTTTAAGGCAGACAAACAACATTGTAAATGTTCTTGTGTTTAACTGGGGCAGTATGAACTCAAGCATGGAAAAGAAAAGACCAGTAAGATGCCCCTACTCTGCAGTGATACTGTGACACTTTATTTTGCTCTGGTACATGCAATTTCTCACCCACAGTCCTACTTGAGATATTTATAGCAAAAATAGCCAGTGATGTCTCATTTCTATCACTTTTATCTTTTATCTTCCCTATCCCGGCAGTGAATAAAGCGAATATGCACCACAGCCTTTTGCTTAGAGTAGACCAAGGTTACTCTTATCTGTTTTGCTGTCTTCTGCACTTAGAGTCATCTTGATTCCCACTGCAGGAACACAACACCAATTTCATAACTGGTTCAATAGGCTAACCTCACTGAGGAGAAGATCAAGACGCCCTTATGTACAGAAAAAAAACAGCTACCTGTGTCCTTGGACCAGCAGCAGCTCAGCCAGAGGCAGAGGCACAGCTCCATGTTGCTACCTGCAACAACCTGAGTAGTTCGTGAAGACACCTCTGCCCAGCTGAGGCCAATGTTCCTGCCTGTGTTACAGGAGAGAATTTCAGGGTTGGTCACTAGAAAGCAAAGCTGGAGTTTATCAAGACACTCTTTTAATGTAGAATTAGGAACAGCATTAACAGAAAGCCACTCAGAGAGAAGGATTATCCATACCCAAGTGTGCTCCTGGCCTTCTCAATGGAGTCATGCTAAGTCTGTTGACAATGCCTGTATAAGGTTTGGCAGCTTCTGAAGTCACATACCAGGGAATTGCTAAGGTGACTGGTTTTCTTTTGTTAGATTTGCTTCTTCTCTTTTGGAAAGTGTGATCTTTAACCCATGGGTTATAAGAATAAAGGGAATCTTAGGCCACAGGGCACTAAAGACTTACGTTCTTACTGTCAACAAAGCTTATGGTATTATGTATGAGATTCCCAGAAAATGGCAGGTTCACAGGTGGAAAAGGAGGAAAGGCCATGTGCATTTAGGCCTTAGGGATGGATAATTTTAATATTTGTGTTCAAGAGAGATCTATATAAAAAGAATCTTGTTCCCATGAAGATAATATTCACAGAAAAAAAAAAGTATTAATCATGTTGGAATTCTTGACTCTTCACTGAGACTTCAACCAGACCTCAGAATAAAAGTTTTCTCCCCATCTCCATGTTCCCTGAGTTTTCCCTGTCCTACTTTGCCTCACCAAGAACACTAACCTACCCCTCAAGGCTTCACACTACTCTGCTCCATCATTAAAGTGACCCATTTCAGTTATTTACTCCGTGTTTGTCTCTAGCACACTGCCCGAGGCAGGTGACACATTTCCAATTTCAAAGTAGCCTATGAGTTTACTGATATAAACACCATAGATATCCCAAGCAGACAGTCTTTGTGCAAACTATATCCTATTCCTGTGACTCAGTTTCTCCAACTGGAAAGAAAAGCTGTTGTGAGTCTTTATCTGTTGTCCTTCATGCTGCTCCCAAATCACAACACAGAGACATTATTAATTATGAAAGCTCAGCTGATAGCTTTTTTCTTGTTTCTAACTAGCTCTTACAACTTAAATTAATTCATTTCTAATAAATTACGTACTGCCACATGGCTCATGGGTTGTTACCTCATCTCTTACATGTCATGATTCTTCTAAGTTTCCTTGAGACTCTTGACTATCTTCTTCCCAGCATTCTCTGTGCCTGAAAATCCTGCCTAGCTATTGGCCATTCAGCTCTTTATTAAACCAATCAGAGTGACATATGTTTATACAGTGTAATCAAATATCTCCAAACAAAAGGCTGCCTTTTGAATAACAGATTTGGAAGCATTTCAAAATGTTTTAAAATTTACTTTGAAAAACCATAAACAAAATCAATGTTTCTATTTTTCTTCTCTGTTCTGGTTTTCTACTCTTTGTTAGAGAATTTCATACGTGAGTACACCATATTTGCATCATTTCAACCTTCCCTCTCCCACTCCAGCTCCTCTCAAGTTTGTGACCTCATCTGTAATTATTGTTGTCATGGCTTTCTCTTCTTAATCAATATATTCTTATTCCAAATAAGATAGATTGTTTCCAGGTTAATTAGATAGATGTGCTAAGACAGATTTCATGAGAGATTTCCTTTTGTATAGCTGGCTACTTGCAGAAAGGGACGCTGGGATAAGAGGTTCTTCAGCAAACCACAGAACAAAGGAAAATCCTCACATTGATAGACATGAGGTAAGGGTGTCTGAACTTAGAGGGGAAGGATGTCTGAGCTTACAAGAGAGAGATGTCTGAGTTCAACAGATTAAGGAAAGTACTGGAAGGAACATAAGTCATGCTGGATCCTTTTTACAGAGGCAGCATCTGTAAACTATTATAAGTTGAGTTATCAAATTTCAATATAGCTCAGAATCACCTCCATTGTTTATTAAAATGTACATTGCTCAACCCAAAGTTCTGATAGAGTGGTTCTCAAGGGGAGCCCAAGAACCTGCATTTCTGCTGAATTTCCATAAGCTGACATTCCAGAGACAACACCAAGAAATACAACACTAAAAGGCAGGGTTAGATTCTCCAGACCCTGCCTCGAATTAACCTTAAGACAAAAGTGCACAGTGAGTCCAGACATGTGCACCTCCTCCCAGTCTTAGAAAGTTGATGCTCACTGAACCTTTAAATCTTTAAATCTTCATTTTAAAATTGGTAAAATCCAAAATAATCTATAAGCAACTATGGTACCCAGTCCTAAAGTCTGGTCCAAGAAAGAATTGACTACCACGTTAATCATACATGTGAATAAAAAAATTCCTAAAATGATTTCAAAAGATACTGAAGTTTAATTTACAACCCTATGAATTCTCCTGTTATCAGACAAATGAATTATGTAACAGGGAAATAGCCTTCAAATTATGATCATTGCCTATTCATCTTTCAAGTATTCCTTTTCAAACTTACTTTTGTTTGTTTGGTTTTTGTTCTTTTGAGACAGAGTTTCTCTGTGTAGTTCTGACTGTTCTGGAACTCACTCTTTAAACACCTATTTTGGGTCAAGTATTATGACACATGATCTTAGCCAAAAGACTGAGGAAAAATTATGCCAGGAGTTAGGGCAGGCAGACCCTGGGGAAAGTTCACAACCTCTGTCTCAAGAACATTTTAGGCTAACAGAAAAAGGCAACTCCAGAAAGGTAGAGATATAACTTAAGCTGACATCAGTTTAGATACTGAGCTGTATAAATGGCTTTATTTTAAGTCTGTTGATGTTCTCTAGATACCAGTGGCAGCTTATTCTCACTTTTGATAAAGTTAGGAATCGGCGGCTCCGAGACAAAAATTGACTTGGCCATTTTCACTTGTCTGGCAAGTACTTGAGCCAAGATACAACCCAGGCCCAAAGATGCCAAAGCACATTCTTGGCCAAGCGCTGCACTCAGTTCTCACAGTGCTTGTAGTGTATAAAGGCACCACAGAGCTAAAAATGGGGAGGGCTCCTGTCCTGGAGTCTGTGAGTCTGAAGAAGAAATCAAAGTTAACGATTATGGGACATGGGAGAAGAATGCTGCCTTGGACAGATAGCAAGAAACAAAGCTGAAGTGTTCCTTTCCAAAGCACCTTTCAACCAGACTTCTTGATCAAATATATAGGAAATCATTCCTTCCACTTTCCCAGTGTGTTAGCTCTAAAATTCATGCAGTTACCTAACTACATTTCTAAATTTTCCAGTTTTGTTATTTACACATTATAGACAGAGGGGACACACTTTAAATCTATAACCACTTTAAATCTACAACAAGGATGATTCTGGAAAGGGGTTATGCCCCTGTACAAGATAATGTGTATTTAATAGCACACACCTTGTCTTTCCTGACCTTTTGTTCTTTTTCTGTGAGAAGAAAAATTAATTCACCTGTTTTCCCCTTAGGTATGCACTATCTAATCCCCAGAAAAAGAAAAAAAATGTCGGTCTTAAGGGACCCTAAACTAGCCCGTGCTTCATCTACAGGTGAGGCCTCCCTGTAATTCCTGCAACCAGTGAGCCTGATTCTTATGCACCAAGAACAACTGAAAGGAATGTCCTTTCCAATGTCAAGGACTCTGTAAGGTTAGAAGGAAATAGGAACAAAGGCTACTCTGTGGGTTTCTTGCCATGTATGTGTGTGTGTGTGTGTGTGTGTGTGTGTGTGTGTGTGTGTGTTTAATGTATATATTAAAACATAACCAAAATACAGGAGTTCTTTTTAAATGACTACAACCTTGGAGCCAGGCCTTTCAAACCAGCATGGTGGAGCAATCATACCCTATCAAATCATACACCTTCCTTTAAACATTAAAGTAACAGGATATCAAAATATTACGCTTTAATGTTGCAGAGGTAGGAAATTATCAGTTGATTCAACAATTAATCAAGCAAATAAAACCAAATACTATTGTTACCTCATTTTATAGCTAGGTAAAATCATTTGAGAATGTTAAGTTAAGTGTCCAAATAATTGATTCTGGAATTGTATGCAGCCAAGGAAAGCTTTAGCTAAGGTGGATGAAGACAGGGCAGAGGGGCAGAGAAGGGGGCAGTAAGAAAACACCATGACCATGCTGTGGTGTCCTGGTACTTGGTGTCATGAAGCCAAGGGTAGGTGGGGGCACCTCTGATCCTCTCAGAGAGCAAGCAAGCTGTTTTCCACATTGAGGGTTTCGTTCAGGTATGTGCTCAGTAGCTTTGGCTCTTGCCAGATTGTAAGCATACATGAAAGAAACCGGTGCATCAGATTTTCCAATACAAAAAACCAAAGCCTCATCATCACCATAACCCCCAACTGACAGCAACCAGCCAACCAGCATCACCACCAGAGCCTAGCACACGGACAAGGAGCCAGGAGCTGCTGTAGGGTGGCTCTGAACTCCACAGAATGAGGAAAGCTGGAGCTTCACAGGATTGGCTGCTCTGCTTGCTGCTTTCATCTCTGGGGCAGGGTCTGCAGCCCCAGAGGGGCCCTTCTGAGCCTTTCTCTTTTCTTTTACCATAACTGCTTGGAAACGGCTGTCCCATTTGTGAGGAAACATGCGGGATGATTGTCAAGCTTTTCTTTCTCTTGGTTGTAATTTTGTTTCCACCTATAGCACCACGGTGCAGCTATGCGTTGTGTTTCATAACCTTTGTGTTAGGCCAGTGCTTCTCATCCTGTGGGTCATGACCCATTTGCAGTTTCAGTGATCCTTTCACAGGGGCTGCCTAAAACCATTGTAAAACACAGATAGATATTTACATCATGTAAATATTCACAACAGTAGCAAAATTAGTTAGGAAGTAACAATGAGAGTAGTCTTAGGGTTGGGGTCATCACAACATGAGGATTAAAGGGTTGCAGTATTAGGAAGGTTGAGAACCACTGTGCTAGGCAGATGCCTGTTACTTTTTAACTTGAGGGGTGGGGTTGCAAAAGAAGGATGTTTTTCACTGATCGTTTTAATCTCAGTTGGTTGGGGGAGAAAGGTATTTGGTTTTAGGGTCATAGAAGCTCTATCCAAAAGCAAAATCCAAATGTTAATAATATTGGCCTGATGCAGACAACAGAGGTAATTTCTTTTGTGCAGAACCTTAAACTTGTGTATTAAGTATGGTTACCCATCACTTGCATTAGTCTAACCCCAGTAATCCCAAAGCTTAGATGTGTAATTTGGTATGTTTCTGGGATAGTAAAAGAAAAGTGTCATTTAATTTCCTGTTTGTTTCAGTGTAATGCTCTTAAAGTACCAGCATGAAAATAACCTCACAGTCCTGTTCTTGGTAGTTTGAAATAATAGTATTTTTGTTGGTTTTTGGTGTGTCTACATGTATTAGCATAACAGTTTTCACTCCCTAGGAGTTCAAAATAGAAACGAAAAAGTTCTGAGTGTATGGGCGATTCAGTCTAATCTCCAGCAGTGCCCACTGGGGTGTAGAGTCACTGATGACTGCCCAGCTTGGGTCTGCTTTTAAAGAGACAGTCATCATGCTTTTCTAAAGAAATTTATTTCTCCAGTCTTTAACTATATTAACATCCTAGCTTTTTCTTCCTCTTTTTAAATTGATATTGATTCCGGGGCTGTTTTCCCACTTGTCAAGGAAGGAACACAAGAAGAATTGGCTCCTTGGCCTCCCAAATATTTATTTTCTGTACTTTAAAAATGTGAGTTTGGGTCCTTTGTAAAAATTTAACATATGGCATAAATAATTCTTTCCGGAATTGTCCAGCAGCTTTAATGAGGCAGACACAATTCTTCAATAGTTTATTAGCCATTGTAGCTGGAGTTTTCTCCAGTCCTGCCCAGCCCCATGAACCCCACAACCGCTTATAAAATAATCACTCAGAAGCTCATATTAATTAAACTGCTCAGTCATTAGCTCAGGCCTTCCCTTGTCTAGCTCCTACACTTAAACTCAGCCCATTTCTATTAATCTATACCTTGCCACATAGCTCGTGGCTTACCGATAACTTACCTCTTGCTATTCATCCCTGTGGCTGGCAGCATCTCTTAACAGCCTTCTCCCACCCAGCATTCTCCTCCCTCTTTGTCCTGTCTACACTATCCTTCCTGCCTGGCTCCTGGCCAATCAACGTTTTTATTTATCAATCAATCATAGTAATGTATATTCACAGCATACAGGACATCCCACAGCAGGCTATTCTCTTAATCTCTCCCTGAGGTGAGTTCTCAGCCCTATAACTTGGAAGTTACCACTGAAATCATTTGCTCTCCCTGTCCATCCTTCACTCATTGGTGACAATTCTGTCTTAAAAATCACCATAATACTGATGAACATCGGGCAGCAGCACTTGGTCTCTGACTTTCAAATTGGATCTAACCTGGTGTTTCTCAGGAGCCTACAGTTAAATGGCAGCTGTGACTAGGATCCTCCAAGAGATGTTTGGTCACATGATTGGGTAGGTTGGGAAGAGTTGAGCATGGTCTGACAGAAATAGGCTTCTGGGTTTCTCCTGGTCTCTCCAAGGTAGGAACTGTAGCCCTAGGATAGCCAGGATTCCCACAGGGTAGCTCAGGAATTTGGAGAGATTTGTGTTCTGGAGGAGAATCAAGAGAAACTCAGGAGTCAGGCTGTGAAATGTCTACATTTTGTTAAATATGGATATAAAGAAAGATCTGCCAAGGGTGTGTGTGTTGGGGGGGATGAGTAACATAGGACCCAACTTCTGAGTTAGAGAGTGTCTGTGTCACATTGGAAGAAGAGTGAGATATTTTTTTCCATCTACAGAGAATGCACTCAAAGATTCTTGTGAAGTTTACAATCAAATCATGTTTGTAGCAAAGTGAGTTGAATGGGTCTTCACTTATAACCATATCGACCTCTGTGTCCAATACAGGGCTTTATCAGAATATTTGCTTGGTAAGTATTTATGGTCTTGTATTGCTGAACTTATTAAGGCCACTCCACATAGTTAAAAGGGAGGTTTATTTTGTGGGGTAACTTACAAATGAAGGGATAGGTTGTAGGGTCTGGCAAAGGTACGGCGCAGTCTGGCGGTGTTCTCTGGAGAAATCTGCTCGGTCTACCTCCTGCATCCAGTGTCCCAGAACCAAGAGAGACCTCTCCTCTTGATCCTGGGTCTTCCACTTCCTCCCTCAGCCCCGCCTTGTGGGCGTGACCATTACCGAAGCCTCAATGGGGGTTGGAACTTCCAGGCCAACGCTGGGATGGTTACCCACTACAGTGTTGGTCCTAAAAGGAACTAGGCCACACCTGGGCTCTTACTCCTCTTCTAATGTACCATGGTATGTGAGTAGTGTTAACCTCTTCATGCTTTTCTCAACCTGTTGAAACAAAGGCCATCATAGCTTCCCTCACTGGTTCACCTACTTGACTAACTTGCACTCATGGGCCACACTGGTTAAAATGGTAACAGAGCTGCATTCCCTCTGCTGCTAGTCTACTTGTAGAGTTTCAGAAATTCCCTCTCTAGTCAAATATTTGTCACTGTTTGAGAGTTTGTCATAGGGTGGACATACTATTCACTCTCTGCAGCCTCTGAACATGATGGTAGGAGGATGCTACTTTGCTCAACTGGAGGAACCACAAGCATCACCATTAGTATGATTTCAATAGAAGGCAATGTGGCCTTTGGCTCACTAGGATAGCCTGGGGCTGGGTTCAAACACCATCCTTCTTTCAAAGCCACTTAGTTAAGGTCATCACCTGCCCTGCCATCCAGCTTTTCTTACTATAGGAAGAACTTCCTTCCAATAATGTTTTTGCCTTCCCACATTGGTAGAAATTCTGCAGCAGTATCTCGGAGCTCCTCCAGGTGTGGCCACATTCTCCCAATCTTTAGCTTCATGTCATCTTCAAGCCAATGCCAAATGATCGGGCACAGCTAACTGGAGTGACTCTGTTGTCAGGATAAGAAAGCACCTCGATCAGTTAGCAACGTTGTCTCCCAACAGTGCAAGAGGAAGGAGATAACAAGAAATCTCAGTTCGAGGAAAGTGTTAGCCAAGGATGCAATCCACTTAAAAATAATACAGCACAAACACTGTGAACAAAGTATCCGAGTAAAGCTAAACTTGAGCACAGGAAGTAGCAGCACTATTTCTTGGTTTGGGCTCCTGAGCACTTGGGAGTTCATTCTTGTGACATGGGAGCCATTTTCTGTATTCTTCAAATGCCTTATGAAAACACCTGGAACAATGATTCGCCAGTTAATGAAAGGTCTTTTACTTATTTATATGTGTATTTATTTACTTATTTTAATATGTGTGTACAGATGTATGGGATATGTGAATATATGTGTATGTGTGTATGGTGTACAGGCCACGTGTGTTTGGTATATGTACAGATGCGTGCACCTTAGTGTGTCCATGTCTGTACACATTGAGGCCAAAAGAAGACATGTAGTGTTTAGCTCTATCACTTTCTGCATTATGCCCTTGAGACAGGGTCTCTTACTGAAGCCAGAACTTGCGTTTTTAAGAGAGTAAATACAAATGTTTAGAAGGCAAATCGACAGGAACAGCACATCTGTTCAACAAAGCAATAGCAGTAACATCCCCTCTGGGGCCTAGGAAATTCTCAGCCATAGCTCTTTGCCATGACTTACAGTAGAAAACATGAGTTCCCTTCGATGGAGTGGGTCCTACATCTGATCAGAGAGCAGTTGATGGTACATATAACAGTCATGCCATCATTTCACTGGGGTACACATCTTGCTTGGCATGTTGGTATGTAGCCTGCAGGTCCACAGATGAAAGGACAGCTGTGACAATGGTGGCACTCTAAGAGCCTGGTGCTGGCTGAGAAGGAGGGCTCATCTCAATCCAAACCTAGATTCCTCGTGTCCTACAGTCAAAGCATGTGGTGTATCTACCAATATTGGATTATCATCTAGCTGTGACATTCAACCAATGGCTGTCACAGTAGCTTTTATGGCTTGTGGGGCCTCGGGGTAACTTGCCTCTGGAACTGGAGTTTTCATTTCATAATCCATGGCTTCCTGGAGTGCCTTTTCCCACACAGAGAGCACCTTCATTAAAGCTCCTTAACGAATATTTTTATTGGTGTTTGAGAGGCTTTTTCAAAATCTTTAAGACATTCATGGGTTAGCATTATATAACTAAACCTCTTTTTACAGAGGGTAAGCAGGATCACTGAAGGCCTATTTCTGTACCCTACAGACAAGTGCCAATGGTCTTGGGATATTAAAAGATAAACATTAGCAATGCTGGTCCAAAAGAAGAATATTTCATCAGTTGTACCAGTGTTGGCTACAGTGCCGTGATGAGGGGAGATACCACCCCATCTAGACCTCTATAAGCCATAGTCATTTTCCATGAGCCACCCACCCAGCTCATCATGGGCTACTGCCTTGGACTGTTATGTATAAGTCCTCACTCTTGATGTTGTTTGTGATACTTGGCTTATCTCAAGCCCAGCGAAAGTAACGCCAACAGTTTAGCTTGCTGTGCCTGCCACTGGAATCAGTATTCCAGTTCTGACAGGCTGTAGTTTAGCGCTGTGGCTCTTGACTTTCTATCAGATACACTGGCTACTGAAAGGGCCTCAAGCTGAGCAAACAATCTCCATTTGTAGTATATTCTCAGGGAAGAAGTGTACAGCGCTTATTCTAGGGCAGT
The DNA here is from genome assembly GCF_903995425.1 of Onychomys torridus. Taxonomy (NCBI): domain Eukaryota; kingdom Metazoa; phylum Chordata; class Mammalia; order Rodentia; family Cricetidae; genus Onychomys; species Onychomys torridus. The sequence goes on along the minus strand of NC_050457.1, from coordinate 29,127,205 downwards.
GGATCTCAACCTGTGGGTTGTGACCCCCCTGCGGGGGGGGGGGGGGGGCAGGGATGCTTACATTACAATTCATAACAGTAGCAAAATTATAGTTAAGACATAAGGGAATCTTCCATTTCTTCCCCACCTCCTTCTCAATTCAAGCAGTTCAGAGGCAGAGTATCCCTGGCTATCATAATCTATACACAGAGTCATTATTAAGGCCCCTCTCTGCGTGCTAATTATAGAATTTTTTCCTTCCTCTCCATTAAAGATCAGATGTGAAGGGTACCTCCTGTCACTTCTGCCTGACTTTCTCCATTTTTATTTTCCAGTTCTTCACATGAACTCCAGTTTTGGATCCCAGAAAGGGCACCTTGGCACAGATATAATCTGTATTTTCTTTCATGTTCATCCTGTCAGTGATAAGAAATAGCAAGCCAACTCCTCCCTCTCATGCTCCCTCAACTTTTCCCATCAAATCAGAAAACGATGCTGAGAATAGTATCTATATTTCCCTTTCTCCCTTAAGTTGGCAAGTTCTTTCTTGGCAGATAGCATATCCTATCACCCACAGCCAAGACTAATAGCTCCCACAGCCTGCTTACAATTCTGTACCACACATACCACTATAAAGACTGCACTATATTCTCTAGTCCACTGGCCATTCCCAGGTCATTCTTACAGCTATGAAATGAACCGTATTCATCAAGGAGGCACATCATAGCCTCTTAAGTGCTGAGATTACAGGCATGTGTCCACAAACCTGGGGTTGTATACATCTTAACACTAAGAAATTAAAGAGAGGCAGGGTCTGGTAGTATGTGCCTTTAATCTCTGCACTGAAAAGGCAAGGTAGGTGGGTCTGTATGAGTTTAAGTTCCAGGCCAGCCAGGGCTATGGAGAGAGACCCTGTTGAGAGAGAGAGAGAGAGAGAGAGAGAGAGAGAGAGAGAGAGAGAGAGAGAGAGACAGAGAGACAGAGAGACAGAGACAGAGAGAAAGACACAGAGAGACAGACATACAGAGAAAGACAGAGGTGAGGTGAGAACCATTGTCTGTAGTAACACCTCTTTATTTTGGCTAATTGTGAATTGGCTTTCCTACTAGAGACATCTACAACTGCCAATGAACTGAGAAAAGGTGGAAAGAAGTTGTTACCAATTTTATATAAAGAGCAATCTATGCAACTAAAAAAAGAAAACTTGAAACAAAAATGAAAACTTTTCTGATTCATGAGAATTAATCTTAGTCCATTATGTTATAGGAAGGAAAGTTGAGTGGGCTGTTTCTACATATATGGTTGTGAAAGCAATCAGGCACATTTTAAATAACATTCTATTAGTGTTCTTTATAGGTATGCATACTGCATGTGCTTGTGTATGTGTATACAATGTGTAATGTGCATATATGCCATGCGAGTTCATTACCTCATTTAATACTCCTACAACCAAGGGAGGCAGTGATTGCTGAAGCCCCTACTTTACTGGTGAGAAAACTGAAGCTTATTAAAATTAAATGATTTGTTCAAAATTGCAACTAGAAAATTCCAAGGCCAGTTTTCATATCTATGGGTCTATGGGTCTAGAATATGCTCTTAATCCCTTTACACCTATCTGCTCCACTTCCCTAATTCACAGACAGTTACAGTTCTGCACCTGCCCTGCCAAACATCTGGAAGCAGTGTTGAGTAAACCAAAGGATAAGATGCCTTATAAAAACTTCTCCTTATACTTGGCCCCCTCGTTTAAGTAACCAACACCATATTTGTTTATCATGAGAATTCAATAAAAATCTAGATTGCAAGCTAAAAGAATAAATTGGAGAAAACTTGAATTTTACAGAGACATTTAAATCTTTGTAAATGATAAGATGCTAGTTTTAGCAAAAGCAATGAAAGAAGTAAGATTTTAATTTAAGATATACCCTGAAGACATTAAATTGTGAAAAAGAAAAGATGGCTTTATGAAGCAAATATGCATACACATATAGATATTTAAGACACACATAAATATACCAAGTGTAGATTAAAGATAATCTTTAAAATTCAATGCCATTAAACACAATTATCAAGAACTAAATTATTGTTGAAACCAGATAAAAGGAGTTGTGGGAAACAGAAACCAATTTTTAAAAACCTTGAAGCACCTGAAATGTAGTGCTGGTTATGCACTATTCCAATAATTCAGCCACTGAAGTCAACCTGATAAAGGATAGCTATGATTGTATCATCAGAAGTAATAAAGTCCCCTGACTGGGATTCTAAAATCAGAAGGGGTCATAAACATGTTTATTGATTCACTTAAATTATCCACAATGAAAGCTGGAAGCATCACAATTTTGATGCTGAGATAGAAAAAAAGGACTAAAATGTTGTGTAAATATTAAATTATAAAAATATAACTAAAATTCAATGATTCCCTGGTTCTTGTGAACATTATCTTTGTCATAAGTAGAGATCAATATTAATATAGATGGCAGTCTTAATATTAATTTTCTATTATCACTACTAGATGTATCCTTATAATCAGTAAGAAAAGAATAGATATTTACTATCAATAATTATATATATGATGTTTTCCAAAGAATTTTTATAATTACTTATAGGCAACTTATAAATTGTAGTATCATTATAAAATTATCATTTAATCTGAAATTCTATGATGAACTATACAACAATGAAAGCATTAAAGGCTAGCATTAAGAATACACATAAGACAATAGGATCTAAATAAAATTAACAATAGATATGACTTTAAAACAGGCAGGCTGATGTTTAAATGTTATGGTAGCAATTGACATAAGAGTCTTAAAAGTCTAAGTCAGCCTCTACATCCATGTACATTTCAGCTTCTTATTTAAGACTCCAGACTTCATTTTAAACATCTAGGAAGGGACAGTAGCCCACTAAATCATGTGGCTTGGGCAGACCTTCCCCTTCTCCCCTATTCCCTCTGCCTTGCTAAAAACCGTAAGATTATATTCCTAAAGCTAGCCACCAAGGTCTATTCCCTTATTTGGCCACCTTTTCCTCCTGAGGATGACTACTAAAGTCCAGCAATCAGAAGCCCCCTTTGGCTCACCTAATCAACATGCCCAATTAAAATTAAACACCCCATCCTAACACAGGGTTTCCCCCTTTACCTTTATAAACCACCATTTGCCTATGTGCCACCTGTCTCTCCTCTCTCCAGAGGCAGCCATTTGTCCTGATAGGATGATTAACTCTGTTCCCTTTTCCTTATTACCTTCCCCTTCTCTTTTATCCTCTATCTCATCTACCATAGCATCCAAGCCCATTCTAACACAGACTTCCTCTTTTTCTCTTCTTAAAAATTACACCAGCAAGATCATTTGCTGCCATTTTTCTGCCTGAGTCAGAAAGCAAGCACTTTAACTTTTCTTCCTGCTTAATAAAGGACCTCTCCGTGAAAACAGGCCCTTAGATGCAGTCTGTGCCTAATCCGGGGTCTGGGAGGGAGCCCCCTGAGTCAGAGTCCCCTTCAATCTATATAAAAGATACAAAATCACACATAAGTAAAGATATCAAGAACTTGCCATGAAGGATGGAACATACTTTAGCAAATATTAGATGATTCCCTCATTTTGTCCAATATTTTCTCCTTTGGGAAAGTTTGGTTTTGCTTTTAGTTATGTGTATCTCTGTATGTGGGTATGTGTATATGAGTGCAGGTACCCAAAGAAGCCAAAGGCATTAGATGTGCTGGAGCTGGAGTCACAGGTGGTTGTGAGCTGCCCAACCTGGGTGTTGGGAGCTGACCTCTGGTTCTCTGAAAGAGCAATCATGCACTTAAAATCTGTAGGTATGAATGGAGGGGCGAGATATATGAAAATCCTTAGGCACAGGAAAGCATGTACAGGGGAACTGCGAGATGCCTCTCATGCCAGTCATAGAACCATATAGAACCAAAATGTAGACTAAAACTATTGCCTGCAGAGCCCTGTAAGTATTATGCCCTAGAAGGAAGCTTTGTCCTGAAGACTGCCATTTTGGGTTCCTGGGACAGAAAATTCCTTTTGATAGCCTAAGAATGCATTTGTCTGATGTCATTCACATTTAAATCTTCAACATAACTTTTCCTGTTCTGATTCCAAGGCTGTCAAGAAATATTTCATCTGCTGCCTACACCTAGTCTCACAGCTCCCATCCTATGATACACCAATTAAGATTCAAACATAAATCAAAGTTGCTTAAAGATGAATGCTAAAATAAAAAATACAGTTCTAGGTCATGTTGGCTGCTACATAGTGAATTCAAAGACAGCCTACATAAGGCTGCTTTCAAGACATTTCAAGATCAGATAAGATATAAGATAAAAATAAAATACTGATAACCAAAATGCAACAAGCCTGCAAGGAAAAAAAATTACAGGTTTTTGCAAAGCAACTCAGTTACTCTAGAGAATACATATTTTTATTATATGTATTATTTATATATATATAAATATTTATATAAATACATTATATAGATATATAAGTATAAACTAAAAAAAAAAAAAATCAAGCTAGGTAAAAATAGCAGGGTAGGTACCTGGACATTAAGATAGTCTTGGTGAAAGGGGAGGATCCAGGAGCCCTATAAAATACTTAAGTCAGGGTGCCTTTAGCAAACTTCCGCCTTAGATCCTCCACACTTCTATGAGGGAAAAAGCTGTTACTTTTCATTTCTTCATAGCCAGTTGTTTTGTCTTTCCCAAATGTTCAATTCTTCATCAGTCCCAAGAAAGGAGCTCATAGATCCCCTAGAGCACTAACACCCCAACACAAATAGAAGATCAGCACCTCAATATATATAGAACACCATCACCCTACTACAGACAGAACACAGCACCCCATTACAGACAGAACTCCAGTGCCCCATTATATATAGAACAACATCACCCCACTACAAACAGAACACAGCACTCCATTACAGACAGAACACTCCTGCCCCATTATATATAAAACAACATCACCCCACTACAGACAGAACACAGTACCCTATTACAGAGAGAACACCAGAACCCCATTATATATAATACACCATTACCCCACTACAGACAGGACACAGCACCCCATTACAGACAGAACTCCAGTGCCCCATTATATATAGAACATCATCACCTCCACTACAGACAGAACACAGCACCCCATTCCAGAGAGACCACAAAACTTTATTACAGACATAGTTTCAGAACACCATTATCTATAGAACAGCATCATCCCACTACAGACAGGACACAACACCCCATTACAGACAGAATACCAGCATCCCATTACAGATAGAACACAGCACCCCAAAAACAATTTTTCTTCCATGAGTAGGGGCTTTTGGGGAAACTGACTTGAAGACTACTTGGGTTAAAAATCAAAATCCTAGCTGAGAGATTTTTTTTTTTTATCCTCAGCATAGTACGTGTGTGTTTTCCCATGAAAGGTTAAAAACCAAGACATAATGAAACTGACTACCAAGTACGACATGGTGTCATGTTTTCTCAATATATAACAGAACATTAAAATATTCATAATTATCTATCTTTTAACAAAATTAATGAATACCTTCAAGTCAATATTATTTGTAGCAGGTGTATGAAACATTTTCATATATCCCATCTCACTTGAACATCAAGCCTTTAACACACTGAATAGTCAATTTTGTTCTCATGTATAATTGAGGAATCAAAGGCTCAAAAATTTATTTAACTCACCCACAGACATAGCTCTGGACAACCATAGCCAGAAGTCAAAACTGTACCTTGATTTCAATGACCCCACAACTCTTTCAGCTATGCAATTCTGTCTGCTGGTGTGTTTAATATTTAGTAGAGAAAACACTTGTTGGATACCAATATCCAGGGATTGTTCTAAGTTTTAGCATAGAACTGGTCAAGATAACGGGAAAAATCTCATATCTCGAGATCGTTAACAGAATGTTGGTAGGGGACAAAAATGAAAAGTTCATTTGGAGACATTAAAAACTCTGAAACATAAATCTGCATTAGGAAAGAGGGTCATCAGCAATCCTGTATCAGATGTTTAGAGTTTCACGGATGTTCTTGCTGGCAAGGTTGGCATTTGAGTAGAGGAACAAATCTGAAAGATTTCCTATGAAGATGAAGATGGCAGGGGTGGTCTGTAAAGCTGGGAAACAGGCTTCTGAACACTGCATTACAACAGCTCTCCTAATAGAGCAGCATTGAAGGCTTGCCTTCCAGTCACTGAATAACTTCCTGCAGAGACATGCACTGTGTTTAAACAGCTAAGGTCTACACGGAGGAAGTAAAGGCACACTCACCCCCTGTGTAGAAGGAAAGTAATGATGGCAGCTAGGATCACCAACTCTCACTGTCACAGCCTTTTTGTTTTCAATTGTTTATTTTCAATTTTTAATAAAATATCATTACGCCACTCCAACCATTTCCTTTCCTTTCTCCAAACCTTCCTATATTCCCTGCTTCTAACCTCTCCCATATCCCTCACTCCCTCTCAAATTGATGGCCTCTTTTTCTTTGATGATTACTGTTACACATGTGCACACACACGTAAATATAGAAATATGCTGTGGGATGTCATTCTGTATGCTGTGATATGTGTTGCTCTGATTGGTTGATGAATAAAATGCTGATTGTCCAGTAGCCAGGCAGGAAGTATAGGTGGACTAGCAGATGAGGAGAATTCTGGGAAGAGGAAGGGCTGAGTCTGGAATTGCCAGCCAGACACAGAGGAAGCAAGATGACAAGGCAGAACTGAGAAAAGGTACCAAGCCGTGTGGCAAAACATAGATAAGAATTAGGGGTTGATTTAAGTGTAAGAGCTAGTCAGTAATAAGCCTGAGCTAATGGCTGAGCAGTTATAAATAATATTAAGCCTCTAAATGATAGTTTTATAAGTGGGTCACAGGACTACAGGGGCCCAGTGGGACCCGAGAAACATACAACTACAGAAATACAACCTTCTGTGTCTGTTTAAGGGTGTATATGATTTCAGGGCTGACCTCTTTGTATTAGATAACCAATTAGGGAGCTCATTCCCAAGGCAGGCTAGTCTCCCTCTCTCAACAGCCATTTGCTGCCTATATATCTTTTTATTATTGAAAATAGATATTTTCATACAATATATTCTGACCCCTCCCTCTACTCCTCCCAGTTCCTGACCATCTCCCCTCCCATCTAAAACCATCCCCTTTCTGTCTCTCTTTATAAAACAAATAGGCATCTAAGAGATAATAATATGATAAAATAAAATATACTAGGATAAATTAAAAATAAAAATTGGAATAATACAGAACAAACAGAAGGAAAGGAGCCCAAGAAAAGGCAAAAGAAATAGATCTAAATGTGGGGAAATACTTGTTTGTACACTAAAGAATCCCATAAAAACAAAAAACAAAAAAAAAAACAGAAGTCATAATATATATGCAATACCTGTAAGGTTAAAAAAAAGTTATGGAAATAAAATGAAATAAAAGTAAAATAAAAACCAAAAAGCCCTGACATGGCATTATGAAACAAGAAACCTTGAAAGATACCATTGAGTTAATTTTTTGTTGACCATCTACTGCTGGGAACGAGACCCACCCTTAAGAGCAATTGTGTCCCCAGTGACTTCCTTAGAAAAAACTGCTTTCATTTGTAAGTGGTTATCAATTGGAGATAGCTTCTGTGCTGTGACAGAGTGATGGAGGCACTTCTGTGTCCCCTTCTTTCAGGTCTAGGGCCCCATGTGGTACAGATCCATATAGTACCAATGCATACCAACTCAGTCTCTGTGAGTTCATAGGTGCATTGGTCCTGCTGTGTTTTTATGGCCATACCGCTCTGAATATGCCTGATCTCCTTTGTCTCTAGCTCTTTATCTAGAGTTGTGATGTCAAGAGTGTTTCCCCTTTCACACTATCATGTCTGTTGACACTGTCGTTGTTAAGATAAGGTATCACGGATATAGCTTCTCTGCCATATCTCGGAGACACAACCTCACAGCGCATGTCTGAGATTTTTAGAATCTTTCTGCCCCCTCTTCTAAGATGTCTCCTGAACCTCAGGTGCAGTAGTTGTGTTGCGGATGTATCCACTGGAGATACATGGTCCATTGACCTTTACATTGTTATTAGTTGTGGCTTTTTGTAGCGGTCTCCATTTGCAGTAAAGAGAAGCTTCTTTGATGAGGGGTGGTAGCTACATTTATCTGTGAGTATAAGTACGTTTTAGAACACAGTTAGAAATGATGCTGGTCTAGCAAAGTGGTAGTAGTAGGTTTTCTTCTAAAGCTTTATGACCTCACTAGCCCTGGATAGTTAGCTAGGTTTCTAGAAGCAGGCATAATTCCCTACTATTGAGTGGACCTTAAGCTCAATTATACAGCTGTTGGTTGCTCCCAAGGAAAAGTGCCAAGTGCCACTATTACACCTTGAGGCATAGATTTTTAATACTCAAGACTTCCTTTATGGACAGTATTGAAGACTTTTGACTATGAAAAATATATTGCATCAGCATTGTGTAAGTTCATTTTAAAGACATTTATTTTAAAAATGTGGAGGGGACAGCTGGAGAGATGGCTCAGAGGTTAAGGGCACTGGCTGCTCTTCCAGAGGTCCTGAGTTCAATTCCCCTCAACCATATGGTGGTTCACAACTATCTGTAATGAGGTCTAGTGCCCTCTTCTGGTGTGCAAGGATACATGTAAGCAGAACACTGCATACATAATAAATAAGTCAATCTTTAAAAAAAAATGTAGAGGAATTCTTAGAAGTAAAAATATTTTCCTCTACTTTGTGAATTTTTACTAGTATGTTAAGAAAAGAATTATAAACATTTTGAACCTGGAGCCCTATCATTTGTCAACATCAGATAATGTATTGAAAGTGTATCACCACCCACTTGGATGTTTAAAGTGAGATGCTGGAGATCTCAACTAGAAAAATGCAACAAATTAACAAAAAAGAAAACAAAAAAAGAAGTCTGAGAAGGAGTTATAGACATAATTCTTTGAGATACTGAACAAAAACTTAGCCCAAAACTACCAGAGCCTTACTCTTACACATGGAGCCTTATGATACAGGGTCTTTATCCATTCTCCTTGACTGAACGCTATGTGAGAAAAGGCTAAGGCCTTCACCATGCCCAGCACAATGATATGGCATTGGCAGCACTGACCAGCTGATGGGGACAGAGAGATAATAGATGATCCCTGTAAACGAGATGTAAAATTCCTTATAGAGTTACCTATTACCCCAAGTAGAACTGGGAGGGAGTAGTGAAGCTGCCTCAAGGCTACTGAGCAAACCTCAATTAGGAGACAGCACCAGCAGGTAATGTCTACCTACTGGAACTCCACCAGTCCTGGAACTGCTTCTGCAGCCCTTGATTCCCTAGCAATACCTTGTCTGAGTGTTCCTTGCAGCCTCTGGGGAGTTTATTATCTGTTAATTATTGTCTCCCCCCCCACACCAGAGAAATACTTTTTCTGACAGGTAAAACCTATACAATAAAACGCCTTCAGCCTTTCCAAGCCCTGACTATAATTTGAAGACTATCTTCCAGAAAGATGCTGCAGGGAAGTTTCACAGTTACTTGCCAAGCCAGAATCTGCCCATCAACCAGAATCTGCAGTTGTTACCTAACATCCTAAGTGAAACCCTTGGCAACCATGAGGAGTCTCATTTCTCTCCTTCTGGTTTCTTGATCTGAAACTGAACAGTTCTAGGAGACAAATCCCAGGAGACAGAAGGGCATCACAAGGTCCATGCAACTGTGTGTCAATATCAAAATTGCTCTTGTCCATCACATTTTCTGAAGAGAGGCAGGTATAGTACCATCGTGTTATAACGACTGAACAGCAAGTCTAAGGGGCTGTGAGTTAATGAAGATAGACTGCAAAGGAGAAACAGTGACGAAAAAAGAAAGAAAAATGAGGAGGAAGAAAGGGGCAAAATTCCAGATACAATCAATTTCTAAGAAGTTTGGTAGAAAGTAAATGTCAGGGCTGGAAAGATGGCTCAGCAGTTAGAAGCACACACTGCTCTTACAGAGAACCTGAGTTCAGTTCCCAGCACTTATGCTGGATGGCTCACAGCTGCCTCTAACAACGGGTTCAGGAGGATGCAATGCCTTTGCCCACACACAACACACATACATGCACATCATTTTTAAAAGGAAGCGAATATCATCAAACATAACAAACATAATGAAAAACAGACCAGACAGAAATAATAAACCCAGAGCTAGAGCTCTGGCCTCTCACTTGTGAAAGACCCCCCAGCACCCCTATAGTAATGCTATGTTTGCAAGGCTTATAAGGGAACAAAAGACAGTTCTAGGAAATAGAATGGCCCCACCGCAGCCCAGATAGCCGATAGATAAGCAGGATGTCAGGGGCAGACTGCCTGGCGTCAGTGCGGGAGGGCCAGAGCAGCTGGAATTCTAGATAGGGGTTGAGTCAACACACATATCTGGTTACCAAGGGAAAAACCCACAAACCGCCCTGAGCCTGAGTTCACGCCCCATTTGATTTATGCTCATATATTTGCGCCTCACTTTGACAGAGCTTTGTCCAATTAGAACCCTTTGACTATTTGCGCCTCACTTTGACAGAGCTTTGTCCAATTAGAACCCTTTGACTATTTGCGCCTCACTTTGACAGAGCTTTGTCCAATTAGAACCCTTTGACTATTCGCGCCTCACTTTGAATTGTCCAATCAGAGCTTTGTCCAATTAGAACCCTTTGACTATTCGCGCCTCACTTTGACAGAGCTTTGTCCAATTAGAACCCTTTGACTATTCGCGCCTCACTTTGACAGAGCTTTGTCCAATTAGAACCCTTTGACTATTCGCGCCTCACTTTGACAGAGCTTTGTCCAATTAGAACCCTTTGACTATTCGCGCCTCACTTGAATTGTCCAATCAGAGCTTTGTAACCATTCGCGCCTTGTTTAAATTATCCAATCAGAACCCTTTGACTTGCGGTGCTATAAAAAACACTACAACCAGAGGCGCCAAGTTTTGGGAAGTGAGGTAAAATAAGTTGTTAGAATGAGTGAGGAATCACTTTGGTGGGGCAGTGGGAAGATAAGTAAATGAGGATAAAGGCAAGAATTAGTAAACTCTAAAACTAAAATCCAAGCAAACCCAGAAAATTCCATGTAGTTCACTAAACTGTGGTCCTGAACATGCTGCGAGGTACCTGTTTTGGTTTTGTTAGAGATTTTTTTGGATCTGTTTTAAATGTAAAACTAATTGGAGGCTCCCTGCCCCCTTCCCATCGCTGACACTGACTCTGGACTGAGCCACCTCACTGCAGGACTGAACCCACAGTGAGAGGAAAATGGGGGACTGTGGGATGATTCATCCCTAACAGGCTTGAGGGCCAGCTGGCCCAAACCAGCACAAAAGATACTTTCTGAGAGCCAACCTAAGGGTCTTAGCAACAGCAGCTGAGATATGATCTGGAGAAGACCTGGACCAATGAGAGGCAGCCATGTCACACCAGCGGATGCATATTCATCAGACCTTCCTCCAGGGTGGGGTGGAGGGTATATAAGGCTTGCCTCTCCCTGAATAAACTGAGCTTGTTGTTTTGACATTCTCCTAGAGTCTGTATAGTTGACTTTGCACCTACTTGGCCCCCTCCCACAAAGGGAACCACAGGACAGGACCCTGCCACAGGGGACCTTACAGGGAGAAGGAGGAAACTTGGTTGGGCACAAAATGCTGTGAAACTATTTCCTCTGCTATCCATTGTGCTTGGGGCTTCCAGTCCCAAGTAATGAAACAAATGATTTTCATATAGATGTGGAGTGTGGGATATTGCCTCCTTTGCATTGCAAAGCATCTGTTAATAAAGGTATAAGGAAGAATTCTCCCTCACCAAAAAAAAAAAAAAAAAAAAAACAAAAGGGGAAGAGGAAGAGGAAGAAGGAAGAAGGAGGAGGAGAAATACAAAACATTTTAAAACTCTACACTAAATTCACTGGAAGATATCCCATTATCTGGGAGCTTGTGGGGTGGAGTAAGGGAAGCATTTCCTGTGGAGTTCTATGTATAGCCCTAATTATCAGTGTTGATGTTGCACACATTAACATCATTAAAATCAGCAGGAGGGAGACCTACTCAAGAGCCTCATGAGGAGGAGAGATTAGTAGCAAATATTTTATTTTCCACTGAGGTTGGTATGAAAAGAAGCTAGTCTATGCCAGAATAAGACTTCTGCTAAGAACAGATAAACAGATAAGCAACATTTATAAATCCAAGGCAAAGACCTCACAGGGAGCAAAGTCAGATATCTGTGAGGTATCTTCCTTCATGGTATTGATGCCTATGAAACAGAACCCTCCATTCTTTATGAACAGAAATTCAAAGTCAGGACACAGTCTCAGCCAATGAGAAGCTCACAATGTAATTTCAAGTTCAGCACCACAAGCTCTCTGTATTATCGCTTAGAATCCTCCTGGCAGGAAAGGAGCCTATGCAAATGAGCACTGTGGAACAAAGAGGACTGGATTTCAGTGACTGTGCACACATATACACACAATACACACATGCAGATACACACATAGACACATACACAGACACACACATATATGCATACATACACACAAAGACACGCATATCTACACACAAGGACACATACACACACAGATACACACATAGACACACACACACATACATACATACACACACAGACACATACACATCAACATAAACACACTAGATACACACACATAGACACACATGCATACATACACACAGACACACACACATACACACACACACACACATAAACACATACATACATTTACAAAATTTAAAAAAAAAACACCTCTTCTTTCCAAACAAAATATATACATTATCCATCCCTTCCAATCTCTGTGAGATTTGTAAGCTTGCTTGAAACCTAGGAGAGTGCAGAGACCCCTGACTACTTGGGGGTGAAACATGGTCTGCTTCCATGGAGATGCATTTCCCATAAATGCTGTCTCTACCCTGTGCCATGCTGATGTGACATGTCTTACTTCATTTACTCTTTTTTTAATTTTTGATATTATAATTTAATTGCAACATTTCTTCCCTCCCTTTCCTTCCTCCAAACCCTCCTATATACCCCTCCCCACTTTCCTTTAAATTCATGGTCTCTCTCTCTTTCTTTTTAACTGTTATTGAATGTATATATGTATGTATATGCATATATGTATATATTTATTTATTTATTTTATAAATGTAACCTGCTTAATCAGTATAATGCTACCTATATGTGTGTTTTCAGAGCTGACCTTTAGCACTGGACAGACTCTTAGCGAGCCTATGAGTTAGGGATTCTTAGTTTCACTTTTAAATTTGCCTGAATAAGGCAGGACTTAACATCTGATCCACACGGCAACAAACCCACACTCTTGGCAGATAGATATACTACATCATAAAGGAGGAATGGACAAAATGAGGCCCATAGTGCAATAATAACAGTAAGAACAGGAAACTTAGTCAAGAAAAACACAGAACAGCATTCTAAGACACAAGGAACTTGCTAGTTAACTGTTACTGTTAAATTATTTCCCCTAAGCCCAGTGCTAAATAATTGATCTGAGTATGGAAAATGAATGACCCTTCTGTGGCAGTTCTCAACACACACACACACACACACACACACACACACACACACATACACACACACACACACACACACATACACACACACACACACACACACACACACACACACACACACACACACACACACACACACACACACACCACCACCACCACACCAAAGCTTGTATTTTGTGATATCAATGCTCACCAATTCCTTGCCTATCTTTGGCTTACCTTATTTTAAGAGTTAGTAATTTCCTTAAGAAGCCTAACACCCTGAATTGGGTTGTCATGGCAACAACACCCTGAATTGGGTTGTCATGGTGAATATTTCATGTGTTGATGAGACTAGTAAAAGGGAGTGCATTAAATTTAATTTCTTTCATACCATAAGAAATTGAGTGTTAGAGGCACAGTGATTGATTGCAAAGCAGCTGTGGTTCCTTTCCTATGGTACTTCTATTTTAGAGAAGACACATTTCTAAGAACTGCAGCAATGCCATGATAGTGGGAAAGCGTTAGTAGGGATAGCTTGAGGTAGGAGAGAGAGAGAGAGAGAGCTGCTTGCATAACCATGCATATGTTTGGATTACAAATCAAGTGAAGTATGAGGTCCAGAAGACACTGGGCATCAAGGAAGACTGTGTAATTCCACTCAATGCCATGAAATTCTTCCAGTCCTCACTTTATGAATGATCTTCAGTATGAAGTCAATATTAAGCCACTCAGCACCACAATCCACAACTATGTGGTAATTATTTGACATATATTAAATATATATATGTGTGTGTGTGTGTGTGTGTGTGTGTGTGTGTGTATGAGTGTGTGTGTGTGTGTATGAGTGTGTGTGAGCATGTGTGTGTATGAGTGTGTGTGAGCGTGTGTGTGTGTATGAGTGTGTGTGAGCATGTGTGTGTATGAGTGTGTGTGAGCGTGTGTGTGTGTATGAGTGTGTGTGAGCGTGTGTGTGTATGAGTGTGTGTGTGTGTGTGTGTGTGTGTGTGTGTGTATGAGTGTGTGTGAGCGTGTGTGTGTGAGTGTGTGTGTGAGTGTGTGTGAAACACATTAAATTATTTGATATATTAAAAGATTTACCAACAATGAAATGCAAGCATCTATAATGCCAGTACTTGGGATGTTAAGGCAGGAGAACTATGAATTTAAGGGAAGTATTATAATAATACTATAATATATATTAGTAGCAGTATTCTGAATACTAGTTCCTTATTGAGTAAGTAGTTTGCAAATACTTCCCCCCATTCTGCAGGTTGTTCCTGTACACTGTTGTTTCTTTCCTTTGCTATAGAGAAATTCCTCAGCTCCTGTTCATAGAAAGCCAGTTGTCTATTTTGAACTTTGTCTCCTGTGCACTTTGGTGTCTTATTAAAAACAGCAATTTCTTGATGTCTTCCTTCTGTTTTCGTGGAGTAGTTCCATCATCTCAGAGCTTAGGTTTAGAACAACACAAATTTGAAAAGCAATAGGCCAAAGAAGAAGTGAAAAGGAAAAAAAGACAAGAGAAAATGAAAAGACAAGACAAAAGGTGGAGGATGCAAGAAACTCAGTGCTATCCAGACATCGGGACTGTGGAGGATGCAGCTAACTCTGCTATCATGGAATTGGCACTGTAGAGGTATAAATACTCACATTAGAAAGACAGACCCTGGGTAAGCAGTACCACTTCACACCTCAAGGAACTAGAAAACGGACAAACTAAACCAAACTTGGAAGAAAGGAATTAATGAAAATGAAATCAGAAATGAAAATGTTTTAATACTAAAATGAGTTGGTGTTTTGCAAAGAAAAACACAGCAAATCTATTAAAACTAAGTAATATCAGAAATGAGAGATGATACATTATAGCGGATGTTACAGAAACCAGAAAGATCACAGAGCCTACCACTAATGTCCATAGACTGGATTACCTTACAAAAATGAATGGGTTAGCAGAAACATGACCTATCAAGAATGAATCATGAAGAAAAACAGTCTGAGCAGACTGACAGCCATGAATATTGAATCACTAATCATAACAGGTGGCTTTGTTGAAAGGTTCCACTAAATATAATGAATTAATTCCATTCCTCCTCAGATCCTTCCAGAAATAGAGAGAATAGACACAAATGTAGTGTGAAGCCAGTATTGCTCTTATACCCAAACCAAAGCCATTACATGGAAAGAAAATTATAGGCCAGCATCCCTATTAACAAAACAATTGGAAAAATCTTCACTAAAATGCCAGCATACCAAATAATAGCACAATAAGAGACCTACACACCACAAGCAAATGGAATTATAAAAGTCACTATAAAAATTTTAAAAAAAACTGTATCAACAAATGAAGGATAAAATGCAAAATAAAATCCTGCAAATAGATGGTGAAAAGCACTTGATACACTTCAAGTATTCCTTTATAATAAAAACTCTCAAGAATGAAAGGAACAGACTTTAACACATTGAAATCCACATATAACAAGTCTACAGGTAACATGATGCTCAGTGAGGAAAAACAAAGTTTCCCCCAATGATCATGACAAACCAAGGATGTCCAATCTTACCATTTCCTTTTGTCACCACACTGAAAGTTCTTGCCTAAACATTTAGGCATGAAAAAGAAATTAAAAGCATTCAGATGAAAAGGAGGGGGTAAAGCTGAGCCAGTATGTAAATGGCACAGGCTATGTGCAAAAAAACCCCTGTGAAATAGGCTAACAAAAACAAACCTTAAGAATCAATTTAACTATCGAAGTTGGAATCTGAGAATAAAAACTAAAAACTACAAATACTCATGAAAGAAAAAAATATGAACTGTCCCGCCCAAAAGATGTTTATTTTTATAGCTCAGAAGATAAAAAGCCGTACTAGCCCAAATAATCTATAGCTATACTACAATCTCTATCAAAATCCCAAGGTCAATTTTTACAAACATAGTAAAAAATAAACAAATAAATGGGAAGCCAGGTGGTAGTGGCGCACGCCTGTAATCCCAGCACTCGGGAGGCAGAGGCAGGTGGATCTCTGTGAGTTCGAGGCCAGCCTGATCTACAAAGCAAGTTCCAGGACAGCCTCCAAAGCTACAGAGAAACCCTGTCTCGAAAATAAATAAATAAATAAATAAATAAACAAACAAACAAATAAATAAATAAATAAATGGGAAATTCATATAGAATCACAAAAGACTTGCCCAAAAACAATCTTGAATAAAAACAAAGCTGAAAACATCTCACTTTCTATTTTTCAAAAATGTTATAAAACTACAGCATTTAGGACAATATGCTATTGGGATAGAAACAAAGTTACCATTGTAATAGAACAGACTTCACTCATGTAACATCAATTGACCTTTGAACAAATTGTTGTTGGAAAACTAAATGACCACATGTGGAAGAATGAAATTGGACCCTAATGGTGTTCCACCCAGGAAAATCAACCCAAAATGGGTTAGAAAAATAAAATATGAAAGCATAAAGTTTTAGAAAGGTGGACCTTCATGATAGTGATTTGAGCAATAATTTTTATTTAGTAACCTTCAGAAGCACAGACAAGGAAAGCCAAGTGAAATGAATACCACACCATATTAAAATGCCTCTGCCAACACAGAACAAAATCAATAGCAAAGTCTACCTGTGGAATATGAGGGAGCATGCAATCATAAAAGGGTACATTAGATTGAAACTTATTTTGTTCCAGAGTGAGATGTATATATCCCCACCATCATATAATATTATTTAAAATTACCTCAATAATTCTGTGATAGCTAATTGAAAGAAGCTATTTAATAACCCTCACTATAGCTCACACTGCAATTGTAGCTTGACATATAACACCAGACAAGATGGGATTCTTTGTCCCTATAGAACAGACAGTTTAGTGAAGAACAAAAGCTCTATGCCAAGGCTAAGTGCACAGCTGTGCCCTGTGCAACAATGTTTCAGTCAAGGAAGAATGAATTATAGTTAAACTTAACTATTCATATTAACTGGTGTTTTTCTGAACCTGCTCTGTGTTTAGATCTGTTACATATACAAATACTATTTGTGCTACAATTTGTTACAAGTACATTACATAATTTTTCCATGACCTGTAGTATTCAGTACAGGAACATGATGTGCAGGGTTGCAGCCTCAGAGCGATGTGAGCCACAGAACCAAGGTTTCTGTAAATACTTTTATGTCTTCTGCATTAGGGGAAAAAAATCCTCCGTGGATGCATTTCTCAGATGGAATAACTCCCTTTTGTTAAGTGATGTGTGACTATATAAGGGGAAAAACAGCCACAGCTGGCATGGAGATGTTTCAAGGGCACTTTCTCCTAAAGAAAGTGACATCTGGGATGATGTAACTCAGTTGATACAGTGCTTGCTTAGCATGCACCAAGGACTGGGTTCCATCCCAGCACTGCAAAGCTCATAGACCAGGTGTGGTGATACGTGTGTGCATATGTGTGTGTGTGTGTGTGTGTGTTTGTGTGTGTGTGTGTTCTCAGAGCTCAGAGTTCAGGAAGTGAAGAGAGAAAGATCGGAGTTCAAGGTCATCCTACCCAACATAAGGTGTTTGAGGCCAGCCTGAACTAGAGACCTTGTGTCAAAAAGAATGAGAAGAAAGAGAGAGAGAAAGAAATGAAGGAGAGGAAGGGAGGGAGGGATGGAGGGAGGAAGGGAAGGAGGAAGGGAGGGAGGAAGGAAGGGAGGAAGGGAGGGAGGAAGACGAAGAAAAGGTAAAGAAAGGAAATACAAAAAAGCATGATATCCCAGGGAGAGCTGGGCATGGTGATTATACATGACAGTAACATCAGCACTTTGGAGGCTGAGGCAACAGGATCACAATTCGAAGTTTGGATATGTAGTAAAGACCTCATCTCAAAGGTTAAAAACAACAACAAAATGTAGCATCCAAGAGGTAAGCTCGTGAGTGGGGGTACATGGTCAGCACACGCAATAGCTGATGGTGAATGCAGCTGTGGGATCCCAGGAGATCCTTGTCGGCAACAATGCTATAGTCCGTTGTGCTGGAAGAAATGGCGAGTGAACACTGGAATGTTACCAGAATTCTGTAAACAGTCTTAAAGACTTTAGGCTTTATTTATCCTATGGGCACATAATACTTCCAAAAATCTTAACACAGCAGTGACAGTCACATTTTCTTGTAGAGATGAATGAAAGGGAACAAGCCTGAGAACAAAAACTCAAGCCAAACGGATAGGGTGGGAAACAGCAAAACATAGCAAGAACAGCAAAGACTGGGTGGGTAAAGGCAGGACTGTAAAATAGAATTGATTTAATCATTGGCCGAATGAGGACTGTGAAAAGGGAAAGGATGCAGATGAGGGTTATGACCTGGGCATCAGGCTAGAGAGGGAAACCGCTCACTGAGATAGATGTGCAGTGCAGAAGTTAGCTTCCAGAGGTGATACCATGCTCCATTTTGGGTGTAAAGAATGTGATTTGCCTGTGAAACATGTGAGTCAAAGTATCTGTTATTTGGGAAGGAAAACTGGGCTAGAGCTTCAGACCTGGAAACCACCTCCACACATATTAATGGAAGTGCATTTTTCACAGATACAGAAATTGCTAGCATTGGAGGGTGAGGTCAAGAAGGCCTAGGAAATTATTGTAAGGGGCACCTGCCAGAGAAAGATGTAGAAAACACACACACACAAAGTGGCCGGTAGTTATGAGCATTTGCTGTGCAATGGCTGGGACCAGAACCCAAACCCTCACCACCCTGAAAAAGCCTGCAAGGACTGTGACCCCAGTAATGGAGGGACAGAGACAGCATGTTGCTGGCCAACCAGCCAAGACAAAACCGGGTTCTGTGAGAGACCCTGTCTCAAGAGAGTGAGACTGGAGAATAATGGACCAGCATACCTGATGTCCTCCTCTGGCTTCCACACAGAAGTTCACAGACATGCATCTCACACACACACACACACACACACACACACACACACACACACACACACACGGAGGCATACATACACATGCGTGACAACCAAACAGACAGTGCCTAGGAGCTAACCGAAACACCAAGAGAATGTTACTCTATTAAATCTAGAAACTGTCGATGAAGGATTCCATATAGATTATTTCCGAAAGAGTTCACATTAAATAAGGTTTGAATGA
This sequence comes from Onychomys torridus, assembly GCF_903995425.1. Lineage (NCBI taxonomy): Eukaryota > Metazoa > Chordata > Mammalia > Rodentia > Cricetidae > Onychomys > Onychomys torridus. The sequence continues at coordinate 29,107,526 of NC_050457.1, read as the reverse complement.
TGTTTATTGGGTTTTGCAGTGAGAAGTCGGCCCGTAAATCATTCTGGAAAAAGGAACAGAAGCAAGAGTAAGTCTGCACTAGGCAGGAGAGTGAAAAGGATGAAGACCCAAGAAGCATTAGCCTCCTTTTTAAGAAATCCAGGCACGCTCTTTTACAACTGCAGTCCATGCTACACTGGAGGCTGAGACAGGAGGATTGCCTGAGTCCAGGAGTTCTAGGCCAGCATGGGCAATGAATATAGCAAGATACTTCCTCTTCTAGGATAAACAAGAAGACACACGATATTAACCAGTGATAAAGTTAGAACATCCATGTTTCCTTAATGTCTGCTGTGAGTGTGTTTGAGTCAAATAAGAATGTCCACAAGTTAACCTAAAAGCTCTGAAACAACACGGTGCTTGCTACCATCTGTGGCTTCCAGAGGGTCAATCCCCCCAAGTGCCAGCAGGTGGGGATAATGTCACAAAAGATGAGGGACAGAATGGGTGGCCTGTCATCCTCACCAATATGCAGGAATGATGTGAGCAGACATGAATGATGTGAACCCACATGACAAAGCTGCCACACTGTCCCTTCAGGAAACAGGCTCCCTCCTGAAATCTGAGCTGCAGGTGAACTTAACCGAACAACTATGCATGTGGTTGTGTGTGTGTGTGTGTGTGTGTGTGTGTGTGTGTGTGTGTTTATCCTGAAGCTAACTTATGAAATGAAGTTAGTTTTTTTCCAATTAATAATGAATACAAAAATTAAAAGAAGATAAAAATGCAACAAAACACCCTTCCCACCTCCCACAACACAGTGCACTTTTGGGGAATAGATAAAACTATACATTCAAATTTAACCTCACTTTAGAGCAAACACTGGCATTTTTGATCTGTGGGATCAGATTTCTTTTTCTCCCACAGGAAAATTTGATATATATCACCTTTTAAATACAGGGTCTCATATAACCCAATATGGTTGAGAACTTGCCTTAGGATGACTTTGAACTCCAGTCCGCCCCTGCCTTCATCCCCAAGTGCTAAAACTGTAGGCCTGTGTCACCATGCCTGGTTTTATGTGGTACTGGGTGTGATCATGCATGCTAGGCAAGTATCTACCAACAGAGCTGCAAGCCCAGCCCTACATATATCACATTTATAAATTTGTTTAATATGTTAATTATATTTAACAGACAACAAAAGGATTTTCTATAATAGTTGTTGGATCACTGAAGATATATTCTCAGGCTTAGGGAAGCTTTGTTTTATATGGCATTTGGTGTAAAATTTAGTTGTACTTATTAAAAAAAAAACTTCCTACATGGATCCAAATTTTGGAAATAACAAAAGGAAGAGAACTGTGTGGGGCTATTTAAAAGGGATTTATTTGTTCATTGTATTACCCAAATGGATCTTACACAGTTTAGTTTTCAGCAGAGTTGCAACTGGCTTCATAAAAATTGGAAAAGCTGATCTATAATTTATATATATATATATATATATATATATATTTGTTTGTTGGCTGGTTCCATAGATGAATGTTCAGGGGTGGGAGGTTGGTTTTTGGTTTGTTTTTTTTTTTTTTTTCTTCCCTTAAAATTACTCTCTCAATTTACAGGGATACTTGAATGGGCTAATTTTGTACAGCATTTTGAGGGAAGTGTTTCTAAAGCTACTGTAATTAAGTGATTAAAAGCTCTACAAAATTATTGCCTGAAACAGATTTATATCATACATAGTCTACACAGAGACTTTGCTGGCAAACGTTCTCAGAACTCTCCACCATGCAAAACCAACATACACTCAGTTAATATGAAAAGATGCATTGGATTTGGTGGTACACAGAATCCCAGCGTCTGGAAAAGAGGACAGGAGGGCTGAATCATCTTCAGCCGCATAGAGAACTGAGGACCAGCCTGAGCTCCATGAGGACCTTTCTGTCTAAAAAATTATAAATATACATATATTTCTCTTAGGGACTAATTTTTGAGAATTCCTCTTCATTCTCAGAACAGAGTATTTGTAAACCTGGTTTTCTTGACAGTGAATTTTCCATACCTTCTTGTTAAGAGCCTGGGCATAGAAAACAGTCCCAGAGAAATTAAGAGAATAGATACTAGATAGCAATAAGAAAATAAGAAAGTAAGAGTTCATAACTAAATTTCTTCTTTAAGGTAAATACTTCTGAGTCCTAAACAGCCCAATAATGGAAAGTCTTTCTTGCTGATGTGTTTTTCACAGAGTAGCTTGAAAGGATATCTGACTTCATTTCTCTTAACACAAAAGCCACAGTTTCCATCCACCCTGTTCCAGGTGACAGGAGTTTAATCTTATGACTGAATAGTTCCCCAATATGCATATGACCACAGAGTATAGAATGCCTATGTTCAATGAAGTAGGGATCAAAAACTGCCTATGTACCCTGCAAACTTCTAAAATGGGAGCACAGACCAATCTGTAGGCCAGCTGCTGTTCTGCTCTGCTTGGTGAAACACAGCAATTACATGGAATTGGGGTAATGAGGCTCCTGCCAGCCAACTGGTGGACATTTTGTTACATCTAGTTTTCAAGGAAGGTGAAATTATACTGCAGCGACTGAGAGCTAAAATGTGGCTTTACTTTTGCTGATTGGATAGATTATTTTGGCCTTCTGTGGGCTTTGTTCTGAGCTTCCTTCCACCTTGCAAGAACTGATCCAGAAATTGTACCTGCACGTCAACAGGGCATAAGAGGTGTTTGGCTTTGGAATCTCTGTACAAAGCATTTAAGACCTCAAAGATGATGTCAGTGTGAGATGGACTTAGTCAAAGATAGGTCAGAAAAATTGTGAGCTGCAGTTCTGCCGGTCTACGTCTACATAATCCTCTGTCCTCTGTCAGAAAGCACACGCCCTGCTTCAGAGGGCTAAAAGTCTAAATTCCTTTCAGTATCTCAGGTATTTAGCAGCACCATCACACTAATTTTGGTGACTGCTTGTCAGTGGACGAAGATACTTCTCTGCTATATCACTTTGCCATTTAGCTAAAATATCACCAGTTGTGTATTGTGCAAATGAAGCAATTCCCTACAGGATTCAGACAAAAGGTAATTTTTGTTTGATTTCAATTGAGTGAGGCTTGAGGCGACAGCTTTTGAGGATCTTACCACAAAATGATTTTCCCAGCCCCCTTAGGTTCTTTCTAAATGGACTTTAAATGTTATATTTTGGGGGGAAGCTGAAGATCCCTTAAGAGGAGGGAGGGAACAATCAAAGCAGTCTAATTCCATACCGTTTGATCAAAGGATTAATTTACTTGTATTTAAAATTCCAGATAATTGAATGGGAAGGAAATCTTGCAGTCATGTAGAAGCCAGCTGCTGGGGAGGCTGCAGATGGGAGCTTGGGTAGTATCAAGAGGTCTCCTGAGCAGAAGCAACTGCAGCAGAATTAAGACCAGAAAAGTCTCATTCTGTATAGTGAAGAATTATTTCTACATACTGAAATATGTAGATGGTTTAACATTTGTGTGGAGCCACATAGTAGCCCATTAAAGAATAAAGGGTTATAAATGACAATATGGCTTATTATAGGCATTTTTTGACATTTAACTTAGTTTTACTATTATATAGGAACATTAGATCATGTTTTTCAATGCTTTAGTGTATGAATACATGGTATACGCTTAAAACAGGTAAAATGCATCTATCTCCTCAGTCATCTTCCCAGCCCCCAGCCCCCCCCCCCCCCCCCCCCCACCCCTGCACCTTCTTTGAAGGAGGTTTTGCTGTGTAGCCTTGGCTGACCTGGAACTGACTATATAAACCAGGCTGGCTTTGAACTAATCGAGAGCAGCCTGCCTCTGCCTCCTGGGTGCTAGGATTAAAGGCATGTGGCACCAGTCCATCAAGATGTGTTCTTTCTTCTGTCTGAAATGTACACGACAGTAATCTAGGCCATTTTACTGTGAAACAGCACACTAGGACTTCTGGCTCCCAGCTGTCACTCCATATCCATTGACCAACTTACCCCCATCCTTCTTGTCCTTCAGCTCTATCCTGTTGGGGAAGGCCATAATGTGGAAGGGTACGATGTGTATTTTTCCTTATCTGGATTCATCTGTGCAAAGTATTGTTTTAAAAGCCATCCATATTGCATATGGCCTATGTCAGTATGTCAACATATGCCCTGTATGATATAAATATAGAAGCTCTATAAACATCCTATAATTTATTTTCCTATTGACAATTTATTCTCCTATTGATGAGCATCAGTGTCGTTCCAGTTTTGAGGTGTCATAAATGAGGCTAATGTCAATACTGTTACACAAATCTTTTGGTAAAATCACATCTGATTTTACTGATCTGGGATTAGATCTGGATCATGACCCAAGGTTAGATTGTTATGACATGTTTTTTTTTTTCATCTTCTTTTCCTCAAAATAATCATACCTCTTAACATTCCCACAGAATCCATGAAAATTTCTGTTATCCCACACCCTTGGCAATATTTTACTTGGCCAGTCCTTTAAAATTCATTCAGTCTAAAAGCTTTAGAGTGATGTTGCATTTTATTTTAATTTATTATAGTGAAATTGAATTATTTCTTTTATTTTGAGAGTATAATATAATTCCATCATTTTCCCATTTACTTTCTTCCCCTCAGCCCCTCCTGTATATACTTCCTTGTGCTCTTTCAAATTTATGGCCTCTTTTTATATAACATTGTTGTTATATGCATATGTGTGTGTGTGTGTGTGTGTGTGTGTGTGTGTGTGTGTGTGTAAGTATATGTATATTTTAATTCATTTACTGGTTGCTAACATTCTTTAAAAAGGGTTTATTTTATATGTAATTGGTTTGTCTTTATGTCAATAAGGCACCATGTTTGTTGCTATTGGCTACAGAGAAGAAAAGAGGGTAGCATGTACCATGAAAAGGTGTTACAGATGGTTGTGAGTCAACTTATGGGTCCTGGGAACAGAATCTTGGTCCTACACAAGAGTAGCAAGTGTTCTTACCACTGAGCCACCTCTCCAGCCCCAAAACTCTTCATTTCAAAATAAAATAATACTTTTGCATAATTGAAAGTTTCACTTAATAAGCATTGGTAATAACCATGAATCAAAAAGTCCAAAATAATAAAGCAAAAGTAATTTTTGCTCTGATATTTGCCTGTTATTTGTTACAGTAATAGGCAGCTAGCACATGATCTGACCTGAATATGAGAACCTACAAATGTTCTTCAAAGTAAATCATGAATGAGACAGTGGGAGAGAAACAGCTTAGACTGTAGTTGAATGCTTCTCAAAATCTACCACACACCAGAATAAATGTTGATTTTGTAGAAACTATAAATACGTCTTTAAGTTTCCATAACAGGCACTGAGAGTCTAATGAACTCTCAGACCATGCTAATGTTTTGGTCCTCATATCTGACTTGAGTAGAAAGCATACAAAAGAAAGCATTCAAGCTGACCTTGAATTGATAGTTTTGTATAAGTCCTAATAGGAACTTGTAGTTTAATTCTCTCTCCTTTTAGGTTTTTTTAATTTCATACAAAAATTGTTTCAAATATTATTTCTAATTCAGCAGGATGCATTTATTTGCTACAGTTACTATTTCAATGAGTAAAAATGATATATTGACACTAATAGACACTAATAGGAGGAGGTGTTGCTTTTGGTTTGTACATGATTAGTGAAAAAGATTTGGATGGGGGATTGAAGTAATGAAAGAATAAGTAATTCAAGAGATAGAAACTGGCATAGTAAATGCATGAAAAGAGATATAAACATGCTCTGAGTAGTTAGCAGAAAGCTTCTCTGCGCTGGAATTCAAATATATATACAAATAGGTAAGTTTAGTATGGGAATTAAAAAAATTAAAGATACATTCTAGGTTTTATTTCCTCCTCCTTCTCTCCTCTTCTCCTTCTTCTTCTCCACCTCTTCCTTCTCCTAATGCTCCTCCTCCTTCTTGTTTTTTGTTTGTTTTTAATACACCCCAAGCCGAGTTTCCCCTCCCTCCACTACTCCCAGAACCCTACACCCACTTCTCACCCATATCCACTCCTCCTCCATTTCCCTTCAGAAAAGAGCAGGCCTCCCAGGGATATCAACTACCACAAGTTCTGAGCTACCATTGCCCCAACACATCTTGAAGGCAGGATAGATTATAGGCCCAAGGTTCGTGTCCCAGTACCACCACTAAAAGCCTTGCCTGGTTACACAAGATGGCTGGTTGAGGCTCTGTATCCTCCATTACTAGGGTCACCCTTGTAGAATCCTGGGAGTTTCTACCACACTAAGTTTCCACATATCACCCCCATTCTATCACTAGGTAACATCTGTTGTTAAGAATCCTCTATTAACAGCTAAAAGAACTATCAATCAAGTGAAGAAAATGCTCACAGAGTAGGAGGGAATCTTAGCCAAGTTATATGCTTGACTGAGGATTAATGTTCAGAATATATGAAGAACTCAAAAAACAAAGAGCAAATAAAACAAGTGACCCATTCATAAAAGGTCTTGGGATCTGAACAGAGTGTTCTCAAAAGAAGAAATACAAATGGCTAAGAAATGTTCATCATTCCTAGCAATTGGGAAATTGTAAGTCAAAACTACTTTGAGATGTGATCCTACCTTTGTCAGAATGGCCAAAGCTCAACAAAGCAAGTGACAGCAAATGATGGATGGAATAGAAAAGGAAAAAGAATTATCATTCACTGCCGCTCTAGAAAAAATATGAAGAATTCTCAAAATGCTAAAAATAAATAACCATATGATTTACTCTATCAGTCCTTGGTATAAGCCCAAAGGACTTGACAAATATCCTATTCCACAGATATTTGCTTAAATGTGCACTGATGCTCTATTCACAATGGCTAGGAAATGGAAAAACAATATAAATAATAATAAAAGAATAACTCATAAATAGATAATGAAAACATGGTATATATTATGGAATGCCATTCAGCTATGAAGAAAACTGAAATTAAGAATTTTGAAAGTAAATGGATGGAACTAAAAAAGATCATATTGAGCTAGGTGACAGAGACGCAAAAGGACAAACCTCACATGCTTTCTCTCATCTGAGATTCCTAGCTCCAAATCTTCAGATGTGAGTCTATAACCTGGATTAACTGCAAACCAGAAAAGTAAGAAAGGGGACATTGTGAGGATGGGAAGGGGGAACAATAGGAAATATCAGTAAAAGTGATCTGAAGAGGAAATGGAAAAAACAGGAGTCTTTAAGGAAACATATCATTAACTATATGCTTAAAAATACCTATAATACAGTTAAGTTGGTATAAATCCACACACACACACACACACACACACACACACACACACATATATATATATACACTTCAAATTAAATTTTCCTATCTGGGCTAACAATGCTTAGAGTCATAGACTAAGAAAACCCAATCCCACATATGAGAAGCTCTCCTTTGAGTCAATGGCCAGAGTTGTCAAAGAGACTCCTATAACATTATTGGCTATTGCTATTGCCCTTGGCTGCCCCCCCAGAAGTGAAACCCAAGTCCCTATGGCTAAAGAGAACATGTATTCAAGGCCCAGACCAAAGTTGGATCTGATAGCACCAGAAAGCTAGTTCTCATGGTACCAGAATGCACCAGACAAGCTTCCAAAAGAGGAAAGGAACCAACAATGACCAGTATGGTACAATAACCCTAAGGTTGTATGGCCAATTATGTTGGATCACTTATGTTGGAAAGGATGACAGACCTTATTTAATTAGGTAGGTTGGTATGTTTCCTTCTTGGTTTTGTGGCTAATCCCTTCTAAAAGATATGTAAAATTTAGGCTAGTTTGTTCTTAGTAATTTGGTGGTACCCAACAGCTCTCTAATTGGACTTAAGACCTGCTGGACAAGAGGTAAGCCATTTGTGGTACTGGAAAACTAGTCAACTACCCAGGGCTAGTGAAGTCATGGATCTTAGAGGAGAACTTACAACCACCACTTTACTAAAACAGAATAATCCCTTTTACTACATTCTAAATATTTATCTTAACCCACAGCTAAATGGAGATCTCATCCCTCATCAAGTAAACTTGTCTTTGTAGCAAATAAACCATTATAGAAAATTACAACACATCAAAATGCAAAGATCCCAAATGACACTTCTACAACACACTTCCTGTCCCTGAACGCCCAGGGAACATTGCAGAAGAGGAGGTGGGAAAGATTATAAAGCCAGAGAAGCAAGGAGTTTGCTGTGAGATTGTGTCTCCTAGGAGTGTCAGAAGCTACACCCATAAGGCCTCATCAGTACAACTCCCTAAATACGGCATACAAATGTGGAAGGGGGGACAGAGGCTTGAGATAGACATTGTTAACTATGTCTGTGATGAGAAGCAGGGAGGCAAAGAAGCACAAGACAAAATAAAAGCAAAAATTCTATAAAAAATGAATGAGAAAGTCTTGGTCTCTGGTATTCCCACTAACTTCATAAGCCTTCTTAAACTTCAAGGGTTCTGCCCTTGAAGTTGTCTGTCAAATCCTTAAAATTAAGCTCCATTCCCTGAAAATGAGTCTAATAGTTCCTTGCACTAGTTATTCCCTTAAGATGCTAAACCACCTGATTCTGTTTTTCCTTATGAAAAAAAAAATGGCCTAAATTTCTAATGTCTTTTTTAAGTGATTAGCTACAAGGCAAGAGGAGACCCTATCTACCTGAATAAACTCTGTCATCCTTCACACTTAAGTGATCCAACAGAATTGACCTTGCCCAAGGAGTAACTACTTGGCATTTCTCCACTGATCTGGAAATCAGGGCCAAAGGATCGACAACACCAAATAGTTCTCAGGGTTTGACAGTCAGCATAATCAAGTCAAACTCAGCAAACTGAACCTCAATGGGCCGGATATTTTATTCTTGGGTAGCACACAGTAATTAACTTTTCTTTTTCCTAGACTGAGATGTAATATTAAAATAATAATTCAGTTGTTCTGAGGTCTAATCTTGATGTGACAAGTACATAATCTTTATTAGCAGGGCTTTCTATATTTACTCTCGTGGCCTCATTAGGCCTAAATATTGTCAAATGTTCGTGTACCAGGACTGAACTTGAAATAATTTATTTTCATTACTTGACTGCATTTGTAAGCATAGGTAATGAGTGCTCATTCGCTAATTATATCAAGACCACCTCTGAGAGTAAATCTAATAATGTCCTGTTGTTTTCAGGTAGCATCTCATCTTATCTTAAGCCAAGAAAGCACAGTGTGATCATTAGCTGTGAGGCTCACTATCAAATCACCACAGTTTCAAGGTCAAAACCACACACATTTAAATATCACACCTGTGCGGGTCACAAGTCTGACACACTCTCCCAAACTAAAATTAAGCTCTTGATAGTGCTGTGCTCCCTTCTGGATGGCCAAGGGCAAACTTCATTTTCTTGCCATGCCAACAATGTTGACAGAATTCAGATATTTATAAGAAGAAAGTCTTCCTGGCTCCTAGAGACTAGTCATATTAATAAGCTCATAGTCACTTTCCTCCATCTTAAACGTCTGTAACAGAGGTTTTTCCTTTTGTACTATACATCCCCATTCTACGGTGTCATCTCTCTAAGCACAGTAGGGAAGAATTATCTACTTTTATAGACCAATGTTAATTGGGATTACTCTTCCCATATCAATGTTTCTGACCCAATGACACCTTTGAAGTTCCTTTAACTATGCAAGGCAACATTGTCATAGGTTTCCATGATATAATCAGCATCTTCAGATGGGCCATTCTACTTCCTACTACATTTTTGAAAGCAAGTACGTCGATCAGAGGAAGAAATGATGAAGACAGATTTTAAAATCTCTTCTAAAATATTCTTCAAACTACTAAGAATACTATATATCATTTAAATACCTTACAAGTGACTGAGGAGATGGCTCAGTTAGTAATGTGCCTGCTGCACAAGCATGAAGACCTGAGTCCAGGTCCTCAGCACCCATATAAAAGCTGAGTGTATCAATTTGTCTATAATCTCAGCATGGGCAAATTTGTGGAGCTCACAGGGTACCTGTTCAGCCATGAGTGAGCTGTGGGTTCAGCTGGAAACACTGTCTCAAAACATAAGATGGCTAGCAGCCAAAGAAAATACCCACTGTCAACCTCTGGCATAACATATATGTGCACACGCACTTTCATGAACATGTGTCAACCTCCACAAATACAGGAACATATGTACCCTCCACACATATACACATACTTACACTATCTTAAAAAAATCCTATGGACTTGGAAAGTAGAAAATGTCGTAAATAACTAACTCTTAAGGTCTTTTATTGGCAAGACAGAAAATTTGGCAATAAAAGTTTCCAAGTCATACCCCAAAACAGTACCTAAAATAACAAAACTCAGGGTGCTTAATTTTCATTTTAACATATCTGAAATTCTTTTTTATAGTCTATATATCTTAACCACTATACCTAAAACTTTTATTTCCCTACCATACTAACACACACACGCACACACACACACACACACACACACACACACACACACACACACAAATGTACTATCCAAATAGGTTATATAATTGCAAGTACATTCTCTTTACTTTGCCAAAGAAAAAAAAGACTAAATTTTAAAAAAACTAACCTATGTGGATTTTAGTGTCACTTCTGGGGTGGAACTCTGGTATGTATTTGAAAACCTTCTTGTATTATGCACGTATCCATAGGTCTCTTCATAAGGCCTTCTGTTTGTTTCTTTGCCCCTAACCTTGCCTCCCCCAGTCCCCTGATCAACCAGCTGAGCCATTCATTTGCTAATGGTTTGCACTTCCTACTGCATACAATCCATGAACCAAGCTGATTTTATGCATTTCCTCTTGAGTCAGTGAGCCTTAGGGACTGGCCACCATAAGCCATACATGTGATCTGAGAAACAAGTATCTGACATGTGAGATAACAGAATTGTGCATGTGCATATCTCTTCACACTGTTTGATTATCCTTCTAGACATGCTCAAGACTCTCAAGAGCAAACTTTCATGTTTCAGTGGCTCCTATAATTTACTTATGATAGATTGTTGCTAGCTATGGCTAACGTTACAAATGCTGTCTAAATCCTGGGGGCATTCTAAGAGTCTTTTACAAATGGAACACAGTTCTTTGAAGGAGGCTGAATAGCATTCTGTCAGAATTCTAGGGTTCTACCCTGTCACTATTCTATTAGACTTGTCTAGTGGCATCTTTATCACCATGGATATCTAATACTACATAACTCAAACAGAAGCACTTCTTGCCCTGGATATGACCCAAAACTAGCACTGGTCATCATTGGTCATAGTGCTATTCTGAAGTGCTATTTCAGAGAGAATTACCAAGCAGTTTTGGGGTTTTTGTTTTGTTTTGTTTTGTTTTTTTCTTTTTTGAGTAAGATACAAGGCACATAATTAAATCTTTGCTTTGGAGGAAATGTCTCAGCACATTTCCACTCATTGTGTTCCCCAACTGTCACTAGTAACACCTGCCTGAGTCTTGTGGGACTTACTCCCATAAATCCAGAGGAGTCACAGCTTACTGTTATCAGTCTCTTTAACTAGCTTATTGCCAACAACATCATTGATGAAGTCAAAATTCTGAAGAGTTTTCAACCTCTCCAGTCCCCTTCAGATTCTGTTTACAACATGTAGAAGAGCTAAAATTTACATGGAAGTAGCCAATGGTGTATGCTTTTGACAAAAAAAAAAGTTAAGAAAGATCACTTGTTCTTCTCATAGATATAAAAGTGATTAATTCTGAAGATCCATAGCTATAAGCTATGTGGTAAAGATTTCACTTAGAGCTACATGGTAACAATTTGCTATATGTAATAAATTAGATAATATTTTTATAAGTTGCAGAACATTGAATAAAAACAGAAGTGTCATTAAGACCATCATTCCTACATCTTTTTAATGGATGGGGCTAAGAATTGAATCCAGAGCTGTATATGTGCTAAAAACACATGCTCATCTCTACTCTAGCCTTTGTGTATTCCTTCTCAAAAGGTATCATACACACACGCCTTATTGCGAGAAATCTCTCAAACATTCAAATTTTACAACCCCATTGGTGAAATAAGTATTACTTCTTTGGTATTCTGTGCACTACCAGAAGAGAAAGATAACCATCAACCCAGCTACAAATCCTGCAGTCTATAATGGTGATCTATCCAATGCTGGCACAAACATGGTGGGAGTAACCAACCACTGTCTCACTGGCTTGAAGGCCCACTCCATGAGATAGAACTCATGCCTGACTCGTCTCGGATGGCCAAGAGCCTGGGATTAGATACGTTATAGGCCTAGGAGAAAACCAAATAGTATTATTCTACTAAAGGACCAGAGTAGTGAAATGACTCCCAACCATCCCTGGTATTAATAGTTCTCTGATGGCTGCAATGTCAGTCATCAGTGAGAACCACTGAGTTAAATGCAGGCAACCTCAACCCTAGTACCACAAAGGAAAACTTACTAAGCAGCTATGTTACGCCTCCCCCAAGAAAAAAGATGGGCTGGCAAAATTAAAAACCCCAATGTTGTATGCAATTCCTATGAGAGACATGTCAGTCAAGGGTAGGGTCGTGAACAACCTCATATATGATACGCCAGTCATTAAAATGGTATGTTATATCACTTCTGCACACCAGAATGCTTATGGCTATTAAACTATTTTCACAGTTTGGAGAACAAGAAATAGTTCTGAGTTTTCACCTGATTTATTTCTGTGGGAAAGTAGAGCCCCTTATGACACCTGCTGGCACAGCAGGCCTAACGCAATGTGGCAGAGAGACAGAAATGACAGCCAGACTGTGCCTTATTCCTCTGCCAAGATGACCCAGATTTGCTAAAATCCAGAGCCGTGTAGATCTGGGGAGTTCACAAAGTGCTGACTAGTTTTGCTCCCTGGGGATGCAAGTCTCTCAGCCAAGTCACAAAGAACAAAGTGATGATCGAGAGATTAGAAAGTTCAATTAAAGACCAACTGCACACAGGACATCAAAGTAGAGAAAAGGGACCAAAAGTACACTGAGGACTCTTCCCAACTTCAAACACAACATTTTTATTTGGCTTCTCTGTTTAGTCACTTAAATATTAATCTTTAGAATATTACTTGTTCATAAGAAATGGGGCAAAGTCAAAACAACATTTAGATATTAATTAGTGTAAATGTTAATTCCTGTTCTCACAGTTGACATCTGTTAGTATTTTTGCTTTAATTCTAATCCATTGTGAAACTGTGAAAAGTTGCTACAATGATATGCAGATAGTCTCACTCTAATGTTAAATAATCAATCAACACTCTTTTATATGCAAAACTGCAATCAATCATCATTACCCTATTCAGCACCGTGGTTCACTAAACACTGATAAATAAAGCTTACAGCATGCTGCTAGCCTTCTTAAACCATTTTCAGGTAACTAGAATATGACAAAACGAATAACCTTTAAAAGTTGTAGAGCAGTCAAATATATGTGCATATGCAAGAGACAGCATGTTAGATACTAGCTGTGTATCTAGATGACAATCAGGACAACTTCCTGAGTGCCCTGTCCACGTTTGGGAATAACCATTAGCAGGGATTGTATGCAAGGAAACCTGAAATCATTTCACCTTTGCTTCAGACCTTCTGTAGTGGGGAGCCATTCCAGCCTTGGCCTGGAAGTTCCAACCCCCATCGAGGCTTGGGTAATGGTCATGCCTACAAGGCCGGGCTGAGAGAGGACACTGAAGAGCCGGACTGTGCCATACCTTTCCCAGACCCTGCAACCTATCCCTTCATTTGTAAGCTACCCCACAAAATAAACCTCCCTTTTAACTACATAGAGTGGCCTTAATAATTTCACCAATAACCTTCAGTTGATTAGCCTTCAGTTGATAAGGAAGGGATTAGGTTCTGTGTTCCTTCATTTCCTCCTTTGTGAATGGGATAAAGATAATGTCCTAATTGGAAATTCGATTTATAGTGATGAATAAAGACATGAGTTTGAAGCAGGCAAAATCAAGATGATTATCTCAATCATATCTACCTTCAAATATCTAAATGTTCATCAGATTAAAAATAAATCCAAATTTGTTTTTGAAATTTTGAATGACATACAAGAACCAATGTTTAAAAGTCACAGGAGGCATAATCAACCCAAGAAAGGACTTTAAGGTCATTGAAACTGTGACCAATGAATTGGATACATCAAAAAGTAGAAGTGTCCTGTCAGGGTTAGACTCTGGATTGGGCAGAAAAAAAAAATAGTAGTAGAGAAACTCTAAGGTCCTTTCCAATTCTTAATGATATGATACATTCATATGCATAGTTGCTGAAAACTTTAGCTGTTCTTGTTTCTTTGAAGGTATTGGTATTGCTACAAGGCCTCTGTCTGGCTTATAAAGAAACAGGATATAAATTTTTGACCAGCTCCTCAGTTGTTATGGTAACAAGAGAAAGGGAGATAGCAGAACAGATTGGCTAGTGATTAGAAACTTCTTAAATAGCAACTGCTGTAAATGAAGAGGAAGCTGATATGTAACAGCAGAATCCAAAGAGTAGAATGCTTGACCCATCACTTTCTGATAAACTATCAAGTTGAGATATACAACCATAAAGCATGACAGAAATTTCAAACATCAATCTCCCCCTAAACAAGAAAAGGTATTCTGGGCATAGTTATATGTGCAGTATTAGAGACAGAGTTATTAAAAGAAGTTGCTTTGAATAAACAAATTTATTTTTTTTAACCATAGTGATTCACAAACAGTATCTCTAGTTTCCAATTAAAGGAATGTTTAAGGAAGTTGTGTAGAGAAAACCAGATAGACTGCTTACTGATCTCTTCTCCTTCTGTTGCTCCGATCCTATCTCCCAGTCTCATCCCCAGCTCTGCAGCATACACTGTTGCCCTGTTCCCATCTCCTGTGGATCACACAGATATCTCCCTTCTAACCTCCCTCCTCCCACTCATTGTTTTATCCCAGACCCCACTTCCAGCAGGCACCTCCTGCTAACCCAAAGGCCACTCCTCCAGGGGCATCAAGTAGGCTGAAGGCAGTGGTCCCAAGCTCCCTAGTCTTATCCCCAGCTCTGCAGCCTCCCTTTCCTCTCTGACCCCATCTCTGACAGATCAGGAAGACCTTCCTTCCCCCAACTCATCCCAGTATCCCAGCCTTCAACACCAGCAGGTACTCCCTTTGAACACTGAGCAGGCCAGGAAAACTGGCAACACACAGCCATCACACTATCCTGACATCCAGAAAGGAAATAGAAACCAAGCAACAAATCACCCATCAAACAAAGGCAAATCCAGAAATCAGCACCTAAACTTACAACCATCCCAAACCCAGATGCCTAGACACCAGTGTAAAAACACAATCAGTAACAGCTGGGGTAGTATGTTTCCATTGGAACCCAGCTATTCTACCACAGTAGGTCCTGAATACCTACCATAGCTGAAGCACAAGAGAAAGACCTTAAAGCAGACTGTATGAAGACGATACAGGTCCTTAAGGAGGAAATTAACAAATCCCTTAAAGAAATGGAGAGAGAAACAAACAATGGAAGGAAACAAATAAAACTGTTCAAGACCTGACAATGGAAATAGAATCAATAAAGAAAACATAAACTGAGAGAATTCTGGAAATGAAAAATCTAGGAATCTGAACAGGAACCACAAAAATGACCTTTACCAACAGAACACAAGAAATAAAAGAGAGAATCTCAGGCATTGAAAATACTCTAGAAGAAATGGATACCATCAGTCAAAGAAAAAGTTAAATCTAAAAAAAAAAAAAAAAAAATCCTGACCTCAAACGTCCAGGAAATCTGAGATACTAAGAATAATAGGTACAGTGCATAGCTATTTGAGCCGTGCCCTGAAGCACCCTTGTGAGGCAGCTGTAGCAGTTACACCAGCCTATGACCTTGAGGTACTTGCCCCTGGGGATTGGCCACTGAGGACCCTTAAAACCTGAGATGCACATATGCCCTCTCTCTTGGCTATCTCATGGTTTTGAGATCTTGGACCAAGCCATTCAGCATGGGACATAGCTCAGCTTTCCTGAACCCTACAATATATCTCCCATGGTTGCAAATTTACCCCCAAATAAATTCCTTTGATCATTAAATAGACTCTGTTGATTAATCCCATTAACTAGGAATAGTGGAAGGAGAAAAATCCTCTAAGCTCAAAGGCTCAGAAAATATTTCCAACAAAACCATAGAAGAAAATTTTTCTAATCTAAAGAAAGAGGTCCCTATAAAGTAGAAGAAGTAAACAACACCAAATAGAATGGACCAGAAAAGAAAGTTCCCTCAGCACATAATAAATAAAACACAAAATGTACAGAACAAGGAAAGAATACTAAAAGCAAGGGTAGTGTAGAGATGGTGGGAATAGCCAACTAATGACTGGTCCAGCCTCAGACCCATCCCTTGAGAGTGAGCTCACCCCTGATTCTGCCTGTAGTGCCAGCACCCAGAGGCTGGATGGTCCAGAGACCTGGGATAGAACCAAATATGACTGGAAAAAAGTCAATGTAATGATGTCTAACAATATTCTGCTATACTTGTAGATTAGTGAATACTCCAATTGTCATCAGAGAGCCCTCATCCAGTAACTGTAGCATGAATCTTAAAGAATCTTATTAATAAAAACAAACCTGGAGCAAGGTATTGGGGTGAGTGTTGAAAGATCAGAGAAGCAGAACAAGCCACAGCTTCCTCACCCTGCCAGTTCCCCAGCTGATCCTGCTTCCTCAGAGTAGAAGCCTCTGTGTCCTTATCCAAATGGATCTCAGCTGAACTGCTTCTTGAAAGCCTGAAAGCCTAACCAGGTCTAGTTCCTGGTCCTCACACCTTATATACCTTTCTGCTTTCTGTCATCACTTCCTGGGATTAAAGACTCACTTCGTGGGATTAAAGGCGTGAGTCAACATGCATTGCTGTTTCCAGTGTGGCTTTAAATTCACAGAGATCTTGATGGATCTCTGCCTCCCAAGTGATAGGATTAAAGGTGTGTGTGCCACCATTTTCTGGCCTCTATGTCTAGTGGCTGTTCTGTTCTCTGACCCCAGATAAGTTAGAGTGCACAATATTTTGGGAACAAAATACCACCACAAGTAACAGATGTAGAGACTCACGGCCAAGCATTGAGTCAAGCTGGAGTTTGGGGGAATCCTGCTGAAGAGAGGGAGGAAGAATTGTATGTAGCGGGTGGAGAAAGGTGAGGGGTCAAGAACATCACAGGAGAAGCCACAGAAACAATTAACCTGGGCTTATAGGAGCTCATAGAGTCTGGACTGACAACCAGGGAGCCTGCATGGGAGTAACCTAGGTGCTCTGCATATGTGCGGCAGTTCTGTAGCTTGGTCTACCTGTAGGATTGCTAGTGGAGGGAGCAGGGGCTGTCCCTAAAGCTTTGGCTGGCTTTTGGTAACCTATTCCTCATACATGTTGCCTTGCCCAGCCTTAATACAAGGAGAGGAGCTTAGTCCTACCTCAACTTGATATGCCATGCTTTGCTGACACATGGGAGACCTGCCCCTTTCTGAACAGAAATAGAGGAGGAGTGGATTTGGGGCGGGGGGCTGGCACAGAAGGGAGATGAGGGGAAGAGAGGGGAGGGGAAGAGGGGGGAAACTGCAGTAAGGATGTAAAAATAAATGAATAAATTTAATCAGCCATAAAAACAAGCTGCTGTGAAAAAGATCAAGTAACATATAAAGGCACACCTATTAGAATTAAACCTCACTTCCCAGTGGAGACTTTCAAAGCCAGAAGGCCTGGACAGAATCCCACCAGGGAATTCCTACAGCTGATAAACACTTTCAGCAAAGTGGCTGGATACAAGATTAACTAAAAAAAAAAAAAAAAAAAAAAAAAAAAAAAAAAATCAGTAGTCCTCCTACATACATAGGACAGACTGAAGAAGAAATCAGGGAAACAACACCTTTCACAACAGACTCAAACACTATAAAATATCCTGGGGTAACTGTAACCAAGCAAGTGAAAGACTTGTATGATAAAAACTTCAAATCTTTAAAGAAGATATCAGAAGATAGGAAGATTTCCCATGTTCATGGATTGGAAGGATTAACATAGTAAAAATGGCCATCATACTAAAAGTGATCTACAGATTCAATGTGATCCCCATTAAAATCCTAACACAATTCTTTACAGACCTAGAAAGAACAATACCAACTTCCCAAGGACAAACAAAAATCCCAGGATAGCTAAAATACTCATGAACAATAAAAGAACTTCTGGAGAGCTCACCATTTCTGACTTGAAGTTGTACTGTAGAGCTGTAATAATAAAAACTGCATGGTACTGGCATCAAAAACAGACAGGTTGGTCAATGGAATCTATTTGAACATCCAGACATAA
This sequence comes from Onychomys torridus, assembly GCF_903995425.1. NCBI lineage: Eukaryota > Metazoa > Chordata > Mammalia > Rodentia > Cricetidae > Onychomys > Onychomys torridus. The sequence continues at coordinate 29,089,171 of NC_050457.1, read as the reverse complement.
ACACACACACATTTATGGACATTGATTTTTTTTTAAATATAAAAAACCCCAGAAATACACACTGGAAAAAGATAGTATCTTCAACAAATGGTGCTGGTCAAACTGGATGTCAGCATATAGAATGCAAATAATCCATATTTATCACCCTGCACAAAACTCAAGTCCAAGTCGATCAAAGACCTCAACATGTAACAAGATACAATGAACCTGGTAGACTGGGGATTAGCCTTGAATGCATTGACACAGAAGACTTTCTAAATAGTACACCAATAGTGTAGGCACTACATTCAATAATTAATAACTGGGACCACAAGAAACTGAAAAGCTTCTGAAAGACAAAGGACACAATCATTCAGACAAGAAAACAGCCTACAGAATGGGAAAGGATTTTTACCAACTCCATATCCTATAAAAGATTAATACCCAAATACATAAAGAACTCAAGAAACTAGATATCAAAACCCAAAATAATTCAATTTTTAAAGTGAGGTGAAAATCTAAGCAGAGAAATTTCAGATAGAGGAAACACAAATGGCTGAGAACCACTTAAAGAAAAGTTCAACATCCTTAGCCATCAGGGAAACGCAAATCAAAACTGCATTCAAATTCCATCGTACACCTGTCAGAGTAGCTAAGACCAGTAACACAAGTGACAGTTCATGCTGGCAAAGATGTGTAGTAAGGGGAACACTCATCCATTGCTGGTGAGAATACAAACTTGGACAGCCACTATGGAAATCAGTGTGACATTTCCTCAGAAGGTTAGAAATCAACCTATTTTAAGATCCAGCTCTACCACTCTTGCATATAATATCCAAAGGATGTTCTCTCCTACCACAAGGACACTTGATTGATCATGTTCATTGCTACTTTATTCATAATATCCAAAAACTGGGAACAACCTAGATGTCCCTCAACAGGAGAATGGATACAGAAAATGTGGTACATTTACACAATGGAATATTACTCAGCTGTTAAAGAAAAATGACACCATGAAATTTGTAAGCAAATGGAGGGAACTAGAAAAAAATCACCCTGAGTGAGGTAACCCAGATTCAGAAAGATAAATATGGTATGTATTATCTTATTTGTGGAAATTAGCCATTAAGTAAAAGATTACCAAGCTCCAATCAGTAGACCCAGAGAGGTGGACACATGGATCTCCCTGGGAGAGAGAAATAGAATAAATTTTATGGGTGAATGGGGGATGGTAAAGAGATGGTCATGTCAGGAGAGGGAGAGGAAATAGGGTAGAGTGAGAGAATGTGGGAAGACATTTGGAGTGGAGAGCCATTTGAGGGAACAGTCAAAACTTCCTAAAATAATGAAGGTGATCCTAATGAGGTTTCTCAAAATGGGGAATATGGAGTCTCAAGCCATATCTTGTCACCAAATGAAGTTTCCAGCACTGGGACTGGGTTGCGTTTAATTGAATTGTTGACCAAGGAAGTTGCATGAAAATCCCCAAGCATCTCCAGCTGTTGCTAAGACATGGGTTGTTCTCTGACAGGCAGCCCCATTGTCAAGGACAATACCCATACAAGTCATGGAGAAATGCAGCTTGTGTCTACATGGAGCCTTCACCCCTAAGTTCTAGTCTTTGGTACAGGAAGGTACACTGCAGGCTACTGAAAGAGAAATGTAAACACCAACCCAGCCACAAAACCTTTGACTTATAATCTGTCCTGCCTGCAAATATGCCAAGACAGTAGTGGAACAGAACTTGTAGGAGTAGCCATTCAATGTCTAATTTGAATTAAGACCATTTCCATGAGATGGAACCGATACCTGACACTTCTTGTGTGAACAAGAACCAGAGACCAGATAGCCCAGCGGGAATGGATAGAGGATACCAGGAGAACAAAGCCCTGTGAATCAACTAAGCCAGACACATATGAACTCACAGAATCTGACACAGAAAACACAGGACCTACACAGGTCTACATCAGGTCTTCTGCATATATAATATAGCTATTAGCCTAGAATTTTTGTGGCACTCCTGACCGTGAGAATAAATGGGTCTCTAACTCTTCTGTCTGTTCTTAGGAATCTTTTCCTTCTGTTAGTTTGCCTTGACCAACTTGACATGATGGCTTTCTGCTTCATCTTACTATATTTTATTCTGTCATGTTGGTTGTTATCTCTTAGAGGCCTGTTCTTTCCTAGTGAGAGACAGAAAGGGAGTGGATCCAGAGTGGAGGGAAGGTGAGGAGGAACTTGGAGGAGTAGAGGGAGGGAAAACTATAGTCAGGATATATTGTATGAGAAAATAATCTATTTTCAATAAATTGGCTAAAAGGAACATCAGATATTAAAAAAAATAAAGAGCTGAGAATCGTTTCAGGAGCCATTTGTAAATCCAAGCACAGGGGCTTGATGCTACTACATGAGTTGGTTGACTCCAGCCCATGTGCACAGTCTCCTGTACAGTGCCACAACAGGTTGGATTTATTACAATCCCTCTGCTCAGGAAGGAGGAAAGTGGTCACTTTGTCCAGTCAAACACATATACTGGCCAAGATGAAACACAGTAAGTCTAAATAATATTTAAATGGGACAAAGTCATCTGGATGAGAGAAAGAAAATAAAGCTATTTTAAATTAATTATGCTCATTTCAACATAATTATTATTAAGTTCCTCTTTGAATAAACGTTTGTCCATATGTTTAACTATTTTCTAGATAAGGAATTTGACTAGATTTGAATCTATCCCAAGGCTGAACAGAAGGATTTCTGAATTTACTAGAATCCCATGAAATATTGATGTCCATTTGGTTTTGCTCAGGGGCCCATAACTCCCAGAAGATTTTTAAAAAGGGACTGTGACCCATTACAAATACTAATTAGTCCCCATAGCAACCAATTAGCTTCAGAAATGTCCACCATAAATTCTATACTAACTCCAATGTTTCTATAAGGTATAAGGTAAGAGAAGAAAGATGCCTGAGGGTAGTTGCTAAAACATCCAGGCACAATGTGTGTGTGTGTGTGTGTGTGTGTGTGTGTGTGTGTGTGTGTGTGTGAGAGAGAGAGAGAGAGAGAGAGAGAGAGAGAGAGAGAGAGAGAGAGAGAGAGAGAGTGTGTTATCACAGGACACTCACATATGCTCACAGCTTTCCCAGACAGATTAACACCCTCTCTTAATTTCAGCACAAGGAGAAGAGTTCAAATTTCTTCTAGTTAGTTAGTACAGGATCACTCACCATCAGGAGTCACTTCAAGTATTGAAAAGTTCTAAATCACATTTCTGGATTAACCACAGGAGGCACAAGAAGAAAGCAAATGTATTCTTATGACTTAATCCAAATAATGTGGTATGCATCTCTGAGTTAGTCTTTTCTTCAATTTATCCCTCCCATGGAATCTCAGAAACAGAAGATAGACCATTATAAAGAGAGGCAAAATGAGAAATGATGGAGAAAAAATTTAAGGAATCTGTACATTTATGAACTTTTTGAGAAGTGCTCTAATGCTACAAATATCTATATTTTTTCAAATTGCATTATTTCTCCTAGTTAAAAAATGGCTAGGGGAGGCTGATTGATATGGGTTCAGCAAAAATAGCGCTTGTCTTCTATCTGAATGGCCTAAGTTCAGAGCCTGGAATCCACCAGGTAGAAGGAGAGAACTGGTTCCTGCAAGTTGTCCTCTGACTTCCATACAGGCACTGCAGTATTCATGAGTGTTCTCTCTGTCTCTCAGTCTCTGCCTGTCTCTCTATCTGTCTGTATCTACACACACACACACACACACACAGAGAGAGAGAGAGAGAGAGAGAGAGAGAGAGAGAGAGAGAGAGAGAGAGAGAGAATTGCTGTGGGATGTCTTTCTGTATGCTGTGAATATGTGTGGCTCCCATTGCATAATAAATAAAGCTTTTTTGGCCTATGGCAAAAAAGCTTATGGGCAGATGGGAAATCTAATCAGAGACAGAGAGAAGAAGAGCAGAGTTGAGAGAGATGCCAACCCATCACCCAAGGAGCAACAAGATGCCAGCAGACTGGTAACACCATGGCCACATGGCAACTTATAGATTAATAGCAATGAGTTGAGTTAAGTTATAAGAGCTAGCTAACAAAGAGCCTGACCTATAGGCTATACAGTTTGTAAATAATACAAACCTCTGTGTGTTTACTTGGGACCAAGTGGCTGTGGGAAGTGGGTGGGAGAGATCCATCCTGACTGCGGGGCCAGGCAGGACTAGAGAAACTTCCAGCCTCTTGGGAATGGAAACAAATCTGTGTCCAAGAGACTAAAATTATCAGAGAAGAATATATTTCTGGTGAATATTGGTATTGATAACATGTAGTTTGGAAATGAGTTACCTGTTTCTATAGTGTCCAGCAATACAAATACCCTTTCAAAAGACCTATGGACACAAATGTGCCCTGCATATAATGAAATTGCCATTACCAAAATATTTCCCAATAAATTATGAAATATGAATTATCATGAATAAGACTAACCCCACGGTGGTCAGATATACAGTGGAATACATTTTCACTCCCAGCACTTGGGAAGTAGAGGCAGGTGGATCTCTATGCTTCAAGACCTACCTAGCAAGTTACAGGCCATCCAGGGCTATGTAGTGAGATCCTGACTCAAAAAACAAAAACAAACAAACAAGCAAAAAAGACTAGTCCTATCCTATATAGGTGTGTAGGTGTTTATTGCTGAAATCCTAGACCCTATTCCCAGCACTAACAGGTATTTTTCCCCATTCTGTTGCTAGTTCTGTCCTCTCCCTGCTCTTCAAGCCCTAAAGCCTCCAGTTAGTGGAGCTGCCTAGACTCCCTTTGTCTCCCACAGTGTGACAGCAGAGATCTATTGCTACCTTGAGGCCTCTGTCTCTGAGGAAGGTGAGCTTATGCCTCTCTCACTATACCAAGATCACCATACTTCCTTCCCCACCAAATTTCCCAGGCATGGTGAGAAATATGCCTTTCCCCAAACACCTATGTGGATATTCACTCAATCTGGCATTGAATTCCCAGGATCAAATGTTTCCAACTAATTTCTTTATTGTTGGACCCTTCTAATGTTACCCAGATGCCCATCTTAAAATGTCAGACACTGAACTAGCTGAGCTTGCTCACTAGAAAACAATGATAGAGCACATTTATGCTTTAAATCTATACCACTGATATATATTTGATTTAGTAACAAAACAGTGGAACATTAGGATGTGCTGAGGAACTCCATCCCCTTAATCCATTAACAGTCTTAGCTGTTTCCTGTCTTATGCCTGACTACTCTGGTTGTTTTGTTTTTACATTGTTAAATTTTAAACATTGGTTTGTGCTTATGGAATGTTCAGTTTACTGGTTTAAATGAATCTAACAATTTAGTGGAGAGAAATCAGAGAGCAATGATTTTCTTACCACTCTATTCTCCGTTTCTTTATGTTCCCATGTCATCATAGTTTGTCCTTGTGATCTGGTGAAACCAACAAACCACACAGTGTCCTTCTGTACCTTGCCATGGACCATTCTCACTGATTATTGTTTTCTGATCCTTTGTTCTGCTTGAATAACACGTGTTCTTTCTCTATTCGTTTGTATACAGCCTCCAAAATGTGAGTCTGGAAAAGGGCAGACATGGTAGGAATTGACCCACTGCTTTTCAGCCTTATTCATTTTTATGAATGAGAGGAGTTCACTTGTCATGAAGGGAACTCTTTATGTTGTTGATTGCTCTTGAATTTTGAAGACAACCTGAGTTCATCCTTTCTCTTGAGGTATTTTTGTTTTGTTTTGTTTTGTTGAGTAGAAGTCAGAAGAAATGAAGGGAGACTCCAACTGAAGCTGTAGGCAAATACAGTGAATGAAGAGTATTTCTGAGGTAGCACATTTTCTCAGTGCCTTTAATTTTTGTCTTTTTGTCTCAAGCACAAAGAATCTTTATAAATTTGGTGTTGTGCATAGGCCTTGTTACTATACATAGTGTATTTTTTTTGTATTGAGATGACCTCAAAAGTATTTTATATCGCATTTGCTTCTTTACAAGGTTACCTTGATTATCTCTGCCTGGAGGACCAGGGCTGGAAAGGAGTCCATGGTGTCAGCATACACTAAGATTTTTCTATCTGAGGGGGTTAAGGGAAAAGACACTCACACTCTCTTGATGATTTCCTCCAGACCTTTTCTTTGTTCTTCTTTTACATTCTCTATTCTTTATTTTCCTGGTGATTTCCTTCTCTTATTCTTTATGTTTTCTTTCTAACTCTATTTTTATTCTTGATGTTCCCCTTCCAGTTCCTTCTAACTCTCATTCTTGATGTTTTCCTTTTACCTCTCCCATTCTTGATGTTTTTCTTCTAACTCATTTTAATTCTCTCTTTATTCTTTTTCCTACAGCTTATATACTTCAGCAAAATTTTTCAGGCAATATAAAATTACAATGTTGTTACATTCTGTTTTTCAAATGAGTGATTACAATGAATGCAAAACAAACAATAAAAATAGCATGTTTTCCATATCCCTTATATGATTAAACATTTTGCGTATTACAGGCAAAAAGCACATTGTCTCAAGAACACACATACATTCATACCCAAGCAACTTGTTATACAGATTAACTGTGTGGGCAAACAAGGTACTCTTCTCAGTCAGGTCTTTTAGTGACAGATTGTAGTTTTGCAGATCCAAAAAAAGGGCCAATTACTCTATTACGTATATTTGAAGGTAATCTTATCAGGAATCACAAACCTAAACTTTTATATACTTTAAATCTTTGGGGTGCATATCCACCCAACAATAGTTTCTTCCTTCCTTCCTTCCTTTCTTTCTTTCTTTCTTTCTTTCTTTCTTTCTTTCTTTCTTTCTTTCTTCCTTCCTTCCTTCCTTCCTTCCTTCCTTTCTTTCTTTCTTTTTTTTTTTTTTTGAGCTGAGGATTGAACCCAGGGCCTTATACTTGCTAGGCAAATGCTCTATCACTGAGCTAAATCCCCAACCCATCAACAGTTTCTTATATCAGGAGATTGAGGGCAAAAATGAGCACAAGGAATTAATCATCACCTTTGGTCATCAACCAGTCCTAGCAAGAAAAGTGTGTCAGATAGTAATAATTGGACTGCTTTGTTCTTGTTCCCTGATCTTAAAGAGTTCTGCATATTCAACTATGTGCCTTTCTAAAACTTTAGATTATCTTCTTGGGTTTTTCACCTCAAAGCTACTTAACAAAAACATCTTAGTCCAACTTTAAGTTATTTTCAAAGTTCCATTTCAGTTGTGATGCACTCCAAAACCTGTGAACACATCTCTTAACACTAAGGTTAAAAGAATTTAAGCTACCTCGGCTAACTGGGACTCAACTGTTTTTCTTAATCATTAGCCTAAGCCATAGTCTATATGGCTCCTCAACAGAAACTCATGTATTCTAGTTGTGTGACATTTCCTTGTATTTATTTTTACTCATCAAAACTCTGTATAAACTAATATTTTTTTTATCATTTATACAGTAAAGTTTAAATAGGAATCATCAGAACAATCCACAGGTAAAAATGCCCAGTAGAATGGGATATATCCATGAGATAAACACACTACATTATAGGCAGTGGGGATCTTTTCACACCCATTCACACCATGCCAGATACCAGAGGAAGATGGCAGGGGAAAACATGTAAAGACACAGCAGAAACAATCTGTAATCTCAGGGACTTGCCTAATCCAGGATTCACCCATCAGGGATTTTCCTCCTGACACCCTGAAGTCAATTGCCACCTGCTGCTCCTCTGACATAGCCTCTGGCACTAGATTTTTATTCTTTAAATAAGGAAAAAGGGAAGTAAGCTTCTTCAACCCCTTGAGCACAGGCTAGACTGATAATTCTTAACTAGTAAGTATATCAGCATAGCAAGGATAAGTCATAGCCTCTTCTGACCTATTATTACTCATTTTTATTTACAGGAAAACCTTCTCTTGAGAAACTTAGCCTACATCCTGTGAAAAAACCCACACTACAAGAAGTCATGTAGATATGTTCCAAGCACAACCCTAGCTGATCTTCCAGAGAATAACTCAAATGGACTCAGACGTGCTGGTGAGTGGTCTAAATTATTCACTCACTAGAACTTTCAAATGCCCCTTAAGGCATATAATCTCAGTCCTAAGTGAGGCCCAAAGACTCATTCAGCTGAACTTTGTCAGTCTACAGAGCATAATTTTGCTTGAAGCCATTAAGGTTTGAGGTAATTTACTAAGTGGGAAGAGATAATAAGATAGTAGTAATACTAAAATAGGCTCTGTGAACCATTACCACATCATAATCTCCTGGAACTGAACTCTTGCCATTTCAGGGGTGACATGGGAATGTCCTGGATGCCAAACACTCAATGTAAGTTACATTGAACTAATATTGTGGTTGATCCATACAGCATGAAAAGTGATGTGTGTATGTGTATGTTGAGTGATGTATTTTTTCCTTGTGGTTTTCATAACAATTTCCAGAAAACCTTATGACTTGAAACAAGAGAAATTTATTCCTTAGTCTATACACCTAAAGATAGGGTGTTTACTAACAGGGCCGTGCTTCTTCATAGGTATGTACCACCTGCAGGCCATGGGCTTCATGTACACCAAGATAACAGTCAATGAAACCAAACCCAGACTCATAGGCATACTTTGAATGTTATGAGATTTTTGTGTGATTTTTTAAACTCAATTTAATGATTCTCAAGCATGAATGTTTGAGATAAATAATGTCTGTCAGAAAGTTGAACAAGCCTGTAAGTTAGAGACACCCCATTCCTTATCCCTTCCAGATTTTGATTACTGTGTGCCTTCCCTGGCTTCTTTGGCTAATGGCTGCATCACACCAATGCTCTGGCTTCATGTCATCTCTTATATTTTTTACTCTCTCTCTCTCCCCTTATTCTATCTCCTCAGAGTCTTTCGTTAGCTCAAGAAAAATTCTTCCCTTCTCTCAAGATTCTTAGATTTTTATGTCTACAAAAGACCCTTTTCCCAGATTCCAAGGATTTGATAATAAAGGAGCACGCCCACCCCCACCCACTTATCACATTTGGTGTGAGGACAGAAGCACTGAAATGGGTCCCCATCACCCTAAAGCTTGTGATACATAAACAAAGTTGATCAAAATAAAGCAGTTGCGGCAATGCACTGGTTAGAGTTTCAGAAACAGATGGTAGTGCTATAGCATGAATCTCCCTGCAAGATTGACGATGCAATCTGAGTTCATCTATGAATCTGCCTTCTCCATTTAGCTGCTGTGCCCAAGAACTATGTGTGAGAGAAAGGTGAGGTGAGTAAGTGACTGCAAATCAATTCAAATTAAGCTCAGTAGCTCAGTGGATGTTACATGATTTAACCTGGGTTAAATTCATCTGACAATGCAGAATAACTTTGTGGTGCTATTTTGGAATTCTCCTGACAAATCGGTTATATTGACTACATATTTGGTTGGCGATATTCAGCCATTCTCTAACTTTTGACTGAAAACTTCCATATAATTTCCATAAGTATGTTATTATTTTCTTCACTTAAATTTTGAGGTTTTTTTCCTTCATCACTCCAGCACTACCTAGTATAACAACCCAAACTTCTTTATCTACCCTGCAGTCTCTTAAGGAGAATATTGCCAAGAAAAATCTCATAGTTCAGAAGCTCCCACTAAGATGTGTAAGGCGAGTGAGGTCCAACGTGGACTAAATTTGCCTATAGAGTTGGCAGCTGATGTAACTCCTGACAAATGCACTAGAACTCTCAGGTCTGTTAGTTTTGGCAACTGTTGCTATCAGAGGTTTATGCCTTATAAATTCAATTACTTCTGCTTAAAATTACATGAAATCCAAGCCAAGGATTAATAGATAACAAATTTCCTCTGCTGAGCCATTCATACAATCCATTAAATACTTCATCTGGTCAAAAATATTGGCTTGAAAATTTGGGTATTTTGGGTGTTTAATTCTCTCTCTCTCTCTCTCCCTCCACCCACCCATACACTTTAAAAGGGGAATTAAGAGATTAGCTATAGCCATGATTCCATTATTTTTGTCTTAAAACACACACTGACAGATGTAACAACAGTAAAAAAGAAGAGACCACAAGTTTGAAAGAGGGCAAGAAGGGATACAAGGAAGGAGGTGGAGGGAGGGGGAAGGGGATAAAATTTTGCAATTATATTTTAATTTAAAAATGCTTAAATTATTTTAAAAACAGAGAGTAAGCTATATCATAATTTTAAAAACCTGTTCTCTGGATTTGGAAAAAAGGAAACAGAAATATAAATGCTAATGTCATGAGGATAATCCCTAATGAACATGATAGCACCTTTGAAGCAGAGGCATGAGAATGTGTTTTCTGCTCTGCTTTCTGCCTTTTCATGAGCTGGAAACAGTGGTCTCATCAGACCCTGCATCTTTCGCTGCCTTAGTCTTGGACTCACTAAGCTCTGAAACTGTGAGAAGTGTCTATGAAGATTCGTTACAGCAGCCCAGATGATTATGATAAGTTCTGTTCCCCTACTAGTCTCTGATTGGTGGGAACTAACTAATAACAATGTGGAATAAGTCACATCTTGCATTGGATGTTCTACAGAGGTTGACTGAGGTTGGAATGCTATAGAGAGTTTGAGGCTAGCCATTTCTGTCATAACATTAACTCACTGCATATGCAGAAACAGTGCATAAGCACTAAGTAAGTAGCAATATTTTCCACTAAGTCCATTTGGTTCCCAAAACAATTAAAACCACAAACACCAAAAAAATTGCACTATTGGTATATTCATACCTTTCTTTATATGGGTCTCGAACTGTTTTTGTTACTTTTTGTTTTGGTGTAGGATGTATGCATAGCACCCACATCACATACCTTTACATGACACTTCCAGTATTTCAACTGGGTTTAAAGAGAGGATTAATATTGCATGGGTGTTCTTTGTTATCCCTAATTTAGCAAGGGGTAAAATCCTGGATTACACAAAACACTACCTGGCTCCATTTTGTGGCTTTCCTTGGAACTGATACTCTTAACCATTAAATATCATTGAGTCATAATTTACAATCAAGTTCTGGAGGACGTGTCTTCCTTTAAGGTCTTCTCTTTGTTCTTAATCAATGATAGACCATTAACAAGAGAAATTAAATGAAAATGGGAAAATTAGATTTTTCTCACAGTTTATCACTGAGGCAGCTGAACTCTGAAAGTGTAAAGAAGGGTGGGCCAGATCTATTTAATACACAGTAATGAGTAGAACACTGTTTTCAGCATCCCCACTTAATTGTCCAAACAGCTCCTGCAAATTAAACAAATGCATTGTCACATCTGGTTCTTCAATAATGAATTCTCATTAGCTACTGAGGCAAGATCAAAGGCCTCTGCTGATCCCTTGATGGAAACCACTTGTGGACCAAGCATGAAAACTTTTCCTTTCCAATTGCTTAAAAGTCAAGCAGTTAATTGATCAAATAATAAATAGCACATAGAAACAGAGCAGTATCAGTCAACAAGGAACGAGGATTTTGTTGGTTCCATGAAGAACAGATATTGAGCTCAACCCCCGATAGAGGATTCGCTCCTAAGAAAAGAGTATTATTCTACTTCCTCCATAGGAACTATCACAAAATTGCTGCCATATTGCAAAGGAATGAAATAGGTCCACCTCATGGAAAGACCATGAATAAAGCCAAACAATACAAGAATAAAGAAAAATCTATTACTTGCAGAAAGGAAGGAGAGAAATGGAGGTAATTCTCAATGAAGTGTTCCTTCCAAAGAAAGCAACCGAGAAACATTTATTGGGGAACCTGTGTATATTGGTAAAGAAAAGAGCCATCATCACAAGTAGAGGTAGGTGCATACCTGAGCATGCTCACATCTAGTCACATCACGTGCTCAAAAAACATGGCAGAAATGAACAATTCTGGGGAGAGAACTTGGTACTATAACAAGCAAAATCTCTCTAGATCACCTAAAATAACAAGTCTCTGTAACTCAAGGGTTTTCTTTCGTTCTTCTTAAGTTTCTCTGAAGGACCTTAACTTTAAAAAAAAAAAAAAAAAGGAAAAGAAAACATTAAGGGCAATTTAATGTAACAGACATTTAAAAGGGCAAAGCAACCCCATTGCTGTATTCATACATGCTTTCCCCTAAAAGTGTCTGCTTGGAGGCTTTCTAGCATATGAGACTATAACAAGATGTACTATAGATATGTACATCTATTAGGAAGTTACTTGCTGTTAAAATATCAGTTTTTCTATATTTCATGGTAATTCAAGTATTTTCTATCTTTTAATTTTTTTCATTTCTTGCTTTTTCTTTTTTCTCTGTAGATTAAAGTTCTTTTTCATACCTAAAATATTATATATACATAACTCACTTACTGGACAATATGGATTTTTATAATCCATTATGTTTTAAAGAACTAAAATCAAAAGCTTGGTGGTCCAAGGCAGTATTTATTTCTACTTCTCATTGATATGAAAAAATACTTTCTTTTTATTTTAATTAAATGTATTAGTGTGCACATTAATGAGGTTCAGTGTTTTGATATTTCTACACAAAAAAATACAGCGTCTCTCACCAAATCCTCCCTCCACACGCCTCCTTTCCAGCCCTGTCAATTGCTGTTCTGCCTCCTGACTGACTCCTGTGGCAGAGACATATGGGAAAACGCATGTCTCTGTCTGGATGACTCTACTTACCATATCTTCTTCCATTCCACCAATTTTACCACAGGTGACAGAATTTCATTCTCCATTTGTTTACTCATACATGTTGATGGGCATCTAGATTGCTTCTATGTCTCACTACTGTGAATAATGTAAGGGGACTATGGAACTTTCAGATAAGATGGTGAATTATAAATTGCCAATGTGTGGCCTGATGAAAGAATTGTGGTTCAAACAAACAAACAAACAAACAAACAAACAAACAGGGGAAGAGAGATGGCTCAGTGGTTAAGAATACCGAGTGATGTTCCAGAGGACCCAGGTTCAATTCCCAGGCAGTCAGGTGTCTGATCACGCTAAGAGGAAGGAAGGAAGGAAGGAAGGAAGGAAGGAAGGAAGGAAGGAAGGAAGGAAGGAAGGAAGGAAAGAGAAAACCAACCAAGCAAGCCCAATTCCTTTTTTTTTAAAAAAAAAAAGGATGACAGAAAAAGAATAAAACTTGGTAGGATTTTCCCCACAAAGAAACAGCCAGAAGAGGCCACTGACCTGTGTGCCCACTAGCACAACACTGTTGACACCAGAGGTCAGCAGTAGCTGCATGGAATACTATCCCCTCGGGAGAGAGACAGCATAAGTAGAGTGAACCAGAACCAGAGAGACACAAATCAGGCTGTGGAAATGTGGCCACAGGCTGGACACACCATGGATGAAAACAGCCACAGCAAGCAGATTGTAGAAAAAGAGAAATGCAGCGGGAAAGCTTGAGCTGAGGCCCACCCTACACACACACACACACACACACACACACACACACACCCTAGAATGAGTAGCCTGAGAATGAACTGCCCCCACCTGAACTTGGGCCAGCAACGTGAGAATGAAAGAAGAGTGTTGTTGAATCTTGGTACAGTCTCAGCAAAAGATATCACTGGAAAGAGAGCACCTAGTGCCCTGATGAAAAGCTGTAAGATTCATTTTCCCCACTCAGAACTCCAGGGCTACTCTCTCTGAATGCTGTTGAAGACACAAATGCAGAACACAAGTGTGACACCAGGGCTGCTGTCAGATCGTTCTGTTATTCTTGCAGTCCGCTTTTCCCTAAAGAGGAGTGGAGAACCTAAATCCAGGTGGGGGGCGCTCACCAGGGAGATGTGCATAAAATAAATGACAAGAGTGAGAGAATTGGGAAAAATAGAAACTGGACATTAGGAAAACTCCACAGGCTCACAGTGCCTCAACATCAGAAGCCAGAGATCAAGAGAAAGCTGAAATTCCAGGGACAGTGTTAGAGTTCTACTTTTCAGAGGAAGCAGTGACCACACAGATGACTCAAATACAGGAGCATGTGCGCTTTCTCTGCCCTGTTTGGCATCTTTGGTGATGTCATCATTGTTCAGCTCAGCACTGAGCTACAGGCAACTGGGGAAGCGAGTAGGAGAGAGAGGTGGTCTTCGCCAAAGAAGAGAACAACAGCTGGGTGTTCAGGGCCACATAGTCAGCCCTGAAAACATACATACAAGTAACGTTATGTGGATTTGACAGGTTATATTTAGGAGTGTGTGTGTGTGTGTGTGTGTGTGTGTGTGTGTGTGTGTGTGTGTGAATCCATATAGGCATCCAATAACAATTAATGAAAAAAGTGGCCATGAATTTGAAGAAGAGCGGGAAGGGGTATGTGGGAGAGTTTGGAAGAAGGAAAGGAAAGGAAGAAGTGTTGTAATTAAATTACAATCTCAGACATAGACAACAACGAAAACAGAGAGGAACACATCATTGACAAACAAGGTAGAGCATAGAAATGAGTTTCAGGGGTAGGGGCAGGGTCAAGATAAAGATACATTCAGATACAAAGAAAAAGATCTAGAAGAGTATTATCAAACCTTCCAGGAGTTCTGGGATATTTTCAAGAGATCAGACCTAAAAATATAAAGGGCAGAAGAGTGAACTTGAGTCAAAGACGAAAGACTTTATGCACTGACGTTATAATAGAACATTTCTCAAACCTAGATGAAGAATTACACAATCAAATACAATAGAAATTTAGAACTCCAGATGAGAAGCAGACCTTTCCACAGCACATCATAATGAAGATGTTAAAAATACAAATCAAAGAATTAGTAATAAGAGTAAGGGAACATAAAAAAAAAATCTCCTTGTAGACAAGTTTCTAAATGTTCTTATTAAATAAAAAAAAAAATGGAGCCAAATATCTGGGGGGAAGCCTTAGAGAGATCGTGAAATAGGGAAAGCCAACAGCTAACCTTACCTCACCAACTCTGCAGCTTTCAAATGCAAGCTACTTCCTATCTACCCAGGCTTTATTGCCTTGCTATTCTGCCCTCTCATTGGCTATCTTAGCCCAGCTAGCTCACTTCCTTGTCACTGTCTGTCTGTACCAGACCTCCAGGTCTCTAAGGTTGGTACTGGGATTAAAGGTGTGTGTCGCCATGCTTGGCTCTGTTCCATAATGTGACTTTGAACACACAGAGACCATCCCTGATCTGATCTGATAAGTGATCAGATTAAGGACATGTGCCCTCTGACTTTTTGTTTCCTTAAAATGGCTGGCCTTTCCCCTCTGCCCCCCCCCCCCCGCCCCAATCTCCAGGCAAGCTTTATTAAAGCACAAATAGAATATCACCACATATCCTACAAAGACAAACACTTCCATATGTATGCACAGGAAAAAAAGTTCTGAAAAAGACTCTAATAGAATAGGAATTGACAAATGGAGCCAGGCAGTGGTGGCACATGCCTTTAATCCCAGTACCTGTGAGGCAGAGGCAGAAGAACTCTGTGAGTTTGAGGCCAGCCTGGTCTACAGAGAGTGTTCCAGAACAGGCTCCAAAGCTGTACAGAGAGACCCTGTCTCAAAAAACAAAACAAAACAAAATAAAACAAAAACAAAAACAACTGACAAATGGAATTACATGAAATTATAAACCTCCTACACAGTAAAAGAGACAATCTACAGAATGTTAGAAAATCTTTGCCAATTAAAGAGATGGAAAGTTATTATCTAGAATCTATAAAGAATATAATAAATATCTGTAAAAATTAAGCACAAAAAGTCTTCCGGATAGTAAATGGGCCAATATATCCATAAACTGTTCCCAAAAGAGGAAAGAGTAAGAACCACTTATTTAATACATGTTCAGCATTCTTAGCCATAAGGTAAAGACAAATGAAATCTACTTGGAGATTCCATTTCATCAGAGTCAGACTGACCAATACCAAGGAAACAACTGACAACAAATGCTGATGAGGACGTAGATAAAGGGGAACATTATGCATCGCTGGTAGCACTGGAAACTTGCAAAACCATTATCGACACCAATATGGCGGTTTCTCAAAAAAATGAAAACCAGACACACCATATGTCTTCACTAGAGTTTCTATTGCTGTGAAAAGACACCATGACCACAGCAACTCTTGTAAAGGAAAACATTTAATTGGGGTGGCTTACAGTTCAGAGGTCCAGTCCATTATCATCTTGGTGGGACACAAGGAGGCAGACACGGTGCTGAAGAGGTAATTGAGAGTCCTACATCTTGCACAGGCAGCAAGAAGTAATCTGTCTCACTGGGCATGGCTTGCACATACATGAGCCCTAGAAGCCTGTGACACACTTCCTCCAACAAGACCACACCTCCTCCAACAAGACCACACCTACTCCAACAAGGCCATACCTCCTCCAACAAGACTACACCTCCTCCAACAAGACTACACCTAATCCCTTTGGGGGCCATTTTCTTTCAAACCACCACACAATATAATTGACACATCCATATTTAATGCTACACTCCTGATACATATACATGAAAAAATTTTGTTCAGCCCTAAATAAAAGTGGATACATGACATTTGCAGAACAATGTATGGAACTTAAGATCATTGTGTTCAGTGGAATAAGCCAGATTCAGAAAGAAAAATGCTGTATATTTTTCGATAATATACAAATCCAGGTTTCTAGTTCATGAAGCCAGAAAGGTGACCATGAAATGGTAAAAAGAGATCTATAAGAATGGGGGAAGGAAGCCGGGTGGTGGTGGTGCATGCCTTTAATCCCAGCACTCGGGAGGCAGAGCCAGGTGGATCTCTGTGAGTTCGAGGCCAACCTGGGCTACCAAATGAGTTCCAGGAAAGGCACAAAGCTACACAAAGAAACCCTGTCTCGAAAAAAACCAAAAAAAATAAAAAAGGAATGGGGGAAGGAAAAAAAAGACTACATATGAAAGTACAAGGGAGACTGTTGGGAGAGAGGGAGGGGATAATCAAAGTGGAGAGCTGGGAAGAGAAACCAATAACAACAATGCATGAAGATGCCATAACAAAACCCACTACTTTAACTTTGTTCCTCTCTCTCTCTCTCTCTCTCTCTCTCTCTCTCTCTCTCTCTCTCTCTCTCCCCCACCCCGTGTGTGTGTGTGTGTGTGTGTGTGTGTGTGTGTGTGTGTGTGTGTGTTTCCATCATTTCTGTGCTAATATGCAGTCCCACCAAGAGAGGATGTTTCTTTTTTTCCGTGTCCTCACCAGAAGATTTTGCTTTCTGTTTTTACTTTTATAAAAGCCATTCTAACTGAGTTGAGACAGTATCTTACTACACTTCTGATTTGCATGTCAAATGTGGTTTTAGGGGTGCTGGAGAGATGGCTAGTTTTATAAAATGCTTGCCATGGAAGCATGAGGACCCAAGTCTAAGCTCCGGTGCTCATGTGAGCGCCAGGCACAGCAGGCACAAGGTTACAATTCCAGTTCTGAGGAAGAGATGACAGGCTCCTGGAGTTCACTGGCCAACCGGCATAGCTGAACTGGATGAGTTCCAAATTCAGCAAAACATGGTGCAGGTAACCACGGCAGCAGTAAATTCATGAGTACATAAACCATATTGTTTCCAGAAGAAATCATTTCACAATGATTTGCCTCATCCTACAGCTATTAATTAATGTCTTTTCACCTTTTCTTCTGAGATGTTCCGTAGCTGAAAGATTTCCTGTGTCCCAGTTGGCCAGTGGTCAAGACAAATCTCTCTCACCCACCAGTCCCACAGCTGCTTGGACCCCACTAAACACACAGAGGCTTAAATTAATTAAAACTGCTTGACCATTAGCTCAGGCTAAGTACTGATTAGCTCTTACACTTAAACTCAGCCCATTTCTGTTAATTTATATGTTGTCATGTGTTCTGTGGCTTTACCTGTGTGCTATTACATGCTGTTCCCTGGACAGCAGGCTGGCATCTCTCTCTTCTCTGTCTTTCTCTTTCCTCTCTCTCTAGTTAAAATGTCCTGCTGAACCTTATTCTGCCTCACCATTGGCCAAACATCTTCATTTATAAGCCAATCAGAGCAATACATATTCACAGCATACAGAAGGACATCACCCATCAATGTTCCCTGAGCCTTGGTGGATATATAAAATCCTCAATAATAAAGCAAAAATGTAAATAAAGTGAAGGAAGATGTTCACTGTCTACCTCTGGCCTTTGCATGCATGAACACATATATACACACGCTCATGTGAATGAAAACAGTACATGAACACAAACATGTCACACAGGCACGTGCTTGAGTACACATGGTTTGGGATCCATTAGTATTTCTTTATCTTAGCAATGGTCACGTAGATCATTCTCCCATTTAAGAATTTTTTAAAGATTTATTGATTTTAATTTTATATGTATGAGTACTCTGCATGTCTCTATGTACATCACATGCATTCTTGGTGTCTGTAGACTCAAAACAGGGGTGGGGGGGCATTGATCTCTGGGAACTAGAATCATAGATGGTTGTGAACCAGCAAGTGGTTTCTGGGAATCAAGCCTGGGTCTTCTGCAAGAACAAGTGCTCTGAACTGCTGAGCCATTTTGCCAGTGCTCATTCTTCTATTTTTGAACTTGGTTACTTTCTTTTTTATTTTTGTAATTTTTTTATTATTTATTATATCTGTGTTTTAATTTTACACATCAGCCATGGGTTCCCCTGTCCTCCCCCTCCATACCCTCACCCCCACATTCCCCCCAGCCCCTCCCCTCCATTCTCATCTCCTCCAGGGGATTCAATTCAACCTGGTGGATTCAGTACAGGCAGGTCCAGTCCCCTCCTTCCAGGCTGAGCAAAGTGTCCCTGTATAAGCCCAAGGTTCCAAACAGCCAGCTCATGCACTAAGGACAGGTCCAGGTCCCACAGCCTGGGTGCCTCCCAAACAGTTCAAGCTATTCAATTGTCTCACTTATCTGGAGGGCCTGATCCAGTTGGTGGCTCCACCACTTTTGGTTCATAATTCATGTGTTTCTATTAGTTTGGCTATTTGTCCCTGTGCTTTTCCAATTTGGGTCTCAACAATTCACACCCTTACAGTCCTTCCTCTTTCTCTACAGTTAGACTCCTGGAGCTCCACCTGGGGCCTGGCTGAGGATCTCTGCATCCACTTCCATCAGCTATTGGATGAGAGTTCCAGCACGACTGTTAGGGTGTTTGGCCATCTGATCACTGTAGTCTGAGTATTTAACCCTTTACAAGGCAATCAGTTGACAATTATTTTTCTCATTCTGTAGTTTATCTCTTCACCTTCTTATCTCCTTTGGTGTAAAGAAGCTTTGTAATTTGGTGCAATCAGATTTTTCAGTGCATGCCTCTGGGGTCCTGTACAGAAAATCGTTACATGGACAATGCATTGAAATGCTTCCCTTATGTTTCCTTCTGGTAGGATCTAAGTTTCACATCTGATTCTTTGGTCTTTAATCTATTTTGAGTTCTTTTTGTCCCTGGTGAGAAACAGTGGTCAAGTTGTAGTCTTCTTTGTGTGTGAATGTCCAGTTTGCCCAACTCCATTTTTTGAAGAGTCTGTCCTTTAGAAAAATGGACACTTTTGGTACCTACTTGCAAGTTAGTTGGCTGCAAATCTGTGCCTTCTTATTTCTGTAACCTATGTATTTACCTTGGTCTCTGTTGTATGCCAATGCCATGCTGTTTGGGTTATAATTGCTCTACAGTGTCTTCAAAAGTACCACAATGCTTCTGGGATTGTTTTTCTCCATTGCTTTGACATGTAGTCTTTTACAATTCCATACAAATTTCAGGATTTTTTTTTGCTAGCTCTCTAAAGACTGCCATTGACATTTTAGAGGGAATTAAAATTTGAGCCTGTACATCTTAGCATTCATACTGACATTTAGCCCCATTCATTATTCCTGTCTATGGAAACAGAAAGCCTTTTGTTTTTTCCTGTCCTCTTCAGTTTATTTCATCAGTGTTCGCCATTTTTATTATAGAGGGCTTAGACTTCCTTGGTTAGATTTATTTCTAAGGTTTTATTATTGGTGATGATTCATTTGTTTTATAGCTATTGTGAATGGAATGGTTTCAATGATTTTTTTCCTCAACAAATTCATTATTGCTATATAGAAAAGTTATTGATTTTCTTATGTTAATTTTGTGACCTATAATTTCCTTATTCTTAACAGTGTTTTAGTATAGCCTGTGGGTTACTTTATATATAGCATCCTATCCCCTCCACACAGGAAAAATTGGCTTTCTCCCTTCATATTTGTATGGCTTGTTTATTTCTCCTTCCTAATTGATCTGGTAAATGTTCTAGTACTACATTGGATAAGAGACATGAGAATGAGTTCCTTCCCCTTGTCTCTGACATTAGCAGAAATGCTAAGGAGTGCATTTAACTTTTCCTCATTAAGAATTTTTAAATTTTAAATTACTTTGTCTTTATTTCTACTCTGCTTTTTGTTACTTCTTTCCTTCAATTTAGGTTTAGATTTCTCACCCTTTCCTAAGTCCTTGAAATACATCATTTTTATTTGAAATATTTCATTCTTTTTTTCCTTTCTCTCTAATAAAGACTATACATTTTGAATTAAGATTATTTTGTTACCTGATACACAGTCTATTCTAGAGAAATCGCCACACTTTGATGAAAAGAATATATACTCTGAAGATGTGAGATGCAATGTTCTGTAAACATCTATTAACTCCATGTGATTTGTAGTACAGTTTAACCTTGAAGTTGCTTTGCTGACTTTCTGTCTGGATAATAGGCCTAGTGATAAAAATAGCTTGTTGAAATTCACTACTATTATTACATTGGAAATTATCTGTCTACTTAAGTCTAATAGTGTTTGTTTTCTAAAATTTGATGGTTTCGCACTATGTGTATATAGATTTACAGTAATTATATGTTCCAGTTGAATCAAGCCCCTGATCAGTTCATAATGGCCATTTGGGTCTCTTCTCTTTTTTTCCCTTAAAGTCTATTTTCTCAGATCTTAGTAGAGTTAACTCTGCTTATATTAGGTTTCTGATTACTTGATATCATTCTGCAACCTTTTAGTTAAGTGAATTTCTTGATAGCAAGCACCTGTTTCCCCTCATCATATGTTATTATTGCCATGAGGCTACTGTGCATCTCCTCACCCTCAAGACATCAGTGGGGTCAGCTTGTTCATCTCATCCTCCTCACACATAGGACTGTGACCAGGTTTATAGTAGTAAGTATGTATTCCCTCCCAAGGAGCAGGTCTCAAATCCATCAGTAGGCAGTTGGTTATCCCCAAAAGAGTCATGGCACTATTGCACCAATGGACATAGCTTGCATGGCAGGTCAATACTTTTGCATTCAGACTTTCTTCCCCAGCTGCCTACACATGACTTTATGGCACTGTGAATGCTCTCCAGCAGGGAAGAAACCTCCAGCTTCATTTCTCTGTTTCCTGTATCTGAAGTAGGTAGTGTATTTACCAACAGGTATTATCACTTAGTTCTATTGGGCAACCAAGAGCAACGACAAACAGTCTTGATTATCTGGGGAACTTTTTGCCAACAGCTCATGGGGAAACATTCCACATCTGTCACTGGATTTTCATTTAAAAATCTGTGGAGTCTCAGAATAGCAGAAGCTGTCCATTTAGCACTCATGCAAGGTATCTCTACTAAAAGTATTATTATTATTATTATTATTATTATTATTATTATTATTATTGTTGTTGTTGTTGTTATTTAGGCTTTTAGTTAGTTATAAAGTAGTATGTTTCTATCCCTCCCTTACCTAAACCTACTTCTCCTTATTCAAACTTCTCCAACCCCACTATTTCCACTCTCTTCTCTACTTTCATATCACATGTGTTTGAGTATCCTCCTTGCTTAAGGTTTCTTCTTCCCCATGCCATGGTGTTTTCTTGCTTCCTGGTCTTTACAGACATTCATTTGAACTTAAAATCTTAAACATAAGAAACTAAAGCTACGATATGGGATACACAAGTATACACAATAATATATAGTGTTTGTTTTCCTGTGTTTGGGTTATCTCATCCAGTAAGATATTTTCCAAAGTGCTTAATTATTGATGGTTCAAACGTATCACAGAATGAAAGGTATCTGCAAAACAATCTCAGTCACATAAAATCATAATGTTCCTTGGCCAGAATCATCGGCTGATGTAATCTCTACTAGGAAGTACAGCCAAGTTCTTTTGTTACCAGGGAATGGTAGAATCACCTTAGTGCTTGGATAAGAAAGCCTAAGTTTAGGGATGCCTTCTCTAGAGTCCTGGAATAACAAAGCAGAGACTAGAGAAAATAGAGTTTATCATAAAGGGAAAATGTACACTTTGGAGGGTCAAGGTGGATACATCAAGAGAATTGGTTATGGTACTTTGAGACATTGTCCATTAAATTTTTCTTGATGTAGGCATGAGAACTGCATTATACTCAATATGGCACTAGCCTTGAACACAAATTTGTCTTCCACTTCTTTAGGGCAACCAAAGAAGAAAATATTAAAGCACAATCTAATATAATTAGAATCAATTGTCTAAACAATTAAAAGTTGTACCATGTGGCCCAAAGCTCAGGATCTGTGTTTGAAATATATAACCACATCTACTACCATGTATTAATCACTTTTTTTGGTTTATGATCACTTTGGGTCAAGGGAGCATAAGTGGTTGTATTAGAGTCACCAGTTAACCCTTTAAGTTCCAGAAGAGATGCTTTTCTGCTTGATTTTCAACTAAACAGCAACAAACAAGTTGAGGATTACTTGTTGGCATGCTACTAGGCAAAAGTTTTGAGGTGACTCTGGGAATCTGATCTGCCTCATAATTCAACTCCTTGTCTGCTCCCAACATATTGAAAAGAAAATGGCTCTTACCAGTAGATTCATGTTCTGAAAAGTTTCAATTATATGTCTAGTGTCTTCAGAGACCCATCATGCTTTTCCCAAAAAATTCTAAAAAGTAACTTGGTTGATGTTTTGTTTTGCTTTGTTTTTAAAATATATAGAAGTAGAAAGGAGACTGCTGGAGTGGAAAGAATGAGCAGTGGGAGTAGGAGAATCAAAGCTAATGATCCATGGAAAAGTCACAAGGAAATCTGATACTTGGCAAGCTAACCAAAAGCTGAAATCAAACATACACAAACAATGGTTTTGAAGGGAAGTACCCTGGGTGTGGATAAAACTGATCACAGAAACTCTAATTTTTTTTTAACAAAAAATTCCTAAGGTAAAGGTGGACTACTTCTCTATGAATTATTGTTCAGGAAGGCCCTTGAGGCCCTCAAAACAATAAAGGGAATTTCCACTGCTGCTGGGCCCCCACCAGACTAGTTGTCAAGAACTGCCTCTACTGAATGTACCAGGCTCTGAAGACTCCCAATGGGAGGCCTTGCCTTGTTGTAGAAGGGAATGAGGGGGGTGGGTTGGATGGGAGAAGACTGGAGGATCAGGAGGAGGGAAGGGGGAATCTGTGATTGGTACGTAAAAAAATGAATTAAAAATGTTCTTAAATAAAAACGAAGAAACAATTGCTAAAGGCACCAAGTGGCCTGCTCACAGCACATAAAGTAATCAAGCTGGATCTTGGCTGAGAGTTTCCTCCATGCTGGCTGGCCCTCATAGCGCTAGAAGCTACTACTTTGCAGGCTGCTGGGGAAGAACTGTCAGCACAGTCTTGCCCGGCTATGTACCTGGGCTCTAACATTATCCACCAGCCACCTAACATAAACCCACTGGTAGAAATGTGGGAACTGTATTATGGAGGTAACCAACCTTTTTCTGGTTAGATTTAATGTCTTCATGGCAGGAAAGACTTCATGTCTGCAACTGTAAGCCTAATCCAAGCCTGTGACTGTGGAGGTTATAGGCCTTAGTGGGAAACTTACTGCTGTTGTTTTATGAAATGGACTTGATGTGCCCACTAAATTGCTCTCAATAACTATGTTTAGGAATGTTTGCTAGGTTTTTTGTTTTTGTTGTTGTTGGTTTGTTTTGCTTTGTTTTTACAGTAGTAAATGAGGAAAACTGACTGTTGAATGCTCACCTGTAAATGGAATATCTAAATCACTCCTTCTAAGTCCCAGTGAATGTCATCGAAGAAGGAGCCTAAGAGCTGGAGGAAAGAGGCATGCAGAGGTGGGGGATGAAGACAGTGCAGAAGGTCTGAATGTACAGCAGCTGTTAACATACGACAAGATCTGCACAAGATTGGCATCATCCTGTCATGGAGGGGAGAGATCTCACGATATCTCACCCCTCCTCAAGTTTACACGCAGCCAACAGTGGACTGCGAAAGGAAGACAGGCATTCTCCTTTAGTGGCGGAGCCACTGGCAAGCTGCCCATGCTCCTGTGAACAAACCTGCTGAAACTCGCTGGGTCACATACACAAGAAAGGATTCACTAGAATAGAAGCAAGGAGTAGCTAGAAACAGGCAGAAGAGAATCAGGGAGAGTGGGAAGGGGCTGAAGAGGGTAACGGGTAACGGTGATCAAAATACATTAGGAAAATGTCACTGTGGAACCCATTATTATGTATAACAAATATGTGCTAATTAAACAAACTTTTTGAAAGGAATATCCGTCCTGAGAAATGGCCTAGAGTGCAAAGTGTTCCTGTCAAGACCTTGAGTGTGGGTCCCTCTATTCCAGGGGATTTAAGGCCCTCCTCTGGCCTCTTCAGGCACCTGCACACATGTGGTATACATGCACTCACAAAGGCAGGTGCACAGACACATCAAATAAATAAATAAACACTTGAAAATAGTATTGGTCCTCTCATAAGTTAGCTGCATATGAATTTGTTATTCTTGCTCCTTGTTACTCTTCTATAATTATTGCAATGGGAAGCTCTATTTTTTGTTAACTATTTCATGCAAAATCCAAGACTTCTTTCAAATTTTAAATGTTTCTTTTTGCTGTCTGTCCTACACACACACACACACACAGACACACACACACACACACACACACACACACACACACACACACACACGGTTATTGACTTACGAGCATTATCCGTCTCTGTAGTCCATCCATAGACCTTCTTAGTCGGGTTTTTCTCCAGTCACAGAATCCAATAAAGCCACAAGTTTAGAGATTTTACAAATCTTCGATTTGGCTCGCAAATGTAATCAACCCCCATCCTCCCACTGTAATGAGAATGATAAATCAAAGAGACAATAAAAGAGAGGAAGTAGCATTCAACCTCCACCCGGCGCATTCACATGTGGGTAGTAAATATTCACGCACAGACCGAGCACTGATGACAATGGAAAACAGACACCTTGAGTCTGACACGGTGGCGAGTCGCTGGATGGTCACTTCCATCACTATGGTGAAAACGTAGGAGAGCAGAAAGAAATGAACAGTGGCCCCTGCTTTTGCGTATCTCTTCACATAAAAGCACGAAGGAACATTGCAGGTGGCGATAATCTGCAGTTTTCAGGCCTGGACCTACAGCCTAAGTTTTACTTTAAACCCAAACTAAAACGGGCATCCTGTTGCTATTAATAAAGAAATGAAGACAGCAGAGAGGAGAACAGTGGCAGAGTTGATGGCTGCCTAGGAGTGTTGACAGTGTGGTGAACACAAGGGCAACAAAGGCCACCTCCACATTCTCTGCTTTGACATGTTCAACAATGAGGTCAGAGAGTCAAGAATTAATGGGAACACTGAGACGAAGGGATATAAAATGTCTCGATGGTTATTAAATTTAATTTGTGTCCTGTTATTTCAAATTGCTTTCTTGTTGCTTGCTTATGACCTTCTTATTACCATGTGGGATATCCTAAATATCGAAGCATTTCGAAAGTATTGTTTCCTGGCTAACAGAATGGAGGAAGCTTTACTCGGGTGCCCATGAGAGCTTCAGCTGCCTTCTGGTTTACAAAATGATATTAGCAAATAACTCACCCTACAAATGACAAATTATTCCAGCACATCTGTATGAGTTACTTGTCTGTTGTTTCAATGGACTACCTCAACAAAAAGCAAATTAGGGGGAAAGTTGGGAGGTTTTGGTTTGGCTTCTAGTTCCAAAGAGGATATAGTCCATGATGGTGGGAAAGGCCCGGAAGGAGGGGTATGAGGGCCTATGTGGAGTCAGGAAGCAGACGTCACATGTCATCCACTCATGGGAAGCAGAGAAGAGAGGAGAAAGTAGGACCAGGGTACAAAACCTCAAAGCCATCTGAGCCCCAGTTCCAACCCCACCCAACCCCAGCAATGTCCTTTCTTCATCAAGGCTCCACCTAGTATGGATTCCATAACCTTCCAAAACAGCACCAACAGCTTGGAACCAAGTATTCAAACACATGAACAGGTAGGGGACAGATCTTATTCAAGTTATAAGACCGTTTTTAAATAATCGAATACAAAGAACATTAGCTTCCATAAAGAATAACTCTGTTCATCAGTACCTTGTCAATATTAATTATACTCATTTATGCATCTTAATAAAAATAATAGCATTTTGAATGGTATAAATTAAACTCCATTCTTTAGTGCTCATAGGCTAAATTTCATATCTTAGTAAGGTTAGAAACATTGACCTGATGTTTGTATCCACTGTCATTTAATATTTCGTCATTCAGAAAGGCACCAGGACAATGGAAAGTAAATTGATTTAAAAACAAAAACAAAAAACCCATGGCTATCTTTCAAATCCTGGCTTGGGCATCTACTAAATATATGCCTTATTCAAATCTAGAGTTTAGTGTTGTATCAGTAATTCCCAAACTTTCCTACAAACTGCAATCATTTGAGACACTTTCTTTGTCATTTTAATTTGTTTTAATTTTTGAATTTATAGCATAATTAAATCATCCCCATCCCCCAGTGACAAGGTCACATCCATGACAACTTAACCAGACTAGCTAGGGGCAAGAGCCAATTCTCATCAGTTGGCAAACCCTGAGATCATCTGTCAGGTCCATTCAACTCTTCAATTATATAATTCTGTGGTTTATCACCTGGGATTAAGTATTTGAGAAACTGTCAACAAGAATGAACTCGAGCATTTCTGGGGGAAACAAATTCTTTAGGAATGGAAAAATAAAGATAAGTTTTCATGTGAAATCTCCAGAATGAAGTAAATAGAGTGAAAATTACCTATGTCTACCCTTCATCATTTGTACCAGAAATCAAGAAATTATACCAGATACTTCAAGATCTAATTTGCACTGTGGATGGTGGCTATGCAAGAGAAGAGTGGTTTGTCTCGTCATGCGAAATATTCGTTGAAGTAAATGAAAAGGAAATAGGCAAGATTACTTCATTTTGGCTCTTGTCATTAGCCCTCTAACTTTCTCCCTTGTCGCTATCTTTTGCCTAAAGAAATAAATAAGTGTAGTACATCCAGGATTCACATAATCAAGATCTTTGTTGCTTGTGGATTGTGTTATTTACTTTGTCCTTTTGATGGATAAGAGTTGGAAAGTCATCATTTGGTCTTGCTTAGGATAATCAGTGAACTATTTGATGGATCTGTTAGATAGAAAAGAGTTAGTGATGGTGTTAAGACTGCTAAATTTAGAGACAAAAACATACCTTCTCTTATAAATGAGTAGGGCACACATTATTGTTTAAAAATACACAGATAAACCCAAATGCACATGCACACATGCATGTGTGCATTTAAGCAAACACACACACACACACACACACACACACACACACACACACACACACACTCTATCTACACTTCAGGAAGTCCTGTAATCTAGCCAGTCTCCTAAATACTTACTGATCTATCAATACATTGTAACATTATGTAAATAGTCATAGAGATGTGGATTTACTCATTGTTGATATTTCCATGAAGTGTCTATATAGTAAAGTTTCTAATAAAATGCATCTCCAAGCAGGATATATTTGAAATTAATATTCTAGTATTATTTTGAAAATATATATCCAAGTTGCTTTATGCTTTATATGGTGGGTTTCAAAAATGACAATTTAAATTTAAGGATGAGGGTTGGGAATTTAGCTCAGTGGTAGAGTGCTTGCCTAGCAAGTGCAAGGCCCTGGGTTTGATCCCTAGCTCAAAAACAAAAAAATTAAGGATGAATGAGTATCATCACAAAATAAAAATTTTAAGCTAACAACCCAAGAGTGAATATATTCAAGTGAGTTTGCCCTCTTAAGAATTTTTATGATGTCTAGTGATGCTACTACAAATCAAAAATGTTTGGGCCAGATTAGGAATAATGAGAAGATAAAGCTGTGAATGGATAGAAAAGGGGGATTTTTTAGATCCAAGAACAAACAAAACAGAGGTTGTCTGTTTTCTAATCTAGGATGTGGGTACTCTTGCCAGAGCAGCAGAGAGAAAATGCTACTTCTGAGAAGAGGTGTAGAGGCAGAAGTGTGTGCCCTCTTTCCAAACAACCACTGTCTCCTAATCAAAAATCATCTAGGGAAAGTTAAGGCAAGCAATCCCAAGAAAAACTTTCTGTGTTTTGCTATCTCAGGAAAGATAACAAGAGCCAAGAGAGACTCTTCTCAGGAATACTATACAAAATGGAGAATTCGAAGAAAGCCAAAAGAAATTAAAAGTCAGCATTAATAATACCAAGAGACAGCAATGAACAATTTGAGAATATGCCATCTGTCTAAAACAGATTCTGTTAGAGAATTTATCCCCATTATTACCTTTAAGGCCCAACACACACATACAAAGGTGTTGTTACTTTCCCCATTGTTCAATGCAGAAACTAGGACACTAGAAACTCAATCACTTGTCCCCAAACACACTTCCCAAATGCTGGAGATAAGTGAAACAAAATCACTCAGATGAGGAAGGAAGAAGGAGCTGTGAACAATAAGGTTTTTGTCACATAGCGTCTTGGCTCTCATAAGACGACAAGTGAAGATCTGCAGAAGTGTTATTACCTGTGGCCACACCACAAAGATACTTGGCAAACACAAAACATGAAGACTCATGTTACTCCTGTGGGTGACCATTTATTGACATTTCCTATTCTTCCACTCTCTGATCACCAGCGCATCAAGGATGCACAATGATCAAACACACACCCCTGAGCTGCAGCCACCCTTTCCCACGTCTTGCTTTCATTTACTTTGTCACAAAGCAATGTCTCAAATCGCAGCATTTGTCCATTTGCTATCACCTTTCCTCTCCTGGCTCAAATGTGTAGGTCACGAGAGCACAGGGCATTTGCCTCACTTGTTCTGTGCCTCTAGATGATTTCTGACACATGGGAAATTCCCATAGAGTTGCTGTATAAGCATTTGGCTAAGCACTAGTTTGAATGCCTGCTGTTTTCAATGTGAACTCTTTGGAATAAGGAGGCTTTAAGGTACTTCCCCATATAGAAAATTATTTTACAGCTAAAGTCTTGCATTATAAATAACCAATGGGAATAAAAATTTCCAATGGATTAGCATAAACCACACAAAGGGTCGACATTCCTAGGTTCTTGTTTGCCTAGAAACAGGTATGGGAATAAGCCAAAGAAATTCATTGCTATAATTCTTGATTAAATGGCTCCAATATCACCAGGGAAGCACACAGTTAATCCCCCAAATGGATTTTCATTCCAAACTAGTACAGGAGCCAGAAGGCTCAACATGAATACATTCAAAAAAGACTTTGATGTGAATCTCACCAATGAGTGGCCATGAAGAATGAAGGCTGACAGCTCTTCAGATGAAACCTATTTGGGCCAACTGAAATGATGTTCAGTGAAATAAAAACCTAGGTAGCCATATTATAGCCCTCCCCAAAAAAGAATAGGGAGGCTTTTCTCATTTGATCTGATGTCGTATAGATATTGAATAACATATAACATTATGCAATTTTGATTTATTCATGTAAAAGCTTCCCAACTGAAAAGCCCTTATGTTTGGAATAAATGGTATTTATTCATTTAATATTTATTGAGAACTTAATAAATGCCAATACCTGTCATCAAGCATATGAGTGAAGTACAAACCCTCTCCTCTTGGGCAGGAAGAGTATGAAAGCTTACTTGATAACAAATGCTGGTAATAGAGGAATAAAACAATGCATGATAAAAAATACAGAAAGAGGAGTATCGGGTAATGCCCAGAGACATCCAGAAGGTTTCTTAAAAGGGCCAAACGTTTACTTGAGTCTTAAAAGATGTAAAGAAAGTTGGTGGTTGAGCATGTGGATATGGGAGTGGAAATGGGCATGGGAAGCACTGCATAGTATGGCGATATTTGCACATGGATTCACAGTTCTCTGGCTGCCAAGAGCCATTAATTGTATATAAAGGAGAGAAGGAAGTGAAAGTAATTCATAAAAAAGATAGGGGTGCCACATGAAAACTAATGATTACAGAGTGACCTATGCAAGCTATAGTTTCACAATAGTTCAAATAGACAAAAAAAGTAGGAGTCAGAAGTCATCATACATTGCATGGGAAATGTTCCATTGAAATCAAAGCTACATCCATATTGCAAGTGACTAGGTTTTTACTGACACTGTCATATTAAAGTAATGTCCTTAACTTGATCATATGGCTCTAAACACCATACACCTCCAAAAGTTTGAATACTTTTCCTTGCTATTTGTCTGATGCAATCCTCCACAAACTAAACATTTCCAAGTGGAAACCCTCATTCTTCTCTCCATCACTGATCTCCTGACTTTCCTATAGACACCTCAAGGCAACTTCAGCTTTCCAGTTGTGCAGCCATCCTGCCATCCTTCACATTCCCCATTCCACTCACCAGAAAATCTTCTAAAAATGTATCACATCCTGGACCAGGTCTTATTAGTTCCATCCTATATGCCGGTTCAAGTTGCTATCACTGTTGACCTCCTAGGACATCCCTTTGCTTGCTCCTTCCCACTCCGGTAGCCTATTATTCTTACCCTCCTCACAGGACTCTGTTGAAATATGTTGTACTGGCTTTTTCCCTTGTTTAAAACTCCCCAGTAGCTTCTGGTCCAAGTCAGAAAAAAAAATACATATCCACGAATATGTTTCTGTGCTTGTCCATCTGGGAATGTGTACATATAAAGAAGCATGCATGCATACACGTGTACCCTTCCCTGCTTAGCTCTATGACCTATATCCAGCCATGCCTTCTGAGATAGTTTATTTCTTCATTGTCTGCAGAGTCTTGGTCCACAACCTGTGGAGTTATTAGGAAGTGGTAGGACCTTAAGATATGGGAATCTAGGAGAAGGAAGTTAGCCATTAAGGGCAGACCAGCCCTTCTTGTTTCTCTCTTTGGTTCCAGACCACCATGCAGAGGGAAAGCTTCCTCCAGTTTATGATCTTGTTGCAATGTAAGTGCTCTGCCATAGTCCCAATAGCAACAAGGCTAAGTGACCAGGAGCAGAAACATCTGACACTACAAGCCAAATACCTTTATCCTTCAAGGTGATTTATCTCTGGTGTTTATGACAATGATATATAGTTAGCGCACACTGAGCCTTTCTGCCCCATGGCTTCGATGATGCTGATATGCTCAATATTCCTTACACGTATCACACAGACACCCACCCACCTTTGTTCTCTTTACAACCTTCATCATTCCCTTCACGTCTCAGAGAGATGCTGTCTAACCTATTCTCAAATTTGCATTCCCCTCTCCTGCCCTGGTATTATTTCATTGTAATGCACTGTCTAATTTGCCTCATCACTTACTTGTTTGCATATTCATTTATTTTTTCTCAACTATTTGAAAGAAGTACAGTGTTTTGGTGGTGGTCCTCACTGCTTTGTGGACAGTGTCTGAATTTTTAGCACACAGAATGTGCTCAGTGGGTAGTAGTATAATTTGGATCTGGAGGGAGGTGATGGGGTCACTAGGGCTCTGATCTCATCAGTGGGTTAATACATTGGTAGATTCTGGAAAACAATGGACATGCAAAAGTTGGGTCTTAGTTGAAGGAAGTCAGTGAACTATGCCTTTGAAAGATTCAATTTGTCTGTGCCCTCCCTCATTTTACCTCAAGATGAAAGCAATACAGCCAACCAGCCATGTACTGAGTGAATCCTGCAAAAGTGTAAGCCAAAATAGACCTATCTTTTAAGTTGTTTTTAACAGCTCTTTTTTCACATTAATGGAACACTGACCAATATAAATAATATTTAGTTGTTTTTGATTATTTGGGAATTTCATATAATGTACCCTGATCATACTCATTTCTCAGTCCTCCCAGGTCCACCCCACCCTTGTTACCCACCCTCACCAACTCCCCCAAAAAACAAGTCCAATTTGTGCTGTCCATATACTCTCTGGAGCATGGTCACACTCCCAGTGGCCAGCCCCTTGAAGAAATGGAGTCTTCCCTGCCACCCCCGCCGGAAGCTAACAATTGTGGAGAATCACAGCCTATCATCATATCCTATTACCGGCAAAGGCATGCAGTCTGAAGTTCCAGTCACTAAACAAATATTTATATATCACATAATAAATCCAAAAGAGGGCAGCAAAGCTTCACCTACCAATATACTGGGTCAGCAAATCAGAGGGTCTGCCTGATGGAACATTAAGCCGATAATGCTGAACAGCCTAAGCTCAAAGAAATGGGGCCAGAGAGCTTGCTAGAAAAAGTGGACAGGAAGGTCCAGGAGGACAAAAAGACAAGATTTCTTTAGGAGAATGAGACACATGGATGGGTATACAAAATGAACAAGGGGATTGTCAGGAAACCTGGTAACTTACAGGAGAATTTGGCTAATTACCTCAGCAAAGCTGATGGTGGATAGACAGCCCCTTCAGAAAACTGTAGCCACAGTCTGGGAACCAGTGTATCTACTCTGTGAGGACAAACGGTGAAATCTGTAGGTCCTAATAAGTGTTACGCCCTCAAAGAAAACTGTGTATCTCTCAGTTGTTGAAATGATCCACATCTTAAGCAAGGCAAAAGCAGAAAGTGCTTCAGTCTGGTTATTGCAGAAGAACAAACAGACAGATGTTGGCCTTTTTGAGATGCTAGAATGGGCTGAAATATTCGCCAGGTGTTTCTATTTGATCAGACTGTCAATAATTCCCAAAGAAATCATTGTTAGCTAAGTTAAAAATGTATTATTTTTCAAAAATGTAATAATAAAATACAATTTCTCTGCCATAGTCCTTTCTACCCTCTGTTTTTGCTACCTTCAAGTCACTTCTCTAGATCCTTCTGCTTCATGTTCTAAATAGACAGGGCAGCATAGTTTACTATGGCTGCCCTGTCATAGATGGCCTTTGGGTATTGAAAATTTGGCTAGTACATGCAAATGGTGACCTGAATTTTAATTTTTAAATTTGTTTTATTAGGGGTCCCCACTCCCCGTGGAGCTCAGGGAATCCAGAAGAGGAGGAGGAGGAGATGTTGCAGGAGTCAGAGGATATGGAGGACACCACAAGAACATGGCCACTGAATCAACTAAGCAGGGCCCACAAGGCTCAGAGACTGAAATGGCAAGCATGGGGCCAGCAGGGGTCTGCACTAGATCCTCTGCGTGCGGCACGTGCATGCGTGTGTGCATGCGTGTGTGTGCGTGCGTGCGTGTGTGTGTGTGTGTGTGTGTGTGTGTGTGTGTGTTTTGTGGTTATTAGCTTGGTATTTTTGTGGGTTT
The DNA here is from genome assembly GCF_903995425.1 of Onychomys torridus. Lineage (NCBI taxonomy): Eukaryota > Metazoa > Chordata > Mammalia > Rodentia > Cricetidae > Onychomys > Onychomys torridus. The sequence continues at coordinate 29,055,688 of NC_050457.1, read as the reverse complement.
CCTAACTGTGGGAGCAGATATGTCTGACAACTTTTTTGCCTGCTCTCAGGACTCTTCTCCTGTTGGGTTGCCTTGTCCAGCCTTAGGTGTGAGGGCTTTTGCCTTGTCTTACTGTATTTTGTTTTGTTGATCTTGGTTATTGTCTCTTTGAGGACTGCTCGTATTTGAAGACAGATGGAGGATGAATTCAGAGACAGAGAAAGGGGGACCTAGGAGGTGTGGAGGGAGGGGAAACTGTGGTCAGGATGTACTGTATGAGAGAAGAATCTATTTTCAATTAAAAAAAAGAAAAAATACAAAAAAAGCACACACACACACACACACACACACACACACACACACACACACACAGCAAACAAACAAAACCTGGCTTTAACCTGGCTTTATCCTGATCTGAGCACCAGGAGCCCAAGCATCACACACTGTGATCCCCACCTTAACCTTTTTGATAATGACCGATCAGCCATTGGATTAAATTGGATTAATCTTAGGGTCAATCACAGTCTCCTGCAAGAGGTTCACTAGTTAATTGAGAAAGAGTGTCTTGTCTATAGAAGGGTGAGCTGTATATATAGTGTGAACTGTAACCAACACTCAGAAGCTGAGGAGAGGATGGACTGTTCACTAAGAAGAACTGAGTGGGTCTTCACATCATCTTCTGAAGCCAAACACATTGCCATTCTCAGGTTCACTTGCTTTCCACATTAGGTCTACTCTATCCAAACACAGCTTATCAAAGATTGTGGCTATGTACAATTTCTGGAAATTTTCACAAAAAGCTTGATGGATGCATGGTCTTGGTTACTGTTGGAACTTTCAGCTGGGTTATGAGACGAGACAGTTTAACTTAGAGAATAAATGTCCATCTTCCTAAGGGTCTGTCTATCTACTATCTAGAGTACCAGAAGTTCAAATCTCAGGAATCTCTGACTAGGCTAGTGCTGGATGTACTAAACGGAAGAGACAAAATAGGTGTCAGAGTTGCTGTAGCTCAGGAAAGATGAGTGTAAGTCAGAAGTGACAGAACTGATATTAGACTGGATCCTGATAATGTTAATCAAGAGGAGAGGTAGAGAAGGCTAGATTCAGCCAGTTCCTTCAATGACAGGAGAACAAAGCAAGTGAAGTTTTGTCTTTCTATTGATGAAATTATTAAGGCCACTCCACGTAGTTAAAAGGGAGGTTTATTTTGTGGGGTAACTTACAAATGAAGGGATAGGTTGTAGGGTCTGGCAAAGGTATGGCGCAGTCTGGCGGTGTTCTCTGGAGAACTCTACTCAGTCTACTTCCTGTGTCCAGCATCCCAGAACCAAGAGAGAGAGCCCTCCTCTCTATCTTGGGTCTTCCGCTTCCTCCTTGCCCCGCCTTGTGGGCGTGACCATTACCGAAGCCTCAATGTGGGTTGGAACTTCCAGGCCAATGCTGGGATGGCTATCCACTACATCTTTCAACGAGGATAACAGAGCACTGAGGAAAGTCAAGGAGTTTAAAATTCTCCATGGTTCTCAAGTGAACTACCTAGATACCTCCATCTCAAGTCTCAAGGGCACACTTATATCAGGTCACTAACCTGGGTGAAAGATACCTGCCAACTTTGAGGGTTCAACTGCCAAAGTTCTACTACTCTTACAACATGGTCCTGAGTCTTGCTTACAGTTTATATTCTCTGGCTTCAGGAGGCAAGCTATTCTCTAAATGTTGTCAAAGTAGCTCCCTGATCTTTACTGTTTGTTTTCATGAATATCCAGGCTTTTGAATTTGTGAAAGGATGTTCTTATCCATAAAGTTCATACTTCAGAATCCCATGAGTGATTTTCAAAATTAATCACAAAAAGTCTGATAATGTCTAAAGTTTAAAGTCTTGTGTTGGGTTGCATTCATAACAATCATTGGCTACATAGGCTGTTGTCAGAGGGTTGGGCATGTCTGGATTGTTAATCAATAGAGAAGAGCTTGTCACCATTATTAAGGTTATTAATAACACTCAGCAAGAGACACCTGATATCACAGCCTCTGTTTACCCACATGTTCAATATCCCCCAGGCATAGTACCAGGCAATGCCTCCCTTTTGACCAATACCTCATATGGCAAACTAAAGTCTTAGCAACAATTTAATTGCAGGATGCCAAGAACTATAAAGTTTTTTCTTACCATCAAAGTGATCTCATCATGTCATCTTGATCCATAGTAACACAGTATAAATGACCTGACTGAGACACCCACCCCTATAAACAACAGTGTAAAACCAGTTTCCTTGGAAGCAAAGCCTGGGATGTTTTCTGGTGAGTCCCCTAGCAGAGGAATAGTGCTGAGATAATATCCTCTGAATAACTTTATAATCAGAATTATTAACTAGGTTTTTTTTAATGGCTTTGGGGTGTCAGCTTTGTATTTCAGAAGTCACCAAAGGAAGTCTGATAAAGAAGACAATATAATTTTTAGATACAGTTAATATCACCAACAAATTGAGCCCTTAAGGGTGTGGCCCCTGCTAATGACACACTTTAATTTGATCCCAGAGTAAATTCTGGTGCTCAGTTTCACCATGGAATTGATCTCACCTTGAGATAAGAGGCCAGGACCACATGACAGTTAGTCACTGGTCAAAGTCTACTCTGCCCTGATGGAGTGAGGGGTGGTGTGATCCAGACTCCAGGAAGACGGAGCCTATTTCATTGCAGGTGTTACTTTAGAAGAGAGGGCACTGATGATTCTGTCAGTTTACAGGCAATAGAATACGTGTCAATAAAGAGATCAGACAAGCATCAACAGAACCCATGGTAAGGCATTAAGAGTATGCACCTCAATGACATTGAAATATTTTTCCCCTCTGCACACATACTTCTTTGGGAAGCTAATAAGATTCCCTCCACAGAAAAGTAGATATGCACACAGCTTTTTGCACATAAAGAAATTTAACAGGGTAATTAAGACAAATATACATAAATATATAGCAGCGAATCTTTCTCTGTCCCGCCAGTCAGCTCCCAGATCACAACATGGAGACTTATTATTAAGACTTATTATGAAAGCTTGGCCAATAGCTTAGGTGAGTTACTAACTAGCTCTTATAACAAATTAACTCATATCTTTTCATCTACATCCTTTCTCATGGCTCAGTTACCTTTACTCTGGACTGTCCATGCTGCTTTCTCTCCATCTCCCTAGAGGCTCCCTCTTTCTTCTTCCCAGCACTCTCTCTCTGTCCAGAAGTCCCTGTTATACCTCCTGTCTAGTTAGCTTTTTATTAAACCTATCAAAGTGATACACCCAGTGTAATCAAATACCTCACAACAATGTATTAAATAATTTGTGACCTGTCCAAATGTATACTATATATATTATAGTTATATAACTAAATGTATAATTAGAGCATGGTGAGCTGGACAAACAACCTGTAGTAGTTACCTAATATCTGTTGCTGTAATGAAAGGGCATGACCAAGAGCAACTTAGAGAAGGGAGGGTTTATTTGGGCTTACTGTTCCAGAAAGGGTGTCCATGGCAGCAAAGAATACACAGCAGTGGACAACTGGAGCAGGAAGTATGACATCCACCACACCATAAAGGGAGCAAAGGACCCGTGGGTAAACCTATTATAAGCTCTCAGAGCCTGCTCCCCACATCACATTCTTTCACCAGCATGGCTCAGTAACTTTCTCCATACAGCATCACCCACTGGAGACCAAGAGTTCAAATATGTGAACCTATGGTATGTGTGTGTGTGGGGGGGGGGGGAGGCATTTGTCATTCAAACAACCAAACAATTCATGTTTTGAACAGAAAAATATTTGCTTAAAATAGTTTATGATATATTAAAATACTTCACAGTATTAGAGCAAGAAGGAATATGAAAGTTCTCAGTTATCTATGTTCACAGGTGGGCTGAAGTCATAATCACCTGACTCGACTTTTGCATTGAAGTGTGCTATTTATAATCTTAAAACAATCATAAAAGTCTACATAGATCATAATATCAGGGCTAGAAGAAAGGACATGTATAAAAACCTAAGCAAGAACACACAAGTACTTATTTTATCAAAGCACATACTTTAAGGTATTTTTCTCTTCTTATGAGTTAGAAGTCTCTAAAGTATGATTTGCAGTTGACAAGTTTAGAGTATTTTTTTAAGGATGTCTGACTATTTTTAATTTCTTGCCTTCTCATTAGTGGTATTCTGTATAACATTATATTATAATGTAGTCAATGAGATCAAAGAAAGAGGTTTTGGTTTTTATGAACTTTTCAAGTAGATCTTATTCTTTTGAGTACATTTTATAATGAGAAGATACTAACTAATCTTTTTTTTACTTTATTTATTATTATTTGTGTGTGTATACATACAAACATAGCCACATGTAGAGGTCAGAGGCCAACTTTGTGACATCAGCTCTCTTCTTTCTCTCCTGGGGATAGAACTCAGATCATTGGGCTCATACAGCTATCACCTTTATCTGCTGAGCCATCTTGTCAGCCCTTGACTAGTATTTCAAATGACTTTTAGTTGTCAACTTTATGTGTTGGGAGTCACCAGGAAAGACTAAAAAAAATGACAATATGATTTTTAAATATGATAGATTACTATCATTGATAAATTAAGCTGTTTGAGATTTTAATGTTTCTAATACTTGACCTCAGAGTAAACAATGTTTTATTTATTTATTCTTTTAAATTTTCATATACATATTTTGAATATTCTGGTCACAATTTTCCTCCACCTGCTTTTATCCCTTTCCTGCTCCTGATATCACCCCCTACTTCCTCTTCCCATTAAGTCCCATCCCAATTTCACATCTTTTTGTTTTGCTCTGTAACCCACTGGGTTTAACCAGGACCACTTGAGTGGGCCTGGGTATAACACTATCCACTGAAGTATGAGTAACTCACCAGTGGCTACATCATGGTGGATAATGACTTCCTCTCTTCCAGCAGCCCTGGACTACTATTAGTTCATGGGTAGATACCATAAGCCCCTCTCTCATCTAGGACTGAATGTTTATCAGCTGAGCCTCATGCAGGCTCAGCACAGCATCTGCAGCTATTGGAAGTTCTTTGGTGCCACAGACACCCCATGCCCACAGAACAGCACTTCAGGGATTGCCTCCTATCATTTGGTTCTTGGATTCTTTATTCACCCTCTGCTACAATGTTCCCAGAGCTTAGAAGGAAGTAGTATGGGAGTCTCATTTAATGCTAAGCACTTTGCAGTCACTTGTTCTCAATACCAAGACAAGCTAGGAATCTCTGTACTAACTTCTTCATTACGAAAGAAGTATCCATGATCAAGTCTGAGAACATCACTAATCTATAGGTAAGGACATAGATATTTAGGAGGCAATTTGACAACATGTCCATTTAGCAAAACAAAAGTAGTAGGTTCACCCCAGGTATTTAGGATCTCCCCAGCAATGGCCTTTCTCCAGGTCTACAGTAACGGACACAAAATCCCTCATATGGAACAGACCTCAATAAAAAGAGGAAAAAAACTCTATTGGTTACCTCTGTAACAGTTGTGCCACTATGGTACCAGCATGTACCTCCTGCCTGGTCTAAAGCTGAAGGATATTGTTGCTGACTTTTCCACCCCCAGCTGCCTTCACAACAACTTCCTGCTCTGTGAAGGCTAGACAGCAGGGAGGAAGTTTCTTATTCAGTTCTGGCATGGCTTCTCTGCATTCTGCAGCTGAGTAATGTAGAGTCTTCAGCGACGGAATCTTACCATTCAGCTTTGATGAGCAATCACTGGTAATGGCCATATCTCTATAGTTTTGGCTGCCTCTTCCTGACCAGCTCCTAAGGAGGTACCCGGAACCTGGCCCTGGGATTTCGTATAATAGCCAGTGGCTTCTGAGATCAACTTTATGCATAGCAACTACATTTAAAGTTTTTTTTGTTTTTTTTATAAGTATGTCTTTTAATTAGCTTATAGACTATTGGGCTTCCACATGACTTCTTCAGGAGTCTCTAGTTTTAGTTCATCTTCACCCTGCATCTCTTCAGCTCTCCCACCTCCTCCTCCCATCCATGTTTAAGCCTCGCCACACCCAGTATTGCCTTCCTCTGTTTTCATAGTACATGTGTTCTACAATACCCACCCTCCTTAATGCCTCTTGAACTCACAATCCTCCGGTCTCAGCCTCTCAATGGTTGGAATACAAGCACACAGTACCACACCTCACCTAAACATGTGTATTTTCTTACCACCTAATTATACCATCATGCCATTATGATGACTCTTCATGTTTAAAAAAAAAAAAACCAATTATTACTTTAATGCTGAGCTAGACAGCATGGAGTTAAAATATGAGATATTGTTTGTTCAAAGAACACAGAGTAATACCCAGTAAATATCCTCAATATACGTTAGTATACCTTCCATTAGAAAGAAGTATTTTTCTAATACTTTTAAATCATTAAATTTGTATTTTCACAATTCATTTTCTCTACCACAGTGAGCAGTAACTTTTCAGCCTGTGCATGGCCGTTTTCTCTCGTCTCCAATTCCTATCACATGTGCTTCCTTTTGGTGAGGTTTTCTATTTGATTTCTTTTATCTCCTTTTCTCTTTGGTCCCCTTGGGCTCTGCTCCAATTGCAATGATAATACAGAAACGAAAAGTTCCTTGCATAGATGCATACAGGAACACACAGAGGATTTGTAAGAGGATTCCCCTTCGGATTATTCTTTGCCCTAAACTATGATCATACCTGTAAAATGTTAATTTGGAACAAGAAGAGCACTGTTGGGAAGGTTTTTAAAACACTGTATTCCAGGAGCTAGAGAAATGGCTTGAAAGTTAAGAGCATGCTCTGTCTTTGCAGAGGACCCGGGTTGCGTTCCCAGCACTCACATGACACCTAATAACCATCTGTAACTCCCATTCCAACAGGTCCCACCCCATCTTCTGGCTTCTGTGGCCACAGCAGGCATGTGGTCCACAGATATTCACGCAAGTGAACCAGCCGTAAACATAAAATAAATAGATCTTTAAATTTAAAACTCTGAATTCCAATTCTGAAACCGCTTACTAATAAAAGCCTGAGCACCATGGAATTATTTAGAACTCCTTTATATATTAGTTACTCTCGTCACTGCCGTGATAAGTGCCTGTCAAAAACAAGGGAGGGAGGATCGATTTTGTTTCCTGGTGCTGTGGTGGTGGTAGGGGGTGTGCCCCAGAAGTGGGTGTCCACATCACATGGGCCAAGAGAAAGGAGACAAGACAGGGTAGAATGGTACCACCTTTCATTGGCATTCTCCAGTGAACTACTTCCTTGGATGCATCACTCCATTACTGGCTAGGGACTAAACACGCAGCACATGACATTACAGGAGAGGATTTATATTCAAAGCATAAAAAAGCATTCAAATGATTAAGTTGATAATTAAACAACTAAACTCATATTGCTAGAATTTTGTCTGTTTTAAAATTTTATTTATTTACTTTTATCTATGTATGAGTGTGTGTGTGTGTGTGTGTGTGTGTGTGTGTGTGTGTGTGTGTGTGGCTGTAAACACGTAGAGGCCAGAAGAGGGCATAATATCCCTCACAGCTGGAATTGCAGGTCTTGGTGGGGATCTCATTTTAATATGCAGTACTTGGATTTGAATTATGGTCCTCATATTTGCAAAGCAAGTGCTCTTCACAAGACTCATCTTTCCAACTCACAATTTTGCTTATTTTTACAATAAGCTGTTCACTAAATTTGAGTCTATTTCGATTTCTGAAAAATTGTTTCTAATTCTGAGATTTAATAAATTACATACATTTAAAGATGCTGATGACAAACTGGAGACTCATAACCAACCACTCACGATTATTACATTCTTTCCAGTGAGCAGCAAGAATCCATTTGAAAACAGGTGTGCAAGCCCAAGTCCCCACCATACAAATGGAATGAACGCTAACACAACAACAAGACTCAGAACAAAGCCCCCACAAGTAGGCACAGGTGAGGACAGCAGGCAGGGTCAGACGTGACTAACTGGTGTGAACTCAGTGCCACTGCATTCTTTGTCTTTTCAAGCTCTTGACAGGAAAGAAAGACTCACGCAATGCAGATGAAACAATATGCTAGTTAAGATTTTCTTTTGATGATCTTATAATATCAGAAAATAACTATCTCCAAAATTGCCTATATGCAGGACGTGATGGAGTCTTTAGATCTAGGGACAGGTTACTCTAGGTAGCATGATCTGGAATTTTCAGGTTCATGAAGGATACTGTGCAATGTTTTCTGATAATCTGTATACGTTGAATACCACTACCAATAGCATGAAGAATCTTTCTCACATCTATGTTCTACTAGCCAAACACCACAGTTTCAGTCAATGATAAGGCTAGTCGTTCTGGTTGGTTTTTCCAGTACAAAAAAAAAAAATCTCTATGATTTAAATCATTAATCAATTGTCCTAGAATAGAGATTAGAACTAATTGCTATGGTTTGAATGTACGTTCTAAATTTGGGGTGTTAGAAATGTAATCCTTGATGTCAATAAGCACTGACGTAATCCTATATGTCAATGGCATTTGAGAAATGGGATCTATGAAGACTGGTTATGTGGTAATAGCTTTGTCCTCATGAATGAATTAACACTCTCATGGGTTGCTAACTCTCTGCCCAAGTGGCTCTGTTATAAATGTGAAATGTCTTTGGCATGCTTACATTGTCTTGCCATAATTTGCCCTTTGTTATACCGTGGCCCATCAGAAAGACCCTCACGATATGTTGAGATGCCAGCAACATGCCCTTGAACTTTCCAGTCCCAAGAACTACATGCCAAACAGAATTCTACTCTTTATGAACATTTTGCTCTGTAATATGTACTTATAAACTGTAAGACTTACTAAGACACTGACACACTTATCTAGCACACTGTTCTTCCTCTTTGCAGATTACTTGGCTACTGGATGGTCCTTCTTTTCTCACTTACTCTTCAAATGCTCGATTCTCTGCAATAAAACTGTCAAAACAGAAGAATGTTTATTCACAGCATGTCAGCTAATTCCTTCCTTCTAGCTTTCTTGATCTTAAAGCTTCCATATTTCACATCTGCTCCCATCTCCACCCCTACCTGGTCTTCACTTCAGGAAATAGTCTCTCTGAAAAACACACTTTCTGTCCATTCATGTATGCCTCCCTGAAGCACTGAGAAAATGGCCCCAATTTTTTAGAAATAATAAAAAAAAAGAGTTTTAAATATCCCAGGGTAAAAAGAATCATCATCTCCCACTCTCCTGGAAGGATAGGCACTGGCTCCCGGAGAGGGGTTTCCATTGGTGAGAAAAGAGAGATGTGAAAACTTAAAGAACCAGATAAATATTACACTGTTCTGCAGTGGATAGAGAGGGCAAGAGATGAAAAGACTGTAGGAAGAGGAAGCTAGAAGTACAGCAGCCAGAGGTTTGGCTGAGGTAAGTGACAGAAGGAAGAACACAGGGGAAGCCAGTGAGCACAGACAGGACTCAACTCATAATGGGATAACCAACTGTGATTTGTAATTTCCCTCTCTCTCTCTCTCTCTCTCTCTCTCTCTCTCTCTCTCTCTCTCTCTCTCACACACACACACACACACACACACACACACACACACACACACACACGCATAGAAGCTAAAAGAGGATGTCATATCCCCTGAAGCCGGGAAACTGTGAGTCAGTTGCTGATGAGGATGATGCTGGGAACTAAAACCCTGTCCTCTGGGAAGAGTAGTAAGTGCTCTTTGCGGCCGAGCCATTTCTTCATCCTTATCCCCTAGATTTTTAAAGCAAACTGCTATGTGTGGCATTAAGGAATCCGTAAAAACCACAGAATGCAGAGCACTTGGCATGCTTCATTTCTTGTGAAAATAGAGAAAAACTGAGTGAAGAGAAGGGAGTTGACATTTGGGTTTTACGAAAGTTCATACAGATCCAGCTTTGAGTTGGAGAGACGGAGATTTGAGCTATTATACAGGAAATGGAGGAGAGGGAGCTGCATGCTTTTTGTATGAGAAACACCACAGTTCTTTAGGGAGCAAACACATAATCTTCAACAGGAGCAGACTAGCTTGTCTAAGGAGTGTTAAAAGCATATGGTTGGCTTACAGTCTTCTCCCATTAGTCGTTTTGCAGCAAAATCTAAAACATTTGGTGCCTTGAAAATGTGTTATTTCTTCATTTTTTTTCAATTATATTTTTAGCTAGCCAGTTTCATCTTCCAGGTGTGTCACACCACAAGCACATAGCTGAAATAGGAAACACATGTACACTAAGAAAAATAACATGGTATTGGGCGCTGCTAAAAGTTAAATATTTAGATAACCTAAAGACAGGGTCTCACCCTGTAGCCCAGATTGGCCTGGAACTCACCGTGTAGCCCAGGCTGGCCTCAAACTTGCAGCACCTGCCTGCCTCAGATTCCTCAGTATTGGAATCACAGGGGTGAGCTACCACATCTGGCTCCAAAGGTTCTTGGTTAAGATTAATCTTCACCTATCTATTGGTAACCAAATACGATAAACTCTTGAAATCATCTTGTCAAACTCCAGGAAACAGAAAACACAGAAATAGCAGCGAATGCTCCCAAATGGACAGAACTAGGGATCTTAAAATATTGTTAAGTTTGTTCCCCAAACAAAACTAATACAATGGTGACCAGCTACACAAATGGCCAGTCATACATTTGAATTCCAGCCTTCCTTAGTTTCTTGTCCTATAGCTGAGGTGAGACACTCTGATGAAATAAACCTAAAGAAGAGAAGGTTTATTCTGGCTCAGGGTGCAAGGGGCCTGATGCAGCTGGCCACAGTGCATCCTCTATTAAGAAGTAGAGAGCAAATGAATGAATGTGCTGTGGTTTGCTTCCACGTCTCCATGTACACAACTCAGGATCCCAGCCAGGGAGCAGTGCCACCCACACTAGGTGGGTCTTCCCACCGCAATGACTGTAATCAAGACACCCCCACAGGCATATCAAGAGGCATCTCCCAGGTAATTCTAGATTCTATCAGGTTGACAATTAACACTAACGATCACACAAACCCACAATTCCACCTGCCTATTTGGCTTTTTCCTCCCTTGATTACCCCACGGGACCTCAGATTTTATATCTGCCATCTAATACTTGATCTTCCTTTCTAAAATCTGGTTCTCTTCCAGTGTCCTTAGTTTAATTTTAATGCTACTCACAACTAGTCAGTTATGCACACCAGAAGCAACATGGCCGTCATAGACATCAGCTTCCCCTACCTGCCCATTTGTTCCCTTGGGTCTTTCAAATGGGAAAGTAACTCCTTTCCTGTCATTACTCCAACATTTATTCTCCGGATTACTGGAGTAGCCACCTACCCAGTGTGCCAGAGTCTATCTTTAACTCACTCTTAGTAGTTTTCCACACTTTTGTCAGAGTGAGATTTTGAAAACACAAACCCTACTGCATCCACTCGGTTGCTTAACATTTCAGTGAAATCTTTCTACTGTAGAGCCAGAGAACAACATATTTAGCACACCTAGTGAAGCTCTTTATACATTGCCCATCTCATTTTATAGTACTCTCACTCTGGCTGTGTGTGTGGCGCCCTTGTTTATTAATTATGACCCAGCACCAGGATCTTGGCATAAACTCTGTCATCCCTGATGTCACCTGCAGCCTCTCATTTCACCAAACACCAATCCTCAATTTCAGACACATCTCAATCATCGCTTCCTTAGAAAGACTCACTGAGCTCCCACATCCAAATCCCAGTATGTTGTCTTGGGTTCTTACTTTATGTTACTTTGATTTTACTTTCATGCCGACAATTATTTTGCTAGCTTCTATAATACAGTATGACTATCATGGAAGCAGGAACCATTCTCGTTTTATTAACCCTTACATTCTCCGGTACCAGTGCAATATCTGATTATCAAAAAAATGTTTAATATCAAAATGTGACTTTATAAGGATTAATAAAATCCTGTGTTTGTTGAAAATCTTAATAACTCAGACAATTTTCTTTGCATAGATGCCAAGTACAGTGTGATTGAAGAGTATGACCACTAGGAAAAAGCTATTGCAACTTTGATAACATGAATGAATGCCTGGTATTGGTCCAGGAAATGGAGGACTCCTCTATACCTTGCCAAGTGATTCAGTATTACGTGCCTTTGTACCCCTGGGTCCTGGATTGCTCCTGTGCTCACATTTCCACATGGCTTTGCAATGCTATTTATTGGTGATGGACATGGTAACACCTCCAACCCAAGCACTGACGCCTCAGGCTGCACAGGGTACTCCTCCTTTATTTTGTTGTTTTCACAGTCACTACAGTGTTTTGCATGGAAGTGCATTCTATTCATCACTTGGTACAATTTGAAAGATTTTTCCCCCTTGATATAGCATTTCTGTAGTACAGTTCTTAAAATGACAAAAAAAAAAAAGCGTATCTCCACATGATCAGAAATGACAATGCAGCCAGGCAGTGATGGCGCATGCCTTTAATCCCAGCACTTGGGAGGCAGAGGCAGGCGGATCTCTGTGAGTTCGAGGCCAGCCTGGGCTACAGAGTGAGTTCCAGGAAAGACACAAAGCTACACAGAGAAACCCTGTCTCTAAAAACAAAACAAACAGAAAGGAAGGAAGGAAGGAAGGAAGGAAGGAAGGAAGGAAGGAAGGAAGGAAGGAAGGAAGGAAGGAAGGACAAAAAGAAATGACAGTGCACTAGCAATCATTTGATATTTTCCTCTTCCAACAAAGCTGAAACCAAACAGGCCAGCGAGTAGTGGGTACTGTCTGGAAAATATGGGCCTAACCTTTGTTGTACATTTCCTTTCTCAGACGCCATCTGGACTTTAAGTTCTATCATCATGTTAAGTTCAGGCAGGTTTAGCTATTTTTTTTTTCCAAAGAGGCACAGGCACTTAGTGAAAGAATCAAACTAATACCATTATCAGTGTCTTTCATACCAATCGACTGTATATATTTAAAATAATGCAACTGTCAAATACCAATGCCCAGTTTCATGGGTACAATATATCGAGAACTTTGCCATACAAGTTGTATTCCATCCGAGCATGTCTCATACCTTTTTCTTCAGGGAGTTGATAATATAGGTTTCTTCATTCACCAAGTAGCTAGCAGCAAAATTAGCAGATGAGATTATTAAGCAGAAAACTTGGAATAACTTCAATAAAGGACAGGAGAGACAAGCATTTATAATACTGAAATCCACAGAGAGCTGCATGAAATAATTCAGACAATGCAAGTCCTGATGTTTTGGTAAATCTGTAGATTATGTTTTCATGGTGTTTGAGATCATGACTTTAAATGCTAGGAAACCCTGAAGGTTTGGTCTTTTGTAGGAAGAGTTTAGTCTTTTGTAGTTAGCAGTCTGAGATTCAGTGCTTGCTGTCTTCTCAGAGTGAGCTCGAGGAAGAATGATCCTGAAGTTTACTTTAGAATGGCAGCAGATACCAACCAAGCTTTACCCTGTTTTTGTTTCTTCTCCCTCTTTCTGAAATGAAACAACAACCATGTGGAACGGAGCCCATAGCATTTGAAGATGGAAGAGATAAGTGGTGTCTTTGAAACCAGTAATAGTCTGTATTAAATGAATGAGTTTTCTATGTAAGATCACTTTGAATTATTAACTTAACAAGGAAAGGTAATGAGCATCAGACTCTCATTATTGGGTGTCAATAATCTGAATGAGACTATCTAAATGAAGGGTTAGTATCAAAAATACATAACATATAATGCTTGACTGTTATTCTTAAATTAATGTTAATTCTACTTAATGATCATTATAATTGACATGCTATGATAATAAACAATTGGTGTAGAAATTAATATTTTAATGACAATATTGTTTAAAAGACTTTTATACTGTATGTATTGAATAATTACAACAGGTTATTTAAATGTATTATTTACATTACATCATTTTTAGAACTGAAGAAATATTGTGTCAAAGTTATTATGTGATTTTTGCCAAAGATCATGATGCTTAAAATAATAAATTTCAATATTATTTGATAGTTTTAAAATACTATGCTTTTTTCCTTTGCAAGAAATGTTGTATATTAGTATATTATAAGGATTGAAGAATGATTGAAGAATGACCATTCTTGATAAATGTATTCTGGCTTAAGTTTCAGTAACACTAACACTATTTATAAAGCTTCTGTAATGCAAAGGACAACATCATTCATTCAGTCAAAACTGCAGCCTATAGGATGGGAAAATGTTTTTTACCAACTCCACATCTTTAGAGGATTAATATCCAAAATATATAAAGAACTCAAGAAACTAGATATCAAAACCCCAAATAATCCAATTTTTTAAAATGGTGTACAAATCTGAACAGAGAATTCTCAGTAGAGGAAACTCATATGACTGAGAACCACTTAAAGAAATGTTCAACATCCTTACTCATCAGGGAAATACAAATCAAAACTACTTTGAGATTTCTTCTTACACCTGTCAGAATGGCTAAGATCAATATCACAAATGACAGCTTATGTTGGCAAGGATGTGGAATGAGGGGAACACTCCTCCATTGTTGGTGGAAGTACAAACTGTACAGACCAATGGAAACCAGTATGGTGGTTCCTCAGAAAGTTAGGAATCGATGTACCTCAAGATCTGGATCATTCTTCAACACATACCCAAAAGATATTTTGCCCTTTCAAAGAATGCTTGCTCAACCATATTATTACTGCTTTATTCATAATAGCCAGAAACTAGAAACAACCTAGATGGCCCTCAACAGAAGAATTGCTAAAGCAAATGTGGTACACTTACCCAATGGACTGTTGCTCACCTGTTTAAAAAACTGACATCATGAAATTTGCAGGCAGGTGGATGCAACCAGAAAAACTCATCCTTGAGTGAGGTAACCCAGACTCAGAAAGATAAATATGGTATTATTTGCTTATATGTGGATATTAGCTATTAATAAATGTTAGCCTAGCTATAATTCATAATCCCAGAGAGGTCAGGTATAGAGGAAGGAACTAGGAAGGGCATATGGATCTCCCTGGGGAGGGGAAATAGAATATATTTTACAGGTGGACTGGGGGCAGGTGGGAACTGGAATGAGACGATCAGGTTGGGAGGCAGAGGGAAGATCAGGGTGAGGGAGGGAATGTGGGGAGAGACAGCTGGAATGGAGGGACATTCGATGAGTGGTATTGAAATACAGTGCAGTCAAAACTTCCTAAAATATGTGAAGGTGATCCTAATGAAGTCCTCTAATCATGAGAGATATAGAGTCTCAACTGGCCATCTCTTGTTACAGAACAAGGCTTCCAGTTCCAGGACTGAGTTACATCCAATTGAGCTATTGGCCAAAGGAGTACCATGGAAATCCCCAAATAACCCAGGCTGTTGCCAAAATCATAGGTTTCTCTCTGCAAACAGATATCTGGGTCCCATTGTTGAAGACAGCACACACACATAACTCATTGAACATGAAGAGGTTGATCTGATGCCTACATAGAACCTTCCTCCACCTCCATCTTTTAGTGTCTTTGGTATGGGAAAGTACTCTGCAAGCTACAAAAATAAATTAAATTAAATTAAATTAAAATTATTTTAAAAGACACAAAGACCAACCCAGCCACAAAATCTTTGATCTACAATCTGTCCTGCCTGCAAAATATGCTTGGGCAACGGTTGCATAAAACTTGTGGGAGTCACCAACCAATAACAGATTAGACTTAAGGCCTACTCCATGAGATGACACCCATACCCAACACTGCTTAGGTGAACAAGCACCAGAGACCAGATAGCCTAGAGACCTAGGGTAAAACCAAATATTGCTGTATAAAAAGCAAACATCAATAAAATGTTTCCTATTTTTTTCTCTGCTATCCTCATAAATCAGTGCCATATGCAACTATCCTCAGAGAAGTTTCTTCCTATAGCAGAACAAATATAGAGACCCACAGCCAGACATTTCACAGAGAGCGACCTTGCAACACACAGCTCAAATCCCTCTCCTCAGAGCCCATGAAACCATGCAGAAGAGGAAGCAGAAAGAGTATAAGAGCCAGAGAGATAGAGGACACCAGGAGAACAAAGCCATCTAAATCAAGTGAGCCAAGGTCATGTGAACTCACAGAAACTGAAGCAGCAAGCACAGGGCTGACATGGGCCTGCACCAAGTCCTCCATGAATACAGTGTAACTTTCAGTTTAGTATTTTTATAAGACTCCTGACTATGTGAATGAGTGGGTCTCTCATTCTAGTGCCTTCTCCTGGGGCTCTTTTCCTTCTGTTGGTTTGCCTTGTCCAACTTTGATGGGAAGGTTTATGTTTTATCTTATTATATTTTATTTTGCCATGTTTGGTTGTTATCTCTTAGAAGCCTGTTTCGTTTTTTGGTGTTTGTTTTTCTAATGAGAGACAGAAAGGGAGTGGATCTGGAGAGGAGGGAAAGTGGGGAGGAACTGGGAGGAGTAGAGGGAGGGGAAACTGTAATCAAGATAGACTGTAGACGAATCTATTTTTAACTAAAGAATAAAAACAGTCATCAGCGAAATAAAAAAAGAAAAAATACATTATACATGTAAGTTTTACACAGTAACAATATGATGCTAATAGGGCTCCTGATTTACTGGATGGAATGGCCTTTACTCCGGTAGTCACTGATGAACTGCAATGATAGCATCAGAAATCTCCCCTTTTTATGATGTCATATGACCCCAGTTCATTTTAGAATGTGTCCATTTAACTCCTACCGTTCATAAAGACAGGACAGAGTTCAGGAAACTCTTCTCACTTGTCTTCCAGCTGGTTACCTATAAGCACTGACAATCTCTTCAGTAGCTCTGGTTCTAGCTTTAAGACTGGTCAACTGAAAGTTTGTTTGTTTGTTTGTTTTTTGTTGTTTTCATTTTTTTATGGAGCTGAGGATAGAACCCAGGGCCTTGCACTTGCTAGGTAAGTGCTCTACCACTGAGCTAAATCCCCAAGCCCCGCCTCATCAAATGAAATTTTTTATGGTGCCTATTTTTTGAAACATTTCATCCCAGAAATTAAAACATAACCCCAACAACAACCATGTAGCATTTCCCCCTACATATCAGGCATTTTCCTTGGATAATTACTAGCTTGGGGGTTGATTGTGTCTTTCCTGTGTTCTGTAGACAGTATTAGATAATACTACCATCATCACTATTTTATTGCTCTTTATGGCCTCCATGGCTTGTTCATGGTTGTATTTGAACTTCAGGGAAGCAGCTCAAAGCAGCAGAAGTCAGAGATGCATGGTTCACCCAGGGGTGTTCCAGACAGGCTCACACTGGGGCCTTCAGAGTCTGGCCCCAAGCTCCCTCCTTATGGAAGTCCAGGGCCGGACCCCCTTGTGATGCTCAGAGCATACTTAGGAGAGAACTGCTTCTATACCACATATAGCTGATAATGGAAGAGGTGATATACATTAGGTTTTGTCACAGTCTCATGCAGATAAAGGTATCTTCTGTGACACTAGAAACACATAATTAGACTAAGCTGAAGCTGCCAGATTTATATGTGGCATTTCTAGAATTACTTTGTTAAAAAATATATGTTGTCCCTCTTTGGAAATATTTCAAGTTAGCAATCAAAGCAAATTTGAGATGATCCAGAAAGATTTAAAATCTTTTCAAAATCCAAAAATAGTGTCAGTGCTCAGTATTTGTTTTGTGAAATGTGTTTTTTGTTTGTTTGTTTTTGTTTTTGTTTTTCTTCTATCTGCCTTATATTTTGCAAAGGACGTGGTTTCTTTGTGTGCTTTCAGTATGCACTCAGGACCAGTAGAGACAAAACTGTTAAATGATCACTTTTCATCTTCTGGATGCCAGGCCCTATTTTGCTTGTCTTTTGGTGTTGTGAAACAGCTTGCCCCTCATACTACCTCACCAGTGGCTCCTCATCCTTCCGCCCTGACTCCTGACCCCTCTCAGAGCCCAGCCCTTCCCATGAACCTTTGGAGTTGAGAGGCAGGCTTAACTTATCAAATGAATGTCTTTGTGCAGCTTTGGGTTTCCCTACCGATGTGGGGGGGCTCTTGGCAGGGGACAGATAAGCCAGAGAGGGTGTGTTCTCATGCCTTGTGATCTACTGAAGTGCTGCTGTCTCCTCCTGTCACCTGCCCAGTCTAGACAGAAGCTGGCCAGGTTCTGTTAGTACCCATATACTTTTAGAAAGATAATTAAAAAAACAAACAAACCAAAAAACCAATACCATAACCCAAACAAAACTCCACAAAAAATTGGAACTCACTGGAAAAATTAGTTTTGTGTGAAGGTAATAGATATCTCTTAGCTAGAAATAAAATGCTACTCCAGTTTCTGTTTTCTTCAAGGAGCATTTTCTAAGCAAAAGGTCATGCATTTTATCAAAGAAATAAAGTTAAGGAGAAAAAAAAAAAAGGCTGGTCAACTGCAGGGATATACACACACTCAGGTTAACTTAGTGTCTCTCTGGACTTCTTGCTGTTCTGTCAAACCTGGGCTCCACAGATTGCCCTTCCAACTAATTTTCTATGACTTCTTCATGTCATGGTCCCTGTCCCTTTATCATTCTTGATTTCCTGATCTGACTTTGTATGAATCAGGCCACTGTAGTTTATTAGTTTTCCTCCATGGAAATTGGCATATTGTTTTTGGTTCTGCAGACATAGGGTATTGGCCTGGACAAAAGGTAAAAAATGGTTGGCACACTGATTTGGCTCCAAATACTGGCTTTGATATTCCTAATCACATTTCTCTGAGTCTAGTGGTGCCCCATCCCCAAATTCCATATCTTATTTGTTCACGACACAAAGCCATATCTAAATCTTGGGGCTTGGGATTCCCTCCTTTTCTGACATGTGAGCTCAGTCATGCAGCAGACTACCTGTGACTTTTCAACCCTAGATGAACTAGAAAAGCAGGTGGCAACTACCAGATAGGGGACATAGGGCCTAGTGCTTCCTGTTTCTCTGTGATGCTCTGATGATCTCTAAATGTACCTCACCCTGGAAATGGACCATGATGATTTATGTCTTACACTAACAATGACCGGTGTTTACTAAGTGGTTAATATGTGCCAGGTAACCTTTCAAAGCACTCCACTTGGGGGAAAAATCACCAAAACCTCCCAACTCTTTTAAGTGTCATTGTTATTTCCTTTTTCAGAAGCGAATGCCAAGATTATACACTTGGAATAGTAGACTGGGATCCAAGGGAAGGCATCATGGCTTCAGAGAGCTACATCTCTGCTGTTTTGTGCTCCTTCATGCCAATCCATGTAGCCTTCCTCATTTTCCTGAGCCTCTTGGCTGCACTGGACACCATGTGGTTATTCTTCCAACGCTCACAGTCTTTTAATACAATTTCATTTTAGCTTTAAAAATGCTAGATGTCACCCCACCCATCCAAAGATTCTCTGCTTTTCTCCTGGTAAATTCAAAAATTTGAAATATCACCTCTGCTATGAATGATACTGATAGAAACCCAAATACTTCATGGGCTTCCGTTCATCTGGCCTTTAGTCCCCGTGCTTTTTTCAATCCTGGGCTCAACAATTCACGCTCCCGCAGTCCCTCCTCCTTCTCGACAACTGGACACACGGAGCTCCACCTGGGGCCTGGCTGAGGATCATCCATCAGTCACTGGATGAGCGTTCCAGCCCGACCGTCAGGGTGTTTGGCCATCTGATCACCAGACTAGGTCAGACCAGGCTTTCTCTCGACCCCTGCCAGCAGTCTACAGAGGATGCATCACTGTGAACCTCGGGGGACCTCTCCAGCACTCTGCCCACTCCTGTTCTCATGTGGTCCTCATCCATCATGGTCTACCATTCCTTGTTCTCCCTTTCTGTTCCTGACCCAGCTGGGATCTCCTGCTCCCCCAAGCCTCCCTTCCCTCAAACCTTGCCCTTAATTTCTCCCACTCTCGTCCAGGTTGTTCATGTAGATCTCATCCATTTCTCTGTCATTGGGTGATCCCTGTGTCTTTCCTAGGGTCCTGTTTTCTAGGTAGTTTCCCTGGAGTTGTGTAGCAATCTAGTCATCTTTGTTTTGCATCTAGTATCCTCCTATGAGTGAGTACATACCATGTTTGTCCTTCTGAGTCTGGGTTACCTCACTCAGGATGATTTTTTTCTAGATCAATCCATTTGCCTGCAAACCTCATGATGACTTTGCTCAGCCTGGAAGGAGGGAACTGGACCTGCCTGTACTGAATCCACCAAGTTTAAATGAATCCCCAGGGGAGTCTTGGCCCTGGAGGAGATGGGAATGGAGGGGAGGGGATGGGGGAAGGTGAGGGTGGGGGCGGGAGGGGGGAGGACAGGGGAACCCATGGCTGATGTGTAAAATTAAAACACAAATATAATAAAAAAGGGGGGAATAAAAATAAATAAATAAACAAACAAATAAATAAAAGAAACCCAAATACTTTCCCTGAAATATAAAGACTGTTGATTTCAAAACAATCCAAGTGCAGAAGAAGTCTCTGCCTCTTCCCAAATCAGAGCAGTGACTCACAAAATGAAACATCTTCCTTTCCACTCTTTACTTCCTTCAAACGGGATGTGAATTCTGTCCCATACAAGAGATGCAATGCCTGCTGATCATCTCAGAGAAAGCAGCACCAGATGACTGTCAGCCGCTTTTATTTCCACGAATTTACTTACCTTCCCGTACTTTCCCACCTTCTTCTGTACAATCCAGAGAATGATCTATGATGGCTGTTTGTGGTTTTGAATGAGCAAGTTTACTATGTAGCAAGCAAAATCTAAAGAATAAAGAGCAAATGATAGACGACAGACAGACAGATATTAGATAGCAGAGCATCATCAAACTGTTGTCTTAAAACATCTAACAGAAGTTAGCTAGGAAGTCAACTGGAGTTCACAAGAATGTATCCTCAAGTATTGCTTCCAAGTAAGAGAATGAATAATAACAGACAGAGATAACACCATCAGATTTGATCCTCACTCACTGCTTCCCACAGAAACTGACTGGGGAAGTTGGGCAGGCAGCTGGAGTTCTTGATTGGGCTGTTTTTCCACGGCTGAGTCCCTCACTGCTGAACCTCAGTGCCCACACTCCTAGCTTCTTTTTTCTCCCCAGGGGATAAAGAGTAACACTTGTCAGGAATGGTTTACCTTTTAGCTGTTCTCAAGAGCACAATGTTTCACTCTTGTGTTCTTTAGTTGGTTGCTCTCTCCTCCCCGGTTAAGAGTTACCTGGCTTCGGGTCCCAGGCCAAAGAGCCTTGGAGGATACTTTGATACGAATGTGTTTTGGTCTGAAATGGGGGTGGTGGCAACCCTGCTTCCTGAGTCATTTTCTCAATAGGCTGGAACAGCACATGACAATTTACCAACATAATGTCCATTGCTCACCTGTTAAACCCTGGAGCTGTTTTCCTTTGTCACCTCCCTAAAGTGTATTGTTGTTTGCTGGGACACCGTTTATGGCACATTTGTACACCACAGCCTTGAACTGCAACTGCCTTTCTTTCAAAACAAGCACTGCACCTGTAAGTGAACAGCTTTTTTCTTTTGTTACTCGATCTTTTGTTGTAGGAATCTGTCCCAACGGCAAACTTTGGCATTCAGAAAACTCTGTCTTTCATACCCATCAATACCATAACATCAAACCTCTTATTTTGAACGGCCTGCTGTCTTCAAAGCAAGTAAATATCCTGCTGGGGACTCAAATAAGATTGATTGTGGCACATAGTGTTAGGCTTATAAAGAATATTTTTCTAGCCTTGGCTGAGAATTTTAACTAAAGACAGAGGTTATATAATTTAATAATCAGATAGTGTGGTTGTCCATCCCTGTCCACAATTTCATCATCTTCAAAATCAGCAACCAAGACCCCACTCCAAGAAATTCAATCTTCAGTTAAACCAGAAAATATTAAAAAACAAACAAACAAACAAACAAACAAAACAAAACAAAAAACTATGTTCATACTGGAAGGTTTCCTTTCTTGTCAAGAGTCCTTAAACAATGTAACAACTACTTATATTACATTTACATTGTATTAAGAATTATAACAAATCTAAAGACCATTTTAAATCTGTTTGGGATTGGGGCTGGAGAGATGTTTCAGTGGTTGTGAGAGATGATTCAGTGTTTTTGAGAGCTTACTCTTACTGCTTTTGCAGAGAAAATAAGCTCTCAGCATCCACACAGGGTTATTCACAATCAGCTATAACTCTATATTCAGAGGATCCAACATCTCCACCTAGATTCCCTGGGAACCTTGACTCACAAGAGCACACTACCCCATAAAAACTATATAAAATCTAAAAAAGAATTCTGTGGTGGCAGGCTTGGTGGCATAAGCCTGTAATCTCAACTATTTGGAAGATTGAGGCAGGAGTGTTGCATGTTATAGGCCTGCCTAAGCAGTTTAGAGAAACTGTCTCAAAATAACATAAATGAAGAAGAAAAATAGAGATGTAGCTTGGTGGCAGAATGCTAGCTTACCACGCATAGGGTCCAATCCCTAGAGCTATAAAAATTAATAGTGTATAGGAGGATATGTGTAGACTCCCTGGAGATACTGCACAATTTTGCCTAAGGATTTTGAGTTTTCCCAGGTTGGAGTATTTGACGGAACCCTGGAACACTACTACATCCTGGATACTGATGAATGACTGTACAAGACTACTATCATATATAAAATTTAGAATGTTAAGCAGTCAGCTAGTCACTATGAGATGAGAAGTAATGTTGGCAAATATTTAATTTCAATAGTCTAATAGTGAAACCACATTTACTTATCCCATGTCTGGTAGTCATAAAGTTATAGTCATGTGACTATGACTTTATGACTATAAAGCAGTCATAAAGCCCTTTTGTTAAAAAGTAAGATGTTTCCCCTAAAATACTGGAAACTCAGGCTATTGTGAATTTGTTAAGATATTTGTTATGATATTTATTGGGGGAAAATGTTTCTTCATTTTGCATTATAAGGGGACCAGCGGTTGACAATGAGAGTATTTAGCCCATCAGGGCAGGGAAATCCTGGTAACATACCTTTGACGAAGCTGGTCACATTGTATCCACAGTGAGGCAGCAGAGAGAGTGAATGCTTAGCTAATTTTCTCATTTATAGAGTCTTGAACCCCAGCCCATGGAACAATGTTGCATGCGTTCAGGGAGGGTCTTCTTTCCTCATAACCTACTCTAGGCTATATTCTTCACGGACATGCCTATAGGCTTGTCTCCTTGGTGATTCTAGACTCTACTCTGTCTGGGTGACAGTCGTTAACCACCAATGGTGAGGATTTACAGGAACTGGTAACCAGAAGGCATCTGTTTCATCAAAACACTCTCACCCCAGCATAGTGACATCCTTGGAGCTTCCTGCCAGTGTCTCTTCCCCCGCAGTTGTTGGGTGCATCTACAGCTGGGGAGAGCCCTAGTCAGTCTTCCTGCATCTGGTGAGTCTCATTTGCTCCAGGGTCTTTTGAACCTTCCTCTTCCTCCAGGAGGGCGTGTGGGAATTCAGAGGAAACAATTCTTCCAAAGTTCAGTCTTAACTGGGCATCCTGCACTTTGGTTTGCCCAACTGTCATCCTATCATTTCTGACTATTCTGTGACTTCATGGGGAGAACTAACTGGGTTTACATTCCTTCATCAGGAAACATCGAGACATTGGTCTTGTTTCTTCTTTCAGGGCTGCTTATGAAATGCAAGGCCCTTGAAAAGTAGGCATTGCCACTGTGGCTAACTAAGACATTTTTTCCTTCTGGAAGGTGTCCATGCTCACCTTCTGTTTTTCACATGGCTACTTCCACCACTGGAAGGTCAGTCCCTCTCAGGCTTCAGAACACTTTGAAATCACCTGTTGTCTCACCTTTTTGACTCCACACGGAGAATGGTTTTGTTTCTAAAGCCAGATTTGATCTACCTGGGTAATTCACAACAACCTCCCTATTCAGGTCTCCAGCCTCCATTAAATGAGTAAATTCCTTTTTGCTTTATAATACAGGACATTAAAGATCATGGGACTGTGCCATGAACAAATGGTGGGGGTGTGTCTCTTTTGTCTGCCTTAATTGTTTGGAATGTGACTTTCAATGCCCATTTATTAGAACCCTTACATACCTTTGTTATAGTATGGGCAAGAGGGTATGGAATGAACCCTTGTATAGATGAAGTATTTGTAGCTTCCCACTTCATGAATTTCAGTACTGCAAACGATTTCCCACAGAATTTACCGTCTTGTGTTTGTTTTTAGAGGTTCGATGTCACTTTGGTTTCTGAATCTTCATACTGTTCTCTTTTCTCCCCCGCTGGACACTATTTGGGTTTCTTTTGACGCATGTTATTTACCATTTCACAGCTAATACATTTTGGGTTGGATCACTTCTGTCTACCGAGCTGAGCTGAGAGCTTGCATGGGTTGTCTTCCAGTTCTGAGGCCTATTGTCCAGGTTTTGACAATTATTTTTCTCTGTGTGATTGATTGGCTTTATCTATTTGAAAATTCCTTGCTTAGTGGCCCTGGATAAAACCTACAGCACAATACTGAAAAGGAGTGGCTAGCATAGGTGTGCTTGTCCTCTTCCTGATTTCAGTTAACAGGGACCACTCTGTCCTCAGTAGGTATGGTGCGAACAGTGGGCGTCTCACAGCTACCCTTTCCTAGGTTGAGGAAATTCCCATCTGTTCCTTGTGTGTGATCATGAAAGGTATTCAATTTTGTCAAATGTTTTGAGGCTGGCATTGGTCCTACAGGATATGAGAAAGGGGAGAACAAAAACCCAAGTCTAGGTGTGGTGTGGTGTGTGTGTGTGTGTGTGTGTGTGTGTGTGTGTGTGTGTTTTAATGGCTTTCTGCCCCCAGTAATAGGTACTAAGTCTCCACTTCTTTTTGGCTGTTGTCCACAGCATTGCATTTCTCTCAAATGTCACTCATTTCCCCTCTACAGGTGGCTAGTCTCTACATACCTGCTAAGCCATGAAGGAGGGAGGAGGTTGGGGTGCTCATTCTTACCCTCGCAAATCAATAATTACACAGAAGAGATGCAATCCCTGACTGCAACAGAGGGACATATCGACATCTTCAGAACAATAGGAAAATGGAAGGAGGGGAAATCACTGGACAGAGCACCCTAAATCCAAATAAAACTTCAATCCCCCTTAGAATCGATGGTCTCCCCAACTCTGGAGGCCCGTCTCTACCCAAGCAGTCTGTAATAATTGTTCAGTTTACCATTTTTCAGTCTTTTGACTATTTTATCGGCCCATCAGCTTTCCCTTCATCTATTAAGGATCATTTCATTATTGTCCCTTAGTTCATAAAACGGGATGCTATATTACTTTCGTATGTTATACTACCCTTGGATTTGTGAGATAAACCACACCTCATCATACTGTATGCTAGGTTCCTTTGCTAGTATTTTATCCTGGATTTTTGTCTAATATCCAGGAAACATAGGTATGTCGATCTGTAATGTGTGTGTGTGTGTGTGGGTGTGTGATGACATTGACTTTGTTGTCTCTTTCACTTTGAAGTTTTGTTGTTACTTGGCACTGGAGCCAGGGTCTCATGATGAAGCCCAGGCTGCCCTTCAGCTGTGTTGTTGCATTCGTGGGTCTTTAACTCCTGACAATGCTCTTCTCTTGGCCTCCCTCATCAGTACCAGGTTCACAAGTGTGAGCACCGTGCCCAGCATTGTTTTGTTGGTTGTTATTTCATTTCCCGAAGGAGAAATCATTGGAAAGCACAAATAAAACAGTCCAGGCAAGTGTAAACTTCTGTATTTATCAGTGAAAGCAAGATATATTTGGGGGATTTCCTTCCACTTTCAATCCCTATTCCCGGAACCAATTTATCAAACATGCTTTGAAGATTCGGAATCTTAAGTCTTTTGATCAGCTATTTTAATTGCTCCGAATCTAAAGTTTATAGACTGACTAGTAAACATTTACTCCACAGGGCCCCTTCACTTCCTGAATAGCACTCCTGATTTACCTCATCACCAACTCACCTCCCAACTGTAATTTGCCAAGAGTCAGATCTCTTTAGCAGGTTAATCTCGGTTGCGCATGGGTGGAACCCCAGTCACCAGAAGGTAAGCTACAGAGACACATCAGGAGGGAAAACTAAACCCAGGTAGCGGTGCCACCTTTAGAGTCAGGGATGAGGAGGGGTGGCCAGGACGTCTGCTGATTTTAAGCTGGGAACAGACCCAGCACAGAGCTTAGAGTCTGCACTCCGGAGGCGCTAGGTGAAGGCTGGGGAGAAAGCACAGACTGGTTGCTCCGGTAAGGGACTGAGCTCAGGCGGGGGTAAACTTTCCCACGGCCCCTCTGGGCCGTGCGAGCGGGGCCTGCGCGGCCGGCGGGTCTACGCGGGGTCAGGCTCGGCGCCGCCCACGCGCGGCTCGTGGGAGAAGCGGAGCGGGCGCGCAGGCGGATGCTGGGCGCCGAATCCCAGGCCACGGGGTCGGGCTGCGGGAGCCGCTCCAGCGCTTTCCGCGGGGTTTGTCTCCTGTCGCTTCCCGTCTCCGGAGCCGGCCTCGCCGTGGGTGCTGGGAGCCGGGCGGGGCGCGGACGCAGGTAAGAAGCCGGCCTGGGCCTGGCGTGGGCCCGGGGAACCTGGGCTGGACGCACCGCCGCCTCCCGCCGGCCTCAGGTGACAAGCAGAGGCTCAACTTTCGCACCTGATGGCGGGGGCCTGGGCAGCCGCGCGGCCGGCGTGGCCCGGGTCTGGAGCCGGGTGGGGCGGCGGCGCCGGGGGCGTGGCGAGGAGCCCGCGGGGTGGGAGCGGGGGCTGCGCGCCGCGGGTCCCCGGCCGGTCTCCAAGCGCCAGGGCGAGGGCGCACACCCCTTTGGGCGCCCAGCTCCGCACCGACCCACTTTCTTTTGTCTGGTGCATTTCAGTCCTGGCGTGCCAGCTGCTTTTGTTGCAGCCCTGAGTCGGGACCATGCAGACTTTCTGCCAGGCTGAGGTGATGAGCGAGCTCTGAAGTGCATCTGGACCCTGGGGAGCCCACGGTCCCCAGCGGGGGGTGGGGTGGGGGAGTTATTATGAGCTTGATAATTAGCAGTAACATGTGGCTATTACCCTGTGCGTTTCCAGATAACCCTCAATATTTTTGTTGCAGCTAATAGTTTTAAGTGCACCTATAATAGCATTTATTAGGTAACTTCAAAGGAGCATGGTGTGGGCAGGTTACTTATTATCCCATTTTATAGACCAGACAGCTGGGGCAGCCAAGAAGAAAAGTGATCCTATCGAAACGCAGCAGGCTTTGTGGAAGCTGGTATTAGAACTTGTCTGACAGCGCTTTGCTTTGAATGATCCAGATGCTCTCCCAGCTCCAAGCAAAATTTAGTGCTGAGAGAGTGCCTGTGAGGGGAGGTTTTGTGCTGGCTCGTTTTATGTCAACTTGACACAAGCTAGAGTCTTTTGGAAAGAGGGACCCTCAGTTGAGAAAATGCCACCACCGGATTGGCCTGTGGGCAAGGCTGTGGTGCATTTTCTCCATGGAGGACTGAAGTAAAAGGACCCAGTCCATTGGGGGTGGCGCCACCCCTGTGCTGGTGGTCCTGGTACTATAAAAAAAAACAAACTGAGCAAGCCAAGAGGAGAAAACTAGGCAGGGTGGCACTCCTCCGTGGCCTCTGCTTCAGTTCCTGCCTCCAGGTTCCAGCCTGGAGTTCCTGCCCCGACTTCCCTGGATGATGTACTACAAGCCGTAAGATGAAATAAACCCTTTTCTCCTCGAGTTAATTTTGGTCATGCTGTTTCATCATAGCCGTAGAAAGCCTAACTAAGACAGGTTCTATTGTATTTGGCTCATTGCTAAAGATCTTTCTTTAAAAACGGAGTAGGCTCCTTTGAGACTCCCGCAGTAGTATTCCTGAAAGCAGTCCTTAAAAGTCCGAGTAGTTTCCATGGTTGAAAAGCACCGTGAGAGTCTTAGTATAGAGCAAAAAGCCTTCATCGTGCCCATGTTCAATCTTTCCTCTTTTGTTTAAGCATAGTACCCCTGGCAACCTAGAGACACTTGGTGATGATCACAGCAGAGATCCTCAACATTAACAAATGGGAGACCATACTCATGAAGGATTGAACATTTAGGAGAGACATCATTTTTGATGAAAATTAACTTATACAGTAATTGCATGCATCTTTTGTTGCTTTCTTATCTCCCTGCAGCTATAAACAGTTAACCAGGTTCCCTGGGGTTTGCCTTTAAATTGTTTTATAAATAGATCTTTTATTGCTCAAGTTTCCTCTCATTTATATTTGGTTTTTCAAAATAAAGTTTCTCATCTAAAAGTCAGACTTGCTTTCTATGTCGTATTAGCTAGAACATTTATGAATGTCTCTGAAGGCAGTCCTCAAACTCCTTTTAATAAGTAAGTCCCATATACCACGCAGGAATTTTTCCAGGCAGGTAATGCAGAGAATTGGTAATCATTTTTAATAGGCCTCTGTGATATTTTATGACACTCCTACATGTGTAATAATACTTTGTAGTCATATACTGCCTTTTCAGCAAGGAGCATAAAGCTAAACATTTTTACTTAAATTTTGCAGACTACACCACACAAATTTTACAGGACAGTTTGCCTAGTCTTAAAAGTTCTCTTTCCTTTAACCACCTCCACTCAGCTGTCTGGAAAAAGAGGAATAGTTGGAGAATGAAGTCATATCTAGAAAATCATTTGAACTGGGTGCTGGCTTTCATCTTCGAAGATAGTAAATTCTTTTCTCCCCTAAACATGCTGTATGGTTGAAGTTTTTAAAGAGACGGTCACCTAAGGAAGCTAAGTGTTTACTGGAATAGTACCGCTGCTATCCAAAGTTATTTTGACTTTTTGAGTCATTTTGCAGTCACCATAAAAGTGTCATTACCTTTGTAAGCATTTGCCTTTGTGTTTTGTTAAAACTCAAGAAACAAATTCAGCCTGAGAACTCTTTTATTTACCGAATTTGGAAGAATGGTTTTTGGCACGGCTGTCACACAAAGTTCTTCCTCAGTGTTCCACAGCTGCTGACCATGAAGGCAATTTAAAAGAACAATTTGGAAAACAAGTTAGGCTTGGGGAAGTAGATCAGTGCATGCTATGACATGTGTGAGCTCTTCAAGTTCAAGCCTCAGAACAGCCAAAATGCAAAATTTTAAATAATGACAGTATCAGAATGCAGCCTTCCTGGATGGCTACCCTAAGAGGAGAAATGCTTCCTTGTAGCTTAAATTCTATACCTGTGTGTACATTTATATGTTGTCAAGTATTTTGAGAAGAATTAATTTGCCTTGCAGTCTATTGATGACTCTTTCTGACACTGACTTTTTTTTTTACATTAAAATAGAATTTGTTTACACAGATCACATATCTTACCAGAACAGTGTCAGCTTGAGATGTATTTCATATAGAAGCTTGAAATTCCTATCAGTGAAACTATAATTTCTTGTAATAACTTAGAGCCAGACTTTGGTTCCATACTATATTTTCAGTGTAACACAAGGACAAAATGCTTTATATCTTAGGGCCTAGCACAGGAGCTCAGTCTTGACAGTGGTGTCCTTTACATTTTATTTAATACCTCTTAGCATAGATATTTGTTTTTTTCAATTTTCAGTATTATATTACATACTGTATTATTTATAAGTATATTATCATGTAATGTGATATATAAGTATATATCACATAATACACATACACACATATACATCTTTCATATATATGTGTGTATATATATACATATATGTATACACACACACACACACACACACACACACACATTATATCCATTTGTGTGGCTATAACAACTTACCTGAAACTAGATTCTTTATAAAGAGTAGGAATTCATTGTTTACACTTGTGAGTATTGGGAAGGCCAAGAGCAGGAGCTGGCAGATTTGCCATCTGATGAGAGTTCAGGTCTCTGCTTCTAAAGAAATGCTGTATTCTTGGCTGAAGTTAGAAGGATAGAAAGGGGCCTAAGCTAGTCCCTGCCAGTCTTTTTAATAAAACATAAGTTTGGAAATTAAAAATCTTCTAAAGCACAGAAGTGAGAAGGAAGCGATCATATGAAACAGATGGTTCTTAAGTTGTAAATTGGGAGGAATTTCCTTATATTAGCTCCTGCTGCACATAGGGAGTTGCTGATAAATAGAGGCCAAGAGGCTCCATTCTGCCCCTGCTGTGACATTCTCCTTTACATAGGACCTCTTCCTATCTGGAAAGTGGACAAATAGCCCTTGGTCTCTTAGCTTCTGCTCTATACTATGGGAACTGCTGGATTATTGTTTATCTCCTGTGCTCCCAGGAAGTTCCAGGAAGCAACTAGGGAGCAGTCTGGTTTGTGGAGGGCAACAAAATGGGGACCAGGTACAGAAAGAGCTCTGCTGGTTGTAATTTGTGTTTTGTTTTTTGTTTTAAATTATATCCGTTCTTCCCTGTGGAAATGGGTAGGCAATAAAAGGGTACGAGATGTCTCCTGTAGATAAAGAGCAGAGAGGGGAGAACCAGGTGAGCGAGAACCAGGTTGCGATGACCTGTGAGAATGGTCCCTACCGCTTTGTATATTTGGCACCTTGTTGACCACAGAGCTAGGCGGGTGGGTAGAAAAGTGACTGTGATTTCTTCGAACTGATTGTGTGATACCAAGTCTGGGCTGATCTCTCTCTGGCTGAACTTAAATATGTATCAGAAGGCAGAGAAATTAGGCAAAAGAGAAGAGCCTCAGAAACACTGCGGACAAAGAAAGATTACCACTGAAAGGAATTGTGATGTGGCATTAATTTTATAAACTTGATTGGGAATGGCTTCTTGAATTACTGTGCTGTGAGTCAGTAGTGCTCAGTCTTCCCAGATTTCCATAGAAAGTAGAGCATTTATCCTCTCCATTGCTTTCTAAGGTAGACATTTGGACATTGTTTTAAGAAATAAAAGCTTACTTTGAAAAAGAACTTTCTTTGCAAATCAATCTGATTTATGAGAACACTGCATGCTCTTGACCATGCCCCTCTCTCCCTCCCTCATAAGAATAGAAGATTGCACCATTCAATAAGTACGACACTAAAAAAAAAAAAAAATAGCTAGTTTTTTTTTAAAGTAATACTATCCTCTTCCTGTTTTTATCTTTGAGGTTTTAGTTTAAAACATATGGAAAGCATACTACTCTGCCATGGCTAATAGAAAAGAGGAAAATAGTGAATTTTCTGATGGATAGTTTAATAGAATTGTAAACAATTTTAATATATCCAGTAGCATATAGTCATCAAAGTACAGAATGTTGCGAAACCCAGACTTTGTTCTGTAATGGTGTCTCTAAAAAAAGCCATCTCTGTAGTTCTTTATGAGGCAAACTAGGCCAGCTTCTTTTGGTGATATTTGCTGACTCTTCTGGTGATGCCAATAAATGGTGGTAATAAAGCACTGTGCGTGGTCTGAGGACACGATGGCTTCGTTTCTGTCCTGCACGTGCTCACTTTCTGTTTCATTCATTAATTATGTTGCCCAGCACTAAACAGTCCTATAGGACAGCCAGCCCTCTGTTCAAGTGAGGTTCGTATCTTGCAATTCATCCAAAGTATTAGGGGAAAAGTGTCTGTTCTGAACCGGTCCAAACTCTTTCTTGTCGTTATTCACTAAGCTATGTCGTTTCACATAACATTTGCATTGTTTCAATATTATAAGTAACCTGTAGATTATTTATCACGCACAGGAGTATGTGTGTAGATTATACACAGATGGGATGGCATGTTACGTGAGTGAGTAGAGCCTCTTAGTGTTTGGTACCTGTTGGGGGGGGGCACTGGAATCAGTTTTCTTCAGATACCAAAAGGCGAAAATGAACCCCTGGGGGAGTTTGCCATTCAGCAGAAAAGGCAAAAACGTGGAGGAAGTAGTTAGCAGTGCCATCAGTGTTCGGAAAGAAAACCAGAAAAGGCATTTGTAGAAAACAAGAGAAGGTGAGACCTAAGTTTGAGAAGATTCATCCCCTAACAGAAGGGGGCGTTGAAGATGAGACTTGACAGGTGTGACAGAACTCCGGAATATAGGCCTTCCAGGGACCCGGGGCTTGCAGCAGATGGGAGCGGGTTCAGGGGAAGAAGGGACAGAAGGCTAACTTGCTGGACTGCAGAGCAGGTGGCTGCCAACCTGGGGCAGCTCCTACCTGCTCAGCAGAGAACTGGCAAGTGTCTGAAGGAGCACAAGAACACGATCCATTTTTCACCTTAAAGAAGGACGCCATGTTCAGTGTGGAGAATTAAAACGCTTCAGGTTTCGTAACACAAAGCTTCAATGGCTGCAGCCTTAATGGACGGCCTAGGACTTGTGAGCTTGCGCATCCGCTTGTTTATGGCATGCATGGGCTGCAAGCTCTGACCTCTGTCCACCTTGGTCCCTTTCTTCCTTTCTACCCTGTCCCTTCAGGACTCTGGAAATCCTTGTACTGAAGTTTTCAGACCAAACCCCGAGAGTGCTGGTTGTAGCTCTGAGTGACCTCGTCTGTGGTTGGAATTAATGTTTCTTGCAGAGGTTAACAGAAGTAGAAGCTTCTGGATATGATGATATGAAAGAGTCAACTACAAACAACTATCACCCTTCTAGATATTTAATTGAGTACCGTGACAGTGCTCTGGTCAATTTGCAGTAGAGGAGGAGAAAACTCTGGGAGTTCAAAGGAACAAGGTGTAGGGGAGAGGACTTACGGAACATAGATGCGTGACATAAAAAAACCACCTTGATATGGGACTGAGGTTGGCTAGGGACTTGCATTTTGTTGTTGTTGTTGTTGTTTGTTTTTTCGAGACAGGGTTTCTCTGTGTAGCTTTGGTGCCTGTCTTGGATCTCGCTTTGTAGCCCAGGCTGGCCTCGAACTCACAGAGATCCGCCTGGCTCTGCCTCCCGAGTGCTGGAATTAAAGGCGTGTGCCACCACCGCCCAGCCAGGACTTGCATTTTAATGTCCATGTCTACAAAAGATGAACCTGGAAGAATACATTATGCTGAGACTCCTAAGTAAAACCAAGACTAGAGGGCAACATTCTCATTTGAACAGCACATTTGGAGTGGGAAAGTAATCAACAGACCAAGAGGGATTATAAAGAAGTCTATGTTGACCTAGTTTTTCAAGCAGAAGTTAAGAAAATGTTTCATCTGAATATTCTCTTCATAAAGTTTGTTTTTAAAGTTCTTGTATAAAATTTAAATTACACATTAAAAAGAGTGTTATGAGTTCTGTATCTATAAGCCATCTTTAATAGTTATAAGCCTTCTGTTTCTTTTTTTCCCACTATATATTGTTTGTTTCTACATTATTTACTTACATCTGGAAATACTTGACTATTTACCTCCAGTCTGCAGATCTCTAATGAACAGTGTGACAATGTTGTATGCTATACCCAACAAGATTAACAGTTTTTATTATTATCCACTACATAGTTTATGTATTTGTATTCTCAAGTTATATATACATATCTATATTTAGAGTATATTTGTTTGATTAAAGATTCAAAAAAACATAGACACTGAATTTGATGGTTCTCTTTATCCCCTTCTCTCTGTGTGTCTCTGTCTTACATAAACATTCTTCTGTCTGTTGATTCTGTTCTTATTTGTGTATTATTATAAATTGAAATATACAAAGTGATTTGATGATAATTGTGTATATTATAGATGGTACATATGACATAGTATATGTAACATATATATATATGATATACACACACACACATTAACACTCTACCCTATTAACTGTATTCATGGGGCTATGCATCAACTGTAAAAGATATTCCTCCTGTCCATATCCCTTGACTGATACCTTACATCTCAAGTTTTTCCTCCCCCCCCGCCTTTTTTTTTGAAGCTGAGGATTGAACCCAGGGCCTTGCGCTTGCTAGGCAAGCGCTCTACCACTGAGCTAAATCCCCAACCTCTTTTCCTCCCTTTCAAACAATCTATTTTTGAGGGAAAAAAATCCCATATCTTTTATCCTGTAGAATTTCCTACATTCTGGATTTGAGTTATGTTGTCATTTAACACATTCCTCTGTTCTTCATATAGTACAAAAATTAGTTCTTCATATAGTACGAAAATCATATGCACATGATTAAGTTGGTTTAGACTTGTTTACTCTTAATTTTTTAAGGGTTCTTCATGAATGGTGCTGAAACCTTCCTTTGCACAGCACCAGAAGGCACATGATGATTGGTTTTTATGGCCAAACTGTGTCCCTCTTTTCAAGATCCAATTCTTGTTATTTTAGGACATGACTATTTGGATAAGTGACCTTTGAAAAGTTGATGGCATTGAGATTTGTTTTATAGTGTGGCCCTATTCCAGCCTAGTATCTTTATAGCAACATTTGTATACATAAGCAGATAGTATAGATACATACACAGATAGTCCATGTGACGCCAGACAGACATCAGTTCAACTCATCAGCACATTAAAATGAAATAATATCTTATATGTTTGCCTCTCCTTTCAGTGCCCCAAAAGAAAACACTAACAACTCCAGATGTGTATCAGACATCTTGTTGTATTGCAAGGTACTAAACATATGGGGTACTGCTTATACTCCATTGTTGGGAGTTACAGGTAGGAGGAATAGCAGTGTACATTAATGCAGTAGCTGGTGGCTCAGTGGTATGAGCACCGACTAGCAGCATAGGGAACAGATGATCTGCTCAAAGATAAGGCTTAGTGAAAAGTAGAGTGAAGCCGGGTGGTGGTGGCACGTGCCTTTAATCCCAGCACTCGGGAGGCAGAGGCAGGCGGATCTCTGAGTTCCAGGAAAGGTGCAAAGCTACACAGAGAAACCCTGTCTCGAAGAAAGAAAGAAAGGAAAGAAAGGAAGGAAGGAAGGAAGGAAGGAAGGAAGGAAGGAAGGGAGAGAAAGAAAGAAAGAAAAGAGAGAGAGAGAGAGAGAGAGAGAGAGAGAGAGAGAGAGAAGGAAGGAAGGAAGGAAGGAAAGAGAAAAAAGAAAAGTAGAGGGAACAATAGCAGTGCCAGGAGTTTTGAATTTTCCTTTTTGGGAGGGTGGTAGAATTAATAGATAACAAGCTCTTGCCTTACCAGTATGTTTATCTACCTTTTAAAAGAAGACTCTGTCTTGGTTAGGGTTTCTATTGCTGTGAAGAGACACCATGACCACGGCAACTTTTTAAAAACTTTTTATTTATTTTACATATCAGTCGCAGTTCTCCTTCCCTCCCCTCCTCCTGTTTCCCCTCACCTCCCTCCCACCCCACTCCCTTTCACTCTCCATAATGGGTGGCCTCCCATGCGGAGTCAGCAAAGCCTGGCACATCCAGTTGAGGTAGGACCAAACCCCTCCCCCCTGCATCAAAGCTGAGCAAGGCATCTCACCATAGGGACTCCAGAAGGCCAGCTCTTGCACCAGGGACAGATTCTGGTCCCACTGCTAGGAGCCTGAAAAACAGACCAAGCCACATAATTGTCACCCACATGGTCGGTCCCATACAGGCTCCCTAGCTGTGAGTCCCTGAGGTCCCATGAGCTCTGGTCAACTGTCTCTGTGGGTTTCCACATCATGATCTTGACCCCCATTGCTCACTTAATCCCTCCTCCCTCTATTCGACTGGATTCCCAGAGCTCAGCCCAGTGCTTGGCTGTGGGATCTCTGCATCTGCTTTCATCAGTTACTGGATGGAGATTCTATGATGACAATTAGGGTAGTCATCAATCTGATTACAGGAGAAGGCCAGTTCAGGCACCCTCTCCACTATTGCTAAGAGTCTTAGCTGGGGTTATCCTTGTGGATTCCTGTTGAATTTCCCTAGCACCAGTTTCTCCCTAACCCCATAATGACTCCATCGCTCAAGGTATCTCTTTCATTGCTCTCCCTCCCTCCCCCAACTTACCCATCCAGTTTCTTTGTGTTCTCATTCCCCCTCCCCTCCCTGCTACCCCCCCACCTGCCCAGTTTACCCAGGAGATCTCATCTATTTCCCCTTCCTAGGGTGATCCCTGCATCTATCTTAGGGTCTCCTTGTGAGCTAGCTTCTTTGGGGTTGTGGATTGTAACCTGATTATCCTTTGCTTTTCATCTAACATTCACTTATGAGTGAGTACATACCATGTTTGTCTTTCTGTGTCTGGGTTTCCTCACTCAGGATGATTTTTTCTAGTTCCATCCATTTGCCTGCAAATTTCATGCTGTCATTGTTTTTCTCCGCTGAGTCGTACTCCATTGTGTATATGTACCACATTTTCTTTATCCATTCTTTGGTTGAGGGGCATCTAGGTTGTTTCCAGGTTCTGGCTATTACAAATAATGTTGTTATGAACATAGTTGAACATGTGTCCTTGTGGTATGATTGAGAATCCTTTAGGTATATTCCCAAAAGCAGTATCTCTGGTTCTTGAGGTACATTGCCAATTTTCTGAGAAACTACCATACTGATTTCCAGAGTGGTTGTACAAGTTTGCACTCCTACTAACGGTGGAAAAGTGTTCCCTTTATTCCATATCCTCTCAAACATAAGCTATCATCAGTGTTTCTGATCTTAGCCATCCTGATTGGTGTAAGATGGTATCTCGGAGTTGTTTTGATTTGCATTTCCTGATGATTAAGGATGTTGAGCAATTCCTTAAGTGTCTTTCAGCCATTTGAGATTCTTCTGTTGTGAATTATCTGTTTAGATCTATAACCTATGTTTTAATTGGATTATTTGGTATTTTGATGTCTAGTTTCATGAGTTCTTTATATATTTTGGAGATCAGCCCTCTGTCAGATGTGGGGTTAATGAAGACCTTTCCCCATTCTGTAGGCTGTCATTCTGTCTAATTTACTGTGTTCTTTGCCTTAACAGAAGCTTTTCAGTTTCAGGAGGTCCCATTCATGAATTGTCAATCTCAATGTCTGTGCTACTGCTGTTATATTTAGGAATTGGTCTCCTATGCGAGTGCGTTCAAAGCTACTTCTCAATTTCTCTTCTATTAGGTTCACTGTAACTGGATTTATGTTGAGGTCTTTGATCCACTTGGATCCAGTGGGTGGCAGGGGTGGTGGAACAGCCTGCCTTCAGGACTCTTATGTGCTGATCAACTGCTGGGGCCGCACTGGGAGGGAGATGGGCATAATCTAGAGAGCAAGGGCTACCCAGGCAGGAGAGTGGTCACTTACCTCTCCCTCCAATTGGTGCAGGCGGTACCTGTGTCTCTGGAGGGTCCACTGATGGCACAGGGGATGGTTGGGTGGGACAGCAATTCTGATAAAGGAAAACATTTAATTGTGGTGGCTTGCTTACATTTCAGAGATTTAGTCCATTATCATCATGGCAGGAAGTAAGGCAGCATTCAGGCAGACATGTTGCCAGAGAAGGAGCTGAGAGTTCTTACATCTTGACTCGAAGGCAACAGGAAATGGCCTGAGAGGCTGCACAGTATCTTAAGCACAGGAGACCTCAAAGCCTGTCCCCACAGTGACACACTTCCTTCAACAAGGCTGCATCTACTACATCAAGGCCACACCTCCTAATAGTACCACTCCCTATGAGTTTATGGGGGCCAGTTACATTCAAAATACCGCAGACTCCGTTATCTAGAAGTAGCTTCAGAAACAAACAAACAAAAAACAACCTTTTGGCTTTTGTTCTGTTTATCAAAAAAAAGTCTCTTTACATCTATTTCCTTTGTTCTTAGAAAAAGAATGCTCAAGCCACATCAGTACCTCTCTGTGTTTCTGCCTTCTCACCTGAATTTCTTTGACCCATTAAAGATAATATATTCATCAAATGTGAGTGTGGCACACTTCAAACAGCTATTAACTTTTGACTAAAACTGTGCTTCCTCTCATTTCTGTATACTTAACATAGAGTACATATGCTTAGCCATTTTCTCTCTGAGAAGTCACCTGGGTGTGTGTGTGTGTGTGTGTGTGTGTGTGTGTGTGTGTGTGTGTGTATGTATGCGCACGTACACATGTATGTGTGCATGTTGGGGGAGGGGCATTTCATTTCACTCTCTGCTCTACAGTTGCTGTTGAGTGGGTAGGGAGGTGAGGAAGATGTGAAAGGTGTTGGGAGAGGAAGAAAGGATATGGCCAAATTATATTATAAAAGAATGTTTTAATGACAAAATAAAATTCACTTTATCCAGTAAATGACACAGAAATGTTTTAATGCCAGTAACAATATGGAATAAAGCTAGAATGGGCTACTTGAGTTTTATTCACTGTAAGTCCAATGTCCAAGACATAAACTCCATTCATTCTTTTCAGAAGCTTGCTGTCTTGAGCAGAAATACAAATACTCTGGTAATCAATATGTTTTATTCAATGCTTTCAGAGAATGGTCTTAAAGATCCTGAGTTTTCAAACTAACTTCTTCCTACAGCATTTTATTTTATTTTGCTTTAGATTTTTTTTGATTTCCATTCATTATTCCAGTGTTTATATTCATATTCATTCATTTAACAAGTGTATCCTTTGTTTTACATTTCTTTGATACCCTTTAGTCAAAGGCAGTATTTCTTAATTGAAAAAATTTAAATATTGGGAATAAGAAAAAGGCTAAATTTATTAGAATGACAGCATTTCAGTGAAAAAAAAAAGCATTTGAAACTGTTGAAGAATTGTGCGTAGTATAGTGTTTCACTGTAGGGTCTTAGGTGGGGAATACTTTCTTCATTTACAGAGAAGACATTTAAGAATCCAAAGGTACACATTTTCCCCTATGTGACATTTATTGTCTTCCTTTTGTGTGACTCTAATTAATAGATGATAAAAACAGATTCTCCTCAGTTTTTAAAAAGTTGTAAAAGTTAGTTAGCTATTATCAGTAAATAGCACCAACTGCATTAAAATGTGTTCCTGAAAACAAAACTTGTAAAATTACCATATAGTAATGTTATAGTTGGAATAGGAAACATCCCCCACAGGCATATGTAGGAAACACTAGGTTCCTGGCTTGTGCTGCTGTTTGGAGAGATAGTGGACATTTATAGGCATGAGGTATAGCTGAAGTGCACATAAATACAAGTATATACACACTAGTTTCAAAGACATATATCAGTACCTTATTAATTTTGCCTATATTTACATGCGTTACTTTCCCCATAAAATGTAGTCTATGAAGTATGAGAATGTGGTTTATACTCAATAGTTTCCCTCATCTTTGAGATCCATTTCTTTTACCAAGGTGTCGCAGCACTTAAAATGGATAGCACTAATCAGGGTGTGAAACTTGCAAAACGTTTGCATCTCTTCAGTGATATTTTATAATCCCTAAAGGTATCACCCGGTTTGGAAGACAGCAGGGGGCTTTCGAGACTTCAGTGCCTGAGCTGCAGCGGGGGTGATTTATAAGGATAAAAGAAAAGAGTGACAGTCAACTTCAGTTGAAGAATATAG
Source organism: Onychomys torridus (assembly GCF_903995425.1). Lineage (NCBI taxonomy): Eukaryota > Metazoa > Chordata > Mammalia > Rodentia > Cricetidae > Onychomys > Onychomys torridus. Next base: position 29,016,380 of record NC_050457.1, on the reverse strand, counting down.
TTTAGACCCTGTTGGACAGAGGAGGAAATTCATGGGAGTTACAAGTGTCAGATTCATATGATTGTTTTTCATTGTCTTAGTTTCATTTCCTGTTGCTATGACAAGCACCCTGGCAGAAGCAACTTGAAGGAGATGGGGTCTATTTTGGTGTACAGTTCCAGAGAGATGCAGGAGCAGGAGCAGGAGCAGGCTGATCACATCACATCCACATTCACAAAGCAAAGGGACAAGAGGGTGTGCGGCCATGCTGGACGGCCTTAAGGCCTGTCCCCAGCGGCCCACTTCCTACATCAAGGATCATCCCTTAAAGGTCCACAACCTTCCCTAACAACACCATTTGCTGTGCTCAAGGGTTCAACACATGAGCCACATTCATTAAGGTTAGTTGTGAATTGTGTAATGAATGCCTAAGAACTGAGGAATTCCAGGGAGATAGCCGAGGACCAGGAAAAGTGGAGTAGCTCTAAGGGAATATTGTAGGCTGGGTTTGGTTTGGCTTTTCCTCAACAGAAGTTGGGGTACTTTCTAAGAAAATATTTGACTCTGGATACCAAAGGAACTGTTAAGATTGACTTCATCAGTTTCAAACCCAGAAGTGTTTAACCTCAGCAATTACTGGAGAAGATTAAAGACTCCATAATTCAGGATTTGGACAGTTGTAGAGTTAATAAATTAGAAGCTTTAGTCACTGCAGCTCCTGGGCCTAGAATTATAAAGCTGGTGGTTTGGAAATAACCCAATTCCTTCTCCTGTTTGTGCAGATGAAGTATTTGATATCTTTGACTTAGTGGAAGCCAATGTATAGGGAGCTTAGGTAACAAGCCAGTTCACTCTAAATAGTGCATGTGCTAAACTATTTATTGAAATAAGCAGGAGCCATAAATTCCCAAAGAAATTAGACTTAACTGAGAAATTACCTTCAGTTCTGTTTAGTAGAGAGTGGTTTTTGTGTTTCAAAAACCAATTTGTGATTGTAACTTTGGAAACTGATTGCTATACATCTTTGTAATTTATCACAGGTTGATACCAAGTTCGATTTTGTTAATTCATGGCCATGGGTTACTTCGGTTGAGGTGCTTTGTATTGCAGGTCTTCTGTGATCAAAGCCAACACTAGGGTTCAAGAGTAGTGGAATGGGCTGACGTACTATTAATTTTACAAATTGACCTTATCTGTAAGCCCATTTCCAGCAGAGTCATCATGTATGATGCCCTGTCCAGTAAACAGCCACTGGTTCAGAGCCCATTTTGCAAATCAGTTGTGGAGTACCTCTTAGGTTCATGCATCCCATATAGTGAGATCTCACTAGCATTAAAAAATGTTACTCTTTAATATCCACTGTGGGCAGATTTCTTCTCATTTCATAGAGACCTTCCAGTAATACAACCTTTAGGTGATTGACTAGCCTACAGATTAATGCCTACAAATATATCATAGTGTTTACAAGCAAAAATAAATATATTGAGCTGCTTAAAAACAAAAATTGATCAGCCATGGTTTTATACATTTAGAACCATGTCTATAATGGAGACTAAGGCTGGAGGCTTGAGTCCAGAAGTTCAAGACCAGCATGGGCATCACAGCAAAACAAACAAAAACTCCAAACCCAACAACAACAATAAAAATTGGAAATGGTGTTGCTCTGCAGAATGATGAACTGAACAGATCACTTACCCATTTTGTTTATAAATTTATGTGCATTACTCTTTTCACATACATGCCAATCTTACCTCACTTGACTTTAATCTTATTTTTAAAGAACTGTATTGGTAATAAGGAAGTTCCAAATTCCTTCACATGGAATTATACCTGTGCCAATGTTGGTATTTTACCATATAGAGTAATAGTAGTCAAAGGTAGACTAAGGATTCAAGTCTTTATGGGGATTGTAATTGCAGAGCACAGTATTACAGAGAGTTATAGCCTAAGCAGTTAACTAATGTGTTTTTCACAGAGGCTGATTTGTCCTTCTTAAACATTTTACAGGATATAATTGGGCAGTCAAGTGTGCATAGGGAAGCTCTTGGGGATCTCTGCTTTTTGTTAAGTATAGTTCTCCAAACGCGTTGCTAAGACCCATTTAAGAAAGCAGGTAATGTTAAGGTGTGGTTTGCCCTTTTCATGGTTGCCGTTATCACTGGACACAAAGGCAGTGGTGGAGAAGTAGAGCCCCAGGCTGGTGGACCTTTTGGTCTTCATTGCCACAGACATGCACTTAGAAATAGTTTACTGAAACCATCAATGTTGTTGATTTTATTTTATCTTTATTCCTAAATATTTGCAAAGGAAGGAGGAAGAACTTGCATAGCCTCTCTGCAGTCTGTGAAAAGCTGGTAAGACCCCTGAAGGAAAGCCTTGTGTTTCAGTGGAGAGCTGCTGTGCACCCTCCTCACTGTGAAACACGTTTACTGAAGTGACTGGCAGGCGGCATGTGTTCAGAGATGAACATTCTCATACATTTGGTACGCGTGACAAAGTTTGATCTTCAAGTTAAAACAAGAATTCATCACCTTATGGCCTTTACTGTTGTCCTGTAATGAAACAGTATTGTTACTGAGGTTGATGGTAATTTTCATAAATGATTTTTCAGTATTATACAACTGACATGTTCAGCATTTGAGAGACGTAACTCAGTGAAGTAATATTTCCCAAATGTGCAGTGCATTCAAGAAGTGTCAAACATTATAGTATCAGGACAGGTAGTGAAGTAAACAAGTACCAATATATGTATGAGTATGAGTACTCTGTATTAAGAAAACCGTAAAGCCATGTGACTGCTACCCAAAATGTTTAGACAAGTTCTTTACCTAGTTCTCTATCTCGTTTAAGCCAATAATCTTAGCATCTCAGGTGCTGAGTTGGAGATGGATTTGAGTTTGTGTCCAACACATTAGTTGTTCAAAGGCTACCCACTTTGTTATTAGGTTGGGTTTCAATGTTTCAGCCTTCCTTTTAACATAAGTTACTGGCCAGAAGCCATCTCACTTTTATAAATAGATTGCTAGTAGATAGCCATCTGTTGCTTCCCCTTTCAAGTTCAAATTAGTATAAACACAGCTGTACATCTTTCTACTGTGCTTTCCTTGTCCATATTTTCAGGAATTAAGTTTAGTTCTTCTCACTGATTGGTCAAACATAATTCATAATTTTTATTGGGGAAAAAAGTGTAAGGAGCCGTGTGGGATGGCAACCCAGAGTAACGAGTCTCTCTCAACCCTCGACAGAGAAGCTTTCTTCAGGAGAAGGAGGTAAAAATGAAGACCAGAAAATCATCAAATTGAGGAGATTTAGAGACCATAGAATTCTCAGCCCTAAATGGGCAATTTTTTACCATACCCCTACTCTCAAGGGATCATATAGAAGAGGGGAGAGAAAGATTGGAAGAGCCAGGGCTGGTGGATGACAACAAGGAAGTTGTCAGTGGTTTTCAGACAAAGCAGGAATCCACAGCAGTTGTGATAGCAGGCACAAGGCCAGTGCAAGCCCAAACCAGACAAAATTCCAGCCTGGAAAGCTGAGGCGGACATGAAGTTCTCCCCTCCCTAAAGAGCTATTGGCAACTGATTGCTGCTAGAAGAGAGAGGGTTAGTTTCCTTTAAGGGGTGGTCCCTGGTAGGTCTACCAGGCTTTAGTGGAAGGCCACTCATACAAAAGTATATGGACAGCACAAATTGGAGTGGATGGATTAAAAAAATAAATAAAAGGCAGTAGGGAAGGGGCACATAGATGTGGGAAGATTGGGGGAGGGAAGTAAGTATCAGAACATACTGTATGAAATTCTCAAAGAATCAATGAAAAGATAGCCAAACTTAATATAGGCCTTTAAAATTTTGACACTTTCAGATCAGTGTGTTTATATAACTTACTGAACACATCATCTTGATTCTGTGAAAAGATAGAGGAATGTGAGGAGCTCTCACCTGCATATTGTTTGTCTGATTTCCATAGATTTTTGCTGTGAATTTTCAGGGTCAGATACTACATTCGATTATGTGACTCTGGAATGAGTATAGTATGCTTTTTAGTAATTCAAATAGGTAAGAAAAAACAGAAATAAAAATGATAGTACGTGATTCCTTCTTTGGAGATGTGTACAGAAGACAGAAGAAAAGGAACTGCATGTTCTGAAAGTCTGTCCTATAATTAAAATTGATTGACATCATCCTTAAAAGTGAGAACTGCTGGTTCACAGATGCCATAAAGAAAGAAAATGATATAGCAGACATTAGAAGATAGAAAAGCATAGTCTCTAGGGAACTATGCAAATATCTGTATTCAAAAAGTGTACAGCCAAAGTTATGAGGAGGACAGTAAGAGAGATTTGCACAAATGTGACAGGAGAGTTAATTGGTAAAAAAAAAAAATATGGTGACTGTAATTTTGACTTTGTAGTTTTTGCAGTAATTTTTTAGATTAAAGATAATATTAAATTGAAGCTTGAATTGCAGATTATAGATTCAGAGAGAGGGGAGGTAGACAAGAAGTCCTACCCAAGGAACTGTTGGCAAATGATAGCTGTCAGGAGAGTTGTGTCAGGCCTTTTAACATGGTGACATGATCATCTTCAAAGTCCTACCCTAGAATTGTGTGATCCAGTTATATAAAACAAATTCTGAAGATAATCTCACAATGCTTTAAGTTTATGATTCTGTGTTGGCCCTCATTCTTAGCTATATGTGGCTCCATGTGGCCCATAGGTCACAGGGTGGACCCATATACACCATTTTAGGTATTAGGTTTCACCAGTTATGTTTAGCTCTTTGTAATCTTATCACACATATAGGTAGATGCCATGTGACCAATCACAGTCAGATGCTGAGGAGTTCTGTTGCAAGGATTTCTTATGCTACCAAAAGAGCCTGTTATAGTTGGGTTTTGTTTGCTTTTCTTTTCTTTCTTTATTTTTACATAGTAGGAGGCCTGGCTTATATTCTGAATGTCAGTGTATTAGATAATGTTCTATTGCTGCAAAGAGACACCATGACCAAGGCAACTTATAAAAGAAAGCATTTAAATGGGGGCTTGCTTACCGTTTCATACATGGCACTGGAAAAGCAGGAGAGAGCTTAAATGTCACCTACAAGCAGGAAGTAGAGAAAGGAAGAAAGATACTGGGCTAGCATGGGCTCTTGGAACCTCAAAGCCCAGCCCAATTAACACACTTCCTCCAAAAAGGCTACACCTCCTAATCCTTCCTAAACAGTCCACCAACTGGGAACCAAATATTCAAAGCTATGAGCCTATGGGGGCCATTGTTATTCAAACCACCACTGTCAATGTCTTCACCCTGTAACAGATTACATATTGAGTTTATTAATATACAAGTTTTCTTTTTCTTTTCTTTTTTTTTTTTTTTCTTTTTCCTTCGAGACAAGGTTTCTCTGTATACCAGCCCTGACTGTCCTGGAACTCACTCTGTAGACCAGGCTGGCCTTGAACTCACAGAGATCCACCTGCCTCTGCCTCCCAAGTGCTGGGATTAAAGGCCTGCACCACCACCACCCAGCCCAATATGCAAGTTTCTATGTTTTACCTAGAACAGAAAAATTAGATTCTCCTGGATTGTGGCCCAGGGACATGCAGTTCAATACACTCTCCTTATATCGTACCTTTGAGGAAGTAACACTGAAATATCAAGGATGAGGAAAGAGACAACTCTTCAGAAACCTGGGGCGAGAGCTAGAGTTGTGCTGTCCAGTAGGACTGTGCTACCAGTCACATCAGTGAAGCCACATAAGAGTAAAAAAGAGAGAGATGGCTCAGCTTAGGTAAAGTGTTGGCCATGCAAAGGCGAGGGCTTGCATTTGGATCCCCATGCCCCATATAAAAGACCAGGCATGGAAGTATGTGCTTGTAATCCCAGCCCCAGGGAGACAGACACAAGAAGATCCTGGGGGCTTTCATCAGTAAGCTCCAAGTTCAGTGAGAGACCCTGCCTCAAAAAAAAAAAAAAAAAAAAGAAAAAAAGGCAAGGGGCTGGTGAGATGGGCCACTAGGTAATGGGCACCGTTCTCTAAGCCTGACAGCCGGAGTTAAATTCCTAGAGCCGCACAATGGAATGAGAGAGCTGAGGATACAAAGTTGTTCTTTGACCTCCACATGTGCTCTGCTGGCACATATATGCCCACACAGACATGCACATGATGAATACTGCTTAAAAAATTAGTCAAAGACTAATAGAAGAAGATGCCTGATATGGACCTCTGGCCTCTACATGCTCATGCACATACAAATGTATACGCATAATACACTACACTGCACACACTACACATTCAAGCACACATACCAAATAAAATAGTGAAAAAGAAACAAGTTAAATTATCTGTATAATATACTTTACTAATATATTACATTTTATAATCTAAAAATTTTTGCATATTTCTCATTCTTATTTCTACAAAGTCTTCATTATCTGTTGTTATATAATCTGGATTGGCTACATTCAAGTACTAAGTAACCTCATCTGACTAGTAATTATCTATAGATTCGCACATATGTATTCTGAATGAACTGCCGGTACAAAGGCCCCAGTGCAGAGTCTTAAAGAGATGTTCATTTGACATCTGAACGTTGAAAACACTGGTCTAGATCTTTGGAACAAGATCAAAACTAGATCTTTACGTTTGAAAGTCAGTAGTAGGGAAGAGTTGTCACAATACAGTCTTCAGTAGTTGTCAGCAAGGATGGACTGAAATCTTTTGTTGTATGTCACTGCACCTTAAGGGGACATGGACAAATGTCTGAGAGGGATATCTTCCTAGTTGATTTTGGTGTGAGGCTTCCCTGAAGGTTCGGCTCCTGGCTGAGGATCACTAGGTAAAAGGAGTTGAGGATGAAGGAAGTTAAGGGTATTGAGGGGAAAAGGAAGCACTCGGGGTGGTAGGGGGTTTAGACAAGGAAAGTGGGTACTCCAGCAATGCAGGAGGAAGAGGGGGAGATTTTACAGATCCTACTCATTGTCATTGATGTTGCATGGGCTCCAGTGGGTTCTAAAGATGAGTTAGTTCATGGAGGCAGAACTGTGGCCTAGCTGCTGGAAGATCAGGACTGGATTGACTGGTAGAGGGACGGACATGCTGAGCCTGCTAGCCAGGGATGGGTTTGGTTGTTTTCTCTGTCTTTGGAAGCAGAGTCTTTTTATGTTACCCAGGATGGCTTAGTACTCACTGTGTTGCTTAGACTCAAGTGCTCCATCTTGCTTAACCCCCCACCCCAAGTGGCAGGATGATACAGTTCCCATCATGCATAACTATTATAATTTAATTCTTTCTACTTGCATATTGTCAAATCTATAGGTTCTTTCTCCTATTGCTCTCACAGCTGATGAGGTTTAGCTAATTGTGTGTATACATTACCATATACAAATAGTCATTTTTGTTTTAACCACGTCCTAGAATTAGAGGTTTACCTAGTCCAGGCTCTTGGTTCATTGTAGAATGGTAGGATTTCCGTGAGTTGTGCCTATGTACATCATTGCTCAATGTTCCTAATGCCCTTTTGATGTGCCAAGGATGAGACTTACTAATCTGTTTATAGCACCGTGGGCACCTCTAAGGCAGAAAGTAAAACAACTCCTCTTCATGTTCTCAGAGCCCAGCATGTGTTAGGCTTTCAGTAAATAGTGTATGAAAAGATCTAAGAGCATCGACAGAAACATCTCAAGTATAAAGACAGACTCGTGACTGAGGGGCCTATTCTGAGCCTCACCACTTGCATCATCAGAGGATGTAGTAAACCGCTCTCCTGGGTGTCATTTAAAGAAGTGACTGCAGTCTGATAAAGATTATCTTTTGTATTATTTTTCAAATTGAAATTAGATTCTCCCATACAATACACCCCCACCACAGTTTCCCCTCCCTCCACTCCTCCCATCTCTCCCCCCCCCCTTCCTTCCCGCCCAGAACCACTCCCCCTCCATTTCCTCTTCAGAAAAGAGCAGGACTCCAAGAGAGGACAGCCAAAGGGCAAAACAAGATACAATAAGACAAGGAAAAGCCCTCCTCTCTAGGCTGGACAAGGCTACCCAATAGGAGGAAGAGTCCCCAAAGCAGGCAAAAGGGTCAGAGGTACACCTGCTCCCACAGTTAGGAGTCCCAGAAAAGCACCAAGCTAACAGCCATAACATAGACACAGAGGACCTGGTGCAGACCCTTGCAGACCCTGTGCTTTCGATTTCAGTCTCTGTGGGCCATGTTCTCCTATCCACCACCACTTTAAAGTAAGTACTTCAATTTCACTAAAAAGTAAAGCATGTATACTTAAATTTTAATCCTGAACCTGTATTTTAATGCCCTATCTTAAAACATTTTATTGAAAAAAATTATGCAATATATATTTTATCATGTTTTCCCCATCCCAGTTTCTCCCAGATCCTCTCCAATCTCCTACCCATCCAATTTCATGTTCTTTTTCAAAACCAAAAATTAAACAAATAAGAAACCCACAAAACAACCCCACAAAAAATGAAAAATCAAGATGAACAATGAATATTTATAATTTGTCATGATTTGTTTTTGAAAAAAAATTACATTTAATTATTTACTTGTTTTATGTGTTTAAAGGGAGGGTACAGCTGCCGCAGTGCTTTTGTGGAGGTCAGAGAACAACTGATTCTCTCCTTCCACCGTCTGGGTCTCTTGCATCAAATAGTCTTGTGTTGATGCAAGCAATCATCTCTACCCACTGAGCAGTCCACTCATAGTTCTTAAAAGCACTGCAGTGATTTAGATTTTCTCTTGGTCTGTGGCTTTAAAAAAATATCAATAGTGAGAGACATAAAGCATTGTAGAAAGAAAATAAGCTGGCAATCACTACATAATGTATTATGATCAAAATTGAATGGAATGTTCTATGTCAGACATTTTCTAAAATGTTCCTTGCCTAAAACATGCTAACTAGCAAATAGGTACCTATTTCAGCTCACAAAACCCACTGCAGGGTTTTTCCACAAAGGAATGTCCCTCAATGTCATCTGTTGGGATTCCAGAGAAAGCAGCTCCAGACTCCAGGGTGTACTGTACTCTCTACAGCATCCATTTGGGACCTTATGGAATGTTACAGCTTTGCTCATAATGGGCAGTGAGACAAAAGCATGTTGTATCTAGACTGGAGGGATAGGCATGTCCACTCAAGTGATCTAGGAAAGGAATTTATCTATGGAAGATTTAAGGAATTCTGGCTCAGAGCCAGGGTCAGTTTTTTAAGTGTTTGGGGTATCATCCCAAAACGCCTTTATCAGTGCTAGTGGGGAGTGTTGAAAGTTCCTGCCCAGGTTTAATCCTGCTGTCCAACCCTGTAGCTGCCTGTATCAAAGAGGACTCCAGACACCGATTTTGGGTCAGGGCACAGCTTAGGGGAGCTGGAGTCTCTAGTAAAAGATGGTTTTTCCTTCTCTTCTTGTAACTTCGGCTGTATGGGTTTAGAAATCAGACCTATCTGATGCAGCTTGTCATTCTGAAAATTATTGCTGTTCCCACAGATGAAAAGAAGCGAAGAGGCAACAAGCAGACAAACCAGTGAAGAGCAAATAGGTAGTCTTCGCTGTTGGAAATGTAGACAATGTATTGCCAGTTCTGGGTGCTTCATGAATTATCTTGAGACTCGAGTGATAGAGGTGAGTTTCTCCGGCTTCAAGAGTTTCAGAGTGTAGAAACATTGGAGGCACACCCATACACAAACACCTGCTCCTCCACACCTGAAGGTATGACAAATACCTTTAAAATCTGATGCATTTCAGTGAACAAAAATCTAAATTTTCTCACTCCATCATTTTATTAGATATAATTTGTACAGAATAAAACTTGTTTCCAGCTTGATAACTTAATTAGCTCTAATAGGAATCAATTCAAGATACATATTTCCAGGACCCCAGAAGTCTGTTTTGCCCCTTTCAGACAAGACATTCTCCCACTCCAAGGCACCTGCTCTAGTGCTGTGTATCCAGAAGCTGGTATCGCCCATCCTTGACATCCCTTCAAATGAAATAAAATCACATACGTTCTTTTTGACTTGTATTTTGCCCAGTATCAGATTTGACAGTTTCACTTATGTGCCGTGTGCAGCAATTTGTTGAATTCTGTGTCACGTGGGAATGTGACAGTTACCATTTATGAGTGTGACAGTTACCATTGTTTTCTACTGAGGGACCTTTATACATACTCCACTTTTAGATTATGTGTGTTTATTGTTGTCTTAGGCTATGGAAATGTATACAAAGGTCTTTTTCTTGTTGTCATTATTCTAGATGTGTACATGAAGATGAGTACCTTAGCTACAGGGTAGATGTACTTTTAATTTTTTAAAGAAATTGCTGCTAGTTTTCTAAAGTGAGCATTCACCATCAGTAACAGTGTCAGAGACCTTCAGTTGCTCTAGAACTTCTTCACTGTGGTTTGTCCATTCAGGCAGATGAGCAGTGGCATAACATTAGAATTGCTTTGCATTTTTTTGTTAGCTAATGATGGAAATCACTTTTTTATACGTTTATTGATCAAAGACATTTTAGAGTTATATTGTTTATGTTTATATTATTTACATTTTATTATTTATTCATTAGCATAACTCTCTGAGGAAGATAATCTGTTATAAATTTAAGAAGACTGAGACACCAAGAATAAGTAATGTTGCTCAAGTTCACAATGTGTCTAGGCAGTGAGTCTGGACAGGTCTAGGATACTAGGATGCATGGGGATAAGATGTGGAAGGGAGGGATGCAGAATGTAAAACAGGTTCTAATTCTTGAAGATCTTTAAGGCAGGTCCATGTAGCCTGATCTGAGAGTGGTGTGGTATGGGAGCAGGCTAGTACCTGTACTGGTGCCTGTACTAGTGCCTGGTGAAAGGCTTCCCAGAAAAATCTGAAAATACGTAGACATACATGTATACATGTATATTTAGCTATTTCAGAAATGCAATTTGTGAACTGTAAAATCTACCCATTTTAAGAATATAACCTGCCAGGCGGTGGTGGCGCACACCTGTAATCCCAGCACTTGGGAGGCAGAGGCAGGTGGATCTCTGTGAGTTCAAGGCCAGCCTAGTCTACAAAGCAAGTTCCAGGACAGCCTCCAAAGCTACAAAGAAACCCTTTCTTGAAAAAAAAATATATATATATAACCCAGGCTGGGTGGTGGTGGTGCACACCTTTAATGCCAGCACTCAGGAGGCAGAGCCAGGCAGATTTCTATGAGTTCGAGGCCAGCCTGGGCTACAGAGTGAGTTTCCGGAAAGGCGCAAAGCTACACAGAGAAACCCTGTCTCGAAAAACCAAAACAAAAGAATACAGCCCAGTAATTTTTCAACTACCATCACCAAACAGTTTAGGAACTTTATAACATCCAGAAGTTTCTCATGCCCGTTTGTCCTGCTGCTGGCCCCAGCAGCTTCTAGTCTGACTTTTGTCTCCGTGGATTATTTGTGTAATGTATATGTGTATTCTTTATAAAAGTCTATGTAAGCTATTGAAGCTGTCTTACAGAATAAAATATATTTATATGAAAATTAGAGTTACACTAATTTTTCATATACTAAAATGTATCTGGATAAGTTGCTACTAGAGAAACACAAAATATTCAGAAGTATTAAAATAAGAAATAAAACATTTTAAGATTATACTAGTAGATGAAAGACACTACCCAGGTAATCAGGCCAGAAAGAATATGAAGAAATCATTGAAAAGGTAAAGGAATCACATGACCCAGCAATCATTTGAACAAATATCAGTTGCCTGTGTTCGTGGTGGCCCCTGCATTAGCACAGGTGATGGAAAAGAGTCCAAACCCATTTACCTATTATAGTTCTGTAGTGAGTGTTGGAGTAGTTTTTAGCTCTCTTCCCAAAACTCTGCATTCTGATACCTGCCCCTCGACAGGTGTCAGGCAGCAACCACCGATCTACAGCATCTTTGTTAAAACCAAGGACAGCTTCAACTCTGACTGAGGGTCTGTGCATGAGGACATAACAGACAGGGTTATGTCATCTCTGCACACTTATAGGACTGCACACTTACAGGAGGCACTCCTCTAGAGTCGTGTGATGTTGAAATGCACAACAAAGGCGGTATCTGGTCTTGGGGATCCCCCCATTCATCACCAACCAGCAGCCCTTTTTTCTGGGTATGGGTTATTTAATTCCTAAATTTCCACTGATGGTAATCCTAGCTTTTATGATGTGTCTTTGCAGCACTCATTTTATCGTTTGTGATCTTGTGTTCTTCACATTGAACTTGCACACATTCTGGGCCCTGTTCTCCCTCCCTCTGTACACACACTGACAGCAGTCACATCTATACGCATAGTGTCAGCAGAATTTAACAACTATTTAGCAGTTTGTCAAGGTCACATAGTAAACTACAATGCAAGGATCTGGGCCCAGTCAGTTGGGCTGAATTGTAAGCTTCCTGAGTTCCTATGTACGGAATCTGGAGGTGAGGCTTTTAAGGTAATTAAGGGAAAATAAGTCATGGAGATAAGACTAATCCAGCAGGGCTGTGGATAAAGCAAGAGAGAATGTGGGAGGGGAAAGGAGAAGGTAGTTTTTAGTTAGCTGTCTGCAAGACAGGAAGAACCCTCACTGAAGGCCAGATAATTGGGTGCCCTGACTTTGGACATGTAGCCTCTAAAACAATACAAAGGCATGTTTCTGTTGTTTAGTTTCTTCAGTTTATAGAATTTTATTATGGCAGCCTGAGCGGATCCACCACAGGTCCTAAATTATAGGTACTGGAAATTTGAGACCAATAGAAGAGTGATTTATCTGCCCTTGTGAAGTTTCCAGGATTTATCACTCACTATTAATATGGTATTCATACCATATTAATATAATCAATTCTTTTATAATTGTAGATCCACTATAATAAATATCAATAGTTTAAATGTTTGTTTTAATATTGAATTTTTATTCTTTACCTATCATAGAAATATTAGATATTAGTCAATCAAAGAAGTGTTCAGTTATCTGTAGAATTGGTAAAAGGAAAAGTATAGGGCAAGGTAAGAATGGGAGATTGACAGAGTTCTAAACCTGTCTTCAAGGAGAAGGCTTCCTCAGGAACCGAGTAAGTGAAGGCAGAGTAAGACACTGAGCATGGAAACCTTGGGCACCAGCACGTTCAAGTCCCTGTGGTCCATCCCCAGCACCAAAAGTGGTTGCTGTATTGGTGCTCAGGGTTAAAGGGGGCTTACCAAGATGTAAAGCTGGAAAGATGGGCCGTGGCCATTTTTTAAGTCAAACTAAAAAGTTTGATCTGTGCCACAAGAAACGAGAAGTCACTGAAGGGGGCATGCCATGGCCTTTGAATTTTACAGAGGTCTTCTTGATTGTAGTATGAGGAGTGTGTAAAGAAAGGAAGCAGGCATGGGTGCATGTGCCTCTCTCCCCTCTCCCTCCCTCACCTCCAGCTCCAGCTCCTCGCCTCTTCTCCTTCTGATCCTTTGATGAGAGCTTTTCACTCTTGAAATAACCTTTCAGGGTACACATTTAAGAACAAAGTCCAAAGAATTTTGAGTCTCTTAAATTAGTAACCCTTTAAACATTTAATAACAAATAACAATGCTCAGTGGTGTTCTTGCTACAGAGTTTGCCCCTGCATCTGCACAGCTATAGTAGTTAAACAGTATGGATTGCTCATTTTTTAAATGAATTTGATGCTACAGTGTTACTTTAAAACCGAGTTGTAAACATGTTTCAGAGATGATGGTATTAATCATCAACGTTTAAACATTGAAACCATACAACGTAATTTTAAAAATTAAGTCCATTCAATGGTGAAAACTAACACACATCCTGCATAGGCAACTGAAGCCATTTCTTCCTTAGAAAGTAAAATATAAATGAGGTGCACTAGTGCCCCCTGCTGCCTGAGGAAATTATTTTCTTTATAAGCATTATGCATCTTCCTTCTAGCTTTATGCAAAATTAGCTTAGGATTCGGAGGCTTTTGTTGTTGTTGTTGTTATTGTTATTGATGTTTTGTTTTGTTTTCTACTTCTCCTCTCTTCTTTCACAGCTCACTTGATAAAAATAATCTCACTATAATGTTTCGAATCTTAGTGAAAATAGCCTTTTCTAGACTTTTAAGTTCCTTGTTACTGAAGAGATATGTTTGCTATTTAAAAAGCCTTAAATTCCTCTAGTCAGGCTGCTTCTGATTCCATCATTCTTTTAAGTTGATTTTTTAGTTTGGAGTACAAAATGGTAGGCTTCATTGTGACATTTCCTACATGTGTACAGCACTGTCTTTTCCTTGTTCTTGTCCACACCATTATGCTTCCGACTCTTCCCACTGGAATCTGCTTCCTGTCCTCCAAACATTCTCCATCCAGCTTCCGTGTCACATGGGAATGTACATGCACCCACACAGGCACACGTGGGCACAAACACACGTCTCGAGCTGTCCCTCTAGCATGGAAGAGTGACTGTCCTGGTAAACCATGTTTGATTTTAGTAGTAGCCCAAATTAAAGTGGTTTGCCAGAATGTCACGAAGCAGAAGTAGCTAATGGAAGTTCCTCTCCCAGAGCACCTTTCCATATACATTAGTCTGTCATTTTGGCTAATTTAGAAGTAAGTTTTAGGTTTGCTTTTTAAGAGTGTTGGGGAAAATATCAGCGCTTTAAATGTACTCAGGCAGGACGTACAGATTAGTACATGAGGTACAGGTTAGTACATGAGGTACAGGTTAGTATATGAGGTACAGGTTAGTATATGAGGTACAGATAAGTATATGAGGGACAGGTTAGTACATGAGGTACAGGTTAGTATATGAGGTACAGGTTAGTGCATGAGGTACAGGTTAGTACATGAGGTACAGGTTAGTACATGAGGTACAGGATAGTACATGAGGTACAGGTTAGTACATGAGGTACAGGTTAGTGCATGAGGTACAGGTTAGTATATGAGGTACAGGTTAGTGCACGAGGTACAGGTCAGTGCATGAGATACAGGTCAGTACATGAGGTACAGGTTAGTACATGAGGTACAGGTTAGTGCATGAGGTACAGGTTAGTGCATGAGGTACAGGTTAGTACACAAGGTACAGGTTAGTACATGAGGTACAGGTCAGTACATGAGGTACAGGTCAGTACGTGAAGTACAGGTCAGTACATGAGGTACAGGTTAGTACATGAGGTACAAGTTAGTACATGAGGTACAAGTTAGTACATGAGGTACAGGTTAGTGCACGAGGTACAGGTTAGTGCATGAGGTACAGGTTAGTACATGAGGTACAGGTTAGTGCATGAGGTACAGGTTAGTACATGAGGTACAGGTTAGTGCACGAGGTACAGGTTAGTGCATGAGGTACAGGTTAGTACATGAGGTACAGGTTAGTACATGAGGTACAGGTTAGTGCATGAGGTACAGGTTAGTGCATGAGGTACAGGTTAGTGCATGAGGTACAGGTTAGTGCATGAGGTAAAAGTTAGTACATGAGGTACAGGTTAGTATATGAGGTACAAGTTAGTATATGAGGTATAGGTCAGTACATGAGGTATGGGTTAGTCTATGAGGTACAGGTTAGTACATGAGGTGCAGGAGGGAGCAGCAGGAAACTCATTGTCTAAGAACACAGATTCTGAAGCTGGACTGGCTGGCTGGAAATCCTTGCGTGATTATTAGTATGTGACGTTGACGAGTTTCTGAAAAGTTGTTTTATTTCCCTTGTCTCAGCATTCTTATCTATAACATGGAAAAATGCTTAAAGTAGTTCCTGGGGCATAGTGAACATAATTATCTGCCACTTAATAAAAATCATCAGAACATGTACTGTAAAGCTTCCTCTATGTACAGCCATGGATTTGATATTTGTTTGTGTAGGAACATTCAGGAAGCACTTGACAGTGGGTGATGGTTTCTTAGGATTATGATCAATGTTATGTGATGAATATTGTTGTCAGTTTATAAGATTGGGTGAAATAATGACATTTGTACAGTGAAATGACACATGAGGGTGTCACAGCAAAGTTCCTGACATGTTAATAAATGTCCTTACCAAGTGTGTGTGGTCAGCACCATATCCTGTGATTCGTAGATATTTTCAAGCTGACTACCACTAACTACCTTTAAAGCCAATAATCTGTTTTTATTTCTATCAGTGGGGAATTTTTACTTCATTTGTTCCTTCTTTCATTTTATCCTCCTTGCTAATATGTAAACAATCTTGAAAAGTCGGAGCAAATTCTGGGTTCTATAATGAAAAGGTGATGTTATTTGTCAATTTCAATTTGCTTTAATCTATCTGTAGCAGGGCTCTTAAGACTTGTTAGCTGTACTAATCTGTGCAAGTATCACCTTCTAATGAGAAGAGCTGAAGAGCCCAGAGGTCTTTCAAAGTTAACTCCATTCTCCAAAGCCTCTATACTTCATATTTTTGTTTTGTTTCAAAGGCAAATTATTTTTGGGAAACTACGCTGTTGGCTTTTATTGAGTCACTTCCAATCGATTTTCAAGAATTTTTATAAACAGATTAAAACTTTATTTAATGGATCATGGCACTTATAGAAGCAAATTGTTAATAATTTCAATTTTTAAATGAAAACTTTCTAACAGTATAGAAACGTGAAAGCATGTTTGCCATTATCCATGTATATTTTGTTAATCTTCAATGAAAAAAAAAAAACAAAAAAACTTTCAAACCAAAGTGACTGGGGTTGTTAAAGATTACAGTGATTGTTAGAAAGCTACAAGCCAGTGCCAAGCAGGTGTCTTTCATTCATTCAGAATGTATGTATCCACTGTAGTTCAGGCACTGTCATGTGATCTGAGGGAGTAATGACTGCTAAGTACACATTCCATG
Source organism: Onychomys torridus (assembly GCF_903995425.1). NCBI lineage: Eukaryota > Metazoa > Chordata > Mammalia > Rodentia > Cricetidae > Onychomys > Onychomys torridus. Next base: position 28,999,590 of record NC_050457.1, on the reverse strand, counting down.
CAGTTTACCACTCAGTGAGATTTGGACCTAGTAACTAAAGAAAGAAAGTGCGCTACTTTAACATTTATATTAAGAATTTTCTGGGAAATATTATTCCCAGCATGAAGAAAATAAAATTATACCTCGGTTGCTATGATATGGAGAAAATAAAAATTACAGTCATCTTTCATATCTGTTTGCACATAACCTTGTACATCCTCGTGTATACTTTAAATCATCTCTGGCTTGCTTCTAATATCCAATATAATTTAAACTATGTAAATAGTCAGTCATCATATGACATTTTAAGGAATAAATTACTGTACTTGTTGATACATTTTTTTTTTATGGTTCATTGGATCTATCAATTTGGATACCATCTATTCAGAGAATAGTTTATTTAGAAAATAATAATGTACTTGGGAATGTACTTAGAGATGAATTTTTCTATCTGTAATAATGTATTTATGATGAAGCAATCCTATAGATACTTACAAGAAACTGGAGGTATTTAAAATGTAGAACAAAGTAAACATTTAAACAACTGCAAACCTCTTTGGGGGGGGGGTTGTTTTGGTTTATGCTTGTGTATTTCACCTATGACAGTAGCTTTCTCAAACTTCTGACTGAAATATTTTGGAATTGTAGAGGATTCTCAGTTTTATGATTTTTTTTCAATCATCTTAAATAATGTGTGACTTAGAGAGATGCTGCTAACAGTGACCATCACTGCATAGTGTTCATGATCAGAATTTAAAATGCCAGAAATGGCAGGGATACAGGCCCACAAAACCAGATTCAAACACTATTTCAAGATTCTTAACTTCCCTTCATAGAGAATCAACAAACACATTTAGTTTATAGTCACTAGAGTTGGAAAGAAGTGAATAAATGCTCAGGCATCCAGGTGCCTCTGATGCTGGCGGCATGGGGACTCTGTCCAGGCAAACACTGTTCTGGGGTAGCCCTTAAGCAGACTCCTGATCTTGACCCAAATTATTTTCCTGAGTGCCACTTGTATTTTCTCCAGAATTTGCTGGAGGTTGTTATCCAAGGACTACAGAACGTCACACCCACAGATATCTTGGATTAAAGTTTGAAGCCCTAGAATTATCAGTGATTAACCAATGCTACAATTTTCTTCCTGGGAGCGGGGTGGCAAACTTGGTTGTCAGGATTCTGTTTTCTCCTCCAGCTGCATGACCACATATGTGCAGTTCAGTAGCGTAGCAAGGGGTCTTATGTCTTATGTCATCCATGTGCTGTGTGATTACATAATGCGCACATGGTCACGCAATCTGCACATGTGTGGCCTAACTCCATAAGCCCACATGCACATGTGCAGGGAAATCCTTAAAAAGCCTGTCACAGACTCCTCCCCTCTATTCTGCTCTCTCCTCCTCCCCCCCTCCCTTCTCACATGTCTCTTCCACAGGCCTGGTCACTCTCTTCTGCCTCACCCCCCCAATAAAGCTCTGATACTGGGTTTTGTGGTACCTCTTGGCCTTTCTCGAATGGTAACAGTGCCGAGTATTTAAAACCAACACTGGTAGCATCTATAATTGTATTGTGTTATGAATGTAAGGAAAAGGATTCAAATGTGTTTTCTTATTTTTATATAGTTTGCTTGCTATTGAATGAGCAAGTAAGGGACCCATTGTGACTTGAAGTGCCATGTGAGTGGGAGTTCAGCAGATACTTCTCATATCATGGCAGACAGTAGACAGAGAACAGGACTGGCTGGAACCTTCAAAGTTATGCCCCTAGGGACCCACTTCCTCCAGAAGTTCCTCCTCAAGTTTCCAGAGCCTCCCCCAAAAGCACCACCTGCTGGGCACCAAGGTTCAACATAGGAGCCTTGGTGCTTTTTGTGCCCACCTCAATCCAGGCTCTTTTCAAACACCAAATACAACCATTCCTTCCCATTAACTCTGAAGTCCTAAGATGGTCCACTTCCACTTCAAACTTGTAAAGCCCAGTCTCATGTGAATCAGATGTAGATGAGATTGGAGCACAAGCTCCTCCAGATGGGAGCCAGTGAGATGAGAATAAGCTCTGTGCTTCTAAAATACAATGGCCAGGCAGGCATAGGGAAGACAGTCTCATTTGAAAAGGAGAAAACAGGATAGCTGGTCCCAGGTAGGTATGAAATCCAACAGGGCTGGGGGGGGGGGTACTGCATTTTACAGGGGAACACTACATTCTTTGACCGTATTCTGTGCATGGGAGGATCCAGAGGCCTCCACAGCCCTGCTCTGATGGCTTGTCTGGATGACTCCATGTCTGCAGGGTTAGATACAGAAACCTCTGAACCCCTACCCTGATGACTTGCCTAGGTTTTGCCATTGCAGCAGCTCTTTCAGATTCAAGTCTTCCTGTCGGCAGCTGTCCTGGAGTTGTGTGCTAATTGCTCTCTCTATTTGTGTCTGTGGTCTCAAGAGTGGCCCCACTCCCATAGATTCAGTCTAAGATGACTCCACCCCCATGCCAAATTCTTGGAATGCTCCCATGCAGTTGGCTATATCCTTTGGAATCTAGGTGGAGAAAGCCTTGCTACAGAGCTCTTGAATTCTGTGAATAGCACACAAATACCACCGAAATGTACAACTTTCAGACCAGCCATCTGGGCTGCACAAAGACTGGATACCTTGCACCAGAATGCAGGGAGCAGAGACTTGACAATGGCAGAAGCTTGGGTGTTTCAGGTGCTTTCTGGATACCTCCTCAAGGTCCTGGCTTGTCTTGAAAACTCTGGAACGGCCGTCAGCATCATTCTCTCATTGTGTGCTCAAGAGGAAAGCCCATTTTCCATCCTTCCATATTAGTTTCCTTAGCAAAGGTCACTTAGTCTTTACTGTCGCACAAATATTGATGAGGCCATTGGAGTTAGCTGAGCAGAAGCAACTTTATTCCATCACTGTGGGGTACCAGAAATTCTAACTAGTTAGAGCCACGTGCAAGTCAGGATCTGTACTGTGACCCCCAAACAGAGGGAGTAGGTCCTTTTTAAAGCAAAAGCCACAAGTATATCTGTGGCTGGGGGTCGGGAGTGGGGTGGCTACAGGGGTGAGATAAGAAAAAGAATTTTTACAATTTGAGGTTAAATCCCGGGCCATGGTACATTCTGGGAATTTACAACTTGTGATAACAACAAGGTGTTTGTTCAAGCTTAACAGGGGGTTTGTAGAAGCTTGCTTACACAAGTCTGTGGTTATTTTAACACAGCTCTTGGCACAGCTAGTGTCTTGTCTTAATTTTTAACCATCCGTTTTCCCTGTGGCTGATACTCAAGCAATAGAGGAAGCTGGGTAGGTGGCCTCATGTTCAGACTTTCTCTGGGCCCTTCAACCTCAGAGATTCCTTGCCTGGAGGTCATTTCTCTTTCAGTGCATTTTCAGTGCGTGCAGTTGGAAGAAGCCTTGCAGCATCTTGAATGCTTTGCTGCTTACATACTTTTTTTTTTTCTCCTGCCAAATACCCCAGTTTGTCACACTTACATTCTGCCTTGCCTAAAGGTGGACTGGGGTCAGCCAGATTCTTTGGCATTTTTTTCCCCAAGGAAAGCTTTTGGTAGTACTTATTTGGGTTTTATTTTTTTTACTTATTTATTTTTTTAAACCAGGCCTATTTTAGACTCAAGTACTATCCTCCTGCCTCAGACTTCCTAGTGCTAGATTTCCAGGCGCTCACTACCAAGCCTAAATGACAAAAAATAAAAAAAATAAAAAATAAAATAAAAAATCATTGCTCCAATTTCCAATCACCTTTACCCCTTGTTCCTCATTTCGGCCTGAGACCCAAGACCTGCAGTTCTACTCATGTATGATTACTACTACTCAACCCTAAGAGGCATTGAACCTTTCTGCAGTTCCTCTCCTTCTGTACTTTCCCCAGAACTGCCCTTACCCATTCATTCTTGGCAATCTGGACTTCTTCCAGCATGCCCTTGAAAGCCCTTCTACCAGCCTCTACCCATTACCCAGCTACGAAGCCCGGTTTATGTTGGTTAATAGCTACACCATGCTTGTCTGGTGCCAGATTTCAACCTTGCTCTGTTTTGTGCCACTAGATAAAACACAACACACAGATGTTGTAACTTAAAAAGGATTTTAGTATTTTAATTACGTGTGCCTATGTGTCTGAGTATTAGTGTGTGCATGCAAATGTAGGTGCCCACTGAGGCCAGAGCCATCAACTGCCCTAGAAGGAGAGTTACAGGCAGTTGTGAGCTGCCTGACATGGGTCTCAAACCCTCTGAAAGGGCTGCACCTACTGTTCACTGCAGAGCCATCTCCCCAGCACAGAGACCTGGTAACCTAAGAGGAAGAAAACCTTACCTCTTAACATTCTTGAAGCTAGAAAATACAGTATCCAGGTCCTAAGTATTTGCCTTCCTTCTACTGAAACCTTCTATAATTATCTGAAATTTCTGACAGACTTTAATTGAAAATCTAAAATTTTCAGAAGGGTAGTTTAGGTCAGGCCCCTCATGGGCACTGGTGAAAAGACCTATATCAGTCTGTCATATACTCATCCGTGTACAGACCTGCACCAAAGTGCATACCCGTCTGCCTAGGTCTCCAGATCCATTGGTAAATTTGGTTAGAGGTTGGTCTCAAATATAGTTTTGACGGAATCCTTGGGAGAACTTGATTTCTCCAAACATCTTTTTATTTGAATAATGTTTGTTCATTATTATGTATTTTCATCTGGATAATAATAGTTCCTTATTCCCCAAGGTACATGTATAAAAAGCAGCTATGTTTTGCTCTCAGAATTATTTTGTACTAACTGCAAAGTGGTTAACTTTGATTTTTAGCTAATGAGGAAGATGGAGAACAATTTGCTTTTCAATTTACTCAAGTAGTGAATTTAAATTAATTACTAAGTCTTGTTGGGAGCCAGACTAGTCTTAGACTCAGCCCTGCTTCTTCTGCCTCCTGAATTCTGGGATTACAGGCACAAGCCACCACACTCAGCCTGCAAATGCTCTGGTCACTTTTCTTTGCAAATAATTTTACCTTTTTTTTGCTTGTTTTGATCAGTTTTTACTGCAGTATAGTGTTTGTACTCAAATGAACATTTCTATTAATCTAACCAGTGCATAGTCATATAACCATCCCCATCATAATAAGATATACGACATTCTGTAACCATGTCTTTACTTTTGGCCAAACAGTATCTATTGGACATTTTTCTTATAGATAAAACACATCTACACACCGGTCTCATTTGCTGGGGTTATGGCTCCCAGTGAGGAGGGTGCTTAGGCCTGGGCAGCTGTTCTTTTGCCTGACTGCAAACTTCCTCATTTCTTCAGGGCCTTCCCAGCTCTCTCTCCTTGTATACTGCCCTGTTTCTTTCCAACCTAAATGCTCTTCTTACCTGGAGACAGACAAAGTTCTGCTGAACCCCTCCTTAATAGTTCTGTCAGGACCCCTGTTTACTTCTTAATTCCACTGCTGTGGTGGACCATCCCCTGTTCCCATGTGCTTTGCACATCACTGTAGTGTGCTGTTTATTCCCTCATTAGTCTCGGGAGTGCTCCGCAATTTCAGGTCCATTGGAAGTCCTCCATCTATACTTCTAGCTTAGTTATCAATTTAAGAAATGCTCAGGGTTGGGGATTTAGCTCAGTGGTAGAACGCTTGCCTAGCAAGCACAAGGCCCTGGGTTTGTTCCTCAGCTCTGGAAAAAGAAGAAGGAGGAGGAGGAGGAGGAGGAAGAGGAGGAGGAGGAGGAGGAGGAGGAGGAGGAAGAAGAAGAAGAAGAAGAAAAGAAGAAGAAGGAGGAGGAGGAGGAGGAGGAAGAAGAAGAAGAAGAAGGAGAAGGAGAAGGAGAAGGAGAAGGAGAAGAAGAAGAAGAAATGCTCTACCTTTTATGTATTACGTGGCATGGTAGGAGGATAGATTGGGATATGTACTAACTGTACAGTATTACAACCAATAATCACCTTTTTTGCCTGTGTTTCCCTATGTCATGTGCCAAGAAAAGGAGTCAGGAAGCCGGTTTCTATTTTCTTAGCGTTCTTCTGAGGTGATATTAGGGAGTCACAAGGGAGAGAGCTGGAGACTGTCCCTGCCACCTTCCCCTTTCCTGACTTTTCCTTCACTTGGCAATGGCCTCTTCATAGTTCATGCACTTGACCGGCACTAGTCCAGTGCTCTCATCATTGACATGAAAAGCTGGCAACATTGTCTTCTGTTAGCTGAGTTGGAGTTTGGATGTCTAGGTCTTTCCAGAAGACTTTCTAGCTCCCACTAAAATTATTTTCAACCTCTGTTACAAGATTAAGATATTAGAATAGAAAATAGTTCAAAATCTTTTATTTTTTATTATGTCTTTTGCTAATACCTAGAATATTAAAATTTTACATTTTAATGAGATAATGGTATGTTTTGATATGTATATATATTGCATAGTATTTAAATCAGATTAAATATATCTGGCCCCTCAAGCTTTCATTTTTTATTATAGCAAAAACTTTCACAATTTTTTCTCCTTTTTGAAATGTATAGTATTTTACTGTTAACCCCTATTTTTTGTACTGTGAAACAGCACACCAGAACTGCTTGCTTTTACTGTTTGTGAGAGTATTCCTTGATCAGGGGTTATTAATGATTGTGATTGATAGTACATGAAATACTGTTGTGTACAACATTAAAAATAATGAAATGTGGTCTAACATGGACAGTGCCTCATGTCCCTTTTCCCTTTTAATTGACATTGTCAGGTCATAGTTTTGTTTGTTCTTCTAAAGGAAATTAGACTGAGCTGTCTTCCCTCCAGCTCTTGCCAGTGTATAAATAGATCACACCACAGTGTTTTGTCCACACCTCCTGAGATCTAATGGTAGAAGAGAGAAGTAATTGTAGGGCCTGGAGGGTTCGGCTTGGGAAATTATATATGAATTATTCTGGATGGTCTTGGTTCCAAGTCACACCCTAAAGCAGATGATTTAGTGAAGTGCGTTTTGGGGTCGTCAACCCTACTACATTCACCTATCTGTATGATCAGTTAATAGGTGGCTAAACACCTTCTTGTTCATTATTTTGTTAACCTGACCAGAGTGACAGTTGTGTTATTTTGTGGGAAATCTAAAAGAGAAAGCACCGTGATTTGGTAATTGTAGAACTATTCAGTGCAAAATCTGACCCTGAGAAATGGTGTGTGGGCGGGAGTCTGTACTTTCTATGTTCCTCTGAGCCAGCACCTTCCTGACCTTGAGTGAGATATAGCCCCTGGGGAGCCCTTAGATCCCTTATGGTCATCTAGCAGTAATTTATAGGAGAGAAGCTGGGGCTCAGAAACATACATTTACTAGCCTGAAGTCACATACCTCATAAAGACACAAATCTTCACCCTGCTCTGCCCACCATTTTTCTGACATGTTGGGAAGCCATTATGTCTCAATTATTTATCACACTCTCCATGGCTACTTTAGACCTCTGTTTAAATTTTTGTTGATCCTTGTACAGCATGTGCTTTTGTGGTTACAGCCTAGGGGAACTTAACATGGCCTATCCATGGAGATTCTTCTGTGACTCTTTGTGCTCACAGGTAACATGTTCCTTTCTTGCATAAGAAAGGTACCTGTCACATGGAAGTCTTATGACCTTGTTAGAGGGAATCAGGGAATCTTTCCCAAAGTTCTGATGACTTCAGGGCAAAGGCAGGAAGAAAGCCAGAGAGCTCCTGCTTCTTCTGGTTCTCAGCATGTCTGATTCTTCAGCATCATTTCCCTTCCTGTCTATCATGGTTATTGGTGGTCAGCTAGAGGATGTGCATACTTCCTTATTTATTGGCAGTAGAATCCAAGTAAAATCAGATATTGAAGGTTGAAGACAGTTCCTACAAACAACACTGTTTAATCTCACACAGAGAAATAAAAATGGGGCACTGGATATGCCATCTACTGACAGTTTTTGTATCACAGGTAATTATCTCCTGAAGAACAAATTTGGTCGTAGTTTTTGCTCCTGAAAGCATGAGAAAGAAGGCAGTGTATATTTGATTTCTAACTAAAATGGGGGCTTTTATTTTTTTAGTTTTCCTTGATAGAGAAATGGTGAAATATATTGTGAAGTGATAATTGCTAATACTCATTTTTTTCCATAACAGGACAGACATGAATCAGTTGATGCTCAAAACACTTGTCGTCTGTGGCACATGAATATAGAAGCCCTTCCAGAGTGGATAAGCTGCCTAATACACAAAGTAAGTTTCTTGGCTCCTGAGTAAAGTTGGGCATATATCACCTTCACAGTATTTCTGTGCTCTTTTTCTTAGATGTGTCATTTCAGAACACACAAATGATTATATTTCTCTTGCTTGCACTCACTGGCTTTCCTCCTCTTCCTAGAGCATTTCGGTGCTTTTTTGTGTGACTTTGTACCTGGTATTTCTAGTCTCTAAATGTGCTCAGAGATACTAACCTGGTTCGTTCCTCCGTTTCCATTGCTCTTTCTTGTTTTCATTGAGACATTGCCTAGCAATCTATTGGCTGCCCACCGCTGTCCATTTTCCCACTGCCTTTCTCTCTCCTCTGCCTTATATGTCTATATTATGCAGGCTCACGCACATTATATCACATATCACTGGTAAATGTATATAAGGATATAATGACACACAAATACATAATCATACACACATCCATTCAAACATACCAGCATTCACCTTGCTCTTTTCTCATTAATTTCTTAGGTCCTCTAATAGAATATAAAAACCATAGAACCAGGAAATTTTCTCCTTTCCTAGGTAGTATATCCTTGGTGCCTAGAATCATACCTGTTATATCTGGTGAGTGAAACATCTCTGTGCATCCATCATTTATACACACATATGAAAACAGCTGGATAATCAGTGTCTCTTATTGAGTGGATGAAAATGGAGATGTTCTGCTGTGAGTAATATTTAATGAAATATTGTCAGAAAAAGAACTCTCTTGTTAAGTGCACATTTTAGGTACTTTATTTTGCATTGTTAAATACTTGTCTTAGAAGAGTATAGATAATCTAACCTTTGGAAAACAACAATTAAATTTCTCCACTGAGTAGCTTATGTTTTTGTTTAAAAAGTGGCACATGGTGGCTCTCACTTGAATCCGTGCTTACATTAGGATTTCCTGGGAGCATGCTGGTGTCCTGCTCCTAAGTGTCCTGAACTTCACAGAGTAGATCAGAACCCTACAGAGGCCCCACTGTCTTTCTTGACAATTTTAAAAGCAGTTCATTAATTTCTAATCCAAGTATGGAAATACAGCATATGAGCTAGGCGATCAGTACCTCTTGGTTGTGTATAGAAAGCCAGGGAGCTCCTTATTCTGTTGGCTGATAAAGTCCGTCCATTCCCCCATCCCCCCCTCCCCCGCCCACCCCATGCTTGGCATGCAAGAAGTGAATCAGAACAGACACTTTCTGTGAGATTTCACTTGCAAATGAAGCTCTGTAGACTTGATTTGCTTCCTGGTCCCATGGAGTATTTTCCTTTTCATTAGTTCACACTGTATCTGTATTCAGCCTATTGTTCAGAGACTTTCTTTTGGAATTCTTGGTTGTTCAGCTAAGCATGATTCGCAATATGTTATCATTCTAGTAGTTTGTAGCTGCTCGCTTATCTCTGTTTACTGGAAAGCTTGTTTCTGCTTGCTGTTCTGTCTACTAATCAGAAAACAGAAAGCTAGCCTTTTCAGTAACATAGAAAATGTTCATGTGATCGACTTTTTTTTTTTTTCTTTTAAACTCATTCTCTGGTCACTTTACAATGAAAGCATTGTCTTTATTTCCTTTACTACCTGTAGGCCCAGTGGACAGTTGGGAAACTGAATTGTCCTTTCTGTGGGGCCCGATTAGGGGGCTTTAATTTTGTCAGCACTCCAAAATGTTCCTGTGGCCAGCTTGCAGCTGTACATCTCTGCAAGAGCCGGACTGATCACCAACCAGCGCAGGCAGGCCAACTAATGAGCCGAGTGTTGAAATACTTGTCACATCCCGGAGGCCAGTCAGGTTGTGATAAGGAGGCTCTGGTGACAGGTGGCGGCTCCAAAATCAGAAACCACAGGCTTTTAAACATGGCCCGGAACAATAATGGCCTCGGAAGACTAACAGAAGCTCTCTGCCTGGAGGTGCGAGCGACATATTTTGAGATGAAGAATGAAAAACTGCTCTTCAAAGCATCGGATCCAAAATACCAGCCCTTTGTTCCTCAGCTTGTGACCGGCAGGTGCACTTCGAGAACCTCTCATAGGAAGTCACACAGTTTGGACCTGAACATCAAGGAGAAGCTCACTTTGTTACCCACTTTCTATGAAATCCATAGTAAGACTACTGCCTATCCCAGGCTAAATGAAACACAGCCCGTTGACCTTTCGGGCTTAGCTTTGCCATGTAGTAAAAGTAGCTGCTCCTTTCAAAGCCCACCCAGTTTTGATCCTGACATGCTGCTGCACAGACTTTCAGTGGCTCCGCATGAGACCCAGGCACAAAGAGGAAGAGAATTTCAGTGTGGCCTAGAAGCTTCCTCCATATACTCAGATCCTGCTCATGCTAACAGCCTGACATTCCTGATGGATCTGCCCTCAGCGGGGAGGAGCATGCTGGATGCCTCCGACCAAGAAGAACACCTCTCCCCTCTGGACTTCCTGCGCTCTGCCAGCTTTCCCTTGGGCACCATTAACCACAGGCTGAATAACAGAGAGAGGAGCAAGTTGAGGACTCTAAGAAGGCAGCGGAGGAGGCATGAGAGATGGCTACAGAAGCAGGTGAGTGCTTGGAAATCAGTTTTAGCAAACGTACAGACAGTCTTCTAAGTGCCGGGCATTCAGAGAGGTTGTATTCTAAAATCTCAGTTTTAAGTTTTGAGATGACGTGTCTCTCTATGCACACTTAATAATTTCACAGCCCTCTTATCTTTGGCACTATGTAGCCCTGCCCCTGTGCTTCATATATGTCCAGAGAAAGTGTCTTTTGCAGTTTACCCCAATTTTGTGAATGCATTAGAGGACCACTCACCTTATGATACTGAGTTGGATGGTTTGTCACAAGTATTTTAAATCTATGGCACGTTTAGACTGGTTTTACCATGGTTTTATTTCAGGCTGAGTTTAAAAAAAAAAAGTCTTTGCAAGTCCAATCTGGTGACAGTTCATTCACTTTTCATCACATGTATTTTAATTTAATATTCAGGAAACTATATTCATATGCTCCCATGGTCCAGACATGAATAACTTCTGAATGTGGAGACATATCTGAAGGGGAATTTATTCAGACTGACATTTTGTAGCAGAGTTTGGTTCCCTAGTGTTTGAACTACTTGTGTGCCCCTTACAGTATTTTCATGGTTGTGTGGATGAAAGGAGACAATAAGATGTATCTACTGTGGAAACCAATTAAAGTCAACAGAGGACAAGCTATGAAATTTTAAAGTTTGGGAGCCAGTATATTTCTGTATAAAACTATGTTTTGAAGATTCCATGTATTGTTTGCTTATTAGTAATGGATGGTACTTCTTGTTAGAGTGTTCTATATTAACAGTATCCTAAGAATTAATATAAAGCTGAAGCTGCTTTATATATTTGTTAGATGAACTCATTATAATTTATGATCCTATTCATAGACTCAACAAAATAAAATTACTGCAGTGAGTACTCCAGCCAGATTAGCAGGATTTTCCTCTTTAGTTACAGAGCATAAATACAGGTATTATCTGTTGCATTTTTGACTTGTTGCTAGTAAGAACATCCCAGTTTGGATTATTTGTAAAAGATAGTATTATGCTATAGAAATGAGTAATTTTTGCATCATCGCTCATGGTAAAATTCTGCAAAGCTATAATAAAATTTTTTGTGGAGAAATTTATTTATGCCTAAGTAAGTTGGAGATGATTATATGTTAAATAATATTCAGAAAGACTATCTTCAAAACAATGTTCAGGGCTCTGAAATAATTCTTTTGCAAATAAAGTTTTAAAAAAATGGTGAAAATTATATTTGCTTTATACTGATGATATATGCAAATGATATTGCAATTTTGAGACTTGATCTAATTCTTGGGTTAGATCTTTCTGAAAACCTTAACTGTGTCACTAATCATTTATAACAAAGTATTACAGTTTAGAGAGGGATAAGTGCAGAGTTAAGTATTGAATTTTTTGATAGATGAAATTATTTTTATTCATTCACATGCATAGAACTTGACTAGTATGCTTAGCAGATTCATCAGAATTGAGCAGTCTGAGTCAGACCTGTGACCTGTCTGTGTAGAGATAACAGCAGGATCCTAACAGGCTTAACTGGTTACACAGGTGCTACAGAAAAGCATGTGCCCAGGACATCTTCAGCTGGAAATCTATGAATTTGTGATATGTATACACCATTGTTAGAGCTAGAAATCACCATCACTATAGAAAGTCTGTCTTGCTAATTTAAGCAGAAAGATAGATCCTAGAAAGAGTTATGTCTGAGATAAAATGGGGTGATTTGACATATTGTTCAGGTTTAACCAACATTCATTTCATGAACATTGAACATTGAGGTAGCAGAGACCTGGCTAGTGACTTATTGTTGTGAGGGGAAGGAACTCAGGGACTTAGCTGGGCAAGTTAACCTTTCTACCTCTGTGTGAACTCTGACCTGGGTCCACATTCTGCCCTTTCCTTTTCTTGAATGAGAAAGATAATCACATACATGAAGTAATGGTTACCATTGTTAGTAATTACAATTTTAAAGTTTTTGTTAATTGAGACAAAAGAGCACTTATTTTTCAGTCAGGTTATTGGTTTTGCTGTTGAGGTTTTGGAGACTATCACTGGCACTTTGATTGGGATTGCACTGAGTCTGTAGATCACTCTAGGTGTTACAGGCATTCTGACAGGTCACTCTCCATTGTTCTAGGTGTTACAGGCATTCTGACAGGTCACTCTCCATTGTTCTAGGTGTTACAGGCATTCTGACAGGTCACTCTCCATTGTTCTAGGTGTTACAGGCATTCTGACAGGTCACTCTCCATTGTTCTAGGTGTTACAGGCATTCTGACAGGTCACTCTCCCAGTCTATGAACACAATGTCTTGCCACTTTTCTTGTTGTTTCAATTTCTTCATCAGTATTGTAGATTTATTATTGATATATTATTACTGATATTTGTTATAGTTTCAAATAATCCATTAGGAATACTACATTATTCTCACTGGACATTTTATATGAAGTTTTGTTTAAACTAGAAATATTTTCATGGTATATACCATGATAGAAATAGTATTAATATTTTACTAAAATGCTTAAAGTGTGAAGATACAAGATTGCTACCCAAAGAGAAATTACAGTCAATTGAATAGATTCAATTCAACAAAGATTTATTGAGCGTCATCTTTGTGGAAAGCATGGCACTGTGCTGTACTCAACCACCAAATCTCTTTCTAGTCAAACATAATCCTTTTTTTCTTAATTGTCAAATATTAAAATGTATTACTTCTGGTATATACTCTATGATTTCTTGCATGTATAAGTTTGTCTCATGCCCAGACAGTGGGGATATAGAAGAATCCTTTGTCCTACATGCCTTTAAGACATGTTTTGTCCATCTTTAACCCCTGAGAATCACTAATGTGTTCTCTGTTACTTATTGATAATGTTATAAAATAACAACATAAAAATAGAATCATAAAGCATGTACTCTAGTTACTAACATTGTTTACTAAGCAATTCTATGACATTTATCAATTTACTGCATGAATCTTTATCTATAGTGTGTTGGTTCTTTTACTGCTCAATAGTATTCCATTCTGTAAATGAGTCATGATTTCTCCAGCATAAAAAGATGAATAGATTGTTTCTGGTATTAACAGTTATGAATTGAACTGCTATAAACATTCATGAATGTAATTTTTAATAACTCTAATTTTTTTATTTTTCTAGGGTAAATACTCAGGAGTGGGATTGCTGGATCATATGGTAAGTATGTATTTAATTATACAAGAAACTGTCAAATTGTTTCCCTGGGTGGCTGTACCCACTGTGCATTCCACACAGCAAAGGATGAGATTTCTCATTTCTGTACATCCATGAAGGCAGACAGCTGGTGTTTTTTAATTCTTTCTGTTTCAGTTACTCAAATTCTGTGTTTACTGGTGTCCTACTTTGGTTTTCATGCTCATGCCCCTAATTTCTTGTACTTAGTTTTCATTTATAAACTATGTTATAAATTATTAGTAGTATTAATATATAGGTAAAATCCTTAGTTTGAAGATATAAATAAGATTGTGATCAAAGAGAAGGTACAGGCAATTTTCAGTAATTCAATTCAACAAAGCTTGAGGGTCAACTTCTTCAGATGTTTTCAGATTTTTTATGTACTTCTCTATAAGTTTGAGGGCAGTTTTACTAGAGTTTAAAAGAAAAACACTTTCAGATAGGCAAGCTGTAAATTTCAGCATTGTCCGGATGAGAAGAATGGAAGACAGAAGGGAAAGCCTAAAGTGTTAGGGAAGCACTGCTCAGAAAAGAAGTAGATGGAGAAAGGAATGGAAGCTTTCCCTTTTGTTCTGAGTAATTCAGAAACGCTGGCACGACTTTTGAAAGCTGCATGTCTCTGGCTCTAGAACAGACTGTGCTGGGGCAGAGAAGGGAAAGTATCTCGTTAAAGGGATAATTATTCCACCCATTGTCTTGGCAGGGTTTAAGGTGAGTCTACCTTTCTAGAGATAGATCTCCTCCCTGTGGGTGGTCCCTTGGCCATGAAGTTGATCCATCCAGGCCAGACATTCTGTTCTCTTAACCAGAAGGAATTTTGTCTTACTACTTCTTTATTGCTACTCTAACCATTGCTCATCCAGAGAGGTAACCCTAAAATCATTAAGGAACCAAGCTGTGGATCAGAGCCTCCAGACATGCCAGGCATCTCCGACCTCTAGGAAAGATGGGGCTGCCAAGAAGACACAGGACATTTCTGGCTTTTATATATATTTTGATTTGATTATTTTTTCTCATTCAGCTTTAAGAATTTCTCATGTATTTGGGTACAAACCCTACATTGGATGTGTGATTTATAGTATACTAATGTGTTTTATCCTACCCAGACTGTTTTCCCTTTTACTCATGTTATACTATTTCCCTGGAAAGCAAAGTCAATGTTTTGAAGTCCAACTTCTCAAATATTGTTTTTTAATTGTTGCGTGTTTTGGTATAATAGCATATCTAAAATCTCTAGATGGCTTTAGATTATAAAGACTTTTTTCCCAAGGTTTTTCTGAAAGCTTTATGCTCATATAGAGAATTTTGATTTATGTTGAACTGACATTTTTAAAAATAAAATCTGAGGTTTAAGTCAAAGTGTCATTTTTAACAGTGGTATGCAATTTTTTTCTGCACCATTTATTGAAAACACCATCCTTTCTCCTGGGAATGTTTTTGTGGTTTAATTGAAAGTCAGTTGGGCATGTGTATAACTTTCCATTTGTGGATTTCCTCTTTATCTCTGTCCTGTGAAAGTAGACCCTTTTCTGTCAGAGCTCCATAGTAAACCATAAAGCAAGACACTGACTCTACCAACTTTGTGGTTCCTTTTGAAAATTTGGTTCCTGTGGTTTCACTTAGGAAATTTAGGACAAAACTTTACAAATAATTCTATTGGGACTTTGAAATTGTGTCACATCTAGAGGTCAACTTGCAGGGCCGTGCGGTATTTGCTGTGACTTTCCTACTCCATGAACATAATAGACTGTCCCTCACACACACAGCTCTTTAAGTTTTTCATGAGTGTTTTCAGATTTTAGCATTCCGAACATATAAATGGTTGGTCAGACTTATACCTGAATGCTCTATCTTTTAAGGAAAAGTTATTTTTTTTATTTTGAATTAAATTATACATTTTTAATGTTTAATACTATTTTGGTTTTGACTCTGTATCTTGGGATTCAGGGAGTACAGGTACTTGACATCTCTTGTCAAATGTATCCTTAAATAATTCATAATTTAATGCTACTTACAGAGATTTTTTAAAATGTCAATTTCTAGTTATTAGTTGTAATGCCCAGAAATGCAGTGTTCTATGTTGATCTGTACTCTTTCGGCTGCCACCTATTAGTAATGCTAGCCCACTCTTCTCCTCTTCTCCTGGTAGATGCCAAAATTGGTATTTTCTACTTAGAGAATTACTTGATATCTTAGTGTTCTATTGCCATGAAGAGACACTCTTATAAAGAAAAATATTTCATTGGGCTAGCTTACAGTTCTGAGGTTTAGTCCATTAACATCATGGTAGGAAGCATGGAGACACACCGGCAGACGTGGTGCTGGGGAGAAAGCTGAGAATTCTACATCCAGATTAGCAGGCAGCAAGAAGGAAGAGACACTGAGCCTGACTAAAACATTTGAAACCCCAAGGCCCACTCCCATTGACACACTTCCTACAACAAGGCCACACCCACTCCAACAAGGCCACACCTCCTAATTCCTCTCAAGTAGCACCACTTCCTAATGACCAAGTTTTCAAGTATATGAGCCTGTGGGGGCCATTCTTATCCAAACCACCATGCTTTGTCTGCAGATAAAATCAGCCATGCTTCTCCCTTTCTAACTTGGAGTGTCTCTCCCTTTCCCTTTTCTTTGCCCATCAATACATTGGTGGAGCCCCAGGATAATGCTGACTAGAAGGAGAGACACACCTGTATTTTTCTTGATGTTAGCAGAACACTCAGTCATTTTTCTGTAAGTGTGAGGTCTAATATTTCTGTGTACATTATCTTTGAAGTTCTTACAAGGTGGAGAAAGCCTCACCATGAATGGATATAGACTTTTGTCAGAAACTTTCTGCATTAATCTCAAGATCTGTATATTCAATGTTGGTACTGACTATCAATCATGCAGCAGGTCTCACATTCCCATGGTGAACTTTAGTTTTGGCATTATGTTGTACCTTTCTTCCTCTATATTGTTAGAACTGGTTGCTAATTGTTTTTGAGGAAATTTTGTCTCTGCTCATAAAAGTTAGAAGTCAGAAGTTTTCTGTGCTGTGCTTTTAACTCTGGTCCTTGTCTGGTTAATATATTGAGGTAGTGATGACAATTTGAGATGAGTTAGTTTCCTCCTTTTCTAGATTCTGAAAAATATTATGGAGAATTAATATTATTTTCATTCAAATATTTGTAACAAAACTATCCGTGTCTAGATATTGCTTTGATAGAAGGATTTTAACTGTGGATCAGGTTATCTACTTGGTGTTAATTTCCATAGCTTGTTTTCAAGGTGGTAAGTGAGTTGCCAAAATGACATGGTGGTGCTGTCCTTTTCTGATGGGTACCCAGTCTTCCGTCCAGATCTGATAACCTGTGTGTTGAACTCTCCTTTCTCTCTCTACCTTCCCTTCTCTTTCTCCCCCAACAAATGTTTATTCCTTTTATTCTTCTTAAAAAGCAGCTTTTTATCTTTCAGTGTTTTCATTTTTTCAAAAATTTCTGGTGCTTATTATTACTTTTTAAAATTTTGCTCATCTGTTCTACATTTCTAAACAATAGGAAGTTATTGGTTTAACACTTTCCTTTTTTCAACTACTAAGAATTTAATGTCAAATTTCCTTGTAGTTTACTATATTAATTGTATATTATACATTTTATTATGTTGTGTTATTTTAATTAACTTTAATTTAGTATTTTAATTATTTTATTCAAACTATTTTCTAATATTTGAGGTTTCTTTGGCCCACTTAGTTTGCTGATTGGGAAGTTAAACTACAAAGTTAAAAATAGCAGCATTTTTAGCTCCAATTGATAACCACTTGCAAATGAAAATTTCTTTTTCTCCAAGGGAATCTCACTGGGAATCTCAAGGGAAACTACTCTTAAGGGCAGGCCACATGCCCAGTAGTAGATGTCCCCCCCCCCAAAAAAAAAAAAAAAACCTCAATGGCATCTTTGGCATTCCTTATCTCATAATGTCATGTCAGAGCTGTTTTTGTTTGTTTGTTTTTATTTTTTCCCCATTTATTTTGCTCTATAGGTCCTTTGTGTATGTATTTTTTTTTTCCCGAGACAGGGTTTTTCTGTGTAGCTTTTTCCTGGAACTCACTTGGTAGCCCAGGCTGGCCTCGACTCACAGAGATCCGCCTGGCTCTGCCTTCCAAGTGCTGGGATTACAGGCGTGCGCCACCACCGCCCGGCTGCATATATATTATAACTTCTAGTTTCATGTTTTTCTAGGATTCCTGAGTGTGAGAACCAGTGGGTCTCTGTGTCTGTCTGCTTCTTGTACCTTTTCTTGGGCCCTTCTCCTTCCCTCCTTCCGTTTGTTTGTTTTGTTTTGTTTGTTTGTTTTTGTACAATTCTGATTTGTTTGTTTGTATCTTGTTTTATTTTATTATTATCCCTTAGATGCTTGTTTGTTTTCTAAGACGAGGCAGAAAGGGGTGGATCTGTATGGAAGGGGAGGTGGGGAGGAAGCTGGAAGAGCAGAAGGGGAAACCATAATCAGGATATATTATATGAAAAAAAAAATCCATTTTCAATAAAAAAAAGTCAGCATTTTGAGGAAATTTACAAAAAAATCAACCAGAGTTACTACTTGTGATCTACATAATATTGGCGTGTCCTTCTGGACTTATTTAAAAGCAAACAAGAAAATCATTCTTTAGAAGCCATAGGAAACTTTATATAAATAGTTTGTCTTGTTTCTACGTGGAATGTATTGTGCATGAAACTCTAAAATAACTGTGTATGTGTATATAATGATTTCCAGTAAACAACTCAGTCACTGCAGCACTTCTCATACCTCTTTCTTAGCAATCTAAATGAGCTCAGATTAATTGTATTATTTTATAAAGGATGTGACTAGTGCAGTGGAGAAAATAGAGGTTAATAAATCATATTAAAGACCTGCTAGACTCAGGTTTATGTAGAACATACCACATGTATCTACCACAAAGGCCCTGTTTTGTTTCTGTGGGTTTGCACATAGGCATCATTTTGAGTTTTTTGCGTTCTTAAGTCAATTTAATTTTTTATTATTATGTTTATCATCTTCAAATCAAAAATTGTACTGCAGGTATATATTTGGTTGTGCTTTACAGTTATAATAATAGTCAATTGATGAGGAATTATGCTGTGTTCATTTTCTGTAGTGAAAAGGTGTCAAGTTTAATTTGATGACATAGATTATTGGTGGTTTTATTAATATAGAAGCTTATTAATGAAGTGGTCTTTAAGGGAGGAATAAAACTAATAAGATGAGTAAACCTCATGCCCACCAACCATGTATTGAGGCAGACAAATGTTTATTTGTGCAAAATTAAGTCTTCTTTGTGTCAGATTATTATTTTAGTGGCAAGTATAGAGCTTGCCACTCTATTTATGAATGCAGAAGCATTTAGATCCTCAATAGATTGGTATTTCTTTAAATTTTATTTATCTATTTATATTTTAAAATTGTATTTGTTTGGTAAAGTTTGCAAGGGTTGATGCCTTTACTTTAAATAATTGCATAGATCCAAAATTTCTATGCTTTGCATAATACTTAGTATGTGACACATGTGCAGGAATTTTTTAAATATAAATTTTGTTTGTTTGTTTGTTTGTTTTTTTCCCGAGACAAAGTTTCTCTGTGTAGTTTTGGTGGCTGTCCTTGAACTCATAGAGAACCGCCTGGCACTGCCTCCAGAGTGCTGGAATTAAAGGCCTGGCCACCACTGCCTGGCTAGATTTTTTTTTTTTAACTTGAGGATAGTTTATCTTTATGTAAAAAGTTTGAAGATAATAAAAACATTACTATATACTTATACCTATAATAATTAATATTATCTATTAATATTGTACACTAGTCATAATTAGTTGAAATCATACTTAATTCAGATTTGCTTAATTTTTTTCTTATTTCTTCCTTTCTTTTTTTAATCTGAGCCCTCATCCAGGACATTACATTTAGTCATGTCTTGTAATGTGCTTTTGGATGCAATGACTTCTGTGTCTTTCCCAATTTTTGATGACCTGGAAAAGCCCTATAACATATCCCTTACCTGGGATTTGTTAATATTTCTCCAGGACTAGACTAGGATAATGGTTATATCTTAGGTTCCCCATATACCATCTCACATTCAGTAATTTACCAAAATGATTCAAAGAACTGACATATCACAGCTGTGTTTTATTACAGCAAAAAAACCAAAAAACAAAAAACAAAAAACAAAAAAACAAAAACCAAAAAAAAACCATACACAGGTAAGGAAGGGTGTGGCTTCCACCAATCCCAGGAGACACAACTTCACAGCACACTCCCTGATCCTCTGACTTAGGATCCTTCTGCCTCCTCTTCCACAAGGATCCCTGAGCCGTAGGTTGGGGAGTTGTATTGTAGTTGTATCTGTTGGGACTGGGCTCCACAACCATTTTGATTAGTTGTAGTTTTCTGTCTGTTGCACAGAGAAGAAAAAACAGAAGCAAAAAAGAAGAAAGGAAAAAGTAGTTGGGGCAAAATTCTTGAGAGTGCCAGGTATAGCTTTCAAGAGCCTGTCCTCATTGAGTGTCTTAGGATATGCTTAATTCCCCCAGGGTAAGCTGTGAGCCTTCGTACCTGAGACTCACAGGAGAGTCGGCATGCAGACAACTTCCTCTTAGCTCATACAAAAGTTTCAGACTCCCAAGTGGTAGCAAGAGTTCGGCCTAAATCACAGTTAAGGGACATTAATGCCACTCTTGCCAACCAGCTTGTTGGGAGGCCCCCAAAATTCACACTTCAAGCTCTTGCATACCAAACAAGGTCAACCTTATAAGTGCATATTGGCCTGCTCTGTTAACTGTTATTTGCTTAGAGTTTGGGGGTGAATTTCACAGATATAAAATGTGTTTCTCCTTCACTACACAAGTATGTACCACTGTGATGTACCCCTCTTGATGTTGACTCAGAAGTGCTTTGCAACAGAAAGGAGAAAATACAGCCAGATCCCTACATCCACTTCCCATTGCTATGCTCAGTAATCCCTATAACCGTGGCAGCCCAAGACAACATGATTTTATCATCTGATGCTCAGGCTTGCAGTCTGAAAACAGGCCTTTTGTTGCTAAAGTCAAGGTATTGGTGAGTGACTGCATGTTTTTGTTCATTGGCTGTTTCATCTAACAACAATGGTGCTGCAGTCTTTAGGGGTTTTGTTTTTTTTGTTTTGTTTTGAGCTGAGGATTAAACCTAGGGCCTTGCACTTGCTACCACTGAGCTAAATCCCCAACCCAGTCTTTAGTTTTTTATTTGCTTCTTCTTGCAGACATTTTTTTAAAAAATTAAAAACAGTTAAATGTATGTGTACATGTGTGCATCTGTCTGTCACATGTGTGAGGGTACTCACAGAGGCCAGAAGAGGGTGTTTCATCCCCTGGAGCTAGAGTTACGTGCAGATATGAGCTGGCTGATACAGGTGCTGGGAACTGAACAAGGGTCCTCTGGAAGAGCAGCAACATTCTTTACTGCTGAGCCACCTGTCCAGCCCACTTTCTGACACTTTAACAGTCTCTGTCTTTACAGTGGGAACCTTCAGGTCATCCAGAGTGACCCTCTCCCCATTTTGAGGTCCTTAACTTACTATAGAAACATATATTGCTTAATAATAATAATAACAATAATAATAATAATAATAATAATAATAATAAACAATAATAATAATCACAATTTCCAGGAATTAGGAACTTGGCATCTCCATATTGGCAGCTAGTTAGTGTTCTGCCTACTTCACCTTCCTGCAGGACAGATATTTTCCTGAGTGCTTTCATTTCATTTAATCCTGGTACCATTTTATGAGGTAATTTCTGTTACCATATTCTTTGGCTAGAAAAATGAGGTTGAAAGCACTTAAATAAGTTCTGTAAGCCCATTCCCCAACTGAAAGTTCATCCTGTGAGCTAATCCAGTGGGTGAAGACACTAGCCACTAAGCCTGTGACCTGAGTTCTGTCCTTTTGACTCAGAGAATAGAAGGAGTGACCTGACTCTGGCAAGCTGTGCTCCGACCTCCACACATGTGCAGTGTCATGAACACACACAACTAAAAGAAGGTTCTCTTTGTTTTTTTTTTTCACATCTATTTTATCCCCCCTCAGCCCCTGCTAGTCTGAACTATGTAAACTAGCCTGCCATTGAACTCATAGAGATCCACCTGCATCTGTTGGGATTAAAGGTATGTGCCCCCATGCCTGGCCTGTTTTATATTTTCTGATGACTGAGGAAAGCACTTTATCATCCTATACCTTTATTCTTCACTCATCCTTTCCTTCCTTTAAATAATGCTCATTTACTGGTTTGCTCTGTTGGAAGCAGTGCTCAGAATGGAGGCTGCAATAATACTTAGAATACCGTCCTCCCTTTGGAGACTTCTGAGCCAATGGGAAGATACAGAGACCATTGTGGCTGATAGGTTACTTATCATATAGATCATATAGTTTGGGCCAAGACCTTAGGATGTAGCTGAAAATCCAAGAACACATATAGAGAAAATACCAAGGCTGTTTGGGAGAGACTGAGTGGGAAGAAATGCGCACATGTAAGAAAATTAATTACAAAGAAAAGGGAGGAGTTCATCGGCTGGTGAATTGTAATGCAGTTGTGAGAAGTGTACTTGGTTCTGTGGATGCCCACTGGATGAATTGAACTAATAAATCATGTATCTTATGCTTCAGGCATGGTGAATGACTTAAGGGAAGAGACTGACAGTGGTTCTTAACCCTGGATGCAAGTTGGATTTCCACTGGGAGCCTTAAAAATTACCAGTTACTTTTTATTGTAGAGATTGCTTCAGTTAGCCTAGACTATGAGTGTGCATTAAAAAGTGGTATACATATTTACTTGCAAGTAATACTTTGCATATTCAGGCTGCTTTCCTCCACTTGGCATTAAGGGGATGAGTTTTGCTTCAGAGCAGGAGGCAATAGGAAAGTATGGTGAGTGAGGACATCAGCAGTGGGCATTTATTAAGCTTTACTGTAGGCCTGGAATGAGGCATTGACTGTGTGGGCTGATTTACATGAACTCTTAGGTCACCAGAACAGAAGCTCTCAGAAGGGAAGGGTTATCAAAGTGAGCATCATCCTACTCAAAACTTGGGGTGGGAAGCAAGAACATCCAAACTCTGCTAATGTGAAAAGTGCCCTCTCCACAGTCAGCTGTTGCTGATGAAGTGATGTTAGGGGTCAGGCCTTAGCAGGAGGCTAGGCCATGAGAGCGTCTCCCATGAGGTGACAGCCCTTATAAAAGAGGATTTTCATAATCGATAACTTTTTGTTAATTCTCTGAGAATTTCATATAATGTATTTTGGTATTTATCTCCTCAACTCCTCCCAGATCCTGCTGTCTACGTTCACCTCTTTACCCACCCAACTGGAAAAATTATTGTTCCCTTTTAACCCCTAATTTATGTCACCTAATGGCTCTTGGGAGTGAAACATTTGAGCTAGGCCTGGTGGCTCGCTCCAATATTCCTGACTGTCAGGCTGAGGCAGGAGGATTTTCCACATTTGAGGCCAGCCTGGACTACATAGGAAGCACTGGGCTAACCAGGGGTAGACATCTAGACTCTGACCTTAAAAATATTTTTCCCCGAATATCACCTTCCAAATGTGAGCTGAACAAAGATGACACCAATGGACATGCCAGACTGGATGGAGAAAAGCCCATGAGGTCTCAACCCTCCACAAAGAACTGTAGGCAACCAAAGAAAGCTGGGGACAGGAGAGGTGGCCTTCCCCGGAGAAGAACACACCAATTGGTTGTCAGTCCATAGTCAGCTCTGAAACCAAACATACAAGTAATATCACAGGGGCCAACAGATTCTATTTAGGAATAAGTATGTATATACAGATACATATATGCATGCAAGAACCATTGGTGCAACAAAAGAAAGAGGCTATGAACTTGAAGGAGAGCAGGGAGGATTTATAGGAATTTTGGAGGTAGGAAAGGGAAAGGAGACATGTTGTTATGAAATTATAATCTCAAAAATAAACAAAAATGTCTTCAAAATTCAAGAAGCAATAAAAAGAAAACACACAATTTTTTTCTCTCTCAATATTTGGTTAGCTTGTTTTCTCAACCTCCTACATTCTGCCAAGTGAGATTGAAGCCAGGAGGCCCTCAGCAGAACACTTGCCAGCCGGTCCCTTGATCCTGGACATACCCCCCCCCCTGCCCTAGACCTGTGAGGAATAACTTTTTATTCTTTATAAATCATGCAGTCTCAGATACATTGATAGCTACATACAGACTAAGACTAGACTATTTGCATGGCTAGCTAGTGAGCCCCAGAAACTGGAGCTTTGGGCGTTGTTTAATGAGCAGAACAAGCTCCTGGCTTCAGCTCTTTTGACCTTGCATGGCTCCAGGAAGACTGCCTTGTGTTTCCATTCTGTGTCTCCACATAGGGCTTCACTTACCAAATCAGCCAAGACAGAAGTACGGCCACTTGAGTTTCTCCCTTGATGAACCACTTCTCCTCTTCCGAAAGATGGGGTGTGTTCAGGTGGTGTGGCCGTAGGACACTTAGACACCTGCTAGATGCACAGTCCTATTCAGTGCAGCACTGTCCTATTCAGACCTCCTGAAACTGTGTCTATGCTAGGATAGCAGTCCTACCCACTCACATTAGAAGGCAACACAGTAACGGCTACCACGGCCCCTCCTCCCTTTGTCCCGGTGTGATAACTCTAATTGGTCTCACCTCTTTTTATTTTTTAACAAAATCATATTTTTTCTTTCTTTTTTTTCTTTTTGATACTTTAAGACAGATTTTCTCTGTGTAGCCTTTTCTGTCCTGGAACTAGCTCTGTAGACCAGGTTGGCCGTGAACTCAGAGAGATCCACCTGCCTCTGCCTCCCGAATGCTAGGACAGAAGGTGTGTGCCACCACTGCCCCACACAAAGTCCTATTTTAAAGTTAATTTCAATCTTAAAAGGAATATAACAATGTTGTACAAACTGAAAACACAGAAACAAAAAAAAACCCTGAAGAAATAAGTTTTAAAAAATAAGTCATTTAAATGCCAAATTTAGGAAAGTAGTTATACCTGATAGATAGTCTGGGTTGCTTTGTAGAGAGTTGAAACTCTTTTAATCATGTTTTATTTCTTATGATGGGCAACATTATCACATACATTATCTTTCTATTCCATCTTGTATGTTTCTACTATTTTATAAAACATTAATAAAACATAGTGTACTCTAATAACATCATGTTCTATTTAGTCATTACTTTGCTGCAGAATGTTTGATCTCTTGCTTTTGTTCCCCTTGTAAAGCTAAAGTGGAAGAAAAGATTATACAGACAAAGACTCTTCTATGTATGCAGCTCAACTTCTCTAAAAAGTCATTTTTATTTATTCCTTGGCAGTTCCGTATAATGTACTTAGATCATATTACTCCCCATTCCTCTCTTTTATGCCCCTCTCACTCAATCAGGGCTAAACCATCTACTAATTCTTTTTATAATATGTCCTCAGAATAAAAATAGAGTATTTAATAATCCATGATGAAAATTTTCCACTAAAAATTGTGAATCCGTGCTACATTTTTGGCTGCTATGGAGCCTTTCAGCTCTGTGTTTCTGTGATAATCCTGAAGGACTAGTTTGTAAAGGTGAAATCAAACACCAGAGGGCACTAAGTCTCCTCTTGGAGCAAAGCAGACTCATTTCTTTGCATGTAAAACTTTCATGTACTGGAGTACATTATGGAATGTTGTATTTATGTCTCTCAATGATCAAAACCTATGAGATTTCATTCTTTGTAAGACAAAGCCAGCAGGATCAATGGCAATTTTCCTCTTGTACCGTCGGCTAAGATTCTGTAAGTGCCTTTGTTCACTAGCTCTGCAGGGACATTCTTTGTAACTTTGTTCAGATGGAAGAGTTTCCTTGGGTTAGTATTTTGGATACTTTTACATATATTTAAATACATCACTGTGGTTTTAAGTTTGAGGTGTCATTGCAGTTTCTTGGAAGTAGGCATGCCCCTAAATTCACAATAAGATCAGTGGCAAGCCCTGTGCTTCAAGGCAGAGTAGAGTATGAGAAGAAAGTGAAATGATACAAGTTAGACTTTCATAAGGGACATTCATAACTTGATGCTCATCATTGTTCATTCCTGCATTTAACAAACCATCCTTCCCCCATTCTTGAATAAAATGGTGTTTAGATCAGTTTTCATAATGTTGGCCAATAACTTCTTTCTATTAATCACATTTTTGTCCATTAAACATTTAATGTTATTTTTATGTCATATATTAAATTAGTTCTGATAACTATATGCTCCTTTTATCTTCAGCCACAATATTTAAACTCTCTAATCTTTAGCAGACACAAATGGGGGCAAATTCTATGAAGCATCATCATCATCTAGCAGAATAAATACAACACATGTATTTTAAGGAAATGAAACTACTGGTTCCTTCTACATATTTTGAAGGTGAATGTATTTCTTGTTACCATTGTAATGAATAACCCAAATTCATTGTTTAAATACACAAATGAATTTGACTTCCAGAAGTCATAAGTCTCAAATGTCCTCAAAATTAGTTTCACTGGGCAGAAGTCAAGGCATTAGCAGGGTTATAATCCCTTACAGAGGATCCAGAGAAAACTCATGTAGAAAATGGATGCCTTTTGTACCTTTCTAGAATTGTCCGTCTTTGCTCATGCTCATCACCATCTTCAGACCCAGCATGGCTGGTCTGGTCTTTCTCTGGTTTTGTTTCTTCTGTTTCCCCCTTCCTCATTTAATGACCTGATGATGGCTTTGCCCCTTCCAATTAATCTACAGTAATCTCTTTAAGGCAAAGTGACTAGCAAACTTAATCTTGACTTTAATCCTAATTCCTCACTGCCACTTAGTGTACTCACAGGCTTCAAAGATCAGGATGTGGCCATTCTTTGTGGGTAAGAGGAGGGATAGGCTAGGGCATTATTCTCCCTCCCTCAGTTAGAATTTTTTTTTAGTAAAACCAGCATTAAAAAGAAGAGTTAGCTGTGAGGCTTGATGGCTTTTAGACAAATCAGTATTTCTGTTGTTAAGAAGAAATTTTCTAAGAGTTTCTAGATGTCACTCTTCATTACGTATATCTTTATTATCACCATGATGGAAGTGGTCACATTAGTTCATCAGTTCTCACCAAAGCCTATAACATTTTGGACAGGGGCCCTCAAGAACAATAATGGCAAGAGGAAGAAAGCATTGTTTGGAAAGATTTCATGACTCTTTTATAGAGATTTAGGACTAGTTTATCTAGTGGTATGTTCTGGAGCTGAGACTATGAGTGAAGAAACTAAATTAGATAAAAATTCACATGCATAACTTGAGGGAGTTCTAGATTATGTCAAGTCCTCCAGACAGATTCAAAAAGACATTTGAATCTTGCAAGTAATATTCACAGACAAGAGGCATATTAATGATAAAGAAGATGTCTTTGACCTGCTGTGCCTGATGTTTATTTGGGGTTTTGAGTTTTGTGTTTATTAATAAACTCAGTACCATAGAAGTAGTTTTCCTATGTAATATTTTAAACCAACTCAATCGCATAGGAAAGTTACTCTTAGTCTCTTCTCAGATGCTCTAAAGTTAAAAAGAAATAGATTGTCCTGGTTAGTTGTTTATTAATTAGATACAAGTTAAAGTAATCTGGGAAGAGTGACTTCAATTGAGACATTGCCTCCATCAGATTGGCCTGTAAGCAAGCCTGTGGAACATTTTTTTTTTTTTTTGATTGATCACTGATGTGAGAGAGCCCAGCCAACTGTAGGTGGTGTCATTATAGAAAAGGTGGCCAAGCAAGCCATGGAGAGCAAGCCAGTAAGCAGCACACCTCTGCGCCTCTGCTTCAGTTTCCACTTGAGGTTCCTCCCTTGTGTTCCTATCCTGACTTCTTCATGACAGATGATGAGGTTTATAAGATATTTAAACCATTTCTTCCCCAAGTGGCTTCTGGCCATAGTCTTTTTTATCACATCAACAAAAAGCAAACTAGGAAGTAGGTGCCACAAACTTACCTGAGTTTATTGAAGAAGACTTATCTCATTCATTTACTTCATTGGCTACATGGGTTCTAAGTCTTCATGCTAACCATAGAGGCTGTAACTTTGAATTAGCCTTTGAATTCATCAGTCATGGTTTAGAGAAGGGTATATGTTGTGATATATTCAAAATTTTCTGTTTACTCGGAAAGGGAATTGTTGTATTCTGTTCTACTAGCAGGTTCTGGAGAGTTCTGTAAAGTTTCTTATATTAGAATCATTTAGTTTACATTGAATAAATTTGCTAATTATTGGAATTATCCTAAAGAATAAAGACAAAAACTAAAGCAGTGCCCCAACTCAACCAAGACACCAAAATTTCTATACCACTGCAAGAATATTGCCTTTTCTTGATCTTTATTGTATTGGATTTTTCAGAGGGCTTTTTTTTTTTTTTTTTTTTTTTTTTTTTTTTTTAGTTTTATGGTTTCTACATGTTTTTAACTTATTGAAGGTTTGTATCAGTAACACAGGAACAAGGCTGTCTGAGCCATTTTTTTAATCTCTTTTGGTTCTTCAAGGTGGGGTTCCTCTGTGTATTACTGGCTATCCTGGAACTCCTTCAAATTCAGAGATCTGCTTGTCTGCCTCCCGAGTGCTAGAATTAAAGGCATGTGTTACCACCTGGTTCTGAGCCAAATTTTAACAGCATTTTTTTTGTGTGTGTGATTCTTGCAGCATTTGAACCTTTTCATTATCATCATTATATTGTTGTAATATTTAATATTGTTAGTATAACTGTATGGAGCATCACATAAAACAGTGAGTTTAATTGATGAAAGTTGTGTGTGTTCTGGTTGTGCCCTTGTTTCTCTCCCTTTTCTTTCTCCTATTCCCTGAAACACAATATTGAAATTACACTAGTTAATAAGCTCAGTGGCCTCTATGAGTTCAAGTGAAAGGAAGAGCTCCTCATCCCTTGCTTAACTAGAAGACTAGAAATGAGGAAGAGTAGTGAGGAAGGCATGTTAAAAACTTAGATAGCCCAAAGATGGGCTGGTTTTGCCACTTAGTCACATTGTACATACAAAGAAGAAACACAAATTCATTCTCTCTTCTCTCTCAAATCTAGATTTCACATGTAAATGAAATCATGTAGAATATTTGAGTCTGGTTTGTTTTGTTTAACATAACAATTTCTGCTTCCATCTATTTTCTTTAAAAGGTTATGATATATTTTATTTATATATGTATATATATATATATATATATATATATATATATATATATTTCTTGTCCCTGTAGTATTGATACAAACCTTCAATAAGTTAAAAAAAAAAACATGTAGAAACAATAAAACTAAAAAAAATTCCTCTGAAAAGTCCAGTGTATCATTTCATCAGTATCTCATCTGCTGATGCACATGTGTGTAGATTGGTTCGTGGTCTGCTGTTGTGAACAGTATGGAAGTGAACATGAGTAAGCATGTATCGCTGCCATACTCTGACTTGAAGTTGTTTGAGTGCAATCCCAAGAGTGGGGTAGCTGGGCCATATGGTGTTTTATTTTTAGTTTTTGTTCCTTGCTGATCCCCAAGGGAACTACACAAGTTTCACATTCTTGCCAGCAGTGAGTGAAGCTCCCTCTTTCCTCTGTTCCTCTCCTTGCTCCATTCTGACAGGGTTAAGGTGGGGTTCAACCAGGTTTTGATTTGCATTTCTCAGATATCTAAGAATGGTGAACATAAAGTGTTTATTGGCCATTTGGATTTGAGGACTGTCTGTTTAGTTCATTGGTCTATTATTGATTGGATAGTTTGGGGGATTTTGATGCTTAATTTCTAAGGTTCTTTATGTATCCTAGATAGTAAGCCCTTATATAGTAATCTAGTGTATAATAGGCAAAGATCTTTATTCTGATGACTTTTTCTTTGCTAGGTAGAAGCTTTTCAGTTATTTTCTCATCCCATTAGACATTTTTTGTTAGTATTCCATGTGCTATTCAAGTCCTTGCCTCTGTCTGCATCGTAACATGTTTGCTTATCTTTCTTCTAGTAGCTTTAAAGCTTCAGGTCTTACCTTAGGATATTTTGAGACATATTGAATTTACCTTCTTTAAAAACAAAAACAGTGTCAGAGATAAGAATCTAGTTTCCTTTTTCTATGTATGGAAATCTAGTTTTCCTAGCATAATTTGTTAAAGAAGCTGTCTGCCCTCTAATGTATGTTCCAGATCCCATTGTCATTAAAGTCCTGTACCTGTATAGGTTTATTTCTGGGTCCACTGTTCTGTTCCATTGTTCTGCATGTCAGTTTCTATGACAGTACCATGATGCTTTTGTTACTATGGATCTGTGCAGTAAAATTTGACGTCAGGAACTATGTTGCAGCATCATTGTTCTTTCTGTTTAGGGTTGCTTTGACTCTGGGGTCTTCTGTGTTTCCATTTTAACTTTAAGTCTGTTTTTAGTTCAGTGAAGAATGTCATTGCCATTTTGATGGAAGACTCTGTTGGATGGCTTATGATAATATCACTGTTTTCACAATATTAGTTCTGCCAGTCTGTGAGCATGGGGAGGGGGCTTTCTGCCTCCTAACATCTTTTCTACAAGTTTTTGAAGGAAATAAAAAGGGCTGCTACAGAGAATTAAAGGGAATTAAAAATAGCTTTATCTGACCTGGAGGAATATTTGGTCATCTATATAGAGCATTATACAGCCACCAAATTCCTTTTAGCTAAAGCCTAATTCAGAACAAGGCCCTAGCTCTCCTTCCTCCTGTGATGTCCCTGAGAAATAAGGGAATGTTTTAAAAAATGTTTGGGATTCATGAGTCTTAAGGAAAACACCCAAAGCATGTGCCTGACATATAAGCAGAAAAGTAGCACATGCTGATGTAGAAGCTTCAGCAAGTTACCCAGAAGTTCCACTAAGATCATTGGTGATGATTTTTCTATGGAGACAAAACAACCTTGTGTTAGAAATTTAGGGCTTTCATGGCTAGATGGACTTCTGCAAACTACCTTCAAAGACAGGCTGATTCTCTTGTTAGGGGTGAAAGTAGCTTGTGGTCATTGTGGAATTGAATCCATGGCTCACTGACCATTATGCTAGGGCCCTCAAGAATCAAGTGAAGTTTACTCTGCTTCTTCTCTGTAAGTGAACCAACAAGCCTAGATGGTAGTACATCTGCTTACCATATGGTTTGTTGAATATCTTATTCCCAATTGTGAGACTGCTCTGGAAAAAAAAAGAGTCATTACAAATATTACTCTCCTGCTCACTGACAATTCACTTTGTCATCCAAGAGCTCTGGTGGATATGTATAATAAAAGTTGTGTAGATTTCCTGCCTCCTGCCCTATCAAGCATTCTGTAGCTCAGTGATCAAGGAGTCATTCTGACTTTCAAGTGTTATTGAAGAGAGGTATCTTGTAATGCTGGAGCTGCCCTAGATAGTGATTCCTTTGAGAAATCTGGGCAAAGTAAATTGAAAATCTTATGGAAATGATTCACTCTTCTCGATTCTGTTAAGAACATTGTGTGATTCATGGGAGGAGGTAAAAAATAACAACAGTAACAGGATCTTGGAAGAAGTTGATTCCAGCCCTCTTAGATACTTTGAAGGCACTGAGAAAAAAGTGAAAGAACCAGTTGCAGATGAGATAAACAGAAAGACAACTTGACTTAGAAGTGGAACCTGTGGGTCTCAGTTACTGCCACCTCAAGGTAAAAGTTCATTTGCTAAGGGGTTGTTTTTTTGTTTTTGTTTTGTTTTTTTATGAATGAGCAAAGAAAGTGTTTTTTTTTGTTTTTGTTTTGTTTTTTTTCTGATGTCTACTCTTTAGTATCTAGTCCATCCACAACAGAAGGTTTGGAATATCACATAAACTTACTTGGTAAAGTTCTGGCAAGGTCTGAGAGCATTGTAAAACTGATCAAAAATGGATATAATGTATGGCATCAGCACATACCACGGTGAGACATTATATGAAGGAAACAGTTAATCGCCCTGGCAAATTTCATCGTTCTCTTTTTCATTATTACTTCATTTTACCAAATTACTATTGACAACCACATCTTCAGTAACTACCACCCTGTTCAGAAATGACATGTAGACAAGACCCTTTGCCGGCAAAATACTATAGCTGGTGAAGGTCCAAGTGACCGTTTGCGTTCAGGAGGAATGAGGGAGGGAGAGGAGAGATGATGGATGCTATGTTTTCATCCAGGGTTACTGAATCACATGTCCTAGAGTCCTTGCTACAATTTTTTAAAGATTTATTTTAACAATTTTAGTATATGTGCTGCCGAAGCGAGTACAAGATTTATTTTTAAATTATATGTTTGTTCACATGTGAGTGCAGGTGCCCATGGAGACCAGGAGAGGGTGTTGGATCTCCTAGAACTGGAGTTAAACATGGTTGTGAACCACTCATCATGGGTCAGTGAATAGATCTTCATTCCTCTACAAGAATGCTACATACTCTTAATGGATGAGCCATCTCTCCAGCCCCCACCCCTGTTATTGTTTTTAAAAAGCTAAAATGAGCTGGAGAGATGGCTCAGCACTTAAGTATTGTTGTTTTTTTTTTCTCTTTGCTGTTTTGTTGGCTCACCACCCAGCTCCCAAATAAATCACATGTGGAAGCTATTCTTTCCTGTGAATGCCCGGCCTTAGCTTGGCTTTCTAGCCAGCTTTTCTTAACTTAAACTATACCATCTATCATTTACCTCTGGCTTTTATCTTTCTCTATTTCTGTATACTTTTTTTTTTTTTTTTACTTCTGTTGTGTGATGTTTTGATTTATTCTGACAAATAAAGCTTGCTTGGAGTCATAGGGCTGAGGTAGCCACTATCTGGTCAAAATTAACCATAGAGGTTTGGAGAATTGTAGACAGATAGGAGACAGGAAGTAGTAAAGTGGGGCGGAAAGAAGATTTAGGCCTTTTGGAGGAAGGAATGGAAGAGGTAGAAAGTCACCGTGGCTGCTCCCCTGCTTCTCTGTTCTTTCAGGTTCTTACCCTGATATCTGACTCCTAACTTTTTATTGATAAAGAATAATTA
Source organism: Onychomys torridus (assembly GCF_903995425.1). Classification (NCBI taxonomy): domain Eukaryota; kingdom Metazoa; phylum Chordata; class Mammalia; order Rodentia; family Cricetidae; genus Onychomys; species Onychomys torridus. Next base: position 28,966,590 of record NC_050457.1, on the reverse strand, counting down.
GTTAAGGCTTCAACTTCATACTCTGTGGCTGGCTGTGTAGTTGAATGGCTAGCCCCCGATGTCCTCCTCCTCCTTTTTTTCTCTCTTCAATCCTCTCTTCACAGATTCCTCCCTCTATTTATTCTTTCTTCCTGCCAGCCCCACCAGTCCTTTCTCCTGCCTTGCAGCTCCTTATTAGACCAATCAAGTGTTTTAGACAAGCAAAGTAACACAGCTTCAAAGAGTTAAACAAATGCAACATTAAAGAATGCAACACATCTTCCCATAGTTAAACTAATGTTCCACAGCAGAAGCAAATGTAGCATACCTTAAAATAATATTCCACAACACTTAAGAGCACATGCTGCTCTTACAGAGGATCGAAGTTTGGTTCCCATCACCCACATGGCAGCTTACAATCACATATAACTAGTTCCAAGGATCTACTTGGTGCATGTGTACATGCAGAAATCATAAAATGAAAGTCAATAAATGTTTTTAAAAATAGTCAGTATCCTTTTTCTTTAGGTTTTGTCCTTTTGCTCTTGGCTCTTGAAGTGGCTCTGAAGCAGTTTATAAACAGAGAAGGCTAAGGCCCCTTGCCATCCTGTTGGATGACTCAGGCCCTGGGTAACAGTTTCTCTATATTAATACAAGCTAAACAACTGGAGAGTATGTTCCAGTCCCTCTGTCTTTCCGTCTTAGAGTGTTCCAAAGACATTCTGTGTCCTGTCGTATCTGATAAGAGATCGTAAGACCCACATCAAACAGCTGGAGGGAATGTTTCACAGAGGCCAAGAAAAATCTGAACACTTCTGCCCAGATCTCCCTGTTCATACATTATTAGTTCATGGTTTCTCAGGCTTCATCCACTTGCTGGACTAAAGTTATAGGGAATAAAGTAAGTATGTAAGCGAACATTTAACAATAATAAATACTAAAGAAATTTATTTTAAAATAATCATTTGGTATATCTATAATTTTACCATTTTAAAGACAAAGTGAATTTGCATAGTAATTAATTGGATGTGTTTAATTATATATAAGGTAGTAAATTGAAAACATTCATGTACATATAAATTTAATATTTATTAAATTTGAAAGAAGATGTATAAATGAGGTGGATGTGCTTATTTATTTTTACATACTGAGTAAAATCCTGACTGAATATTTGATGTTGGAGGATATAGAGTGTACTTAACATTTTCCAGAGTTGATTATTATTTTAGTTTGAGAGTTGCCAATGTTGAGAACACTACTTTGCATAAATACTTAGTATAAAATAGTAGAAGTATGATTAGGGCCATTTCAGAAATCAATCAAATACTATCTAAATCCTTATACAAAATTGATTTAACTTTTTTTTTAATAAAATTCAAGTCAGCTACTCCAACACCAATGTTAAAATCAAATGTTATAACACAATTCAGTCCAAAGACAAATTCATTTTTAGAAGTAGTCTAGTTAATTCCAGTGTATAATTATGCTTGAAAACTTTTTAAATTTTATGTGTGTGGGTGTCTCATCTGTTGTTCAAATCTTAGATGGTCTTTTAATTAAAACAAACAAACAAACAAAAACAAACAAACAAACAAACAAAAAAACCCAGAGCCAGATAGCAAGGTGAAAGCTGAAAGATCAGAGAAGCAGAACAGCCAGCCACTAGTTCTTACCTCTATAAAATCTTCAGCCTAAAGAGTGAGTTCCTGTTTCCTCATACCTTATATACCTTTCTCAGCCCTGCCATATTACTTCCTGGGATTAAAAGTGTGTGTGATTCCCAAGCAAAGGCATGAGATCTCAAGTGCTAGGATTAAAGTGTGTTCCACCATGGCCTGACTTCAATATCTAATGTAGTGGCTGGCCCTGTCCTCTGATCCTCAGGCAAGTTTATTAGGGTACACAATATATCACCACACTTGTCTGCATGCATATATGTGTACCACATGTGTGCAGTGCCTGCACAGACCAAAAGTGGGTGTCAGATTCCCCTGGAACTGGAGTTACAGAGGATTGTGAGCTGCCACATGGTACAGGGAACCAAACCAGGGTTTTCTGGAGCAGCCAGTGGTCTTAAATGCTGAGATCTTGCCAGTCCCATCACAGCTGGGTTGTTTGTTCTAAAGTCAGTGTTGAAGCACAGGAGATCACTTATCTCTTGGTGTTAATAGACTAGGTCACACAAAGGTCAAAGGACAAAAATAAAATGAATGAGTGTGAACCTTCTTAAATTTAAAGATTTGCCTCAAAGTTAATACTTTAAATGTGGAACCAAAGATAGGCAACAATGGTGCTGATAAATAGCAATGGCGGTAGCAACCAATGCAACAGAAATGCTGTACTAGGTACTGGCGTACATTTACATAAACATTACATACATAAACATCCATTTAGCAATGTTACTCAGTGAAATCTCCATGGATACTCCTTGAAACTGTTACTTTATTATGGCTATATTAGAGGTGAAGTTAAGTGTGTTGCCCCGAGTCGCCCATTTAGTAGGTAGTTGGATCTAAGATTCAAACTCATGCTATGAGGCTTAAGAAGCCATGCTGTCCATCAGTGTGCTCTGTCCTATACTTTCATTGTATATCATGGTTCTTTTAGAGTCTGATTTGGAGCCTGGTAGTGTATAACAAGAATAGCATGGTGAGTTGTTTTAAAGACGTGGGATGTATGGACAGACTGTGCATAGCTCTGGTTGTTTCCCATCATTTAGTGAAGTATTTACTTCTATTCTGTTTTGGTTAAATCCTCAAAAAATATTCATATTGCTGGAGACCTGCTCCAGAGGGTTTCAGGTCTCGAATAGGAGATAATGGAGTCACAGAGGGTGGGACTGGGGGAGGGGAGGGGCACTGATAGGATCTGTGGGTGTTCAGGATGGCTACCTGTTTATTGAAAAAAGGCTATACCTTTTAAAAATCCCTTTTAATTTAACATAATTTATTTATTGATTCTTTCAGAATTTCACATCATGCACCCAAATTCCACTCACTTCCCAGTCCCTCCATATTGTCCCCTCACCCCTGCAGCATCCTCCGAAAAGAAAATTTTTTAAAAATCACTGTTATTTATTAAGCGACATATTGTTATTCATTAAGCGGTACTGTTTACTGTGGGAGAAAAGCCATGAGGTACAACAAAATCCACTCTCCCCCTCTAAGAGTTTATTAAGGGAAGGGAACAGAAAGGGTGTGCATAGGCCTGTGGGGAATGACCTTGCAGGAAGAGGGGGGAGGAATAGGTGGAACCTGCTTTTATGTCCCTCCCCCCCCCCCCCACACATGCGCATATACTTAGCTACACTACACAAGATCATGTAATCTGATTACATGATCATGTAAGGTCCTAGGATGACTAAGCATCTTGCCTGGCTACTGGACAGTACATGCTTGGTCATGTAGATGGGGCAAGTGGCTAGGAATTCTAACAGTCACACCAAAACAAATCAAGCAAGCAAACAAAACAAACAAAAACACCTCTTTGCCTTTCCCTTTTTCTCACCTCTCCAACACCTCTTTATTCCTTCTTGAAGGCTACATACTCTATAATTGTACAATAGTTTAGCCATAGGCCCTTGCAGACTCAATGATTCAGGACAAAAGCAGCCATTAACTTCATTACAGCATTTTTCCTGGGACAAAAGTGGTTCAGCAAGTATCTAAATGTTTATTGTTCTCAAAGGTTCAGTAACTTTACCAGGTGCCCTCTTCCAGCAGTGGAAGCCCCACTAGTTCTTCCTGCCAGAGACAAGGAGAATGGCAAGCAGGAGCTTTCTTCCCTCAAGCCCCTGAGGGAATGGAGGCCCTGATCCAAAGGCCTGACTAAGTCTGGGGACCAGACACTCCACTACAATTTAAGAGCAACTTTCTTCCTCAAGGGGCATGATGCAGCATTTTCGCCATGTGGTGTAATAAGCACTGAGCTGTTCCCTAATTGGATTCCTCCGTGTCTTAGTCTTACTATGTGGGCCTGTTCCCCTTGTACGCTACCCAAAGGGAAGGTCCTGATGTCTTACTCTTTTCCCCTTATACCATGCCATTCTGAGTTCTCCTTACTTATTAACTGAACTGTTGCCCTTAATGGCCTCAGGCTCTGGATCTGGGCTGTATGCTTTTCATCCTTGGGGTTAGGTGTGTGTCCAGTTAGCAAATCTCCAAGTTTCCTGTTCTTGTAATCAAGAAGGCAAAAGGGGGATTCCCGTGTGCAGAGTCATCCACACTATATGGTTCCACAGTGGTCGGCATTTTTTCCAAAGAATTATTTTGTTTAAAGAGGCTGCCATTTAATACATTTTCTCCCAAAACCTGTATAAAATTTCCCAAAGAAAAAGGCATAAGGGAACTCCCATAATACATAGTAGAATCATTAAAAATGAAAGTTAAAAAGGGTGCTGGAGAATTGTGATCTGAAAAGTTGAAATGCTGGAACAAATAGCAATGGTCACCATGTGGCCCACGCCAAATATATATTTCTTTTAGGCTTGTTAGTATGACCAAACTGAGAAATGTTTATGTAACACACACTTTACATAATAAGATACCCAATCACTGGGGGTGTCACTATCATTATAAAGAAAATGAGAACTGTTGTCATACAGGATTTTCTGGAAAGCATTGGCAGGTATTTTCAATCCATCAGCTGTAGGTTTCTGTGGTTAATCAGATACTCTCAAGTGAGACAGTAGGAACCTGTGGTTTACTGCAAAGAAATCATAAAGACACATTAATTTGTTATGTCAGTGTTTTGAATTATGCAGTTTAGGTAGGACCCATAGCTAGTTACAAAGCTGAAACAACATGTATAGCCATTGGGTCATCTCTAAGAATATTCTGCTTCAGGGGAGTTCAAAGAGGTAGGTCCTCAGGAAAGTTCACCAAGGGAAAACTAAGAGGGTCTGTTGGGGCCTTAATGGCCAGCACTGAGGATGCCCAAGAAACAGAGTGTGTCCTGGGAAGTAGCTTTAGGGCAATTCTCGATGTCCTTGATAAACTGTTTAAGTCTTTACCCCATGTGAAGTTGTGTTGATCTCTAACAGCAAAAATGGAAGCTTCCAGTATCTGAACATCTTTTCACAGATAGTTGTCCATCTGAGATGAGATTTTGGGAAGGTGTGACATCATCACACCACTGCCTGCATAAAGACTCAGCCTTGTGCTTGTGCTTTGATGGACCTCCAGGTCCTCCTAAGCCCATTTCTGTCTCTTGATGCTTCGGAAGGCTCCTGCTTACTGTGATAGCACAAAGGCTTATTTCATTTTGGTACTTGTTCATGTCTCCCACCTGGCCTCCCTAAGCTGTAGTTGGAGTTTTCTTTGGGCTGCCAACCAGCTCCCAAATAAGGACAGGAAGACTTATTGTTAATTATGAAATGCTCGGCCTTAGCTTAGGCTGGTCCCACTAGCTCCTTTAACTTAATTTAACCTGTTTCTCTTCATCTACATTTTGCCTCAGGGCATTTTACCTTTCTTTCATTCTGTATGTGTTACTTTCCTGCTTCCTCCCTGCATGATTGGCTGGCCCTGGCCATCTCTTTTTCTTTCTTCCCTGGAGACTAAATTCTTCCTTCTACCTACTCTCCCTGACTGGAAGTCCCGCCTGTATTTCCTTCCTTGCTATTTATTGGTGGTTAGCTTTTTAATAGACCAATCAGGTGCCTTAGTCAGGCAAGGTAAAACAGCAACACACCTCTACATAATTAAACAAATGGAACACATCTTGACATAGTTAAACAAATGCAATACATCTTGACATAGTTAAACAAATATTCCACAACACTAAGTAGTCTCTCTGTTCTTCTCAGTTTGTGTTAGTAGGCAACAGCTCCGTTTTTACTCCCTTTTTGTCCTCACCCCAAGTTACTTTTCCTACAGTTCCCTTCTGATTACTATCTAGACTGCCACCCAAGGGCCCTGCTTGTCCCGTATTACTTGTATCCCACAATTTCTGTGCATAATTTAGAGTTTAGGCAAATTGGGCTCCTTTCTATATAACAAATATTTCCACCTCTTAGCTTTCTCTCATGCTTACTTGCCTGGGTTATTTTTTAACAACCAGAGCATGATTTTGAAATCTTGACCACACATTGAGCCATTAATGAAAAGAGCAGCTTTTTCATGCCATCTTCCATCACCTGTGTAGACAGCAGTAAGTTATCGTTTTCTTAGGTATAACTCCCCACATATGTTTTATTTCCTCTATTACCTATTTCCGTTAAGTAAGGAAAAATTATTAAACTAGATATCTTTCAGTCATCCATGGATGAAATCTGACACAGGGCTTTGGATTTTGATAGTCCTAAGAGAGTTGTTACATGAGTGGATACAGTGTAGGAACTATTTCCTAAGTGTGTGAAGGCAATATACAGACTGTAGATGGTTTTGACTAATTCATTCATGTAGTATATACTGTGTTAATCTAGCTTTCAAAAGTTTTCAGAACTGTGAGTTTCTTAAAACACAAGCCATCTGACAAGTAAAAAAAAAAAAAACAACCCACATTTTTGAAATGGAAAAATGTTCAGGAAATATTTTTATAGTGAGCTATTGGGTGATAGGACAATTCTTGTATCTATTCCTTCATTTTATTGGGTTTCTTTTCTTGTCTTATTAAAGTTCACAGACTGTTACTTATTCTCTTCCCAGTCCTTTAAGACTACTGCATTGGTTATTTTCTGGACATTGATGGGCCTAATCTACCAGTCTGTTTGTTCCCCATCATGGGACTAGCGTAAACTGATCATCCCTTCTCTTGGTCCCACTCATGTTGACGATATCAGCTTTCCTACTTTTTCTTGAGAAATGTTTCTTGACCTTAGGTGCTTTGCAGATGTTTCCGTTGGGACTAAGCTCCACAACTCTGTGTTTTGATCGATTGTAGTTTTCTGTAATTGTCTCCCTGAGTTTCAGAGTGGCCTTTCCTTGATAAGGGGTGAGGACTACACAAACTGTGGGTATAAAAACAAACATTTAGGGTGTAATCAGGGATTACGTTTGGTGAATTGTGGTTGTAGCTTCTCTAAGATCCATGACTTCACTAGCCTTAGGTAGTTGGGTAGGTTTCTAGTACAAGGCATGATTTCTCTCTCATTGATCAGGTCTGAAGTGCGTTTAGAGAGATGTCGGTTACCACCAACCACTCCAGCACACTTAGGGTTATCGTTCAGTGTTGGTGGTTGCTGTGATTCATAGGTGTCATAATTGGGTAACTGGTTGCTTCCCTTCTTTGGAAGGTTTCATGGAGCCTCCTGCTATCATGAAAGCTACTCCGTAGGGAGGAGGTACTCAGGTCAGTTCCAACTCAGATTTTCTGGGTCCTGTGTCTGAAATGAATGGTTTCTTCAGCAATTGGGACTTACTTTACACCTCTAGGAGCAACCAAGGCAGTAGCCATAGCCTACAATCTTTTGGGAGTCTAATGTCATAAGCTGTACCCATAAAGTCTAACCAACATGACTGCCTCAACATGAGCTGAACAAGGACAAATACAGTAGACATGCTTAAGTGGACAGGGGAAAGACCATGAAGCCTCAACCCTACACAAAGATCCACAGGCAAGCAAGGAGTGCTGAGAGTGGGAAAATAGTCTTACCCAGGGAAGAGCACACCAATTGATTGTCCAATATCAGCTGAAGACTGGGCAGGTTGTTTTTAGCAATATAAATGTATATATGTTCATTGATCAGCACCAATGAAGCAAGAGGTTATAGATTTGAAAAAGAGCAAGGTGGAGTATATACGAGGGTTTGGAGGGAGGAAATAATGTTATTATATTATAACTCCTCCCCAAAAAGAAAAGTAGGAATAATAACCTATTACATTAAGTTCCTTTTCAGCTGGAATAGAAACAGTAACCCGAATAATTTCCTAGTGTTACAAAACTCCCAGTACTAGCTGGAGACCCGATCATAGAAGAATAAGGAAGCTCTGAACCAGGAATCATGGAAGCCAAACCCAAGCTCTACTACTTTTGTGGCAGAGGCAGGATGGAGTTGATCCACTGGCTGCTGGCTGCAACAGGAGTAGAGTTTGAAGAAGAATTTCTTGAGACAAGAGAACAGTGTGAGAAGTTGCAAAAGGATGGTACCTGCTTTTTGGCTAGGTACCTTTGGTTGAAACTGATGGAATGCTGCTGACACAGTCTAGTCCGACTTCCCTCTGCTGCAGGCATTTAAGACAAGAATCAGCAACATTCCTGCAATTAATTTTCTGCAGCCTGGGAGTCAGAGGAAGCCACCTCCAGATGACCACTATGTTGAGGCTGTCAAGAACGTTCTGAAGTTCCAGTGGCAGCAGGTGTTAAGGAGGCCACAGCAAGGATCCAATCGCAGCGTCGCCACAGGCCAGCTACAGAGCAATGCAGAAGCAAAGGACGGATCCCAGGAGTCTTCAGCTGCAGTGGGATATTTTTTAAGGGGTGTTACTTTTGTTTATGTTGCATTTGTTTAACGCTGTGAACCTGTGTTATTGCGCCTGTGTAAAACACCTGATGGTCTAATAAAGAATTGGCCAATAGCCAGGCAGGAGAAAGGATAGGCGGGACCAGTAGGCAGAGAGAATACATAGAGGGAAAATCTGGGAGAAGAGCTAGGTCCAGCAGCCAGAGAAGGAGAAGGACTCCAGGGGCCAGCCACCCAGCCACACAGCAAGCCACAGAGAAAGAGTGGGTTTTACAGAAGTTAGAGAACAGGGAAAAACTCAGAGGCAAAAGATAAACGGGTTAATTTCAGGAAAGCTGGCTAGAAACGAGCTAAGGCCAGGCATTCATAAGTAAGAAAAAAAATTCCCAGGACTATTTCCAAAAAATTACTTGGTACAGCCTACATTCAGGGAGAGCAAGCAATAGGATGTTAAGAAAAAAGTCCAAGCAGATGGAATTTGGCAGCCCTGGTGCTTATACAAGGAACACAGGTCAAGGGAACCCTGGTTTCCTGTGTTCCGTGCCTTCCTCCCAAAAAGTAAGAATTAGATGAGACTGCTACTAACATGTCTCTTCCTTCCAGATGTCATTAATTAATAGAAAGTTCCCCTTTCAGTTAAAGGCTAAGGCTTTCTAGGATGGTCAGTTACAACAGTGTGACCTTACTCTTTTTTTCCACATTAATTTGTTGTGCAGAGGATACCACAGTGCATACATAGGGATTGGTTCTCTCGTCCCACCATGCAGGACCCAGGAAATGAACTCAGGTTTTTAGGCTTGGTGACGAGTTTCTTTACCCACTGAGCTTATCTTGCTGGACCCTCTTTCTCATAGTCTTACATGGCTGTCCCTTTCTAAATGGCAGTTGCCTTTTCTTAATATACTTTAATTATAAGTCATATTTTTGTCCAAGAGACTCCCCGAATGACTAGGGAAATGGCTTAGTTGATAGAGTACTTGCCACACAGCATGAGGATCTATCTAGTTCAGATTCCCAGCACTTACATAAAAGCCAGACCATTCTGTACCATGATGCAGAGAGGAGGAGGGGAGAGGAGGAGGAGGCAGGTGGGTTCCTGGTGCTCATTGGCTACTCAGCCTAGCAAATCAGTGAAATCCAGGTTCACTGTCTCAAAAGAGACCCTGTCTCAAAACATAAGGGGAAAAATTGAGAAAGGCACCCAGTATTGACCTTTGGTCTCCCCATGCATGTGCCTGTTGGTTCATGTACACCTCCTTGCACAGAGCACATGAACACATGCATATCACACACACACACACACACACACACACACACACAAAAAAAAAAAAAAAAAAAAAAACCAAAACCAAAACAGAACAAAAAAACCCACAACTCCTTGAAAATGTTGTGACATCATTTAAATGTCCTAAAGGTATTGTGACACCATTTAAATCCATTAATATGTTCTCTATGGACCACTCCCCAATGACTTTTGTCTACTGCTCTGTTATTTATTTATTTATTATTTATTTATTTATTTATTTATTTATTTATTTATTTAGACTTCTGCATTCTCATGAGAAGTGTGAACTTCCAAAGGGACCCACTTCAGGGATAGAGGGGTTGGGCTTTTCAGCTTTCTAATCCATCGCTTAAAAATATAGTCAAAATTTAAGGGTAGATAAATTGTCAGTATGATTTCTTTGTTGTTATTTTTGTGGTTGTTTTGAGACAGGGTCTCACTGACCTCAAACTTGTATTCCCCCTGCCTCAGCTTCCCAAATTCTGAAATTACAGGTGTCAGTCCCCACACCTAGCCAAGTATAATGTCTTACTCTTTTTCTCATATTTTTAAAACTTTATTTTCCCCTTTTATTAAACAGGTTCTTCCCTCATCCAGTGTAATCTGAAATCAGTTTCCCTCTCTCTACTCTCTCCAGTTCCTCCCTCGCTTCTCTCCCACCCAGACCCACTCCCTTTTCTGTCATTTGTTAGAAGAGAACAACAGGGAGAAGGCAGATTTTTGGAGAGTATTTGTGTGTTATTGAACCACTTCAGGATGGCAGAAGGAACCAAGGGAAACTGTCTCAGGAAGGTGAAATTGTATTAAATACACGTTGTTCAGAAACAAAGCCTAGAAGTATAAGTAAGGGCCACCTAGGTCATTATAAAATTAGACATAAGAATATTCACTAATTTGTTTGTATTTGGATAAATGTAACTTCTTTATGCAACTAACAGAAGAACCATCTTCCACAAGTTCTTTTACAGTCACATGAGCCCACGTTCATATCAACCCACTTGGTTTTAAAAGAAAGTCAGGATCCTTGAAAATCTTGAAGTACAACTTTGTTAAATACAGCAAACGTAATTGTGGTTTTGAAACACTTGCAGATTGCTTTACTGTTGGGGAGAGGGGCATGTGTGTGCCACAGCACATGTAGAGGTCAGAGGTCAACCTCATGTCAGTCCTTGTTTTATTCCTTTATTGAGACAGGATCCATTGTTTGTTTGCAACTGTACACCGGGATGGCTGGTCCTTTCGTTTCTGGGGATTCAACTACTCTGTTGTCTCTAATCTTGTCAAAGGGGCAACACTACTGTGCTCAGTTTGTGGGAATTCTGGAGATCTGAACTTAGGCCCTCATGCTTACAGAGCATGTACGATCCCATAAAACCATCCCAACACTTGCAGATCTTTTGATACTACCTTCAGGACCAAAAAAACAAAAGCAAAAACCAACAATGAATATATAACTTGATCTTCTATGCATCTGGAATTTAACAGACTAAGGTTGAAGTACACCTAGAAGGGTTGTTGTACCTGGCTACCATACACCCAACAAATATTAGATCATTTGGACGATCTCTTCAACATAGAAGAGATCCTAGTGGTAGGTCAAGCCAGCATGTGCTCTGTGGGAAATAAAAGACATAGAAAAGGAGAAAATAGTTTTGTAGAGGGAGCAATTGTTATGGGGAGCAGGGAAGCAGAAAAACCTTGTAACACGAATCTTAAAAGGCCTTACTAATAAAAACAAACCCAGAAGCCAGATATTGGGGTGAACGCTGAAAGATCAAAGAAACAGAACAAGCCACAGCCAACCTCACCTCATGAATTCCTCAGCTGATCTTGTTTCCTTAAACTAAAAGCGTGTGAGTCCTCACCTGAATGGATCTCAACTGAAGTGTCTTCCCAAGCAAAGACTTGAGATCTCAAGTGCTGGGATTAAAGGTGTGTGCCACCACACCTGGCTCTGTTCCTAGTGTGGCCTTGAACTTGGAGTTCCACAAGGACCTCTGCCTCCAAAGTGATAGGATTAAAGGTGTGTGTGCCACCATTTTCTGGCCTCTATGTCTATCTAGTGGCTGTTCTGTTCTCTGACCCCAGATAAGTTTATCAGGGTGCACAAATATTGGGGAGCACAATATCACCACAAACCCTCTTGTCACAGAGGGCAGAATAAAATCAGGATATAAACTGGAGCCCTGGAAGGGGAGCCAGGGTGATAGCTGTAGGGCTCTATTTCCCTAGAACTCTGCTGAGAACGACAGAACCAAACATCTAATGGGCATAAGGAACACATTACGGAACCTGACCAGATGGCAGTGAGAGGTCTATGGCCCATTACAGTTGTATTGCATGGACTGTACGTGTTAATGCATGTTCTTCCATGTAAATCATTATTGCTCTGACTCTAGGGCCTGAGCATTCATACATTCAGTATGTCTAAGACTGGCTAAAACAAAAGAGTGTCTGGCCTTGAAGGTGCTTTGCCATTCTCTGATTTTTGTTGTTTGTTTTTCTGGTCCAGGGCTTCATGTAGCTTAGGCTGGCTGTATTTTTAGAGCAATTACTATTCATGGCACAGTGTAGATACTGAGACAAGTTTTCTGGGGATTAGAAAACCAGAAAATAGAACACCAAGGCAATCTGCTGAGACCCTTAAATAACAGTATCTACAGAGAGAACCCTTAGTGGAACTAACCCAGAGTGATTAGAGCAGTACCTACTGACGACACCCGTTTCAAACCCGAATTATCCCCAACCACACTAGTTTAATGTGCAGGGAGGTAGAAGCAGATGTCTGTGGGGTTCATGCACACAACAAGACTCCCAGGAGAACTGTCTGCGCCCCAGATTGTTGTAATTCTCAAGGAATTTGATATTATTAACCAATCGTTTGTTTTGAGAGAAACACACTACCCATAAGTAGAAACTTCCTCTTGCCATCTTTTCACACAATGTTACCATCTCCTCGGAAATAGGCCCTTCAGGTGCAACCCTAGCTTGCAGCCAGGTGGGCATAGCCTTGATAAGAGACAGTGAGGTTCTTTTTCAAAACAACTTTTCTTTGACTTTTCCTCAATTTTGTTATGCTTGGCTTCTAAGAACACAAGTCTATTCTGATAACAGATTTTTAAGTCTACAATCATTTTTACTGACTGGAAGTACAGTGAAATGTTGTACAGTAAATACTTCAGCACTGACTCATCTTGCTTAATGGAACACCATAGTGATAAAATACATTCATCATGGGCGTTGTCCTCTCCCCTAAGCTGCCAGCAGGTATCATTCTATGCTCTGATTTGGGGAACTTGCTGGAGTATAGGTGGAATTATACTATTGGCCTCTCTGAATAGCCTACATCACTCAGTGTAATGTCTTCAAGGTTTGTTCATTTGTCAAATGTCAATGGACATAATGGACATTCCTGGTGTCTGTGCAGTATGTCAAATAGGAATATTGTTACAGTGAGACCTCTTTGAGATGTTGAGTTTAACTCTTGAGAGTGTAAATACCCAGAAGTGGACTTGCTGGATCATATGGTAGTTTCACTTTGTAAAACTTTTGGAGGACCTGTATTGTCTCCCAGTTCTACCCCACAGCAGTGTACAAAGCTCATTTATCTCCACCAGCTGATCATCATTTGCTGTTTTTTTCTTTTATAACTGCCACCCAAACAGGAATGGGATAAACTGTTCCTATGGCTTTTATTTGAATTTCCGTAATGATCAGTGAATGGAGCTTTTCCTCATGTGCTTGGCACTCATGTGTCTGTCTTTCTAGAATGTGTATTAAGTCTTCCACCTGAGTGTGATGAGGGTGTGCATCTTGAACTATTGACTGTAAGAGCTCCTTGTGTAATTTGTAGATTGCCTATAACCAGATGTGTGTTTTGCAGATTATTTTTTTTCCTCTTGCACAGCTTCTCAGCTTGTTTGTTTGTCGAATATTTCCTCTGTTATACATGACATTTTCTTGGATTAATCACACTCATTTACTTTTATTTTTGATGTTGTTATGTCTATGCAATCATGAGCAAAGGGCCCCCATAATTCTGACTGTTCAAGTTACGTCTTTTTCTCGTTCTCAAAAAGTTGACATTTTCAATTTTTTTTTTATGGGTTAATGTTACAATGGTGTTTGTTTTACAGGTGTTGTGTTTATTTAATTTTGCTTTATGAGACCTTATTATTGCTTCCTCTACCAGTTAAACAGAATGGGGTGAGGGCATGTTTCAGGTTTATTTTGACCTGTATAGCACAGTTGTCCCACAGCATGGAATTATGGGAATTTCATTACTAGTCTACTTTGTGGCCTGCTATCTAGAGTGGAGTCCATGGATGTAGGACACTGGCAGCAATTGAGAACTTGCTGGAAATAGCCTATCTTTATCCCATTCTGCCCAAGGTTGCAGCGTGCACCATGTCCTGCAGGTGGTTCATTGGCTGTGTGCTGCTTATGGCTACTTTGTTTTTCTGCTGTTGGAAATCAGTAGACAGCTTACTTTGTGTTCGGTAGTCATTGTTTTTGTTGTTGTATGCTACATTTTTTTCTGTGTAAATACTATCTTTTGTTGGGAAATGTGTGTGTGTGTGTGTCTGTGTGTGTGTGTGTACGCTTGCACGCTGCACACATGCACAAGCATGCATGCCCACACACCAAAACCAGAACAGAGTGGTCTATAAGGGCAATTGTCTTAAAGCATTGTGCCCCAATTGAGTTAAAAGCTGTTGTATTGATTGCAGAGTTTTATAGCTAACTGAATTATTAATTTGGCTTCATTTGGCAGGTGGAAAGTTTTAAAACCAGAAATCTTATGACACACTCTGCCTTCTGGCATAGATCTCTTACGTTTCTCCTAAAGATATGCTAGTGCTGATGAATGTTTTATAATTTACCTGCATTGATATAAATATGTAGCTACTGTCTTTAAAAACTAGATATCCCCTTTTGAAAATGCTTATTTTGTGCATTCTTCTGTCATGGAAAACAAATCTGTATTCTAAATGTGAAGCATAATGAAAGTGCTGCGTGGGTCATAAGTGTTCGCCAGCCATAACAAATGCCTGCTTAGGTATCACTGTTGCAAGCCCTGCGGGAAATGGCTTGAGTACTATACACCCATAAGCAGGTATCCGCCGGTGCTTAAGCCCAGGAGCCCAGTAGATTGGAATACATTTTCAGAGGCACACATGTCTTGGGTGTATTCATTCTCCCCACCCTGTTCTCCTTGTGTAGGAAGAGAGATTTGGATAAAAATGGATATTACATCCTTCTACATTAACCGTCAACAAACCAACAGACCAGGAGCATTTCAGACTTGGCTTTCTATAAAATGTAACCAATTTTGCACAGTTTGACATATGTAAGTATACTGTACAAATTATATCCTGTTTTTAGAGATCTAAAAAACATACCAGTATAACAAAAGCTTCCTCAGGTATGTCTGTCTTGGTGTCTGGCGTTTGCATGTACCTGAGGGTAGCTATGAATGCAAACCAACACGAAATTGAACTTTTAAACATTTTGAGATGTGTTGTGTGTGTGTGTGTGTGTGTGTGTGTGTGTGTGTGTGTGTGTGAGAGAGAGAGAGAGAGAGAGAGAGAGAGAGAGAGAGAGAGAGTATTTGTTGTTGTTACTGGATATTTTGAGTTTTGAGTGTGAACTTGTATGGATTATGTTATCACAGTGGTAGAGAGGTGAACATATCTGCTGGTGGCCTTCAGTAAAGTTGGTAAGATCTGATTTATCCAGCATTTCTAGCACTGTTAGATGACACACATTGGTGAGCTGTGTGCCTGTTGATAAGAATGTATTTGTTTATAATAGACTTTGAGGCTCCTCACTCCTAATGGAGTTATCGTCCATGCTATCCTTGGTTGTTGTACCTGAGCAAGTCCTTGGTTTGAACTTCCCAATGGAACTGTGGCAGAGCTATCTCAAAGTTACCTTGGAACTGGCAATGGAGCCCTGAACTCGCTGGGATTATAGGAGTAAGCCACTACACCATGAGTTCACAGCTTCTGCCTACACCTACTTTTAAAAATTAGCTTTATTATGATACACTGCCTTCTCTCACTCTCTATGCTGTACCTCCACTGGTCTCCTTAGCATTTCTTGAACACACCAAACACTTCTTGTGGCTTCCCCCTCACATGCATGCCCTCTGATCCCCTTGAGTCTCCCCTTCATTTGCCTTGCTATTCAAATATCCCGTCCTACCTCATTTACAACAATTCAAACTTGCTAACGAGTTTCATCTTAATTGTAGTGATATAATATAGCCATAGTTAAGGATGAAAAAAGGTTGAGCTTTCCTAGAAGTGGTTACCAGTTATACAGTAGAAGAAGCCAAAACGTTCCATTCTTGTGGATTCTCCTATACACTATTAACAGATGTTCCGCCTGAGTTTTCTCCCCCCTGCCTTTCCGCTACCTTCAGCCAGCTATCTTCTACACATTGTCTGCTGGTAGCAAACATAGTTCTATAAAAATGAAGGCAATACAGGAGTGCTTCTGGTCGTTCATTTGCTTGAATAACTTTTTTCCACAGTCATAATTTTTATTGATTCTTTGGTAACTTCACATCATGCACCCCAGTCTCACCCATCTCCCAGTTCCTCCATATCTGCCCTTAACCCTTGTAGTGTTCCCCCCAAAGGAAAACTTAAAAGGAAAGAATAAGAGTAAAGTAAAATAAATAAATATATTAATTTAAAAAACAAAAATGAAAACAAATCAAACAAAAATATCACTTCTCTCCTCCATCATTCCCACTTTTGCATCACCTTTACATTTGTCTTAGTGACATTGGGAGATTTTGTGCATCATGTAGTATACCCTTTTGTTCAAACAGCTTTACTTACAAATGTTCATTGTGTAATGTGTTCTTAGTCAGGTTCAAGACCTCTGGCTTCTGGTACATCATCAATACTGTACCCTCACTAGCTTAGTATTTCTGTTGTTGTGAAGAGACACCACACCATGACCATGCAACTCTTATATAAAGGAAAATAGTTGGCTAGCTTACAGTTTCAGAGGTTTAGTACATTATCATCAAGGTGGGGCATGGTTACATGCAGGCAGACTTGGTGCTGAAGAAGGAGCTGAGAGTGGAGAAGGGCCTACATCTTGATCCACAGGCAACAGGAAGTAGTCTGAGACATTGGGCATGGCTTGAGCATAGAGGAGACGTCAAAGCCTTCCCCCACCATGACACACTTCCTCCAACAAGGGCACACCTTCTCCAAAGCCATACCTCCCAATAATGCCACTCCCTGTGAGCTTATGGGGGCCACATACATTCAAACACCACACTCACTGAAACTCCTCTTGGCTCTCCTGCTGTTGCTCTGAGTCATAGAGATCCTTTGGCTATGGTTCCTCAGGACCAGTTTCTTCACTCACTCCAGTAGGTCATAGATGGGGTAGAGGTTGGGGAGTGCCAACTGCCCAGATGACCCGGGCATGGGAGAGCTGTTCCTGCCCCTCATAGGAGAATTGTCCCCTGCCCTTGGGAAAGCTGGTCCATCCCTCAGCACAGGCGTTAGAGAGCTGTTTCTTCCCTTTCTCACCTGACTGACTGCAGTGGCCCAAACTGACCCAACTCAGCTACTTCTCAAACACACATCCAGTGCTTGAATAACTTTTTTAATGTGATTGTTTTAATTTCCTGTAGAAATAATATTCCTGAAAGGAAAGCCCTTGAAGAAAGCTCTTGAACTCAGCTTTTTGACAGAAGACATTCTGAGGGAGTCCAGTGACTAAGCTGTGACATTAAAAAAATTGATGCCATTAAAATTTATTGAAGCTCGGTGTGTTGGTGTAAACTTTTAATCCCAGCACTAAAGAAGCAGAGGCAGGAGGATAACTGAGTTCAAGGCCAGCCTGATCTACATAGCATGTTTCAGGCTGGTTAAAGCTACATAGTGAGACCCTGTTTCCTGCTTCCCCCCAAATTAATTGAAAAGGAAAAGTAGTCTCATTGTATTGTGGAAGTTCATTTCTATAGTACCTAGAAGCATGTTCTCTATGTCCCCTTACCCCAGGGTCTGAGAAAAACAACAACAACAACAAGTGAATGTGCTTGCATGGGAAGCCTGTGTCTGCTTACACTGGCTGCTGATGCTAAAGTGGTAGGATGAAGGTATAATGACAGCCAGAGATTCTAGTTTAATGTTGGGTCGTGGGAGGAGCTGAAGAAGAAAGGGTAGATGTCATCAAATTGTGTTATACTCATGCATGAAAGCCTCCAAAGTTCTTTAAGTTCAGTGAGCCCCCAAGAAAGCAGGGCTGAGCTGCAATGGCCTGCCTCAGACTCAGGCTTGGTGCCTTGGATCCAAGCTTGCATACACATTCCTCTGGCTCTCCGGATTTTACCCTCAGACTTCAAATTGTGCTAGATTTCCTTGGTTCTAAGGTTTTGGCAACCTTGAGCCACAGTGCTGGCTTCTCTGGTTCTCCAGTAGGCAAATGGCCTACTGTATGTAGCCTTTGAAGCATCCTTAATTGACAAGAGATATAGAAAATGCAATTAAACAAGAATTAGTGTGGCTCCATAGCTTATGACTATCTTCCCAACCTCACCGAATGCCATTTTATGCAGACTGAAAAGAGACTCAAGATTTAAACAGAAATTAAGGGATTGTGTTTACTCCATTTCCAGGTAGAGGAAAAGAGTATTAGTGTCTGTGAAATTGCTAAAGAAAAGATTCATATATTAAGCATGTGAATTACAGCTTCACCTCAATTGTGTAGTTTTGGTTCAGTTTCTCATAAAAAGGGAAATACAGTCATATTATCATTGATACTCAAGATTCATCATGTATAGCCAAAGAACATTTTTGAAAAGACTAGAGGAGGGTGAAACAAGATACTGAAGTAGGATTCCCCACTAATCTTCCTCCCACAGAAATGTCATCTCAGTCTTTCTCCCCTTCCCAAGCCAAGGAAACCATGGATACCTTCCCAGCCACCAAGGAAACCAAGAGAAAAAAGTATTCAGTGCAACCTGACTTCAGCACAGTAAGAAGATAGGTGTTGAAGCATAGAGCAACCTTTTTCCAGTACTAATTGCATTTTCCACATCTGTGGCAGTGTGGTATGGTGAGAACTAACATCTGTGTAGTGGATCAGGAAATGAATGTAACATATTACTTTAGACCATAATGTTGGGCCTCCAACTGTGATAGGAACAGGCAGATATCCATGGCCACATTTTCCCTTCTTGTACCTTTATGTTAAGCCTTTAGGCCTGAGGTAGTACCACTTGGACCACATAACCCTGTACTTCAGATTCCCATCACACTTGATTTCCAGATCACCCCTTTATTAGACTAAATCCATCAGTCTTCATCTCTAGTCAGTACCCAGCATCACCAGGCTTCTCACCTTCCCCAGGGGCATACTGTCCACAATGGACAGGTCCTATGCTGTTGACTTCTTCCCATTGCCACCTTGTATGGGACTTTACCAGAAAAAGCTAGTTTGTGAAGACTGGTAGCTACAGACTTCTCAAATGAACAGAAATTAATACATTGTACAAGGGGTAAAGGCAGTCAGAGAAACAGGCTTTCTTGAGATAAAAATCCAAATCAATGCAGAAGAAAGGTCGGAAAAAGAACACCTAATTCTGTACTCAAAGAAGTAGGTAAGCAAACAAACAACAACAAAATAATCTTGAGCTCAAAGTCAGAAGTAATAAAGATGGGAATAAAATTATTGAAAAATAAAACAATAGTCCTCAACCTGTGGGTCTCAACCCCTTGGGGGTCATAGATTAGATATCCTGCATATCAGATATTTACATTATGATTTCATAACAGTAGCAAAATTTACAGTTATGAAGTAGAAATGAAATGATTTTGTGGTTGGGAGTCACCACACATGAGGAATTGTATTAAAGGATCACAGCATTAGGAAGATTGAGAACCACTGGACTAGAAGATTAGTTAGAATAAAAAAAAAAAATGAAGAGGGGATTTCTTAAAGCGAACCATTACTTTGAGAGGAAAAAATAATACTCAAAATTTAAATGAAATGAAGGCAAACAGATAAAGTATATGTACAACATTAGAAGGAACTATTACATATTTTCTTTTTTATTAGTTTTTAGTTAACATGTAATAACACCACTTTGCCCCTTTCCCTTCCTCCCTCCAACCTCTTCCATGTCCCCCAACTCCTCGAATTGATGGCTTCTTTCTTTGATTATTATTTTTACATAAACATTGCATTCATTTGGAAATATAACCTACCGAGTCAGTCCTTTTAGTGTGGCTTGTCAGTATACGACTTCAGAGCCCACCACTTCATAAGCATGTATGTGCCAACAACTTGGACAACTCACAAGAAATGTATACTTTCTTTGATGTATATACCCTGCCAAGACTGAATAATGAAGAAGGAGAGGAAGTCTGAACAGACTAATGAGAAAGGAGATCAAATTAGTTATAAAATGTCTCAGACGAAGACAAGACTTGACCCTGATTGGCCCTGCTGCTGAATTATCCCAAACACTTGAAGAACCAATGCCAAATGGTTTTCTTTTACAATTCCCTACTAAAAAAGTAGAGAATATTATATATGTACTTTATAAGGCTAGGTGATATTAAAATCAGAAAATAATCTACAGTTAAGAAAAAAATGAAGTACAATGCCTTTCACAAACCTACAGGCTCAATAAACTACTACTAGCAACCCAAATAAAACATTCTGAAAAATTTCTTCATGGTCAAAAGGAATTTATCATAGAAATGCAATTGGCTCAATAGACTTAGAATTATAAATGTAATAAAATAAATGTGATATGCCATAAGGAAGGACAAAATTCTTATCATTTCATTATATGCAGAAAAATGGCAAAGCAAGCATCCTACTTTGACAAATCTCTCAACAAAGTAGATATAGAGAGGATGTACCTTAGTCTAACAAATGCTATATGACAACCCACAGCTGACATCATGCTTTTTGTAGGGTACTGGGGTTTGATCCCAGGGGCACATGAATATTAAGCTAGCATTGTGTTCAAAATAACACTAGAGGTTTTGCCCGGGATAATTAAAAGCACCAAGTTTATAAAGGACAAAATTAAATTATTCTGTTTGCAGACCTCATGATGTTATTGACAAAAAATCCTTATATTCTAACCTCCCAATTTGAAATAATAAATGAACTTTGTAAAATAGTAGGTCACAAACATTAAGTACTCAGGAGTGTTTCTATATACTGGTAGCAGATCACCTAAAAACCATCAAGAAAATCTCTTTTGAAAAAGGTGCAAACAACAAAATGAAATAGTAGGAATAATGTTAGCGAACAGAACCAAATATTTTTTCACTGAAGAAAAAAAATTGAATCTACAAATCAAATGGAAAGTTAGCCAGTATTCAGGAAGTAGAATAATCAAAATAATTGATATGTCTGTACTAACCAATGTGCTGTAGCTCAATTAGAAGTTCTGGTGATTCCCCATGAAACAGAAAACAACACTGAGTTTATATACTCAATAGTATGTCCCAAATACAGGAGAATAAAATTAGACCTGAACCTCACATATACCAGATTCAACTCAAGAGGATAAAAGACTGCAATGGTGAACTTGCAATTATGAAACTGCCAAAAGGAAACAGAAGAGAGCCAGGCATCATGGCACACACGTGCATTTGGGAAACGGGGAGAGGAAGATTGTGAGACTCAGACCAGCCTAGGCTGCAGAGCAAGATGGAAAAATAAGGTAAAATCACCCTGGTATTCTTCCAGGTGTAACTTCCGGATAGAATGCCAAATTACAGACAATATTTATCATTATTTACTTTATGTCAAACTTGTAAGAGAAAACATCAGTACTGTGAAGGAAACAGTATGTAGAGTGAAGACACAGCCTGGAAATGGGAGGAAATGTTTGCAAACTCCATGTGATGAGGTGATACCTAAAGTATGTCAGGGATGCTAACAAGTTAATAGCAAAATGTTACCCATTTTAAAAATTGCCACAACAGACACTTCTTATATGAAACACAACAGATATATGAGAGCTGTTCAATGTAATCATTACAGAATCAGACTAAACTATACAGTAAATATTACTTCATACCTATTAGGTAAAATATATTTAGTATTGGCAAGGAAAAGGACAAAAAGGAGGACCCTTACAAACTGTTGGTGGAAATGTAAATAGTTTATCTGTTATGGGAAACTACATGGAAGGCCTCTAAAAATTACAAATAAACTATAGCCCTACTATTGTGTGTATATCTCAAGGAAATAACTCAGCACATCACACCAGCTTCTGCACTCCCATGTTTATTACAGCACTCTTCATAGCAGCGAGGTTATCAACTCAATCAACTTGTTTGCCGGTGGGTAAGTGGACAGAGAATATGGTGATGCTGGAGAGATGGCTCAGGAGACCTTTGGCTGTTCTTGCAGAGGACCCAGGTTTGAGTCCCAGTACCCACGTGACAGTTCACAGCTGTATGTAACTCCAGGCCTAGGGAATCCAACGCTCTCTTCTGCCCTACATTGGTACCAGGCACATACTTGGTATATATACTTCCATGCAGACCAAACATCCATGAACATAAAATAAATAATTTTAAAAGGAGAATGTAAGACATCTATATCTATATTATTTTAATATACGTTTTACATAAATATATTCAGCCATCTTTTTTAAAAGTGGCAATTATTATGTTCAGTGAAATAAGCTAGGCACAGGAAAAGAAATACCGAGTGATTTCAATCATGTTGCTTCAAAAAGGCTGATCTCCTAGAAAGTGTTGACTAGTAACATCTGAGTTGTTGCAGGTGCAGGGTGTTGAGTAGTCAGTGTGTGCAGAATTTCAGGTAGAAAGAATAAGCTGAAGAGAGCTAGTGCACAACACAGCCACTATAGTTACCATACTATGTTCTTAAAGAATGCTAGAGTGGATGTAAATTATCCTCAGCACAAAATTAGTAACTACACGAGTTAATTAGGTAGATTTAGTCATTCCTCAAAGTATGTATGATTTCAAACATGTGTGCAATAAATACACATAATTTAATTTAAAGAATAAAACTCAACTTTAAAACATTGGGCCTGGGAAAATGGCAAATATGTAGAAAAGCCATCTGTTTTTGTGGCAGCTGCAGAGTGACGTATACAAATTGATGGTTGTGGGGAAATCTTCCCAGAGTTGAGTAGCTCTGACGTGGAAAACTTGAAAGTTTTATGTACCTCAGCTGAGAGGAGGACATGGGCCTAAAAGGGCCTCACAATATTGCAAAGTGGTGGACTGGTGGCCAATGGCTTTACAGGTAGACAAGCTTCATTCATCTCTAGACGCTAGGACATATTTTGAGAACAGAGATGGGCAAGTTAGTTCTCAGCCAAGTCAGTATTGAGAGACAACTTCTAGGAATTCAGTCTCCTCCAACTATCCCCAGATGTAAGGTCTACACTTCAATCATGTAAGCTCTGGACTCCATTCATGTACCTCCCCAGGTCCTCTCTGGGATCAGTCATGAAAAGAGAGGGAGAAGGGAAAAAAATCTGTGCTGATTGCCACAAAGAATCTATAACTGACATTGACAGCGAGGCCAAGAACCCGGGGCTATAACAGAATGCTACTATTATCATTCTACCAAATAGCAATAAAACAACTCCTGGTGACTTGTTGCTATACCGAGATCAGAGTATTGCTCAACCCTCACCAGAGACGCTTCCTTTTGTTTCTCTGGTTCTAAACACAAAGAGCTACCACTAGTCAAGATGCAAAGGGTAAGAGATGTTAGAGTGATCAACCCTGAATGGGACATCACACTCCTCCCCTTAAGGCTCCAGGGATCTACAGAGAGGAAAGGACAGAAAGATTCTATGAGCCAGAGGTGACAGAGGATACTAAGAAAACAGCATTCGGAAGATGCACATATGTACTCACAGATACTGGACAGCATGGATAAGACCTGTACCGCTCAAAGTAGATGATCTCAGCTCAGAGGAAGGGAAGTGGCCCTGAACTTCCATCCCTACCCAGGAAGCTGTTTATAACTGGTAGTTGTTGGTAAAGGGAAAAAAATCACTTTTCCTCAATTTAGTGATGCTGGGTGTATCAGTCACACTCCAGGCAGGACAGAGAGCCCCTGCTCAGTGCTGCCAGTCAATTTGACTCCATGGTTTGCTTGTTTGCTTGTTTGCTTGTTTGTTTGTTTGTTTGTTTTAAGAGAGAAATAATGCGAAGTTGGCTGGGTAGGGAAGTGGGGAAAGGTCTGGAAGGAATTGGGGGAGGGAAAATAACATGATAATAAATATGTAGTGTATGAAATCATCAAAGAATAAACTTAAAATGTGATATAAAAACAAACAAAACAATAAAAAACAGCTTGGTCTGTTCTGAGAAACACCGGCATGTCTCTGAAACTCCCCAGGTAGCAAAGGAGGAGCAGCATATCATTTCATCTGAAATGGCCTCTTTCCCCATTTGAAATGAAATCAGTGGCTAAGTAAGAAGCTAGGTCCCAGCAGAGCTGCTTCAGGTTCTTAATTACAAAGTGCTGCAATGTCACCTTAGGCTTGAGTTTTAAACAAGTACTACAAAAGGGACCTTTGACTATTTTTTGGGGGGTAACAAAGTTATGACACATGATAACATTAATACACTTATTTTTAAATGCAAAATAACTACTACAGTGTCTCCTGAGGTCTTTGCTCACTGTATCCAAGCCCTTCCAGGATTTGTGGCCATGACTGAAGTATACTCTGGCTTCATTGAGTTTATGGTCCCTTTGGGCCAACCTGGAGAGATGTTGAGACTTATTCTGTCTGTTTCTTGGTCTACTTAGTGATCAGGAGTGTTGTTTCTTGGACTCTGAGCACTTCATGAAGTCATGGTGTAAACTTACCCACCAGGCATGAGTTCTCCTTGCCGCTGAATGTTAGTGTCAGAATAGTTAGCTATTTAGTTTCACTGAGATGAAAGAAGCTGAGGCTTGCAATCCTAGCAATTAAGTGGAGGGATGTCGATCAAGAGTCTAAGGTCATCCTAAGCTACATAGCAAGTTCCAGGCCAGCCTGAGCTACATGAGTCTGTATATCAAAAAAAAATATTTCTAAATATAGATGGATGGATGGATGGATGGATGGATGGATGGATGGATATGTAGGTGATAGATGACAGATGATGATAGATGGATAGATAGATGATGGATAGATATATAGATGAAAGATAGATGTAAATGTAGATGTATAGATATATAGTGAGATTTCATCTGTATTTCTTTCCCTTCAGAGATGGGCAGACCCATGTTGATAATTTGTTTCTGACGAGGTACAGATCTTTATGCAGGAACTGTTTACTTAATTTCTTCATTGTTGTTTAAATTATAAATACTTATTTTATACTTTAGGGAAATCAGAAAGCCTCTGGCATTTTGCAGTGTTCTTTTTATAATGTTTAATATTAAAAAGCATGTGTGACAATTAAACTACAGCGTATTCTAAGGGAGAAATTGAGGACAGGTGAGAAATTAAGGGAAAGTGAGAAAAACTCCACAGTAGGAAGGTTCCAAGAGAGGAAAAAATCCAACTTCCTTGTCTGGAGTTTTTATAGGGCCACAGCAGGAAATGGACAAGGATTGAGATTATCTCTATTAAGGTTGGTTTGTTCTCTAGACTATTATGTGCTGAGCCAGTGGAGGGCTCACATGCTGTATGCATGTCTCCCTGACCCAACCAGGGAGACGGTTATGTACTATTCATATGCTAGCCACCCCGTCAGATCTGTTTCACTAACCTTGATTGGTTGCTATTGGTCACTTGGCTGACCTTGTTATTCTCCAAATGTGCAGGTGTTTCAAATGCTGTTAATTAGACTAAACTGTTTTTGTTCCCACATTTAGGAGATAGCATGTTCCTAAGAAGTAGCTGTATTTGTCCTTAGTTAACCCCTTGTCTGCGGATGGTCTGTAGACCTGGAGGCTTTCTTAGAAGCAATCTGTTAAAATTAGTCTCATTAAAAGCAAGAATATGTAACAGAGAAATAGTGCCTAACATACACTTCTGAGGGGCGGGTGTCTCATGGGAAGCTGGCTAACCAGCCTGCCTTGCTTTTTAGAGTTTCTGTCTCTTATCATAGAGTTGCTCACCTATCTCATACCTTTATAAATGAGTGAGAGAAATGCATAGTTGGGTTGGTTTTAGAAAGGAGCCAACATAAAATTGCCCTTCAGAAATGAACTTTATCGGGAGAAGAGCATATATCCATGAGAGCCATCATTGGACCTTGACCTGGGAAAGCATTAGGGACAGTACATTACAGACAACATGATGGGCTTTAAAGGCTTCCTTTAAGTCCTTGAGAAAACTTGATAAAGATACCTTGCAAGCCCCTATCTCTAGCTGGGAATCTACTGATACTTGATGGCTGCAAGGCGAAAGAGAGTCAGTTTTCTTTTGGTGTGTAGTTTCCGGTAGATTGACTGTACTTCAATGAATTGTCCCACAAATGTATGCATATAGAGAATACAAATTGGACTCTATTGGAAATAAAAGTATCCTTGGAGAAGTGCTATAATTATAATATCAAAAATAAAAATAAGTAAAATTAAGATAACTAGTAAAACTATAAAATTAAAAACAAGCAAATAATAAAAAAAATTTTTTTAAAGCGGACATGAAGTTGGGAGTGGGTGGGGTTGGATTTGAGAAAGGTCAGCATGATTTGTTTTCTGGCTTTGTATTTGTTTGCTTTAGAAATCTTGGGTAATAATCTGAGAAGGTAAAGCAGGATAGCATAGTTACTAAGGGCCAAGACTTTGGAATCAGCAGTGTTGTTGAATGCTGGCTTTTTCAGTTATTAGCTGGCAAGTAACTCAACATCTCTGGGTTCTGCATCCTGATATGCACATTAGAAATAACATTACCTACTCCTTAGGATTATATAGGGAATTATATTACATAGTACATTTTAATTTTAGAAAGACCTTATGTACAGCAATCATCTGATAAATGGCTATTATAATTAAAATTAAATTTATTCTGTATTAATTTTGCCCTTATCACTTGGTTGGGCTTTCTCTTCCCAGGGCTCCACATAGTCTTAATGATCTCACTAATATTAACATAAAAAGCATAACTGAATATTTAGAGATATCCTGAGCTTAAGAAGACTAGCCGAAACTTTCCACTTCATAGAATGTATTTTAAATTCTGTTCAGTTATATAAAAGGATGGAAAAAAATCAAGATTAGGAAGGACAAACATTCTTCAGCTTCAAGATCACAAGTAACTTGTAGAGAGCCCAAACCTTAGAGCATCAACTTTTAGCTCTTTTCAAGGACATAACTTTTGGGAAGCCATGCAGTAATGGGGTGACTGGGACCTGGTGACAAGATGAAGGGGGAAAGTGTAAACGTGATATGTATCTGTAACTCTTTCCCTCCGGGGACTGGCAGGCCCATAGTGATGGTTTGTTTCTGGCAATGTACAGATCTTCATACGGGAGCTGTTTACTTAATATCCTGATGTTTGTTTAAAGTGTAAATACTCATTCCATGCTTTAGGGAAATCAGAGAAAGCTTCTGGCATTTTGCAATAATCTTTTGATAATGTTTTATATTAAAAAGCATGTATCACAGTCAAGCTACAGAAAATGAACTTATCAATGAACTTACCTAAAATTAAGTTTTATAATGACAAAGCCATAAGACAAGCTATTATAAACCTACAGGGATAGTTTTTCATATCACCCATTTTTCTTATGTAATCTTTTTATTTGGGTATTTAATCAAAATAGATGTAACTGATCATAGAGTGTGATGTCCTTCAAGCTTAAAACACATAGTATTCCCCCAAAATTTATAAAGTAATGCTCAACATTAATTCTTATGCTTTTCTCCAACCATTAATAATTAAATATAATTTCCTGGATTCAGAGCCCCACAGGGTGTACAGAAAGTCATTTGGCCAATATGCTTGAACCTCTTGATACGATATTTGATATCTTGATCTTTAGGGAGGAGAGCCCACTTAACAGCTGGCTCCAGTTGTACATTTTCCTATGAATAAATCATGTTCTCCATATTTCTAAAGAAAGGTCAAGATTATCTTAATCAAAACATTTTGAAAGCATCTTTTAAATATTAATCAGCTTTAAGGTAAATTAGGGTCCTTTACATTTTTGAAAATCCTTAAACTTTATCTATTTAAAGAAAAAAATTGTTGAGAATAAAGCTCAAAACTCATGGTATATCATACTTATTTAGCATTTTCTGAATACTTCCATACAAGATGCTCTGACCAAGGGTTGGGGAAATGAGGTAAAAGACACACTGTTTGTCCTCTGTGTACTCACTAACTAATAGCCAGGTGGGGCTAGAGGCTGTGGAACACAGTGATTTAGTCAGTGTTAAAAGGATGATGGAGAAACAGGATGATGGATGCACATAGGGAAGAAGGCTCAGCAGGGATCTTCTGCTTGGAATCCTGGAGGAAATTTTTAACAGTGGGTGATCGACTAGGCAGTAACATAGAAAAGAAATGGGGAGCCTGCAGCCTACTGTGGGTTGACCACATTTTCTTGTAATGTCATTCAAAAGATGAATATGGGGACACTTATGACTGGCAATTAAAATGGAAAGGTTTAGAGAGAACAAAACTAAATGACCATTTTATGGTTTTTTAGTAAAGTTAAAATAAGATTGCATGACCTAATAAAGTTGTGCTGTTTTAAGTTACTTGGGCAGAAATGTGAAGGATAGGATGGAGGAGAGAAGAAGTAGGTAAGGTTTAGAGTGTAGTTCTAAAAAAGATGACTTAGAACAGTGGTTCTCAGTGCTGCGACCCTTTAATATACTTCATCATGTTGTGGTGACTCCCAACCATAAAACTATTTCATTGCTACTTCATAACTGTAATCTTGCTACTGTGATGAATTGTAAATATCTGATATGCAACTCCCAAAGGGGTTGTGACCCACAGGTCGAGAATCACTGGTTTAGCAGGTTATAGAAGTTTTAGTAAGAAAGTTTGAGAGACAAACCAATAAAATGACACAAAAACTGACAAATATGAGTGTCCCCACAGGGCATGCTGACTAAACGGTCGTTATGGTTGACGGATGGAGAATTAAGGGGTCTTGATAAGTCAGTTTAAGGAGCTGTCTTCTTGGATCACAGAAGCAGGTAAAGGAGCCAGTGGACTTGAGGATGTAGGGCATATCCAGAGATGTGTACAGCGTGTGGTTTTATGTTTATGTACCAGATGCAGTTCAGAGAAACCTTTCAGGTAGTCGCAGACTAAACACGGTGACGAGATCTATGGAAGGAATGTGGGTAATGTGCAAAATGAAGAGTTGTGGATGCAGCTTGAGGACACAGATAAGGCAGAACTTGACAGAGTGGGCTACATGACCTCAAAAGTACAAAGATGGGGGTTTTGGTGGTTTGTTGTTGTTGTTGTTGTTGTTGTTGTTTTTTCTTGTTTCTTTTCACGGGTAGGAGAAGGGGCTTATGTAATGACTGTGTGTTAGTGAAGTGTTCTTGTTTTACTTTTTTATTTCAGCTTGTGTTTCTTGCAGCTTAAAGAGCTGTGACTTAACAAATAAGGAGGGAGCTGACCATTCCACCTCCTCTTTCTGTGACAGAGACAACACAGGAGCACAGTCTCCTGGGGGTTGGGGGGCTGTGGTCCTGGGAGGGAAAGGTTTCAGGCCAGACACACAGAGAGGAGGAGGGAGATGGGAGAAAGGGAGTGGGAGAGAGAGCCGGGCGGAAGCTGAAGATACTTACTGTGGGGTGAGAGGGCATGATGGAAGGAGGAGGTCTGTGAGATACCAGTAAGGAGTAGAGAACACAAGAGACAAGTATGGAGAAGAGCCAAATGCTTCTCTGGGTTCTCTTTAAGTGGATTCTAATATTTGTGGGTTTTTTTTTTTTTAAGTAAGTATTACTGTGTAGCTTTGGCTGGCTTCAAACTCACCACCTTCCTGCTGCTCCCACCTTTGAAAACTGGCATTATAGATGAGTGTCCCTAGGTCTGGGGATGAGTTTTTTCCTTTTGAATGTATATTTTTTTTAGTTCTTTGAGAATATCATAAAACATGTTTTAGTCATTTTTCACTTCTGTGTCCTAACTCCTCTCAGACCCATCCCTAACTTCCCTACGTACCAAACCGCCTATGGGTTATTTCATTTTAACCCCATCAAGTTCAGTTTGTGCTGTCCAAATATGCTTGGATATAGGGCCTGCCAGTGGAGCCTGGTTGGCTTACCAGGGCTCTCTACTCAGAGAAAACAGACTCTCCCTCCCCAGCAGCTACCAGTTGCCAATGGCTGCTGATGGGCATGAGACTGTGTGCCCAGCTTCCCTCTGTGCAGGGATTTTGTCTTTCTTGGGCTTATATAGGTTCTGGGCATGCTGTCACCATCTTAGGAATTCATATGCACTGCTGATCTGTGTGTCAAAAAGACACTGTTGACTTGTAGTCACCACGGCCTATAGCACTTAGCTTTTTCTCTCCCTCCACTTCAACAGTGATCACTGAGCCTGTGATGAAGGGGTGCAGTATACATGTTCCATTCAAGCTTGAATATTCCATAGTCTCTTATTCTCTGCACTTTCCAGTCCTGGGTCTCTGTGTCGTTCACCATCTACCACTAATGGAAGCTTTTCTGAGGAAGGTTGAAAGATGTATTAATCTATGGGAATAATGATAAGTCATTAGGGAGTCAGTTTAACAATATATTTTTTGTAGAATAATAGTAATATGTTCTCCTCTGGGGTAGTGACCTGTCTAGCCATATGTTCTTGGCCAGGTAATTGTGCCAGATGTGGATTTGATTTGGGGGCAGGACTAAAATCCAGTCAGGAAGTGGTTTCTTGTTTCCATGACGCCCATGCCACTGTTACAGTGTTTCACTATTGTATGTGTGCATGTCTTATCAGGACAGTAACTATTGTAGCTTCCAGGCTTCACTCCTGGGTAAGATTGATGACTGCTTTTCTCCTCTGGTAGCATATACATCCTTTCTGGCAGTGTGAAAACTAGCCGGTAGGGATGCAGCCTCTAGGTCAGTTCCAGCTTTATATCATCATGTTCTTTGATTCAAGTATGTGGTATCTTCAGCAATAGGGTCTTTACTGACACATTCTGGAGGGTAACCAAGACGACTGGAAATAGCCTATAATATTTGGGGGCCTATGGGAACTCACTAGCCAACAACTCTAAAAGAAGTAACCCATTACTGGCAATGGGGTTTTTATTTGTTCACTTGTGGTATCTAGTAGGGGTAGTATCACCCTATTATAGGATGATTTCCTTTTAACTCTTTTCATATGTACTATGTACATACATACATGTGTGTGTGTGTGTGTGTGTGTGTGTGTGTGTGTGTGTGTGTAAGCTTCCACACTAGTAGGATTCCAGTTGACTTTTCAAAAGATCTTTTGGTATTATTTATCCCTCACCCCTCCATGACCCCCATTGAATCTCCCCTGTTCCATTATTCCCCTTTAACCCTTTATATCACTGCATTCTATCCTCCATTGAATTCCCCTCCCCATGACCCCTTAGTCATTTCCTGACCTCGATGGGTATTTGAAATGAAACTCATAAATCTGAATATTCAAAGCTGATAGCCACAAATGAGAAACAACATGTGACATTTGTCATTCTGGTTCCGGCATTCCTCACTCAGAGTGATTGTTTTCAGGTCTACCCATTTACTGTGAATTTCATAATTTCATTTTTAACAGCTGAATAATATTCCATTGTGTAAATGCACCACATTTTCATTATCAATTATTCATTTGATAGATATCTAGGCTGTTTTCATTTCCTAGCTACTGTGAATAGAATAGCAATAAACATGGATGAGCAGGTATCTTAAAAGTAGGAGGTAGAGTTCCTTGGATATATGCTCAAGAATGCTGTAGCTGGATCAAGTATTAGGTCTGTTTCTATGTTTTTGAAGAGCTTCCACATGTTTTTCCACAGTGGCATGTACCAATATGCACTCCCACCAACAGTAAATAAGTGTCTTTTTTCACACTCACACTAGCACCTCTGCTGTCATTTCTCTCTCTCTCTCTCTCTCTCTCTCTCTCTCTCTCTCTCTCTCTCTCTCTCTGTTCTGATTGCAGTAGGATAAAACCTTAAATTAGTTGTGAGTTGCGTTTGCTTGATAGCTGTTGGACATTTTTTAAAAAGTTTTCTCAGCCATTTGTATTTTGTCTTTTGAGTCTATTTATGTCTCTGTTTAGTTCCATGCCTCGTGTTGCTTGTTTTCTTGATGTTTGGTTTTGTTGTTGTTGTTGTCGTTGTTGTTCTTGGACTATTCTCAGGATTAACCCTTGGTCAGATGTATAGCTAGTAAAGATTTTTGGCTATTCTGTATGCTGTCTCTTCATTTGAATGATGGTGTCCTTTTCTATACAGAAGCTTTTTAGTTTCATGAGGTCCCATTATTATTTGTTGGTCTTAATATCTATGCTCTCAGGGCACTGTCCAGAAAGGCCTTCACTGTATCAGTGCGTTCAAAAGTATCCCCTTCCTTTTCTGTCAGCTCTCATGTTGAGGTACTTGACTCGTGTGGAATTGAGTTTTGTGCATGGTTGAAAGCTAGGACTGTGCTTTCATTCTTCTGCACGTAATCTCGTTTGATCAGATTCAGTTCTCGAAGATGCTGTTTTCCTCCATTGTTGTCCTCTTAAAGTTAGGTTGCCATACATAGGTAGACTTATATATGAGTCCTAAACTATACTCCATTCACAATAGCATCAGAATATATATTGGGATAGATCTTACTAAGGAACTGAAAGACTAATAAGATAAAAACTTTAAGACACTGGAAAAGGAAATAGAAAATGAGATTTAAAAAGATGGAAAGATATTAATTAATTAGTTAATTAGTGGCATACTCATGGATTAATAAGATTAATATAGTGAAAATAGCCATCCCACAAAAGCAATTTACAGATTTCAGTGTAACCCTAGCAAAATTCCAATGCAGTTCTTCACAGAGATTAAAAAGCTAATCTTAAATTTGATATGGTAACACAGAGGACTCACAATAGCCCAAACAATCCTAAACAAAATAATTGCCTGTAGCTATCACTATTCTAGATTTCAAGTTATACTGCCAAGCTATAGTAATAAAAACAGCAAGGTAATAGAATAAAAACACACACTGACTAATGATTTAGAGACTGTTGTTGTTCTGGGAAAGAGAATAGATTTAGCTATCTATCTTAATTACACCAGCTGAGCACTATTTCACCAAGGCTTCTTAGAGAACTTATCCAGCATTCTCTGAATTTTGCCACAAATGTAACTTGTATTTCAAAAATTGTTTTAGCTTTTTGTTTTACTTCATGTTATGATTGGAGATAGTTGATAAGCTCATTATGAATGCATTGAAGCTGGGCACAATGCTTCATGCATTCAGTTTCAACCCTTGGGAAGCTCAGTTGGGAAAAAAAATCTTTTAGAAATGAAAAAAGGTCAGGCAATGCTGGTGCATGCCTTTGATCCCAACACTTGGAGGTAGAGGCAAGCAGGTCTCTATGAATTGAAGGCCAATTGAACTGTTCAGGGCTAGTCTACAGACTAGTTCCAGAACAGTTGGGGCTACATAGATAAACCCTCTCTTGAACAACTGGGGGAGGGAAAAAAAAGAAGTAAGAAAGTCAAACCTGGCACAGGAAGGAATGGAATCCTTTAGTAATCCAGTAACTAGCATCAAAATCTTACTATCATTTTGGAATTAGAGCTTAGTCTTAGAGTTAGTCTTCTGATAGACTTTATATGTACACAATTTTATATCCACACAGAAATAAATGTATGAATGTAGTACATTTGGCCATGTGCACACAGGTAATCCACATATTACAAATATTTATTCAAATGGTCATTTTGTCCAGAAGTTCTGATTCCCAATTCTGTATACTCTCCCTCACATTCTTGGACCCTATGGTAATTTTTCCAGGTGTCTGATCTAAGACATGATTTTTACTGTTTATGGACTGTACCATTTTATGATTATGAAATTATTTAACACTCTCCATATCTAAATTTTGTCTCTAGTTTGTATTCTATCTGCTTTAGAAATTAAAAGTGAATGATTTTATATTTAAGAAACTAATTAACATCTGGTTAAGAGTCTTGGTCTCACTCTAAGTGATATCTAAGTAGGCTTTGTTAGTTCTGTCTTCAGTTCCCACTTTGGAAAATTATCTTAATTTATCATTGTCAATATAGCAGTTCCCTTCAGTGATGTTGTTTTATCATACAAGTAATGGATTTTCTGCCCTCAGCCCCATAATAAGTTTCTCCACTGACCCTGTAAGCCAGATCAAGCCAAATTGAAAAAAATATAGCAACAGGTGTCTCAGTTGGGAGTTTCTACTGCTGGGATGAAACACCATGACCAAAGAGCAAGCTGGAGAGGAAAGGGTTTATTAGGCTTACACTTCAGCATTGCTGTTCATCACTGAAGGAACTCAAACAAGGCAGGATCCTAGAGACAGGAGCTGATGCAGAGGTCACGGAGGGGTGCTGCTTACTGGCTTGTTTCCCATGGCTTGCTCAGCCTGCTTTCTAATAGAACCCAACCCAGTGATGGCCCTACAGACCATGGACTGGGCCCTCCTCCATTGATCACTAAATGAGAAAATGACTTACAGCTGAATCTCATAGAAGTATTTCCTCAACTAAGGCTCCTTTCTCTCTGATGACTCTAGGTTGTGTCAAGTTGACACACAAAACCAGCCAGTACAGTAAGTAAATATAATCACAGGGAGTTGCTTGCAGAAAGCAACTCCTGGGAGGGTTCTCTGGTTCTGGGGATCTGGGCTAGAGAAGTCCCGTGCTGGGACTAAAGCAGGGAGACTTTATAGGTTGTAGATGAGGGGTGATGAGGTGTCCACCATAAGCTGTGTCTGTGCCCAAGTATGGTCAAAAACTGAGTGTTTAGGTGGGGACTTGGGATCCTGGTGGCATCAGGGAATGATGCTGCAATAGTCTCCAAGAATGCAGAAGTGGGCTTTCTGGTGGCTTTCCTTTGTTGGGAGACTCCCTGAGCAGGCAGGGTTTGAAGAGAGAGAGGGAATGGGACTTCCAGGACTATACAGGAACAATCCCGATGCTCCAGAGGAACAACAGACTTAACTGCTGTCCTTTCTTGACAGCTTCTGAGAGGATAAAATACATAGTTACAGAGTAGAGGCTCTGGAATCAGACCAGTTCAGGATTGAACACTGATCCTGTGTATACTGGATTGACTACATCAGAGTTTCAAATTTAAAATGGTAGTGACCATCCCCCCATAAAAGGCTGTGGTATGAGGTCTGCATTCAGTTCCAAATAATAAGCATGCATGCTTGTACTCTTTTCCTTGGTTCAGTCTCCTCTCTTCATACTGTGTTATGGGCTGAATTGAGCTCAGTCACCCTCCTCTTTCGGAGTATAAACTGAATGCAAACAAGTGTAGCAGGGGCCAAATGGAAGATATATCCCATCAATGTCATACAGATTTATTTAAGCATATTCGGAAATAGCAGCTTTAGCTTTCTGGTTATTACAAATCACAAATCATTTCCCAGATCACTAAACATCACGCTTCTGTCCACAGGCAGCTTAGGTAGAACAAACTCTTACTCACTATTGTATCATTTTACAAATCTTGTGACACCAGTATATTTTGCCCATTAGATTTCAGAATATTTTAAATAATTTATGTGACATTT
Source organism: Onychomys torridus (assembly GCF_903995425.1). Lineage (NCBI taxonomy): Eukaryota > Metazoa > Chordata > Mammalia > Rodentia > Cricetidae > Onychomys > Onychomys torridus. Next base: position 28,931,217 of record NC_050457.1, on the reverse strand, counting down.
AGAGCATTTTCTTTTTTTCCAGAAAGGGAAAAAAAAGCCTCAGTAAGACACCCACTGAATTTGTTGGCCTTTCCACTAGCCCTGTTTCTCCCTGAAAACACTGTTATCTGATTAAATGTTGTAAACATATTCTTTAAATAGCAGTTTCTCTTAAGCCTTTTATAGGTGATTACCATTTGGAAATGGAGACCATCCAAACAAGAACAAAGGCTGTTTATTCAGAATTTTTTATAGCTGAGGAGTCAGACCATCACCATGCTTGGCAGCTGCTCCCAGGCAGATGAATGGGAAAGCAAACATGTGAGAAGAGGCTGCAGGTGCACCTTGACTGGAGGACACCTCTGGGAGGACCGTTCCTAGGAAGGGGGCATTGTGAGTGAGGGGTTAGGGATGCACATCTGCCTGCTTTGGTGTTGGTCCTAAATTAGAATTGGGGCCAAAATTTAGGAATGCCTGTCATTAATCAGTCTGTGGCCATCTGAGGTCAGTCATTACAGGAACTACTGTTTGGATTCTTGGGCTTCTGGTGCAGGTTGAGATCTGGCTTCTGACTGTTGTCTATCTGTGTCTTCAGTTTGTCAGCCATTCCCTTCCAGATATGAAAGTTGTGTAAGATTTATTCTTCAGCAACATTATTAAGGAGAAGACATTTTAAGTCAATCATTATAGTAAATATGTTCTCATGGGACTGGAGAGATAGCTCAGTGGTTAAGAGAGTTTGACTCTATTCCAGAAGACCCAAGTTTTGTTTCTGGCATCCATGTTGGGCAGCTCCAGAGCATCCAACACCTTCTTACCCCCTTGGGCACTTGAACACATGTAGCATGCACACATAGGCAGATTATGTTTCACATAAGTAAAATTTAAAAATACTCTTTAAAAAATATATTCGTACTCTTTTATCTTAGAAATATACTTTTTAGAAGTATTTTAGTAAGTGTGTAAGTGTTTACACCGGTGTCACATAAAACCAAATAACAGAAATTGATCCCCTGGTGTTGTTTACCCAAGTGCAGTCCTTATTTGTTCTGAAGAGTTCTGATCTTTCCTCCTGAACAAAGCAGTCATTTCTATTTATTGAACAGCACAGCAAATATGCTATTGAAAAGGAACGAGGGATTTTTGTCTTTTTTTTTCAAGAGTCTCACAAGAGAGGAAATTGTTTCTCTGGCCCTGTTGACTCAAAATAGCACACAAAGCCACAACCAGATGTTATCAGTCTATCTGCACATGTTGCTATCAACTGTTTTTGTCAGGGAGCATTGCTTTCAATGCCTTGCTGCTTCCAGAAAATGGTCTTACCACGTCTGTGCACACATACATTGTTCTGAGTCAGGGACATGAATGGGTCATGAAGGGGAAATAGAGAACACAATACATTGGTGACTCCAAAGCACAGTAAAATTGACTACATTGGTTTTTCTTTTTTTAATAAATATTTTTATTTTATAATTAATTTAATTAACTTAACATATCAGCCACAGATTCCCCTGTCCTCCCTCCACCAGCCTACACCTGCCTAATCTATCCTCCATTCCCACCTATTCCAAGGCAAGGTCTCCCCTGGGGATTCAGCCCAGCCTGGTAGATTCATTTGAGGCAGGTCCAGTCCCCTCCTCCCTGCACCAAGGCTGAGCAAAGTGTTTCAGCATAGGCCCTAGGTTCCAAAAAGCCAGTTCATGCACCAAGGACAGGTCCTGGTCCCATTGCCTGGGGGCCTCCTAAACAGTTCAGGCTCATCAACTGTCTCATTTATCCAGAGGGCCTAGTCCAGTACCATGGGGGCTCTTCAGCTATTGGTTTACAGTTCATGTGTTTCAGCTAGTTTGGCTATTTGTCCCTGTGCTTTTTCCAATCATGGTCTTGATATCTCTTGCTCATATAATCCCTCCTCTCTCTCGCTGGTTGGACTCCTGGAGCTCCACCTGGGGTTTGGCTGTGGATCTCTGCATCTGCTTCCACCAGTCACTGAATGAGAGTTCTATCATGACAGGGTGTTTGGGCATCCATTCACCAGAGCAGATCATCTCAGGCACTCTCTTGACCATTGCCAGCAGTCTATAGTGGAGTTAGTTTTGTGGATTCCTGGGGACCTCTCTAGCACTCTGATTCTCCCTATTCCCATGGTGTCTTCATTTATCATGGTATCTCTTTCCTTGTTCTCCCTCTCTGTTCTTGATCCAGCTGGGATCTCCTGCTCCCCTAATCTCTCTTTCCCTCGGTCCTTGCCCTCCATTACCCCTCCCCTCACCCCCAGTTTGCTCATGTAGATCTCATCCATTTCTTTGTCGCTGGGTAATCCCTGTGTCTTTCTTAGAGTCCTCTTTACTAGGTAGTCTCCCTGGAGTTATGAGTTGCAGTCTGGTTATCCTTTGTTTTACATCTAGTATCCACTTATGAGTGAGTACATACCATGTTTGTCTTTCTGTGTCTGGGTTACCTCACTCAGGATGATATTTTCTAGTTCCATCCATTTGCCTGTAAACCTCATGATGTCATTGTTTTTCTCTGCTGAGTAGTACTCCATTATGTATATGTACCACACTTTATTTATCCATTCTTCAATTGAAGTGCATCTAGGTTGTTTCCAGGTTCTGGCTATTATAAATAATGCTGCTATGAACATAGTTGAGCATGTATCCTTGTGGTATGATTGAGCATTCCTTGGATATATGCCCAAGTGTGGTATAGCTGGGTCTTGAGGGAAGTTGATTCCCAGTTTTCTAAGAAAACGCCATATTGATTTCCAAAGTGGCTGTACAAGTTTGCATTCCTACCAACAGTGTAGGAGTGTTCCCCTTGCTTCATATCCTTTCCAACGTAAGCTTCTTCAGTGTTTTGCATCTTAGCCATTCTGACAGGTGTAAGGTGGTATCTCAGAGTCATTTTGATTTGCATTTCCCTGATGATTAAGGATGCTGAGCAATTCCTTAAATGTCTTTCAGCCATTTGAGCTTCTTCTATTGAGAATTCTCTGTTTAGCTCTGTAGCCCATTTTTTAATTGGACTTTTGGGTATTTTGATGTCTAATTTCTTGAGTTCTTTATATATTCTGGATATCAGCCCTCTGTCAGATGTGGGTTTGGTGAAGATCTTTTCCCATTCTGTAGGTTGTTGGTTTTTCTTTAAAGTCAGTGCCAAACAGGTTGAATGCACTGTATATAAGCAAAATGAGTTATAAATGATTTCAAATCATGTTGATAACTTGGTGAAAGGTGATTTGTAAAGGCAAGCTTCTGACATCCTTTCTCAAAGCAGCCATTCTCACATGAGGTAATGTAGTACAAATACAGTGAGGAAGATACATTTTTTTATGTTAAAGATAAGGAGGGATAGGCAGTGAAGTCATTTATCTAGGGTAACTCATCTAATAATGATGGAACAAAAATTTGAACCCAGGAAGTTTAGACCTATATTCTGAACTATTTTAAGGTGAAAGAAAGATCATGGAAATGTAAGTCAGGTTGTTGCATAAGGTATGCTGTGTAGTGTGCTGTTCCCTTACTGGAAGTGGACCCTAAGTTAGACTCTTGTCTTTCTAGAGGCCAACACAAGAATGACTTGACTTATTGGCTTCATTGTATCCCTAAGACAACGTTCTCATTGCTATAGACAAGCACAACCATGATGACGTTAAAAACCAGAAAGAAACACCCTCCCTGTATTGTCCCAGAAGTTATGTAATTTATATTGAACTATGATAGTTCTCTTTGACTATAGGTTAGTAGGATCTAAGTGACGTATTGGAGTTAGAATTGCCAAATTGATTTCCATTTTAATTTTGGTGTTTTTATACTACTTAACAAGATTACACTACTTATTTAGAACAATTTCTGCCTTAATGAGCAGAAAACAAAGCTATGTTGTGTTGTAGAATATTACTTTAACTAGGCAAAGATGTGTTACATTTGTTTATGCTACATTTCTTCAATGAGATGTAAAGATGTGTTGCTTTGCCTGCCTAAGGCACCTGATTGGCCTAATAAAAAGCTGAACAGCCAATAGCTAGGAATAGAGGGATAGGTAAAGCTACTGTGAAAAGAGAAAATGAGAGAAGAAAGAAGAGAACAGGGAGAAAGAGAGGGAGATGCCTGTGGCCAGCTAGCCAGGCAGCCACCAGCCAGCCAGACACCGAGTAGGACATATAAAAGGAGAAAGGTAAAAATCCCCAAGGCAAAACACAGATGAAGAGAAATGGGTTAAAATAAGTTATAAGAGCTAGTGGGACAATTATAAGATAAGACCTGGCATTGATAACTAATAGTAAGTCTTTGTGTCATGATTGGGAGCTGGTTGGTGGCCCAAGAGAAAGCCTGCCACCATGTTGTTATTGACCTCAACCAATATCATATCTATTCTCAGAAACTTCTCATAAAGTGTCATTATTATATATACCAAATATTTTTCTTACATCTGTGATGCATTTGGTAAATTTTACATATGAGATTGTGACTTCTGTGATATTTCTTACTAAGATAACTTACTAAGGAGATAGAAATTATTTTAATCAAATACATAGGGAGAAAACATGAGAGAAATTGTTGAATCATTCAGTCTTTAAAATTATTGCCTTCATCCTTTTATCATATACAAAAATAAGTAAAAGTAGTTAGGAGGAATTAGTCAGCAGTGGTACCAATACCCTGCCTTTGTGTTGGATGGCTTACATAAACCCAGTCATTTTACATTGCTCTTCTCATGCTTCAAAATTGACTATCCAAAAGTTAGCGTCTGTCCTCCTGCATGTGCACCTGCTTTGGGATTTGTAGAAATGTATCATTTTCCTGCTACTATGTCTCAGAATCTAAACAATCAATTAATGTGAATTTTAAATCTATAGTTTACTGGAATAGGCTTTTTAATCATGAAAGAAAAAAAAAACTTAACCAATGTCTATCATTCAAGCACTTGGAAAGCTGAGCAGGAAGATTGCCACAAGATCAAAGCCAGCCTGGGATACATAGTGAGGTTAAGGCTAGCCTGGGCTATAGAGGGGAGACCATATATCAAAATAACAACAGCAATAAGAACACCTCAGGTAAACTACCTCATATTGTTTAAGCAGAGATATATGTAGGCAACAATACTTTTCAGAAACACGACAACATTGATGTATAGCCATAGAAGATTTTCATTTATTTTATAGCATTTATGTTGAGAATTAAGGCTATGGGCAGGAGTCCCCAACACTTCTGTAAGAGACAGATGCTTATCTTCCCTCTGCCATGCTCCAAGTTCTCCATGGGCTTCTTTTGTGGTCTATGGCTGATATTTCTACCCAATGGAAAGTTCCCACAGTCAAATGTATATGCCTTTAGAAGCTGCTACTTCAAATATTTCATTCTTCTAGGCTTCCCAGCCAATGCAATACTAGGGTGTAGATATGATGGACATGAAGTATCATTTTCTTAAAATTATATTCAGATCGACCTGGAGACAAGTGCTGGGTTTGAGATTTCTATATCTGGGATGCTGAATAAATCACCTGCCTGAGAATCATTTTGCTGACAAGGAACATAGGAGAGATCTTCAGAGTGCTAATGAGGTTCTCTTTCTTCATCTTAATAATGGACACTCTGGTGTTCAATTTGTAAGAATTGATTGTGCATTTGTGAATTATTTCTATTCAAGTTACACTTCAGTAAAAATACCAGTGTGCTAATAAACATTTCTCCAAGGGCAGTGTTGTCTCCTAATTCCTAGCTTTGCCAATTTCCATGGTGTAAATACCCCCACAAACCCTGATTTAAAACTCCTAATGCAAAGTCAATGAAGGAAAAGTTAGGAAGAGATGCTCACACCTGCTGTATTCAGCCCATCACTAGATAAGGATGATAGGGACTCAGACAATCGACAGAAAATGACCATTTTAACTATGGGTGTTTCCTAATTTATCCCCCCTTAACTTTGGAGCAGTATCCACAAACTGGAAAAGTAATTGATAAAATAGCTTCACAAAGATGAAAAACAAAACTAACTTTTTAAAAATTCAGAATAATTCTTATTAAGCTGTACAAATTGGAATTTTCATAGTCCTAGTTTATCATAAAACATCATCATCAGTTGACACTTTGATTTGAGGATGTTTTACTCACTTTAAGTTATGAAGCATTTGATGAACTCTTATCATCTCACTGCCCAGCCCAAGAACTGAAACATTCTTAGTCAAGTGTATCTCATACTTTATTTCGGGTTGCATCATAGGCATGGGTACAGTTAATACATTATTTCTTTTTATTTTTGGACTCTGTGTACACCACTTAGGCTCTGGGATTAGTTACATTTATCTCTGGTTACTAAGATCCATCTGTACTGTTGTTTAGGGAGAGAGTCTCTTCATTTCCTGCCCGACTTTGCAGAGTGGTTGCTGCTGTTAATTTCTTTGTGTGGCAGGCTTGTGCTTAATTGTGTTCTGTCTCTCACAACTTGATGGACTGTAAAATATTCCTGTCTCCTCTTTTACTGTTCACATTATTTGGCAAACAGCAAGATAGGTCAAACGTCAAGGTTGTGACATGTCTGTGTCACACAAAAAATGGTGCTGGAGGATTCTTTGGTGGATACCAGGAAAATGGTTCCTAGTAGAACAGATTTAAAGGCAACACTGAGTTCTTATTTTAACCTCAGGTTGACTCCAGGGTTGCTATAAGTAGCACAATTATATTATACATGCTCCCCTTTTTATAGTTATCATGATACTATATGATCAGATAGATTATTACATAGCAAATGAAATACACTATTGTAGGAATGTTGGAATCCTCACCAAGAAGGCTGTTACTTATTCATAACAATTTTACCTGTTAAAAAATTTTCATCCCCTGATATTTTTGAATTATAGGAAAAGATAAAACATATCATCTCTAATGGAACCTTTAAAGAAAAACTTACCATGTTAATTAAAATTTAAACATTAGTTTAAAAAAGATCACCATGTTTGCCTCCATTATCAGTTTCCTGCATTGATTCTTTTCGAGTCACAAGGTGGCAAGGCTGACCTTCAAGCTGCGATTTTGCTGCTGTCTGGTGCCATTTCAGCTGTTTATGATTTTAGTTCCGACCCTATTTTGTGCTTTTCTACACACTGGATCTAAGTATTATTTATAGGTTGAATTCAGACCACGGTACTAATGTTCAAAGTGCATCTTCATCCAGCCAGATTAAATCTTAAGAAGCAATCAAATGTTTCATTCAAGCCTTTACTCCCCGTTTTAATACCCATGATGTTTCAGATTGAGGCACCTCCTTTTCTATCAAAGATTTCCAAATACCTTGCAGAGAATTTGTGTAGGGGGAACATAAGTCTCTCTGTATATCCTCTACTGACATTTCTGTATTGACATTTCTGATCCTGCCATCTAAGTGAATCTTTAACTTTTAAAATCATAGTACCTCTTACACATGGAGAAAATCATATCAGAGATTTAGAATGTTTCCCTCTTGAGACTGTCTGATTGAGGAGCTAGAGACGTGACTCATTAAGGAAGAATACTTGCTGTGGGAACAAGAGGACCCAAGATTAAATCCACAGCACTTATGCAAAAGCCAGGAATGGTACACATGCCAGTAAACAGCACTGCGGAGGCTGAGCCAGGGCCATCCCCAGAGCTCACGAACCAGTCACTACCCAAGAAAGTGAATGCCAGCTTCACTCTGATACCCCATTTCAAAAATATAAGGTGTAAAGCAGTGGAGGAAGATACACAATGTCCTGGCCTCTACATGATCATTCATAGGCTCAAATACCTGTACACGTGTGTATATTAACACACACACACACACACACACACACACACACACACACCCATATACAAAACACAAAGAAACTATATTTGAATTACAGAAAGAACCAATGTTTTTTTTTTTCTTTCCAAAGCAAAATTTACTATAGCTCTTGCTCATTTTTTCTTCAGTTCTGCAGCCAAAAAACTTGGTCCAGCTCCTATCATCTTATATTTGGACTGCAGATGAAGAGCCTTTGGGAAGGTGGCCTGCTTTTCATCCCTCTTAACTTCTGCTGTCAGTTACTCACAGAGCTGCCAGCTCTTCCTTAAACATCCTTCCTTAAATGTTCCTTTTCAGCAAGCGATCCTTCATAAACGGGTCCCTACATGGCACTGCATCCCAGTTCTCTCATGAGCGAACAGCCAGTTCACGGTGCCTCTTGGTAGCCTCTATGATAACATCTGTGCTGTGTGATACACACCTGTCTGCATCGCTCCCCATCCCCAGTCTTGTTCAGGCCATTCTTGTCTTTCTTGTGGTCTGTTTCCCTCCTTGCTGGCCTGTCACCTCCTTGGATGAGTGGCTGTAGAGAGCCCGTTTAATGGCAAATTTGCTGCATCCTTCTCAACTCATTTTTTTTTGACACATCTATACTATTTTTAAGCTGTCTTAATTTATGTATTCTCCACTTAAAATGATCACACTTTCCTGTCATAATTTTAAAGGGGAAATATGTGGTGCTTTTGTTCTCCCTAAAATTTCCTGTGATGGGCTGTCATGCCAGCTGCAGCCCACATGTGGCAAATTTGATGTACCTCCTCTGTCTCTCTATGACTTGTGGAGCACTGCAGTGTCTTTTTAAGCATTCTTGGGTGCTCAGGTAAAAACCTGAAACCGGTTTGTTTCATCTGGAATGGAAATGTAAGTCATTTTTCAGGCTCCCTCGCTGCAGTTCCCAGTGTTTGTCTGAAGGGAACTGCATTAAGGAAGTTCTGCTGCGCTAATCTGTGCAGTACAGAATAGATTGCATGAGCCTGGAGAGCAGTGCCTCTTAGCCTTCCTGATGCTCCCACCCTTTAATACAGGTCCTCATGTTCTGGTGACCCCGTCATGAAATTCTTTCGTTGCTACTTCATAACTGATTTTGCCACTGTTATGAATTGTAATGTAAATATGTGTTATGCATATCTGATAGCTGATATGCAACCACCCAGGGATGAGAACTGCTGCTTTAGAGTGTGATTGGCTCATCGTCCATCCCTGACTCTCTTCTCAAACCTCAGCATTTATTTTTGAGTTAGGTTGATTTTCCTATAGAAATGCCACAGGTACTGGCATATATATGAAGTAATGACCTACTATATAAAAAAAATCCAATTTGGAACACAGAGGCGGTAACAGTTTTTCATTTATTGCAGGCATTGCTACAGGAAACACTTTAGGCATTTATTGCCTAGCTAAAATCCATGGGTGAGATAAATTCTGTGCAAAATTATTGCTAAGAGTTACCTCATCTCTCCTCGGTTCTCAGTGCACCACAAAATAAAGGCAGCCCACTCCTACTGGGCTATCAAACATTTGATATTTCACAGCAATACACAAGGAGATACAAGTCCCTTTAGGATTCATGAGTAAACCACTGAACTCTCTTCCCTGTGTGCATTTACAGCCAGCCCTTTCAGTCAGGAGTGCTGTTGCTGATGACCTGTCCTGTCCCGCTGGGATGGATTAAATGGAGATTTGCAGTAGTGAGTGGGTCCTTGTCCTTTCCCATTCCCTTTGACAGTAAACACAGGGAGGGGAAAGGGAGCTGATGTGAGTAATGGTGTGCCTCCTTCCTGTGTAGCCACCCCACAGGGAGCAAACTGCAAAACATTTATTTTATTTTTTTATTTATTTATAGTTTTATAATCCCGAGTGGAGCTGGGATTAAAGGCATGCACCACTACCACCCAGCTCAAAAGATTTTTAAAGAAAAAAAAGAAGCCTGTATAAACCTCTTTTAATGCAATTATTCTTCTTTAATTTCTACTGGAGTTAACAGACAAAGACTGGATTGAACCATAAAATACTTAACTTCCAAGAATAAAATATGGGCTGGCACCAAGTCTGACAACTTTAAAATTTATCCCCAGGACCCACATGGTAGAAGGAGAGAACCAACTCTGTACCTTGTCTGATAACACACACACACACACACACACACACACACACACACACAAACACACACACCAAATAAATAAATGTATAAATAAATACATGAGTGTAAAAAAGTCACACACTTCAGGTACTTAGTTGTAATTATTAGTTCATATAATTACTGATCACCTGTCCCAGTTGGAACTAAGAATAAATAGGCAAATCAGTAACTACAAATTACATAAGGAAAAAAAAAAAACCGCTCTTTGGTGTAAACACCGATTATGATGCTGGATAATTGTATATCAAGATAAAATCATGAAGGAAGACAGCATAGTTAATGAGGAGCTTGCTGTGCAAGCATGAGAACCTGAGTTCAGTCCCTAGCACCAGCATAAAATGCCAGACACACTAGGACAGCCTGGCAATGAGAACACCAAGGAGAAAGAAGATAGATGGATCTCTGGGGCTCACTGTCCAGACAGTCCACCTGAATCTGTGAGTCCCAGGTCCCAAGGGGAGACTGTGTCTCAAAAACTAATGTGGATGAATGCTGAGGAACACTTGAGGTTGACCTCTGGCCTCCACAGGGATGCACACATACATGTATGTATATATATCCCCACACATGTGCACTCCATGTTTGGACACTTCCTACTTTTCTCTATGCAGTGACCCTTTAATTAAGAAAGTCAAATTGCTGGGCATGGTGACAGAAGCAGGTGGATCTCTGTAAGTTTGAGGCCAGCCTGGTCTACATAGTGAGTTCCAGGATAGCTGGGACTATGTAGAAAGACCATATCTCAAAAATAAACAAATAAATACATAAATACAGGAAAAAATGTCAGCTTGCATATTTATGTAGTGTATGTACAAGAAATAGACTAGAAATAAGGAATTTTAAAACAATAATTTGCAAACATTGGTGATTGCATATATATATAAAATCATGTTTAATGTATGTTACCATTAAATATTATCCAATGTATGTTACCATTAAATATTATCCATGTGTGTGTTATTGTAATTCATTTTACATTATGTAAGTACTACCTAAACGGATATGTATTAGAGTGATGCTTCAGGACCAGTGTGAGTGGCACATATAAATCAAGCTTTTATGCACAAACATGAAATTCAAGCTAAGGAAACATTGTAAAGAGGAGGTATACATTTTTATGAGAGCATTGTGCTGGAGGGCTTATTTTAGACTGAGGAGTCAGGAAAGGCCTTCTTTTAAAAAATGTCTCTTTTCCTAAGATTTACTAAGTGATCAAGAGTTATATAGATCAAGAGATAGAACTCAAAATAGCTGGGCCATATGTCTGCATCCTGAAAGAAGTATTAAAAGAGCATGCAGGGGGCCAGAGCACAGTGGCTCAGGTAGTAGGGAGGTAGCCTGGCCCTTGAGGCTGGACTAAAAGAAGGACAACCGTTCAAATGCTGGCTCTTTTGTTTGGGGCTATTGGCCCTGGAAGTTTTTAAACCAGAGTAGCATGATAAATTGCTCTTTGAACAGAAGACTGTTGGCAAAGTGTGCAAAAATAGTTCAGTGATGGAAGAAGGATGTAAGGGCTAGTTAACAGCTAATGAAGTAAGGAAATGGGGAGAGAGAAGGGACAGAGAAAGGTATTCATAAAAAAGAGGACGAGAATGGATTCAAGAGACATTCGGGGACTAAAATTATTAAGATTAACTGACAAAATGGTAACTGTATCAAGGTGACACCAAGAGTATGAGCTATAAATTTAGATAGATTAAACAAGTGAAAACCAAGTAGAAGTGGATTGGTTGTGAATAAAAGCTTGGGTGTTCAGTACAGGCTTAATATATACAGATACCTTTAATACATCACAATAAAAATAGGCAAAGGACGCTTCAAGATATGGTTTTGGAGCCCAAAGAGAGTCGCTGTGAAATGGGAATGTAGTTCAGAGGTGGAGCCGTTGCCTAGAATGTATAAGGCCCTGGATTTGATTCCTGGCCCCACATAAAAATAGAAAAGGAGAGGAAGCATTGATCTAGGGTTCTGTCCTTGAAGATTTTCTGTGGTGGGTATTGTGTTCCCTAAAATATTGTGTGTTCCCCGAAATAAACATATCTGGGGTCAGAGAACAGACAGCCACTAGAACAGAGCCAGAGATGGTGGCTAGAAAATGGGAAGAGTAAGCCATAACAGAAGTTGGGCGGTGGTGGTACACACCTTTAATCCCAGCACTTGGGAGACAGAGCTAGCCAGATCTCTTGAGTTCAAGGCCTCTTTAGAAACAGCTAAGCATGGTGACCCATGCCTTTAACCCCAGGGAGTGGGGGCAGAAAGAAAAAGGTATATAAGGTGTGAGGACCAGGAACTAAGGAGAAAAAAGCATGTAGTGAGTAAAGCATTCGGCTGGTTAAGCATTCAGGCTTTCGAGCACAGTTCAGCTGAGAGCCATTGGGATGAGGATTCAGAAGCTTGCAGCCTGAGGAAACAGAATCACCTGAGGAACTAGCAAGGTGAGATAGCTGTGGCTTGTTCTGCTTCTCTGATCTTCCAGCATTCACCCCAATAACTGGCCTCGGGTTTGATTTTATTAATAAGACTCTTTAAGATTCATACTACAATTTTCTGAATGCAGCTGTTAACAGAAGCCATGAGTCCATTGCTCAGGGAAGTCATACAGCTCAAGGGAGGGTGAGGGGCAGACCAAACACTAAGGACTCTCATCTGTAAGGAAACGGGAAAGCATGCCAAGAAGCAAGCTGAAAGGGATGGGAAAGGAGTATCATATCCTAAGATGAAGAACAGCCACTCATTTCAGTGTGCTTGGAAATGTCTGGAAGGTGTTAGTGTCATGTAATCAAGAGTCCAAGAGAGATGAAGACTAGAAAATACCTGTTGAGTCTAAAAGCAATAGGAAATGAAGTGTTGCAGAAGTAAACTTCAATGAAACACAATCATTTTGAGAATCATACAAGATAATTATTCCCTCTGTATTCTTCAGTGATAGTTTCTACTATACCAATCCTTTCTTCTTTAACCTTTCACATATAAAAACCTCCATTTGGACATCTTATTTCAAATCTACTTTCTTTGGGTCTCTTTTGTTTAACCTGTTTAAGACAACATATTCCTCCTGTAAAGTCTCACTTTTGGAGAATTTAATTTAAAAAGCCATTTAAATTTTCTTCTATATTCATCAGTTAGTGTAGTTGTTCAAAAGAAAATTCTCGGTGAGTGTAGTGCTCACAGCCTATAATCACAGTATCTAGGATGTGGAAACAGGAGGCTAGAAGTGCAAACATTCTTCCAGGTAGGCATCTGCTTGTCCATGTGGCACTTATAGTCTCTTTTCTGGTATAATTGGTAATTTTTTTAGTGTGAGCTCATCTTTAGTGGGAGTGGCTTCTGGGTAAATCTTAAATGCTTTGAACTGTGAGCACAAGACCACCAGGCTAACTTATATTTTGCTTCATTGTGAGATTATAGTTTTAACTAATAAAGGACTTATTTTAAAGTTGCTTTTATCTCAGTTCAAAGTTTCTGAGTTAGAAGTGCTAATTTCGCCCCACACCCACAAATTATGTACACCACAGTTATCATTCTAGAGCCTCTTTATCAAAGCCAGAGGCTTTTGACCCACAAACACCCTTTCTCACTTGTTGCTATGCACAGACATGATAGCTTTGATTTATATCTGCAATGTGTGCATGTGCTTGTGTATGTGTAAGAGAGAGAGACAGACAGACAGACAGACAGACAGAGACAGATAGAGTGTGTGCTAGTTAACCCTTCACCTAGCATTTTTATTCAACCAGCCCTGAAGTAAGACTTCCTGTGTTGATTTGGTTCTCCATATTGATCAAAAGTGGGGATTTGGGGGGTGATACAAAAAGTTTTCTATCTATTTCTTAAAATATGTAACTTTTGATGGCTGGTATGGAAGCTAGCATATGTTAGAACTCCCAAACCGCCAAATTTGGAATATGTATTTATGCAAATTTGAAGTCATATTCTGAGACAGAAATATAAATTCTTATGACACAACAATGACATTTGTAGAAATTTACATTTCTTTAAGAATCATACATTTCAAGGATTCTGAAAGATGTATATTTAAAATAACTTCCATATGCTGTTTTCTTAATCATTGCTGTTTCCTGATAAGTTTAATATCTAAGGTCTTTCTATAACACAGTGTGACTGCTGTGTCAGTCTTATGAAAAAACAGTAGAATAATAGTTCATGAAATGTTGGCATAATTCTAGTTTCTGTGGAGAGGTTAAATAATATAATGAAAAGAATTTATTCTGAGTATTAAATATACTCTATAAAGTTGAGTATTTAAGAAGTGGATTTTTTATCATTTTAATTATATATTATCCTCCATGCATTATATGCAAATAATGCATAGTACATATTTGTTTGTATCAATTAACTTCTGTTTGATCCTACTTTTTGCATGGGCTAAAAAGTGAATCTTAATCTATGTAGGGTCAATGCTCCATCCCTTTAGGTTTGTGTTTTAAAATTCCTAGTGCTTCCCAAGTATCAGGATGTTAGTAGGAGAGAAATAGTTGCCCTGACTGATGCCGACTGAGCAATCAGTATCCCAGTTCAGTGTAGTTTCTTCCTTGTGCTGGTGAAACAACCCTTACTATCTCTTCAGTGATGACTCAGTACCATCTTCTGTTGTTCCTTACTCCCCTAAGCATGAAAGGATTCTGAAGTTTTGCTTTCTCTATCTTCTGAAGATGGCACCATGTAGGCTTTCCTTGCCTACACATTTCTCGGCAGTGTTCAACTTAGAGCTAGTATAAGGATGAGAGCTACCAATGTCTTACGATAACCCTATAGCACCTTTGTCTAGTATATGTTGAGTGCAAGAGGACAAGGATAGAAGGAGCCTGACAGGTCCCCAAATCCATCACTTGTGCTGAGAATCATATACTTTGAAATTTTAACTTCCTTGTTTTCTACATACTGTGTATTATTCATTCCTTGGGACAGCAAAACTTTATCTGCTTCTTCCTGAATAGAGAAGGGCCATGGATAAACAAAACTGTAAACAACAACAAAACAAACAAATAAAAAGTATTGGTTGATATATTGATATATACATGGCTTTCTTCTGTAAAGAATTGTGGGTAAGGAATAATAAGCCCATAAGATTTAGAAGAAAAATGACAAGACCAACAGACCTTTTTATTCTTTGTGTGTGGTGCTATATGATGTGACTTAGGAGGAGTGCATTTAATATCTCTCGAGTCTACTGATAAATTTTTGTTGTAGATAGTCCTGAGCAATGTTTTTTTTAAAAATAGGATCCCAACTATTACCTACCTAGAAGTCAGACAGTAGAGTGTTTTATTGATTCATTGATCTTTATAAGAAATGGGATACTTCAACTGAAAAATGTGAACTCAAGAGATATGATTATTTAAGGCTCTAAAGAAATAAATCAAAGTTTTTCCTTATAAAACCAATGTTACATTCATTGGGTCATTTGAAAATTATCCTGCACTTTATTGCACTTGGCTCTCACATTCTTTTTCTTAAAGATCTATTTTTATTTTTAGTTGTGTGTGTGTGTGTGTGTGTGTGTGTGTGTGTGTGTGTGTGTGTGTGTGTTTATGGAGTATTTGCATATGAGTACAGGTGCCTGCACAGTCCAGGAGAGGCTGTTGGACCTCCTGGAGCTGTAATTACAAGAGGTTGTGAACTGCCTGATGTTGGTCCTAGCAAGCAAACTTGGGCCTTCTGCAAGAACCACACACATTCTTAACCATGGAGCCATCTGTAGACCCTTTGATGTCACCAAGCCTAGTTGTATTCAGTCTTTTGAGTATTTCATGTGTGTCTCAAACAGTTACTTCTTTGGGCTCTGCTTCTAGAGAGTTCTGTGTTCTTTGGAGAGCATTGTGATACCTGAAATCTTTGTGTATTCTTTGTGCTCCCAGATGATATTTTAATTTCTAGTGACTCATATCTCTACTTAAAGAGTTTCCTACTTGGTAAATGACCATCTTCTGAAGATATGCTTTAGAGTATCTGTTATGAAATGTTGCCCTCGAGACTACCTGAGTATCTTGTTATAATCTTTCTATAAGTTTTATTATGGTTAGTGGTATTGGGCACTGTGCATATCATGGGAATAGTCGGGTATTTCTGAGCAGCCCAAATACAGACAAATAGCTCATTTTACAAGATGGCCTCTGTACAGCATTCTGGGCAATTACTGGGTCAAATAGTATGATATCCTTTCTCAAAGCAAGGCTCCTGTGCAGATTTTGGGTTATCCACCTGAGTGGACTACAAGCCTATATGGATTGTGAAACTTCCTCAGTGCATATTGCCATCTCCACAGTGATACAGTGTGCTGGTGCTTTCTCTTTGACTTAGAGTTCTTCCAGCAGGAGACTCACTTTACCTTGCCCAAAGGGCCACAGTGACAAATACTGTGTGTTTTGTTTCTCTTACTATGCTGTTGGCACTGGTTGATGAATATGCACACATTTCAGTCCCTCTCTTGGTCATCTTTAGTGATTTCCACCAGTCACTCATTCCAGAATATAACTGTATACCTGACACTTCAGTCTCTTTTGTGAAAGAGGAGGTTTATCTATTGAGCATCTTGAATCTCCCTCTACAGTTTTCAGCTACAACCACCATGTGTTGCAAGTGACACCGCACTGATCTTTGACTACAGGTTGGCTTTTGTTCCCTGAATGTTTTTGAAGTACTTTATTGATTGAACATTGTCTCTTCAATGCTGTTTGCTTTTCTTCCTCCTTTCCTGATGTTCGAAGTGAGGTCACCTTTTTCCTGAATTCATCTTTTCCTTTTGCACGTACCATGTCAAATGAGGCCAACAGCAGCCAAGTCATGTTACTGAGTTCTTTTTCCTAAGCTTTCTGTGCTCGCTTCTCACTTCCAGCTTATCCGAGGTGACAATGTCTCCCAAATGCATACCAGTGCATGACATGAGTTGTCACATTTCCAGTCCCTAACGGCAGCTTACTCACTAAGTCAGTACCCCACTGTTTTCACTGTGTTATATAGGTACTTCTGTCCCTGAACTCGCTTCCTGTTAGTCACTCGGCCAGTGAGATAATGTATTGCTCCTAAATCCCAGTGGCCTATTTACAGCAGAAATTGTGGAGTTACCGGTTCCTAAGTTCCCTGTCGTCCTCTGCTGTATTTTAGTGCCCTTCCCATCCTCATATCTAGAATGATAGAGCAGCCACTGTTGGTGACCTGGCAGAATTATATAAATGACTTTTTATGAAACCTGTTTAGATACGATTTTCACTACCTTTGCTCATTTTTCTTGGGACAAAGTATACAGCTGAGCTTGATGTCAGTGAGTGGGCAGATTTATCCGTGTAGGGATTAAAAGTATATAAATGGACCCAGAGAAGCCTCATCTACCCCAGCCATGCTGGATTTCCATCAACTATAATATAAAGTTCTGTAGTTATGGGAGTTGTGCAGAACTCAGCAACATCCCCAGGTACACTCCCTAACAGTGAGTGCATAAAGGTCATTCTCTCCTTTCTGTGGGATCATTACATTTATTCACAAAATTGTAATGCGTTTATTACTCAGTTTGAAAATCTAAAACTGGGGGCCAATGAAATTGCTCAACAGGTAAAAGTGCCTACCCCACTTGTGATGATAGTGTTTTAGAGACAGGCTCCACGTGATGGGAGGAGAGAACCAACTTCAACATATTCTCTGGCCCACAGCATACATGTGCATATACAAAATAAATTAATGTAAAAGAAAAATAAAACATTTAGAACCTAAATGCTATTTGAGAGAAAATAGTATGTCACAGTGGGAAGGTAGGCTCACTAAGGAAAAGCATGAATGTTAATATCAGAACCTAAACTTTTCCAACTGTAGAAATTATGCAAAAGCTAACATGACTGTAGAGTTTTGTTTGTTTGTTTGTTAGACTTTTATTGGTTTGGGTGTGCACATGCACATATAGGTCAGAGGACAACTTGTGGGAGTTGGTTCTCTCTTTCCACCATGTGGGTCTTAGGGATCAAACTCAAGGCTACCCCCTCATCAGCTGAGCCATCCCACAAGCCTAAGGGTTTTTTTTTTTTTTTTAATGGAAGGAAAATCTGTGGAGTCAAACTAGCATAGTAAGAGACATTTTGGGGAAATAAAGTAAATTTAAACCAATAGTGATAAGCACACACAAAAAATGATCTATATATAAGAGAACATGCATTACCTTGTTTCTACTAAAAAGGTTTAACTAGTCAATAGATAATATAATCCAAAATAAACATAAATCATTGTAAAAACTGCCAACCCTGAATCAGAGGTTAGGAAACACCTCACATAGTTCTTGTTACTTATCCCCCAATACCATTTGTTGGCAATAAAAGATAGTTGCAGCCCTTTCCCATCTAGCCTGGAACAAGCCTTCAGAAGCCTCAACACAAACTCCAAGTAGTTTACACAGTCATTATTCATTGAATAATGGTCACTCCTTATTTAATTAACTTGGCTTGAAATGTGTAACATTTCTGATACAGCCATATCTTAACAAGATCTAACTAAACCATGTTTATAAATTAACGTTTGACAGAACTGGAGACGTAGTGCAGCTATTAAGAATACTTCTAGGCCAGTTCCCAGCACCCACATCAGCTAGCTCATAAATGTGAGGGCTCTGACAGCTCTGATATCTAGACCTGGTCTACCCAGAAAATGCTGCTGAGAGAGCAAGGAAAAATAATCCAGAAAGTGTTCTGGATATGGCCACCCCAAAGGCTGTTGTTAATGGTTGTGTAAGTAGTCCTCGTATTGCATTAAGAACAGAAGGTGGGTTAGTAGGTTGAAGAGAGGGTAGGAAGTAAGAAGCAGCCATTAGCTACAACACAATGAGTCTCTTGGGAAGTTTTACTGTTGAAAGAGAGAAGAGAAAGATAGCCTGGGCTAAAGAGGCAGTTTTCCTTTACACGTTTGTTTGGGTATGAAGTTTGTAGAGCATGCATGTCACAATGAAAAGAGGGGATAAGCAGTAGTATTGGAGGCAAGGTATTGGCTCCAATAAAAACAGAATTGTACCAGGATAATTTTAAATGATTTTACATTAAATGGGGAAATAAACCAGCCTCTAAGATTTAAAGCTTTTTATTATAAAGATGTCTAATATATCATAATTTTATCCATAGGCTCAATGTAGTTCCAGTAAAAAATTTTAGCTTTTAAATCAAAACATAACAACATAATTCTAAACTGTATATAGTCGTGGAAATGGTCAGGAATGACCACAGCACTGTTGAACAGTAACATAGAAGGATTCCAGCAACTGGATACTGAGTCATTCTAAGGTTGCAAATTATGATTATGGGGCAGGACAGACAATACACTAGTGGGCTGGGATAAAAATCCCCCAAACAGACACATACTGGTGAGGTAACACTTCAGAGTAGTACACAAAAGGAAATTCTTTGTTTTTTAAAAAAAAAAAAAAAAAAAAAACAAGACCAATAAGCAAGAGGATTAGATTTGTCTGTAAGGTAATCCATGGGAGAGAACCAGTTTCAGATACATGATGTTTTTGAAATGATATGAAATGTAAAATAATGCTAATTTAGTGACCCTGGACGAGGTTCTTAAATAAACACAAAAGGGAAACCCCATAACATAACAATGTGATCAAATTAAGAACTCATTCCATCAACAGGTGATACTAGAAATGTGAAGGAGGCAAAATGGAGAAAAGAAAGTTATAACACATTTACCCAGTACCAACAAATAACAAGGCTAAATAAAAATGTCCCATGCCTATAAGAAAAATGACCATTTAATTTAAAAAAATTGGCTCAAACTCAACTATATCTTTATAAAATGAGATAGAATATGGAAAACATAAACACATCTAGAAAAATAAAACAATAGTTTGTACCATGGTGTTATTCAGGACTAGTGGGCTGGGATACTTGGTGCTATACCACAAATACCACAGACTGAGAAATTTATAAGAATGGAGATTTTTCACTTTTTTTGGAGGCAGGAAAGTTCCTGTCTCAGGCCCCAGAAAGGTCAAGTGTCAGATGAAGGCCCAATCTGCAATGCTTCCTTGTAGTGGGTGAGTACACTCCTCATTGGAAGAAGAGTGGAGGGATCAATGGGATGAGTCTTGCTCCCTTTATCCTTTACAAAGATTACTAATCCTGTTCTTGAGAGTTCTGCCCGAGGATGTCATCCTCCCTACACCTCACCTCCTCATACTGTTGCACTGAGGAGTTATGGTTCAGTAGGAGCTTTGGAAGAGATGAACATTCAAAGCATAATAGAGGGTTTGGATGTTGGTTTGTGCTTGCATCTCAAGCCTCTTTTATCTTCTGTATATTACAGCTATTCATAAGCCAAGGTCCATTCTAATATTATTCACTGATTTCATCAGCACGAGGAGAAAAGAAGTAAACTCGTTACTTTTCCCTGAAATTCTATCTTGAGGAAGCTTTCCCCAAGGCTTTAGCAGAAAGTACAGGGACTGGGGTGAGAGAAGATGAGATGAGCAGGTGAGGAAGAAGGTGGCCTTGGTTAACGTCTGTTAACTATGTCCGTGCTAAGGGATTGAACTAAATGTTTGAAGTGGATCACCTGTTTTCATCCCCACACCTTCACAGATTGGGTAACTCTGATTGGATAACTCTGAGGTTAACTACTAGGAACTGTTCTCCTGTACCTCATAGTACTCTAAGCTGCCTTTCTCAAACTATTACATTTGGGAAGAGAATATGTTCTTCATATGTCCTAGCCACAAAGCCAATCCCATAATTACTCCATATTCTTTTGCCAAGTCTACATCCGGACATTCCTTTAACTTTGGCACCTTCTTGGCATTGAGACCCAGAAAGATGCAAGATATAGAATGTGAAGTGCTCCAGGTACCGTGTGAGAGGGAGGAGGGTGTGATGGGTATCATGAGAAGATGCCAAGCTAACATCCTATAACTGATGCCAGTCACTATTTTGGTTAGGGGTGGGGAGATGTGTAATCCCATTGCTGGTAGATGTAACACTTAACTAGTGCTGCTTAGATTCCCAGGTGTGCTTCATATGCTTAGGTATGGTTTAGCATTTAGTTTTATGTAGAAATATTAGGGAATAATGGAGGCTTCTGGGATTTCCATGTGTTTTTTGTTTCTTCTCACTTGAACAGATCCCATTTCGATCACTTGGAATATGTTACAGAAACAGATACTATATGCATCTCATAAATATTTGAATTTTTCACAAACTATAAAGTCACCCTCTCTCAGGGAATCCAGTCTTACACTAAACCAAGACAAATGTCTGCCTTCTGTTTTGCAGACATTGAGTGATGAGATGAGTACAGATGATGAGAATGAATACACAGAAGAAAAGGACAGCTACATCTGTGCAGTGTGCCTGGATGTGTACTTCAACCCATACATGTGCTACCCCTGCCATCACATCTTCTGCGAGCCCTGCCTACGGACCCTGGCCAAAGACAACCCTGCAAGCACTCCCTGCCCGCTCTGCCGGACCATTATTTCTAGAGTCTTCTTCCAGACAGGTAAACGTTCTCTATTGTTATCATAGTCACCTAATGTTTTTTGATTGTTGTTTGGGTTTTAACTCCAAAGGTATCATGTAAATGTGAAACGTATACTCAAAGTGGTTGTTGCTCTAGTTTATAAAACAGTGCTTGCCTAATTACTGGAAGTATGCCAGAACCACAGGTTAAAGTAGATCTTTGTTACTGATCCCTAACTCTGAACTCGGATCCTTCATCCCAGCCAGCTGTGGGTCAGTCTCTACAGACGCCTCCAGGGTGAGGGAAATTCCATCTGAAGCAACACTTACTTCTTACTCCTTGTATCTGCCTTCTGCTGCTGGTGTTCTGTGGCCCTCATATCTGAGGACAGCTACTGAATCTGTTACCCAAACTCCCAAATCTCTAAGCCAGGAATGCCCAGTCTTTGATACTGTTGTTTTGTTAGTTACAAATGTGTTGGGCAACATTCAGAGCTATCCAGAGATGCATGCAGCCACTGGCTATGGATCTGATGCACCTCCCCCAGCCAATCCTGATGTGGCTAAGCTCTTTTTTTTTTTTTTCCATTTTTTAAGCAAGTTTACCTACTTGTGTAAAGATGGCATATAGCCATATTAATGCTATTTCACCCATGTTGGTGAAGAGATCCAAACTAATGCCCATGAACATAGAGAACTAAGAGAAGTGGCCGTGGTCACTACTGTGTACTGTACGGAGGGAGAGGCTTTCTGTCTCCATGCTTTGTCCTCAGACCAATAGAGTCAAATGGAGATCAAGGTATGTACTTTATTAATGGTAAAATGGAAGAGCTTAGACAGCAGTTTTGTTCCCTGAAAGAAATCAAGGCCCACCACCCGTCTAGGTGAAGCAATGAGGTTGGTACCCCAATTCAGCCAGCTGCACAAAGGCTTGTAAATCTCTCTAATCAGACAGTGAAGAGAAAGGAAAGCTGTGGCCCTCTGACCTTCCTAGTGCAAGGAGATTGCTGTACAAAATCACTGCACATCTCATGACCAAGTGTCAATGCAATACCAAGATAAAAAAATAGACATTGAATGGAACACAGACTACACACAGAAAGAAGTGCAGATGTGTAAGCTGTGGGGTCCTACATTGTAACTACAGTTTGATCGAGTTTTAAATGTTCACACCCTATAAGGAAAAATACAAGTAAATCTTTAAAGAAGCGATTTTTCATTATCCATATTCTCCATTAGAAGAAAATACAAATTCTCAAGGATAACTAAAGCATTTTCTGGCACTTAGCCCTATGAGAAATTTTGTGTGAGTTCTCTGGAACATATCAAGAGGAAGCAATATCCTTAAAAGCATCCTCAGAGAAAATTGCAACATCAAAATTTCTCTTTGTTGCTCATGGTATTTTAAATAAAACCTGAGGGAATACCAGTACAAATTGGATAAAGCCATATTGCTAATTGCTAATACAATATGGCTCAGGTTTCTTGTTAAAATAATTTTAAGTAGTAAGCTCAGGGTCACCCATATTCCTACGATTTTAAAGTAGCATCTAATGAATTTCTTCCCACAGCATAGTGTATGTGTGCATGTATGCATGTCTAAGCTTTTGTCCTCGTTACCCAAACTATCAGACCATGTGAACATTTTCTAACTTGTTTCCTTGTTTAACCTAAAGCCCTTGTGTTTCATGTAGTTACATCATGTTCTACTTAGCACATTTACTTTTATGGAATATTTACACTTTTATAATTTTATTTTTACATTAGTGGTATACATAGATAAATATTTGAACACATCATACAGTGTTTCCTTATAATGACTTTCCAGAAATAGAGATAGTAGTTAAAGCCTGTGTTTTAAGGTAGGACATGAATTATCATTAACAATGGTGTGTGACAGCTTGTCTCTACAGCCTTGGCCATCTGGTTCTCCATTTTAAATTCCTGACCATGAAGATGTTTTGTTTATTTAGTTTCGTCATAAATGGAAAACAGTCTTCCATTTTTGTCCTTTACACCTTATTTTTGGTTATAGTATTTTCTGAACGTGCCAAATTTCTAGATTTTGGTTTTTGTTTGTTAGTTTGGTTTTTGTTTGTTTGTATAAGGTGTTTAATCTTCATCTTTATTGTTAAAACTTCAGCATTAAAGTCCCTACTAACTATACAAGTTTATAACCCTTCCTTTTACCTATTTAAGTCACATTTTGTCATCATTTTCCCATGGTTCCTGAGGTGCTTTATTTACCTAAGGATAAAGTGCCAGTTTGCAATCCTTAGGCACATTGAACAAGCCAATATTTGTGTGCCGACTGAACTGTCTTCCTTAGAAAATCAGCAGCAACTCCTAACACATGTCTCTTTGGTCAGCTGTTCCATCCATCTACTGCCTTGTCCTCAACATACTTCACTTCTTATCATTTGAGTATTTGTATTTTAATAACTCACAAAATAAGGTTAAATTAATTTGAGGATGAGTGGCATTTTAGTGGATATTTTTATAATGATGATTATTATAGTTTATCACTTTCCAGTAAAGTTTTACAATCCCCTTCCTAAGAGTTCTGCACATTTCATGTTAACTTTATGTCTCTATATTCAGTGGTTGCTATTGTAACACTGATTTTTTTTTTCTTCCTTCAGTTTCTGCTATGTCTGTGATGTTAGGAAAGTCACCTAGTCTTCAGTTCTTCTGACCCTGTCGTCTGACTGAGTGCTGGGGATTAGTTAGTAAATAAATTAATTATATAAAGTACCTAATGTCATCATTCTGACTGTGGGACTGTTATTGCCAAAGGTTATAGTGAAAAATCTACCCTTCTTTATAGCAAGTGAAGATACTACATGATGATTTAAGGGCTCCCTTGTATCATATTTCTGTTATATTAGCTCCATGGGTAGAAATACAATGATACTTATTCCAGATTCCTATGAAGTGCTCTTTAGTGAAATAATACCCTTATACTTGAAGTGTAACTTTCCCTAATTTTGTGCTCTTGCTTAAATAACTTAGTGTTCGCTGATAGTATTAGCTACTTAATGCTGATAAAAGTTGAAAAGTTGACATAAGAGAGGATATACAGAAGAAATGACAGAGGCATCAAGATCTGTTTGGCCAGGCCTCAGGTGGAGCTCCAGGAGTCCAATTGTCGAGAAAGAGGACGGATTGTAAGAGTGTTAATTGTTGAGACCAAGATTGGAAAAGCACAGGGACAAATAGCCAAACTAATGGAAACACATGAATTATGAACCAATAGCTGTGGAGCCCCCAACTGGATCAGGCCCTCCAAACAAGTGAGACAATTGAATAGCTTGAACTGTTTGGGAGGCACCCAGGCAGTGGGACCCGGACCTGTCCTTAGTGCATGAGCTGGCTGTTTAGAACCTTGGGCTTATATAGGGACACTTTGCTCATCCTGGAAGGAGGGGACTGGACCTGCCTGTACTGAATCCACCAGGTTGAATTGAATCCCCAAGGGAGTCTTGGCCCTGGAGGAGATGGGAATGGAGGGGAGGGGCTGAGGGGAAGGTGGGGGCAGGGGCGGGAGGGGGGAAGGACAGGAGAACCCATGGCTGATGTGTAAAATTAAAACACAAATATAATAAATAAAAAAAGGAGGAAAAAATAGGTACAAAGATAGACTGTTAAAAGTTGGAAGAAAAAAATCACATTTATAATAGGTGCTATCAGTTACTACTTAATATCCATAAGCACCTCCTTTCTTCCTAACTTAGCCCCGGGCATTGAGCCCTCTTAACAAAGGCTGACTGGTCCTGGTGGCCAACCCCATCCTCTGATCCTTAGTAATCTGTCCCACTGGCCAGCCATTGGTTCACAAACG
Organism: Onychomys torridus; assembly: GCF_903995425.1. Lineage (NCBI taxonomy): Eukaryota > Metazoa > Chordata > Mammalia > Rodentia > Cricetidae > Onychomys > Onychomys torridus. Next base: position 28,905,998 of record NC_050457.1, on the reverse strand, counting down.
AGCATGTGGTCTGTCCAATGAGATGAGAAAAAACACATTGGAAGAACTGTTCTCTTCCTCTTTGGACATGGACAAAAATGTCTAACTGTGTTACTTGCTGATAGACATCTTCTGAGCAAGTAAGGAACCAGCCTTAGTATAAAGACTTTAATGTGGATGTCAGAGCTGAGAAAAATACGTGAAGTATTTTGAAGAACAAGTCTGAAGTCGAGCTTTAGATTTCCTACTGTATGAGATTATAAATTTGCTCATTAACTAGGGCAGTTTTATAGATTTCCTGTTAAGTTTCAACTAATAGTAACTTAGCAGACCAGGCACGATAATGCACCCTTTTAATCCCAGCACTCAGGAGGTAGAGTAGGATCTTGGGAGTTCAAGACTAGCCTGGTCTATAGAACAAGTTCTAGGACAACGAAGGCTGCATAGGAGACTCTGTCTCAAAAAACAAACAAAAGCAACTTAACTGATAAAATCATACTAATTATAAAGATTACATAAGGAGCCTAAAAATGATGGTTGATACATAAAAATTCACAGATGTGAAGGATAGAAGACAGTATAAAAGCTAGTCAACAATATTTTATGTTAATAAAGAAATAGTAAAGTGGACATGTGAGGTAGTGATATGATATTGGTATCCATAACTTCTACCAGCATAACCATTAACTAATGAAAATATTTCTCTAAATCACATTAACCTAAGTTCATAGAGCAAATGAGGAAGGGTTTATTTTTAAAAATTTACTAAAATTTACCACTGTTTGGCTGGGAAGGTGGTTCAGTGGGCTAAGAGTACTTGTTGCTCTTGCAGAAGACCTTGATTTAGTCACCAGAACCCACATTGTAGTTCACAAGCACTGTAACTCCAGTTCCAGGTGATCAGGCACCCTCTTCTGACCTCCATGGGAATTGGGTGTGCACGACAAAACCCCTGTCCTAGATGGCTAGATCCAGAATATGGATTTATAATACATACATACATACATACAAACAAATACATAAATAAATAAACAACCATAGAAGACATTCAAGAAAAAAAAAAAAAACTGCCAAGAAGGGTCTAGGTAGAGTGAGTCTCAAAGAAAGATAAGGACACACTGCCCCTGTAGTAGAGCACCACACAGTCTGAAACCAGGGCAGATTTAGCCTCACACGTTGACAACAAACAGTAGAGCAGATTGTAGGTGAGAGTGGAGGATAAGAATTGTCTTGGGAGAGTGACCTCTCTAAACTGTATATTCAAGTCACTAAAGAATTAAAAAGTAGGCAACCACTAAAACAAGACCCAAGAAAAAGAAGAACCTACACACCCATGGTTAATTGATTTTTTTACAAGAGCACCAAAAATTATCTTTAATGATGGTTTATCCTATGCTTCTCATACAACTGTTTACCTGTATGGAAAATATTGAATTGGACTCCTACCTCCCAATATGCATATATATGTTAATTCTAGAACAAAGCCATAAATGTAGGGCAAACTAAAAATAAATTCTTAGAAGAAAGCATGTCTTTATCTTTGTGAACTTTGATTTAACAGTGGTTTCTTAGATACAACACCTAGGGCACACACATTCAAAGGAAATAGATAAATTAGACTTCATCAAAGTTAAAAACAGCCTTACTTTAAAATAGATACATCAAAAAAGGGCAAATGAGGCTCTTCTTGCTAGCATTCCAACTAATAGACTCAAGGTTTGCGTTGTGAAATCCTGTAATTTACACAGAATGCGGGAATGTCTCAGGTATTGGAAGGGGGTCACAGAGTCAGTACGTCTATTATAAAATCACTCACTATTTCTGTTCCTCTCCATTCACAATACACTTGATTTTAAGGGAAGTTCCTGCCCTTGTCCTAATGTTTCTGTCTTCTCAACCAACCTTCCCCTATTGGCTACCTCCCTGACCTCTCTGTTCCAGTACTCTGGCCTCAGTGGAGCTCAGAAAAGATAAGTAGATACAAAGAAATAGAAAGGGTTAATTATCTCCCTCATGTGTGGAAATCTCACAACAAGCCAGGAAATAGCATTTAAGCTAACCTGAGACTTTAAGTGTTGAAGGGGAATGTGATATTCCATCAGAGGTGTTTTGGTTGTCACAGTAATTGAAGGATGATACTTGAATTTAGGCCGCGGGGCAGCAATATCCTGCAGCTTTTGGGACAGTCCCAAATAATTCTGAATTATCCTGTTTCTGTCTGACCTTCTAATGTCCTGCTCAACTCTATTCAGGATGTACAGCTTATAAGAAAGAAAATCACACTTTTTATATTCTCCTTTTACTGTGACCATCTGTGATTTGTCTTGGTTGTGTACAAGTTTGTAGGAAGGTCATTTTGTAGTTTCTCTGATTCTACACCAGGAAGTCTCCTCTATTAATTCTTATGCTGATGTGGTTCTCAGTTTGCTTATATTCATGTCTCTACTTTTCCATTTCTTTCAATTCATCTCATGTAGAGTAATCTCTGCCTCTGAAACCCATATTTATTCTATATCAGGAAGGGTGCATGACTGTTGATTTGTCTTCTAAAACTTTAACATATGGAAATGAATTTTTATTATGAAAAGAAATAACAAAATATTCACAGTATTTAAAGTGTGGTTTCTCAGAGCTCTGTCATCTTTTTACAAGCTTTATAAATTTTACTCTGTCCACATAGCAGTAGAGATATTTTTTTTCTGCTTAAAGAATTTGTTTACCAACATAATTGTTAAGTATTTATTTTAGCCTTATCCTTAGCAATATGTCTGTGAGTTTCTTGATTTGATGTTCTAGTTTGTATCTTCTATTATAACTTTACCAAAGTGATAGCTGGAAAATATTCAGTCTTATCCAGATCACTTCAAATATTATTAATGGCTTAGAAACCAATTTCTGAAAAACATTGGCTCATACTTACGGAGACCTGTCCCTAAAAGAAAAGCCCGGAAATGACTTAACACAGTTCCTGGGAGTGAGCTGGGTGGAAAGAACAGCTCACCCGCTGCAGTTTGAGATGGTATCTCCTGTATTGTCCAGGCTATCTCTACCTCAAGTAAACCTCCAGCCTGAGGCTCCCAAGGAGCTGCAGCTACTGATGCACACCCCACCCCTTTGTTTATTTTTCCCATTTTTTTTTTCTTGACTTCTACTATACCACTTGATATTTCTAACCTTTGAGGTGTATTACTTTGACTATTTTACATAATAATGTAGCCTAAGGTTGTGGGTCACCCATAATTTGGGAGACTGAGATAGAAGGACCACTGTGAGTTTCAGGACAGGCTAGGCTACATAGCAAGCTCCAGGCCAGTCTGGAGTACACAGTGAAACCTTGTCTCGGTCACCTAAAATAACTAAGTATCTCAAACAAACTCGTAGTACTGCGTGTAATAGTGAGAGGGAGAATACGGTTGTATTTCTTCTTACGTAGATGACAAAGAATTCTGGGTTTTCTTAAGCCAAGGTTTTCTATTAATCACCTCCAAGGAAACACTAATAAATCCCTGTCCATAGATTTCAAAAATCTTGTCCTCAAATGTAACTTACAACAAAATATAAAAACACTATGAGTGCTTAGCATTTTGTCTGCAGATTTCTAACAGCTCAATAATTGTCAGTGTTGAAATAGATAGATTTCCTTTTGACATTTTTATCTTGGGCAAAGTGGTCATTCCTGAATAAAGCTTAAGTAAGTTTTCAAAGCTACCAAAATATGTGGTAATCCAAAATAAATATAATTGTGTGAGGTAAAATGTTTGGTTAAATGTTGTAGCATTAAAAAGTATTTTTCCAATGGATAGTGGTGGCGCATGCCTTTAATCCCAGCACTGGGGAAGCAGAGGCAGGCGGATCTCTGTGAGTTCCAGGCCAGCCTGGCCTACAAAGCAAGTTCCAGGAAAGGTGTAAAGCTACACAAAGAAACCCTGTCTCGAAAAACCAAAAAAAAATAAAATAAAAAAAAAAGTATTTTTCCTTTATGTAAGTATACTACATTTTCTTTATCCATTCTTCTGGTGAGGGGCATCCAGGTGTTTCCTGTCTATGGCTATTATAAAGAGAGCAGCAGTGAACATGGCTGAGCAAGTGGCTCTCTGATAACATGAAGTATCCTTTGGGTATATGCCCAAGAGTGGTGTAGCTGGATCTTGAGGCAGATTGGTTCCCATCTTCCTGAAGAACAGCCACACTGATATCCTTTGTGGCTGTAGGATTTTGCACTCCCACCAGCAATGGAGGAGTGTTCCTCTATTCCACATCCTCTCCAGTGCGAACTGTCAATAGTGTTATTGATCTTAGCCATTCCGACAAGTGTAAGATGGAATCTCAAAGTTTTGATTTGCATTTCCCTGATGACTAAGGATGTTGAACATTTCTTTGTTTCTCAGCCATCTAAATTTCCTCTATTATGAATTATCTGTTTAAATCTGTACCCTTTTTTAATTGGACTATTTGTTTTCTTGATATTTAGTTTCTTCAGTTCTTTATATAGGATAAAACCAAATAATTCTGGTCTAAAAACAGCATGGGTGGGGGTGGAATGTAGTGATAAAATGTGTGCTGATATATTCTGCTATACTCAAAGATTAGTGTCTTCTTCAGCCATCATCAGAGAAGCTTCCTCCTACAGCAGATGGGAAACAGATATAGAGCCCCACAGCCAGACATTATGCAGAGAGAGACCTTGGAGTACTGGGCCCTACATGGGATGTGTCTGTCAAACCCCTCCTCTCCAGGCTCAGGGAACCCCTCAGAAAAGGAGGGGGAAAGAGTGTAAGACCTAGAGGGGATGGAGGACACCAGGAAAAAAAGGTCCTTTCTCATATGAACTCAGAGACACTGTGGCAGCGTGAGTGGGGCCTGTGTGAGTCTGCACCGGGTCCTCTGTGTTTATATTGTGGCTTCCAGCTTAGGGTTTTATGAGATTCCCAAGTCTGCCAAAGAGTGAATCTCTGACTCGTAGCCTTTTCTTACCCTTTTTTTCCTTCTGTTCATTTGTGTTGTTCAACTTCAATGTGATAGTTTTTGTTTTATATTATTATATTTTATTTTGTTATATTTTAAATGAATGAATAGAAAACCTAGCCACTAGGGTAAAAGTTAACAAAGAAATTGTCATTTATACCTGCTGGGAGAGGGAAAATCAGTTTTCTCCGATGGAGTGACATTGGGTACATCAACCACTCCAGGGCAGGCCTCATGTTCAGGAGCAGTTGACCAACATATAGTGGACTCCACAGTTTTTCTGGGTGATTTTATTTAGTTACAGTTTGGAGGGTTTATTGTTGTTTGGGTCGTGTTTTGTTTCCTTGATTGGTGTGGGTTTGTTGATTGCACTAGGTTTCTGTTTTTGGTTTTTGATTTTTTCAGAAAGAACTAAACGTTGGATGGTAGGGGAGGAGAAGAATATGATCAAAATATATTTAAATTTAAAAATTGTTTTAAAAAATTAAGAAAGAAAACAAAAAAAACATTTTCCTTTAGTCTCTTAACTAAAGGGTTAAAATATATCATCATAACTCTTTCTTTATTCTGACACACCATTACATTTAATTATATTATAAAAACCAAATATTGTGGTACCAAATGCTAAAGGGAAAAAAATGTAATCAAACTGAACAAAATTTCAACAAAAGTTTATCTTGCTAATAACAACAACTCCTAAATATTAAAAATCCACTGAGCGTAAGTTGCCCTCAGTGATGACTAAGATATAAACTCTGTAGCTCTGTTTTGACAAAATGACAAATAAAGCAGGTATGGGCTTATTTTTGTGCCTGTTTTGTATCTCTTTGGGCTAAATTATTGAGTTGCAGAATAATAGTATTTCCCTCAGTAGATTTAATTGTAAGTGAATGATTCACATGGAAAGGTATGAAAGTCAGATTCAGAGTGACTTGGCAAGCATGTGTAGGTTAAGATTTGTCAGCATTCAGTGAGAGTCCGGGTTGGCTTTTTTCCCAGCATGCAAATCCCTTAGGACTCCCAGTTAGTGGCAGATCTTCAATTACCACATAGTAAGAACTCCCAAGGCCTGAAGGAATGTCCCCATGATTAGACTGCTCTATCTTACCTTGTGTCTTTATGTGAGTGAAACTGGTAGCTTCCCATTGAATTTAGATCTTAACCACAGATCATCTTTCTCTACCTTGTTCACACTCAACATTTTGAAGTGCCTTGAATGTATACAAAATGCATTTGAATAGGAGTGTTGGAGTCCATTTTCAAATGGAACTTTCTCACTGTTCTTGAAGAGGTGCAAATAATTATTACCCAGAAGTCCTGAAAATAGCTTGGCAGCAGTTGGTGAATGTCCATTCCTCTGCAACGAAGTGTGTCTTTATGTCAAACATCTTAACTCTTCTTCATTCCTGTGTGAAGGGGAGATCTCAGATGTGCCTGACATAGCATCTTAACTCATCTGCACTCTTTCCACTGTTAGACAGTAAAAGAAAAATATTTGGATTAAATGCCCCAAAAAGTAATAAAAAAAACATTCCAGGAACACACTTCATAAGGCAGTGATTCTCAGCCTTCTTTTTTTTTTTTTAATTAAGAGATTTTCTATTCATTTTACATGCCAACCACAGCTTCCCCTGTCCTACCTCCTCCTTACCTCTAGCCACCCCCCCCCCAGTCCCACCTCCTCCAAGGTAAAGTTTTCCATGGGTAGTCTGCAGAGCCTGGTATATTCAGCACCGGGCCAGTGGCACAATGGATAACTTGTCTGACTACGGATCAGAAGATTCACAGCCTTTTAATGTTGTGACCCTTTAAATCAGTTCCTCATGTTGTGGTGACCCCCAACCATCAAATACTTAGATGCTACTTCATAACTATAATTTTGCTACTGTAAAGCATTCTAATGTAAATATCTGATATGCAGGACTTCCGATGTGCGACCCCCAAAGGGATGGCAATCCATAGAAACACTGCTTACAGTATTGACAAACCAAAAGCAAATTGAATAACAAGGATTGCTCCTCAATTCTCTGTAGCTGCAGAGAATTATTTCTTTAGAAGTCTGCTCCTTACACCAGCGACCACTTACTGGGAATCTAAGTTCATCTCTTGTTTACACCTTGCAAATGTGTACAAAAGTATAGTCCATCCATATACATACATAGCAATCTGTACTCAATACATTAATCTCCTGGGACCAAATAATGTCTATGAATAATATATAATATGCAAAGAAGCTACTGGATCCTCTGGGGAATTGTATCTCCCCTGAAGGAACTGGCCCTCCTAACCATGTAATCCTAGAAGTAGCATATTACTGTCACAACTTTTACATGTGTCCCTGTCCCTCAGATGTTCCTTTGTGCTTTGTATTCCTGGCAAAAATAAAAATCATGTATCAAATAATATGGAACTAAGACATTAATTATGGGGGAAAGGGTTTGTAATAATGAGAAAAAGTTAGAAATGGTTAACAGGGACTTTAATAATCGGAACGAGATACCTGGACACCTATCTTTTAGCATTTTAAATTAGACTCTAACACTACTGGGTCTATCTAATAGACTCTGCCTTGTAATAATCTTACCCTCTTCCATTTATTAATAATATTCCAGGGCATTACCCTGGATTAGCCCTATGAGAACCCTTAGCTGGTAGCGTTGAGATTGTCTTTTTACTTGATACAGTTGAATACAGGCTCCATGCCAGTGGCATAGCTCTCACTTCTACAGTGAGCAGGATGCTAGACATGTGCTTAACAAATATTTGCTTAACAATAATGAGGTGCGTAAATATAAAGTTACCAAATACCATGGCTAAAGATGAAATCAAAGTGAAAAGCTGGCTGTATGGCACAGGCCTTTAATCCCAGCACTCAGCAGGTAGCAGAGCTTTGTGAGTTTGAGGCCAGGCTGGCCCATACAGTGAGTTCCAGGCCAGACAGGTCTACCACAGTAAGACTCTGTTTCAAAAAAAAAAAAAAAAAAGTACATATTGATATAATCTATGCTCCAAAATTACTCTATTACATATATAATTGTCCCATTGTCCCTTCCTTATTGTTAATGAAACCTGATAGTAATGGCCCTGTAATAATGTAAATTATGGTTATATACAGGCCTCAAATATATCAAGGAAAAGATAATTCCTTTATCTTAACTGTCAAATTTATCATTTGTGTGTGTGCATATAGGCTACTGGTTAATTTTTTGCATGGTTTCAATTGCTGCCCACTTTGCTTTTGAGACAGGGTCCCTCCTTGAACCTAGAGTTCACTGATTGGCTGATTGGTCAGCCAGGCAGGCCAGTAAGCTCCAGGTAAAGGAGCTTTATGCCTTGAGTGCAATCTTCAGGACCCATGTAGCAGCAGAAGAAAGCCTACTCCTAACCCTCACGCCCAAGCTATGGCAGACATGCACCCCTAGCAACAATCCAAGGTTGTTAATAAATTTTACGTTGAATCAGAGGGTAGATTCAGTCATTGGCTGACCTTAATTAGCCATAGAGGGTTTGGAAGGCCCAGATGGGGAGCACAGGAAAATATAGGTAGAGGCTTGGAGAAATCCTTGGCCCTCTCAATCTGGTAGGTGTGGAGAATTAGGGTCAGCTGATCGTTCCTCTGCCACTCTCTGGATCTATCAGACTTTTACCCCAATATCGGACTCTTGAGTTTTTATGATATAAGAATAACTTAGATAAATGCATCACACCCCTCTGAAACTCACACAATAAATAAGTAAGATGCCATTCTGCTTAAGTGAGAAAAAAAGAAGCATGTGCTATCTGTCCAGTACATAGTAGCAGCTGAAAGGAATACAGATGGCTTGTCCCCTCTCTCCTGCCTCCTGCTTGTTCTTGGTGTTTCTTGAAGGTTATTTTAAGAGATGTAATGTTGGATGTTCTATTTGTTTCTGATGCCTGAATTTTCAAGCCTAAATGCCACTGAGATGAAACAATACACACACACACACACACACACACACACACACACACACACATACATATCTTCTCTGGGTAAGGAAGGGTACTACTCAGGTTTATAGAAGTGTAAGATAAGACTTACTACATCTAAATAGTATTACAACCAAAAAGGATTTAAGGTCATTTTCCCCAGTGGCTGTCCACTCTAGCTGTGATTCAGAATCATTCAAGGAGCTTGTTAGAGAGAACAGACTTATAGCCCACATACACAGCAGTGCTGACCCACACTGTCTGGATGAATGTGCCTTTTTAGCAGTGTCTTAGTGACTTTGACACCTAGCCAGGCTTTTTTAAAGCATGGATCTAATACAGAGTCCTTTAGACAGAATTAGATTCAATTAATCTCTATCCCTAAATACATCATCAAAGTACCAGGCACATAGCAGATCACAGACCAGATTTTTGCTGGAGATTAGGTGAGAAGTAGATATTAAAAGCAGCTCAGTGGTTGATAGAGAGCCCCACAGTTAAAAAACATTAAGCCCAGATCTTACATGGCCCAGCAATAATTGCAGTAATGTTTTCCTGGTCTTCTCTTGTCTACATGTCTTTCTGAACAAGTGTAGCATATAAAAAAACATTCAAAATGATCAGTCTCACAATATCATGCTGTAGGCATGCAGGTGCATGTATAGGTACAATTGCCATATAGCTTGCAGATGATAATAATTTCTCTATTCATGCTTTCTTCACTTGTTTACCCTGAATATGTTATCTAAGTATTCCACTGCACTGCTTTTTAAAAAGCACACTGCCTTTTGAGCACCTTCAGGCCCAGAAGAGGAGTAACATCGGCGCCATTATTGATGTTACTTTTTACATCTTCTCCCAGAAAAAGCTCTTGCTGGCTTTTACATTTCTTAAATCACTTTTACCAGAGTCCAGTTATATTTCCAAATAAGTTTTCAAATAAGAGAGAGTGTGTGATGGCATCTCTGCTGCATCACCATTTTAGAATTTGGTTACAATGTTCCCAGGAGGAAGAGGAAGGAATAATAGGAATTCTTGAGTTACATGCTGTTTTTGCTTTGTTTATATTGTCTCAAACAGGAAATCTTCATGACCTTACTACCTTGGTCTACATATGAGAGAATTTAGAATGTTGTGTCATTTTCCCTAATGGTCAACACAATATCACTTATCAGATACTTGATTTATTGGAAAATTATGCAAATTAAAATCATTAGCCCTGGAGGGGCTTCTGAGTTCTCCTTGCCAGGGGTGTGAATGGCACAGAGATGCTGATGACTCCTCTGAACCAGGAGATAGTTGTCTTGACTGTCTTGGTGGTTTGTTGGCCGTGGACAGAGTGGACTTTAGTAAAAAGCATCCTGGCATTTCTGCAGAAGACAGCACAAGGGTATCCACCCTGAGAGCACTGAAGTATTTCAACACACAAGGGACAAAGAATGCAGGAGCCATAACAGGCCCAGCTTACATAAGCATACAGACTAAACATTCCCTTTTTACTAACCCATGTGCTTGAATTATTGGCCAACAGGTACAGATTCAGGAAGGGACTGGAGTTGGAACTTTCATGCATAGCCTCACTTACACTGCCCTTTAGTGGTTAATGTAAACTTGTGAATTCGTTTTTCTTATGACTTTCTTGAGAATCACGCTAAGGCAGTGATAGGTGAAAATAGAGACCACTACATACAACTAGAGTAGACTGAGGCTTAGAGGCAGAGGTAGAAGAGCAACTAAAGAGGGGCCGGTGCTACATGGCATCATTTGGGGATGAAAGTAAGAGCAGGGGTTGATGGGGATGCTAGTTTGTTTCTCACTGGCTACCAGGTCAGCACTACCCTCTCCAAGGAGATCTCCTGCATGGAGAGGTCAGACTCCGGCAATGCCTGTCTGCCCTTGTGTGGTTCTGTGACTCTCAGACTATCTGCTGTTTGAAGGGAAGACCATGGATAGCCTCTGGTTGGCCTGTGGGTACTGCAAATAAACATTCCCTTTTTAACTCATTAGCAGAGCTTCTGAAATATTGAGGATGCATTTTTACATTTTTAAAGGTCGCTCCGATCTGCCACAGTACAAACTGTAAATGCCCAATACATCCTTACAAAGAATTAAACACATTATGAAGCAAAAAGATCAGAAATGGATTTTCTTTTCACTCTCAGCCCCGAGCCCTGGTCACCCTCTGGCGATACTGTTACTGAAGTGGTGAGACTTGGTTCTTTTCCGAAACCTGTTTATTTCTGTTCCTCAGTCTGCGGTCTTCTTGACAACAGCCTGTGTGGTGTGCAGCACCATCTCATCGCTTGGCATGGCTCCTGCTGCAAATGCTTCTCAGTAAACACACATTCTGTATGGAAGCATAGTTTCAAAGCTGCATCAAATAGAAATCTGGGTGACATATTTGAGGTTTTAAAAATTAAATACATTTTTATATTTACAGACTCAAAGAGATCTGAATTTATTACGAAATCCTATGATAAGCTATCACATTCTTGACATTTTATTCAAATTAATGCTTAAAATGCTGGTTTCTTTCCTTTTTCTCTAGAACTGAACAATGCCACAAAGACATTCTTTACCAAGGAATATCTGAAAATAAAACAAAGCTTTCAGAAATCCAGCTCTGCGAAGTGGCCCTTGCCGAGCTGCAAAAAAGGATTCCATCTGTTTGGAGGTAAGGAAACGGACCCCAAGACAAAAGCAGTTGATGGGTCCATCCACACACGTCCCTGCAGCTACTTCCTCCTTCGAGATGTTGCTTCAGCTCTATTTCATATTGGTCACTTTCAAGAATTTTGGTGATAATCTCTCTGAAAGTACACACACAGAAAAGGAGTATTATACATGAAAAGTAAATTGGAGAGACATCATGATTGAATTGACTTTAGCTGCAGATAGCAGTGGAGAAAAATGATGGATGAGGCTAAGTTACAGTTCTAGATAAGTTCTGCTGTACAGTAGCCCAGTGTGGTGCTGATAGGTAACACCAAGGTGCCATATAGTTCAGGGACCTACAAGGAAGAATTTTATATGCTTTTACCATAAAGGAATGACAGGTATTTGCAGTGATAATGTGTTTAACTTGATTTAAATATTACATAATTTGGTATCCCATTAATATGTATAATTTTTATGTTTTACCTATCTGTTAAAATACATTTAATTGAAAACAAATTGACTTTTCAACAGGTACCTAATTTGACAAAAGCTATATTTGGTAAAAGCACAGAATACTAGAAAAAAGATTTATAATCCACTTATTAACACACTAAATTTATTTAGTTTTTATATCTTGCAATTGTGCCGTAAGATAAGGAGAAGTAGAAAGGGGCAGAGCTGTATGCATAGAGCTTCACAGAGATGCACAGTACTCTGGGAATGCCAGTCTCTGGGTTCCTTTACCTGCTGAGCCATCTCAGTGGCCCATGTTTATCATTTTTATGCCAGAATACATATGTATACAACATCAGTGCTATTTATGCTTGTTTTTACACTTTTGCATTGATAACAAATACATATATTTGTTATCTGAAACAATTCTAAAATGGCTTCGTCACTCAATATTTGGTTTCTGAAATCCATCCCATGTCAGTAAAAAGAGCTTCGTTCCTGAACTGTGACCAGTTCTGCAAATATACCAAATGTATCCATCCTCTAGTGAAGGAACAGTGGAGTGCCTGGTGTTTTGTGGTTACAAGCAGCACTGTTATAAATGCCTCCATTCTCCTGTGTTGTAAGAGCTCCTCTGGGTTATGTGCCCAGAGAGACTTGATAGCCCCAGCAAAGCACATCTTGCACTTAATCACCTACACCAGGGTCACTGCATGGCTTATCGCCAACTCTGTTGGCATCTTTTAGAATTCTTTTAGATTTTGTTCATCTGATAGCTATAAAGTATTGTCTCACAGGAAGTTTTGCAGTTTTGTTTACTTTTGAATTTTATGGATGTGCGTGTTTTGTCTGTGTCTTTGTCTTTGTACCATGTGTGTGCTTGGTGCCTGTGGAAGTCAGAAGAGAGAGTTGGATTCCTGGAACTGAAGTGACAGTTTTGCAACGCCATATAAGCTGCTGGGAGTGAAACTCCAGACTAGCAAGTAGTCATGCGTGCGTGCGTGGGTGCCAGTGGTGGAACCCAGGGCCTTGTGCATGCTCAGCATGTGTTCTACCCCAGAGCTGCATCCTCACGTCTCACCAGCTCTAATTTCCAGTTGATTATGATTATTGATGGAGGTTGATACAGCTTTATGCTCTTTTATATTGGCCCTTGAATTTCTGCTTGAGGGATTTATTTCCAAACTTGTTTGCTATTGATTGTGGTTTTTGAACTTTATAATATTATTTGTTGACTACTTCTTCCATTAATTATGTGAATGGCTATTATCTTAATCTAGCTCATTTGTGTGTTTCACTTTCTGGTATCTTTCAGTGTCTTATGATTTCTTCACTGTTTTTAAAATTATTCTTTATTCCCAGGGTCATTAAGATGTTTTTCTTTGAATGTTCTAAATAGCTTCAAAGAGCTATGGAATTTATGGTACTCTTTATTCATTTTTTTCTTTCTTATAGGGATCCAATTTTTATGGTTTTTGCTAATCCTTCCTTCCTCCACTTATTAAAAATAATTCATCACTTTTCCACTGATTGGACGTCAGTCTATCATACAAATTTCCAAGTGTTTGAGTTGATTTCTGGAGTTTGATTATGTTCTATTTGTCTGTCTGTCTCTGTACCAATACTGTATGTTCTCAAATACTAAAATTATTATTATTTCTTAATATTCCCAATTCCAGCTTGTTTCTCTTCAAGAGTATATTGCCTATATTTTACCTTTTACTCGTTCAAATGAACTTTAGAATCGTCTTGTAAAGCTCGATGATAAAGTTTAATAGATTGGAGGAAAAAGGTACCTTTAAATATATAAACTGTGCTTAGGCTGTGGTGGAGCACTTACCTACATACAAAACATACTAGGTTTTATTCCCAGTACTATAGATAGATAGATAGATAGATAGATAGATAGATAGAGCACATACCTACATACAAAACACACTAGGTTTAATTCAGTATGATAGACGGATAGATAGATAGATAGATAGATAGATAGATAGATAGATAGATAGATACTTTTATGTACATGTATACATACATATTAATATAGACATAAATTAATTTGGAAAGAACTGAAAGGCAATAGCAATGACTTCCTACACATTAATAATATGACCTGTCTCCTCACTTATTTCACTCTTCCTTTCTGAATGCCCACATCTTTGGCCGGGTGTGATCCTCTATACTTGATTTATCATAGGCCTCTTCCCTACTTTACAGCCTTGCATGCAGAAAGTTGCCCAACTCCCTCCAGGTCTGGCACCTTGTCATCACTAGGCCAAACTCTCATTTCCTTTGGACCTGTGCCATGCTTCCTGTCCCCTTCTCGTCACATAACCAGCCCATTTCACTGGCTTTCTTTAATATGCATTTTTGGGCCACCAGCTTGTAAATAATGACCCAGAGACTTATTATTAATTATGAAAGGTTGGCCTTAGCTTAGGCTTGTTTTTAACTAGCTGTTATAACTTAAATTAACCCAGTTCCATTAGTCTATGTTCCATCACCTACCACCATCCTGCTTCTTCCATGTCTCCTGGCATCTCTCACGCACCTCAGTCCATCTCTCACTTCCTCCTTCTTTGCACAGAAGTCCTGCCTATACCTCCTGCCTAGCTAATGGCTGTTCAGATGTTATTAAATGAATCACAGCAACATATCTTCACACAGTGTACACATATCCCACAACATTTCCCCTTTTTTGTCTAAATAAAAAGGAAAGGCTTTATTTACCTCTAACATAGCAAAACTATTTAGCATAAGAATAATTATCACATAAGAATGTGATAGTTCCACAATGTCAAGTCCATTTGTATCTGGCATATTCAGAGAAAATACTCTATCTTACTTGATGAATTTAAAGTTTTATATCTAAACCATTTTCTATCAAAACTTGTATTACCATCCTAAGACTGTCTTTTTAGACCTCAAAACACTTTCTTAAACAATTTAAGCTTTTATGTCTCTCAACCTTATATACTTTATATTTCTTTTGTGAGTTCTTTTTTGAATTTGATAATAAGGAAAACTAACTTTAACTGTCTCATCTTCAACTCCATCAAAGACCTGAGAAGGATGTAATATTACCTGAGTAAACAAGAAGTGCAGAGCAAGCAACTTCCAAAACTAAGAAGCAGCAGAGACATCAGGCTTCCTAGACAGTCAACCCAAGGTTCCTCTGCAATGTGGGGGCATCCATCTTCAGCCTACAGACCTAGAATATCTGACAGACTTTTTATGAAGCAGGAAAGTTTGAAGGACTGTCCTACCTTGTCTTGGCAAAGTTCAGCAGTTGCCTTCTTTTGTGTCCTGTTTGTCCAGTTTGGACAACATATTGTCAGCAGCTGAGGCAAGGGCAGTTTCTTGCCCAATGGCTAACTGTGCCTCAATGAAAGCAAACTCCATATGGAGGTTCTTCAGCCCATCATCTTTTTGTAAAGTAAATTGGTACTGCCAGGAGCAGACATGTCTCACTGTCATGAAAAGCCTTATGTTATTAAAACATTTTAAATACCTTATTCTGTAGGTATTTGAAGTGTTTAGTGACCATTTTCTATTTAAAATATGTCTCTGTTTGACCTTGAAAGCATACCTAGTATGACTATAATTTTGATTATTATAGATGACTAACTACTAACCTGTATTTCTTAATTATCCTAAAATAATTACTGTACCTTTACAATACCATTTTTAAATGAGCTGCATAGGTACAATACCTTAAACAAGAATAGAAACATACAGTGTAACAAAATACCCTTAATTTTTTATCAGTATATAAAGATCCATACCAATGTAAAATATTTGAGACTAGTGGTTGTTCAAAAGTAGACGCAACAATCCACCCTTTTATCCCATCATTCTATAGCCTTCTTATCCCTTCAGAAAGAGATCCCTGAATCTAATCTTTGTTCAGTTATTTTCCTGACCATAACCAACAACTTGTAACCAACCCCCTCCTCAAATGATAATAAACATCCATAATCCATTGAACCAACAAAACCTACCCACCCCACCTCTTGAGAATGTGGGTATTGTGTTCTCTAGACTGCCTCCTGTTGTCTGGGGGCAACATCATCTTTGGGGGATCCTGAGAAAATTGGGATAATGGTCAAGTCCTGGGAGAGCTAGCTGTTGTCCAGTCCCAGTGTGATGGGAAAGTGCAGGGCTTATCCGAAGTTCTGGCTGGATAGTCTGTGGCGCTGGACCATCTCAGCTAGCAATTTTGAAGTTGTTTTGGATGCAGAATTTTCAAGAAACTGCAACAGAGGCATTCTGAGAAGCTGGATCACCTGGGCTACTTGTCTTCATTGGTGTTTGGTCCTTTTTTTTCCTTCTGAAAACACATAAACTTTTAAAGATAACATATATACATTCACACAAGTATGGAATATGTGGTGTGCACAAGTCAATTAAAAATGAATTTTTTTGTTTTATGTTTGAACAGGTAAAAAGTATCTGTCAACTTTATAAGTCTGTTTGGACTGTATAACCAAACCTCTATCCATGCCATATGAAAGGATGGCATGTAATAATAAGTCATGAGGACTTTGTAGCCAACAAGATTTATCATGTCTCATCCATTCTCAGAGCTGTTCCCATAGTAGAGAGATGAGCATATACATCACCTGTCCTGTAGTCTTTCTTGACTTTTCCTTCATGTCTACAGCCAAGATCCTCAGAAGGTCTCCCCAAATCAAATCTGATCTTTATTAATTTCGAAGAGAACCATCACTTTTTTTCCTGTGAAAACAAAGGCATAACTTCTCCCCCAACACAATGTTTTTTTCTGACTTCCATTTTGAAGTTAAGACATTCTTAAAATATATAGGTTGGTTTACTTTAGTAGTTTCTGTAATCTAATGTCTCTCAGCAGCTATTTTTTTGTACATTAGCATTTTAAAAGTTCAAAGTCAACAAAACACCAATACAGGATCCGGACACCCTGTGTATCTCCCATCTTTACATGGCTTAGTTTGTTTTGTTTTGTTTTTTATATTACTTTACCCTCTCTTTAAAAACTTTATTAGTTTTAAACTATCTTTTTTCTGTGACTGTCTGAACTCATTTTCTTTTGGTTCCTCAGTATCTAAGCACATTTTTAAACATACTGCACCTTTTTAGAGGTTTTCTGTGTCTGGACCTGGCTTTACCAAGCACCTGCAGCATTCTCTAACTGCATGAGACAAATCTTAAACTGCCATGTCAGCCATGCATGGCTCAGCTTAACTCAAGGTACTGGTGGCTGGCTCCAGCCCACAGGCAGCAGCCAAGAGCCATGTCTCTGCACCATGGCCTGCTTGAGAGACTGTGGGACTCGGAAGCTATATCTGGCTCTGTGTTTGTGTTATGGGAACATTTTTAAAGCTTTCTCAGGTCCTAAGTAGAAATGCATGCCCCCTTGTTGGACACGATTTTTGTTTATAGTCTTCTATAAAGAATGGTTCTTTCTTTTCTTACACAGTTATTTTACAGAAAGTGTGTGTCGCTGTATGTTTTGGTAGATGTTTAGATCCTCCCTAGGGTGGTTTCTAATGTGTGACTTCTTGTAAGGACTCTGTTAAAGTGTACATCTGCCAAATTTATCTGTGTGTTCACTCACTGGAATGCTAACACTCAAAGCCTGCTGCCACTACAAATAACACTCGCCTGGATATTTTAACGTAGCTCATGAGCATATTTGCTGATGTACGGACTCAGGAGCAGCAGTCTGGATCATAGAGTTTGAATCTTCCTGTGCAAATGTGTGCGCCGGCCAGGCTAGCCAGTTCTCGTTAGCATTTGGAAGAGCCGAGAACTATGGCAAACGAGAGCTGTTGACAGTTGCAGCCTTCTTGTTAGCAGTGTTTGCACTTCATGATCTCTAACATTTTGAGATCTGTTAAAGTGTACTTTCATCTTTGGACATCTCTTCACAGCTATTTTGTTTATCTTTCTAATCAGGCTTCTACCATCCTCGATTTTCCAGGGTTTCTTATGCTTTTTATTTTACATTTTACTTACTATCAATTTTAATGTTCCTCATTGGATATAGACACTACAAATTTATTAAAGCATTTTATCATCTATATTAAAAAGTTGTATGTAGTATCCTTCATTGTAAAAATTCTTGACTTTGATATAATTAAATCCATTTTATTTGATTATTTATACTGTAGAATTTAATTTTAAAACTTCTTTCTCATGCCAAGATCACAAAAAAATAATCACTTAGGTTTTTTCTCCTATTTACATTTTGCTTTTTAGTTTTCTTGTTAACCTTTATCCCAGAGCTCCCTCTTATATTGTATTTGCAAAAGGTTCAAATCTTTTCAAGTGATAATCCACTTTCCACCAATATTTATTTTACAGTATCATTGAGTTTTAAGATTATTTCTGAACTGTTGTTTTAGAGAGATATAATGAATATGAGATAATTACTTCCTACTTAACAACTTGATTAAATTTTTAATTAAGTCATTGGGAGCTTTCAATACGACAATTTTATTATTATCGTTAATAACGATAGAACATCTTGAAATCTAATGTACATACTTTTTTCTCTTTTCTTGCCAAATTTTATGAGCTGGAACTTCTATCTGATCTTAAACAAACCAAACCTGCCCCCCCCACACACACACACAAAGATAAACTAGCACCTCCCAGATTTTTAAAGAAACATTTTAAATATTTTCATGAAGTATTAAGTGTCTCATTTGAAGCATGTACCTTTTGCTAGGAATGTTCTCATCTTTCCTGCTTTGCTAATAATTTTGCTTGGAGTTTTAATTCTGAGGCTGTTTTCTTCACATCCTTGTGAAACACACACATAGCTCTCCCTCCACAGTCTCCATGTGCATTGTCACACACACACACACACACACACACACACACACACATCTCCCTCCACAGTCTCCAAGTGCAATGTCACACACACTGCTCTCCTTCCACTATCTCAAAGTGCACTGTGCTCCATTAGTGGATTGCAATTGATTTTCTTTTATTCAATTCCTGCTCTGTTCTAGAGATAAATTTAGCTTGATCATTTTGCATACTGCTAGATTTGGTTCACATCTCAGAATTTGACATTTGTATTGATAAGATTGTATCTTTTTAATCTTTTCATTAGGGAATATGTTCATTTTTTATTTCAAATTGGTTATGATAAATTGTTTCTAATATTTAATAATCTCACTCTATCTGTTAGCTACAGATAATGCTGTCTTTGAGTCATGTTATTTACAAATGCCCTGCTGCATTGTTCTTGTTCCAGTCTCCCAGGTTCCCCAGTGGTTTCCTTCCTTTGACCATTTGTACTGAGTTACTGTGTCTTCCCTTGTCTCTTACTCTCTCCTCTGAACTTTTCCTTCACTCCCTTTGGTCTTGCTCTTTTCTTTTTGTTCTCTCCTAAGATGATTCACATGTTGTTAACTTTTAACCTTTTTACTGTGTTATTTAAGGGCAAAATTTTCCTCTTGTGTAATATTTTACCCTTGATTCCTAATTACTTTGACCTGACATCACATCAGTTGCATGTTAATTGAGTCTTCTTAATTAAAATTTTGTGCAAAGCAGGTTCATACGAGACACGCTGGGTATTATTTCATCCCTACATCATGGAACTCAGCAGCTTGTGCCAACCATGCTGTGTTAGTAGGTCCCCTAAGAAGTTACATTCCAGCTTCGTTTCTGAATTTGCTGAGAGAGAGAGAGAGAGAGAGAGAGAGAGAGAGAGAGAGAGAGAGAGAGACGGAAGAATGAGCTTGTGGGAAAAAATAAACATTCCTCTAGATCCAGATATTAATTTTGGGAGGGAAATATGACATTGTTACAAATTTCCTCTCCACAGCAGCTTACATCAACTGTTTTGAATTCATATAGCCATAAAGTCAGCTCATGTAGACACATACCATTTATAGCTTATGAAATAGTATACACTGAGCAAGCAGCTGCCTTTTTAATCACTTTCCTCTCACAAACATATGCTTCACGTGTGTGTGTGTGTGTGTGTGTGTGTGTGTGTGTGTGTGTGTGTGTATGATAATATTTTCAGAAAAGAATTGGAAATAGTCCAGTAAACTGTGAAACAAAAGTTTGCTTTATCAAGTCTAGCTCCACTGACAGGATGGCATTCATCAATTTCCTCCTGAGGGACCTTCCATTTGCAGGCAACCCCTCTAGTTTATTAGTGTCCATCTGATATGATTTTCAGTCATATTATTAGTCCAAAAAAAAACATTCATATATGGGTGGGGGAGATACTCGAAAAGGTGCATCTATTTCTATGTAACATATGCACATGCATTTGTGCAAACAAAACCATCTAAGAAATTGTATTAAAATCTTCTGACAGGGCTGGAAAGATGGCTCAGAGGTTAAGAGCACTGGCTGCTCTTCCAGAGGTCCTGAGTTCAATTCCCAGCAACTACATGGTGGCTCACAACCATCTGTAATAAGGTCTGGTGCCCTCTTCTGGTCATACATGCTGTATACATAATAAAATAAATAAATCTTTAAAAAAAAATCTTCTGACAATAGACAATATAAAGAAGTTCCACTTTGATTTTTTTTCCTATCCATACTTGGGATATAATTGAAAACAAGAAGTTTGAATTTAGAATCCCATGCCCTGCTATAGTTGGTCACAATAAATGTGCACCTGAAACGCAGATGGCTGACGTGTAGTATGACAGATCCATCCATTTCTCAGCAAAGTCCAAGGAACTGTGGTATTTGGTGATTAGTTGTTCTGGAGGTGTTAGATTGGATCTACAAGTTCAGACATGTTCCATATAAAGCAAAGAATACCCATGTGGAAAAGAATGCTTGTCTGTAATAGAAAACAAGAACACAAAAGCGAAAGTTTGAACATAGCCTAGAAATCACCGTCTCTGGAAGTTAGAGGGAAGACAGAGACATTTTAAAATGTGCTGTAGACTTAGAACTGTCTTCTAGCTGAAAGACACATTTGCCTTTACAGCTACCCCAAATAGCAAGTATTATTCCTGGGAACTTTGTGGGGGCAAATCCTATGCCTTCTGAAGGGTCTTTCCTTTCTTTTTGTTTTGGCAGAGTGGGATTCTGTTTTCACCAGTGTCACTTAAAATGGGACATTTTTCTTCAGAAGCCAACCCTGTAGCAAGGCCTGCATCCACATATACCACTTTAAAAGAAAGTTGTTAGATGAACTTTCATTCACATGCCAAGTTCTGATGGGTCAGAGAGCATGGGTCAAGTGGTTTCCCAGTCACTGCATGTACAGCCTCAGCAGTCACCCTGGGAGCTAGACATCTAGACTCTGCTTGTCACATGAGTGACAGGAGGTCAGCACCTTTCAGAGGAAGCTGGTCCCCTTTAACAACTCTACAGATGAAACTCTGCATTGAATTGAAATCTGCTTCCTGTACTTTGGCTCAAGTCTGTCTTAGTGTAACCTGATTCTATGTGACTGTGCTTCCCTATACAGACTCAATCAATAGCCTAAGGTTCTTCAGTCCAACAGAAAACACCCTGTTCCTTCAGCTGTTCCCCAATTATTTCAAGAACCCAATTGCCAATTTCAGAGATGCAAGAGAGGCCAAAATGATACCAATTGGATGCTGATAAACTATCTGCGCGTGTGGTGCCTGGAAATGGTAGATGAGTCATTAGTATGATGAACACCTGATAAGAGATGTGAAGTGCTAGCTCACATTTATCAAGATTACTTCATTTCTTTTCAAAGTTCATTGTAATTTTGGTATTGGGCCATTGAATGCATGATCTGTGTATAAGGCTAAATAGTTCAACTAGGCAATGAACTCAAAATTAAAGCACTTTTTGCTTCTCTCTTAAGCTTATGAGACACATGCATTTTAATGTAAATTGTATATTTTATCCAACTATCTCTTCATAATCATTTTTTAAAATGCCCAGCAGGATTTTAGTCTCTCGATCCTTGTCTCCTTGTTTTTCCTCTTTCCCTCTCTGCTTCAACTACACACCCACATACTCACTCACAGGTAATACACAGAACAGGTACTCACAAAGTCTACCATCCTACTGTTTTACATTTATAGAATTTACTTGGTTACCTATCAAGTTGCATATTGGGAGGAAATGGTTTCCTGTATTTGTATTCTCTCTCTCTCTCTCTCTCTCTCTCTCTCTCTCTCTCTCTCTCTCTCTCTCTGTCTGTGTGTGTGTGTGTGTGTGTGTGTAAGAGAGAGAGAGAGAGAGAGAGAGAGAGAGAGAGAGAGAGAGAACGAACCTGTGTGCACACATTCAAAAATCTACCTGTTGATAATAGGACCTCTGGAACTAGCACAGAAAACAAATTCTTCTGGTAGGAAAAGCTGGTATTGACCTTGGCCCACAGTTTATAGTTGTTATACTATGTACTAATACCAGGGCTTCCCTTAGTTCCATGTAGGGTAGACAGCACATGAAATGGTCCAATGTGTAAGATGCTAATAAGTAGGTTATTGAACCTTTGATGAGGAAAAGCTGGAAAGAACATGAAGGAGCCCATCATATCTAAACTCAAACCTAACTGTTGATATCAATAAGCAATGTTATTGGACCTAAAAAGACCTTCATTAAGTATTCAGTATTCTAAAGTTTTCTAGTACAAAACTGCCTTACTACACACAGTGAATGATTTGTGGTAACTATCCTGGGAACCATGCTCATTCTTGGAGGCAGGACTAAGTGAATTGGATGTATTAAGTGAGATGATGGGAAAGTATACCTTTTCTGGGAGAGTATGCTTTATTGTATGCTGCAATCATGGTGTGTAGAATACATATATGTGTGGTGGTAGGTATTCAACCCTGGCGTATGGAGATAGCAAGCAGTGGGAAAGGAATGTGAGGATACAGATAGGTCTCTGTCTTCACTGCCAAATGTTGTCTTAAGCTTTCATCCCCAGTAATTAGCAAATGTATAGGAGACCTCTTGTGTGCTGTGGACCTGTAACATGTTTGAGACATAGTATGAAAAGGGAATGGAAGGATCTGTCCTCTCCTGCATCAGCACTGGAAGAATACCAGTCTCCCTTGTTCCCCAGGAACAGGGATGGCACTGGGTGGTAAGGTTGACTGGAGGGATGGGTCTAGCCTTTGAACACAAAACCAGGGAACAGCTGCAAGCCCCAGGGAAGAGCAGGGCAGAAGCTGAACTTCTTACTCCTGACATCAACAGCAGTGGAAACTGTTAGACCTGAGAATCCTGAGGAGAAAGACCAAATCCATAAGTGCCCAATGAAAGCAAGCTGTGTTTTCACGTGCACCGGGACTGTCTCACGCTAAGTCAGGATTTGAGAGAGCAGCCTGTGCTAGCCCCTTGAGGCCCCTTTTAGAGGAGAGATGGGTGCTCACAGGGGCGAGAGAGTTGGTGTTATACACTGTTAGAAATGCATAATGAAAAGAACAAAACAAAGAGGAGGAGTTAGTGTAGGTTGAAAAACTTATTTTACACTTTACATCATATCTAAAAAAACCAGGAACTTATCTCCAATTACAAATAGCAAGCCTTAATTTCCAAGGACTTAACACAGGACAAACAGGAACTTATTCTTAATTGTCTTAACTGCAAACAGAAACCATAACCTGCAGGTATAGTGTTCCTGCTTTGTTCTCACAGAAACTTCTTTTTTAACTGGGACATGATAAGGGATCTCGCGCCGCTACCTCAGTGCCAATTCTGGGTAAATGATAAATGCCAAAATTCACATTCATAAATAAATACATCTGAGAGCTGTGTAGTGCATAAAGAGTGAAAATTCTGGTGCATTGAGGGACACCTCCCCATACCAGAAAAGCTAGTGTTGCTGGTTTGCCGCCTCACTGGGTATATTTCCTGAGTTTAGGGGTTGCCTGAAGATCATTCTTGCCCCTGGTGAGAACTCTGTGGCAGTGAGAGACATCAGTGGGGGTTTTAATGCCTGTGTGGACTGACACCTCTGATTGGAGAGCAGATGTAGAGCCTGTTTCCTCACAAGGCATCTGCCGAGAGCCGGGGCAGCTCAAGAAGCCTGCTCAACAGGCAGAGTGCCTTTCTTCCGGTTGGACTGTTGAGGAATCAGGTCATCCTATAGTGAAGGACCCCTTAAAGCTTCCCCTAAGCTGTCACTCCAACAGCCCAGAGACCCGTGCTCAGGAAGAGGTCAGGACACAAAACTAGAAAACAGTGAAACATAAAGTAACTGAAGATTCCCTGCTGTCCCACAAGGGGTTATACAGTGCTTTAGGAAGAAGACCACAATAAAGCCACGACAGTAAACACAGAGAAGATCATGCCCATGGGGCACTTGACGTCAGGTGCTGCCTGAGTCCGAGGGAGCATCCCAACTTCAAACATACCTTGGCTCATTAATTACTGAACCTGAGTGTTGAGCCCATCCATTGCTTCGGCCTAACAGAAGAAAGGTGCAGGCCCCTCTGGGGAAAAAAATTAATCCTAATTTCAGTCACCCTAGTGTCCCTGTTACAATAAGTAAAACATGAAAAGAGTTGGGAGAAAATGAGTAAGAAATGAGAAAGCACAAAACAGAAAGAAAAATCCCTAGCTTACATAGTTGTTGGAACTAGCCAGTCGGCACTTTAAGATAACTTCTGGGAAAATAACCCTCCCTTCTACCATCTTCTGGTAGTCTGCCAAAATAATAAACACAAAGGGGAAAAGAAAGGAATCTACACTGGTTCTCTGTGCACTTTAGAAAACACGGAGCTGTTCCCTGGCTGCGTGCATGCAGATCTACGAGTCTGCTGATATTGCAGACATGAACAGAAGGGGCGCAGGTAACAAGGAATGGCCCACACATTTCGCCTGGAAGTCAGCATGTCATTGGCAGTGCTGAAAACAAACAGGCCAAAGGCAGGATGTTTGCAAAAGGCACAGACGTGTGCTTTGAGCAAAGTAAGAACGTGATATAAACTGAGGTAGCCTCTAGGACACATGATAAAAAATGATCCAAAAAAAGAAGGAAGCCAAATAGACAGGTGCTGTGGTTCAGCCAAAGCCCCGGCCTCCCCTACCCAGAGCAGCACATTTTGTGGGGCAATCAGTGGAAGGGCCCTCAGCTGCTAGAACTTGTTCCCAGGAAGTCATAGCATAGTAAGTGTGAATAAATAAACAAAAGACCTCTGTGCTAACTCACCAAGATGAGGAAAATTATGAACAGGCCAGGTAAATGAGAGGGAAATACTAATTAGAGCCAGGGCTAGAGAGGTGCTCAGTGGGGAAGAGCACTCACTGGATGCTATTGGAGAGGATCATGGTTTGGTTCCCAGCACTCACGTGGTGGCTTACATCCATTATAGCCCAAGTCCTGGGGGACTTGATGCTCTCTGGCCTCTTCAAGAAGTACATGCACATGGTACACGCGCGCGCGCGCGTGCACACACATACACACACACACACACACACACACACACACACACATACACGTGTGCGCAGGCAAACATTCATATACATGAAATAAAAATAATCTTTTTTAAAACTATAAAATGCAAGACCATAAAAAATTGTAAAACAGGTATTCCAGAACTATGATGCAAGTTTATATCTAGAATGTATTAATTCTGGTTAATTTTGGTATATGTTATTTTTATTTATTTTTAGTTTTTTTATATATGAAGTTGATGAAAATATGTATTAGGTTGAGTAGTAGAAGGGGTGGTACACGGTGTGTTGCTGATGCAGAGAGTCCTTGAAGAGATGAGACAGAAAGGAGACTGTAGCACTAGTTGTTAGAAGGTCTTATTAATAAAAACAAAACCGGAGCCAGGTATTCAGGTAAACGCTGAATGATCAGAGAAACAGAACCAGCCACAACTACCTCAACTAACCAGTTCCTCAGCTGATCCTGTTTCCTCAGATTGGAAGCCTCTGAGTCCTCATCAGAATGGATCTCAGCTGAACTGCTGCTAGAAGCCTAAAAGCTTAACCAGGCTCTAGTTCCTGGTCCTCACACTTTATATGCCTTTCTGCTTCCTGCCATCACTTCCTGGGATTAAAGGCGTGAGTCACCATGCCTGGCTGTTTCCAGTGTGGCTTTGAAATCATAGAGATCCCGATGGATCTCTGCCTCCAGAATGCTAGGATTAAAGGTGTGTGCCACCATTTTCTGGCCTCTATGTCTATCTAGTGGCTGTTCTGTTCTCTGACCCCAGATAAGTTTATTAGGGTGCACAATATATTGGGGGACACAATATCACCACAGGAGACAAATGCACTGTCAGAATTTTCCTGATAAAAGACATTAACATAAGGGGATAACTCTCACCAAGACCTAATGAAGCTATACCCAGAGAAGGTATTGTCAGTCTGCTAAACCCAAAGGCAGGAGGTCTCAAAATCATTCAGGGAAAACAGTGTTGCCTGCAAAGTGAGAAGGTGGCTGACCTTGAAACAGAAACCAGTGCCCAGAAGACACAGAATGACATCTTTAATGAACTATGCTAAAAACAAACAAACCAAACCAAAAACAAACCTGTTGACTGTCCAAGATGAATCCCTTTTCAGGCATGCAGCAGGCCTGCACCCATCTGTAGGGTGTTCTTCAGAGCAATGGGAACCACCTCAGCTGGAATCGAGGACTTCAGCAGAAGGGAGGAAGCAGGAATCGTGTTTCCGAATGGGCAAATGGCCTCTCTTTAAATTCAGCAGCAGTACTGTGCACTGGAACATATGCTGGACAGCAAAGACAGTAAAGTTAAACTGCTCTAATGGTCTCACATTGTTTGGGGTGTGGGAAAAGTACTCATTTACCATCAGAAATCAAATGTGAATCAAATTTGCATATTTACTGCCTCAACTATGGAAAGGAAAAAGAAGGTAAGCAAGCAGAGCCTGGCGTCTACATGTCCTCTCCCAGACCTGCAGCTCCAGTCACTCAAGCAGGCTTGGGTAAAAGGCCTTCTACACAGTATCTGACCAGTCCTCAGAAATACAAGGGGACTCTGAGAAGCTGCCACAGCCCATAGAGCA
This sequence comes from Onychomys torridus, assembly GCF_903995425.1. Lineage (NCBI taxonomy): Eukaryota > Metazoa > Chordata > Mammalia > Rodentia > Cricetidae > Onychomys > Onychomys torridus. Next base: position 28,879,052 of record NC_050457.1, on the reverse strand, counting down.
AAGGAGACACACTAATGAAATATAATGCACCATCGTCAATAACAGCACACAAATCCGTAGCAGTAAACACTAGACTATGATTATAACAATAACATGCTAATACAGGTTCATTCATTGTGTCTTATAGTGCCCTACTATGAGACATTACTGTACTAACTTTTTGTGAATCTAAAGCTGTTCAAAGTTTAAAATTCATTAAAAACACAGCTAATATGGAGAAACTGACTTGATTGATCCATCAGAAAACAATGAGAGAGGGGGATGAAGATCAGGAACAGCAAATATGAGCATTCAAATTACAAGAGCTGGCTAGGATGCTATTTATAAGACTATTTAAATAGAGAGGCACAAAAATATTGACTGTGGGAAAACAGAAAAAGGAAGCGTGCGCGCGCGCGCGCGCGCGGGCGCACACACACACCACACACACACACACACACACACACACACACACACACACACACGTACACGTTCGATGCATTCCTTTTGCCCAGGAAGAAGAATAGCTAATCTGAAAGGTGAAGTTTAGCAATCGGCAGAACAGAACTGTGGCTTGGGCTCCTGTTCACAGTCTGCAGTGGAGTAGCGTTGAGTTCTCTTTTCCTCCTCCTGTTTCTTAACAGTACAGCAGATGACCTTGTGTGCCCTCTCTGAATCTAAATAAGCCTTGCGGAAGCCAGCCCTCTATTCTCCTCCTCCTCCTCTGCCTGCCATGGATTTCAGTGATAGGACCCTGACATCCTCCTGGGTCAGTCTACCCATGAGGCTGGGTCGATGAAGAGGACTGGCAGCCTGGTGTGCAGTCCTAGTTGTACTCGTACTGTGGATGTGGAGTCTAGGATATAGACTACAGAGGAAGCAAGAAGCCTCTCACTCTCCATTTGCCACAAACCTTGCATCTGTAGGTCTGTTACTAATTGTCTTTGCTTAAAGGCAGTGCTTGTGTCTCACTGGGCTAGCAAGCGATTCTTGAATGTAGGAAATGTACAGCCTACAAGGTCTAGTACATAGGAGCCTAGGAGCACCAAGATACATCTTCATAAAGAATTTTCTGAGCTCGCCTGCTTCATTTTCAAGCTAGCAAAGCAGTAAGAGTTCTGCCATCAGGCATGCCACACAGCCCATCTCCAGGGATACTCCTGACAGTGGTCTGTGTGATGGTGATGTGTAGATTACGTCAGGGCATCGCAGAACTCTCCATACATGGCCACTGACTATTTTGTCTTTTCTCTGATAATACTTACACATTAGCTCCTTGGTCCTGAGGAAAGCCTCCCCATTAGAGAAGGTAAGTGCCTTCGACAGGGGTGTCCCTGGGCCTCCATGCACTGTTATATCACAAAGCATCATGATAACCTGAACATTTCTGTAAAGAGAAAGTAAAGCAATTGGGAGCTAACTGCTAAATAAAATGAATTTTAAATGTGTTTATTATAGATGGAAAAGATGTGGCCTGCTATTTCTTAAGCTATTTATTAGTGGAAAGTCTACTCACGAATGTAATTAATGACTTGAAAATTAAAATTGCTTTTTAAAGCCTGGGTCACTTTCAACCTGAAACACTCCTGAGACCTCTTATGACACATGCAAAAAATAAGAAAAGAGTGCATTGTAAACAATTCACTGTCCCCTTTCAAAGTGAAAGTTTGAATTGCTATTTGATATACCATTCATGTTGTTGCCAAAAGCCAACTTCTATTCATGAGCCATCATTTTTTATATATTTGAATGTGTGTGTGTGTGTATGTATGTATGTGTTATAAATTTGAGAGCCAATAAAATCCAAAGAGAACTTTTACTAATTTTTTTCTGGTAGGGTGATTATAGTTGTATAGTTAAAATATTTTTCAAATAGCATAAAACAATCAGCTCCTAAGAAATCAGTTTGCCGTCATTTATTCCTTAGGAAAAGTAAAATGTTGGCCTCATTTCAATCAAATGGAGTGAGCATTTAGCTTAATGACACAGATAAAAAACCAAAACCTCCCAGGATACAAAATCATCGGCATTAAGCCAGAACCTCAGGAATTGGGCTTCTCAAAACAAAACAGCCATAAAATAAGACTATTAATATGAAACAGAACGTTTAATCTCACCTTGGAAAATTCCAGAATCCTCAACTACCTTTATTTGAAAAATGAAAATTTTCTTTGGGTGTTTGCATTTATGCGGGTTCCCGTGTGTGCACATGTGTGCACATATGTGGAGGCCAACCTCAAGGGTCCTTTTCTAGGCACTGTCCTTCTTGTCCTTTTGAGACAGGGTCTCACTGGAGCTACCCATTAGGCTAGGCTGCCTGGCCAGCAAGCCCCCAGGCAGACACTTGTCTCGGCCTCCATGGCGATAGAGATTACAGCACTGTAACCAGCTCTCTACATGGAGCTCAAACTCCTGAACTCAAGTTTATGCAGCAGCTCAACAACTGACCTGTTTCCCCAAACACTGACTTTTAGTTATTTTCCACATAAAGGAACTGAAAAACTAAAGGTTGTTTCATTGGTTTTTTTTTTTTTTTTTTTAAGAAAAAAATAACTCTGATTATGTTTTTGTTCTTTCATCCTTAGACTTTAAATGAATCCTAGTGCCTTAGGTATATCTCAGGCCAATTAACTTAAAATCTCTGGAGATAAATCCCATCTTCATTAGGTTTCTGTTGCTGTTGCAAAGCAACATGATCTAAAGCAACTTGGAGAGGAAATGGTTTATTATACTTCCACGTCACAGTTCACCCTGGAGGGGAAGTCAGGGCAAAAAATCAAGCATGGCAGAAACTTGGAGACAGGAACTGATACAGAGGCAATGGAAGGGTGCTTCTTATTGGCCTGCTTGCATGGCTTGCCCGGCCTGCTTTCTTATGGCATCCAGGACACCTGCCTAGGGATAGAACCACCCCACAGTGAGCAGAGCCTTTTCACGTCAATCATTAATCAAGAAAATATCCCACAAGATTGTTCACCAGCCATCTTATGAAGGCATTTTCTTAGTTGAGGTTTCTCCCTCTCAGATGACTCTCGCTGTGTCAAGCTGAGAAAAAGACTAGCCAGCACGGGTCCCCAAATCAGTACTGTTTAATGCTTCCTGAGTGATTCCAGTGGTCAGGCAGCACAGCAGGGTAGATATGCACTACTCTACAAGCGTGCAGGACTTGGGACTGTAAGACAGAACAGAATATGCAGTCAGAATGCAAAAGGACCTTGAAGATCCTTTTTTAATCCTCTGACTTTCAGGTGGTAACATGTGAGTTATTATGAAGGATGCAATTCATCAGCAGGAATGCGATGTTATTTATAAAGAGGTCAACAGCGACTGATCTTACTTGAAGATGTTGTAATTCTATACTGCTATAGAGCCACACTGTAGTGGCACTTTATAGTATATGACAGTTTTCTATTTGTTTTGGTTAGAAAACAGGAATTTCATTAAAACTGCAGTACAATTTTGAGAAATTTGTAATAATTTCCCAAATTACAGTTTAGTGTATATACTGAAAACATCACGCTGGGAGAAAATTTCATGGTATTTGAGGACTATAAGTTTATTTTTAATGTCATTATTATAAGTTATTAATTTTACTTTTTCTTTTTTGTATAAATCATCATATTTTGTGTATTTTTAAGTTTTGAATTTTTTGCATTTTTATTAAACTTAGTTTTTGATAATTTTCTACATGAATGTATGCAATACCTTCTAATTGCTTTGTCTCCCTCATACCTTTCTCCCCCCTGTCAGCCCTTCTGTCTCTCTGTAAATCTCTCTCCCACTTTCTATTTGTTTCGTGACCTACTGACTTTAACCAGCGACATCCACATAAGCATAGGAGACTCACCAGGGGCCCCACCATTGAAAGTCCTGACTCCTCCTCCAGCATCCATCCACACCCAAAGGTTCCCCGTGATCTCCCAGCCCACCATGTTCACAGATTGATGGCAGGCCTTGTATTAAGTAGGCCCAGCAGCCCAGCTGCTGTGAGTTCATGACTGCATTCACCATGTCATGTCCAGAAGATAGCAGAAAAGGGGGTAGAAAGATCTACATACGAGCCAGATGATATGAGGATGCATGTGAAATGCTGTCTTCAGTGCGAACCTTACACTTTTAAAATCCATAGTAAAGAACGAAGTGTGTTAATAAATGGCTATTAAGGTAATCACAGAAGAGAAAAAGAAGTACCCAAAAGAAAAGTCACAAGTGTCTCGAGGAAAGGAAATCTCAACTCATTTCCTCTGAAGATGTGAGACATGCACACAGCTAAAGATGCTTGTGCATTTCGGCTCATTGTGCAGCTAATGGAGCTGCTAACTGATTCATACTGCAGTGCTACAGCTGTTGCTTTTGACCCCACCGTTCCAGTGACATTGACTTCTGGACTACAGTAGAATACTAAAGGAATGATATACTCACGAAATTTAACACCTATTATAGTACGAGTTTATTAAATTGTACAGGATGGTATGAAAAGGTTTTAAAATTCATAGTGGAATTTCTCAGTGAAACTCATAAACAAGTAAACGCTTTAAAACTCAGACTCTTTACCTGGCCCTATATCTAGCTTGTGTTAACAGCTTACAGTTTTATTCATTCAAAAATAAAATGTTAGGTGTAGAACATCTTTGCAGATTTGCTGGAAATAAAATGGTTTTTATTAGCCAAGTATTGCTTTACATTATGCTTTTAAGTTTCCTGAGGTTGTACTGTAACAATGATTTCATTAACAAGTAATAAATAGCACTATTTGGTAAAAATGACTGTTTCAGTGATATAAAAACTAAAGTACTGCTGCCAATTAAAATATATATTCTGCATTTCTGTTGTGCTGAAATGTTTTAGAAGTAGACTGAGCAGAATGCAAGGTTATGGGTAAATACAGGTTTCATGTTATAATTTTTAAAAATTTTTTAAGACATAGTTTCTCTGTGTAGCCCTGGCTGTCTTGGAACTCAAAGAGATCTACCTGCCTCTGCCTCCCAAGTGCTGAGATTAAAGGCATGTGCCACCACTGCCTGGCTTTTATGTTATGATTTGAAAATATTTACTTTACGTACCATTTCATCTGCAATCCTACCTTTAAACACACCATATCCTGACCAAAGAAAACATTGATAGATTCCATTAAGACTGGTTTTCTTTTATTAATTTTTCCAATCTAAAAAAAGGCTAATTTCTCAAAATATTCCACAAAGAATTGAAATTTTGAACCCATTCTGGAATAGCAATATTTTATTTATTTTAGTCCATATTCTTTATATAGTATGTCCTAGGAGTTCGCACATGTCAAAAGAGAGTAGGTAAGTAAATTCACTTTAAAAGAAAATTATACACAAAACCTGGTAGCTCTGTATGAGGCTTTCAAGCTTCCGTTGATGATGTGGCTGTCAAGTGAGCACTGACTTTGTCAAGAACTCAAGGACATAGCGAAGCAATAGAGCTTTTACCCAAACTCTGAAAAGAAAAGCAACCTCTCACACAAGGGGAATGTGGCATCATAGACTGAGTTGTCATTGATTAGCAGAGTCTGACTTTCCTAATATTCCCTGTTAGTGTGGAATTTACAACATGGAACTAGTATCTGAAAATCACTACACACATACAAAAAAAAATTAGAAAATATATTCCTTTACTGTTTCTAACCAACTGTGTAGATTATAAAGCCATGTGTTACATGGTAACGCTTGGGGTGAATTATCCACCATTCTAGTATTTTATATATGAAGAATTACATAATTTTTTTTAAATGGATCTCACTGCTTTGATGATGCCTTAGGTGAGCCATGATCTCTAAGATGGTTTTGTCCAATAAGAAGCTTTAGTTATAATCTAACCTCCCATCAGCCATTTTTTGTTAGTTTATTCATCTAGTTGAGGAAAGGCTGCCAGACAACTGAGCACGCCAGTGTCTCCAGAGGTCTACTTATTCGTCACTGCTCGCCAGTGCTGCTGAGGTCCCAGCATTGCTGAACACTCATGGGTCCACACAGAAACACGCCAGTGGTCCCAGACGTTAGTGACAACATCTTTGGGAGCAGCCGAGGCTGCAGATAGGTTAGAGTGTGAACTGAGATTGCTTGTTCTTTAAATGCCACAAGGACTTTTAAATACGACATGAGTGTGTGTGTGTACGGATGCTCACATGTGTGTGTGCACACATACACACACAGGATAAACATAATGATTTGAAAAATAATTAATAATTATTTTCCCAAAGGGCAATGTTTAGCCTATTTTTGCATGAGATGCCACAATTTGCAATACTGGTATCTTTCTTGTAGTTTTGGTTCATCTGGTTCATCCAGTTCATAAGTAACTAATGGTAACCTAGCCAGACTGAAGCCTAAGACATTCTTGACATTTTTTTTAAAAAATATTCAGTTATTTATTTTATGTATATGAGTGCTCTATTAACTTTATGCCAGAAGAGGGCATCAGATCCCACTATAGATGGTTGTGAGTCACCATGTGGCTGCTGGGAATTGAACTCAGGACCTCTGGAAGAGCAAATGCTCTTAATCACTGAGCCATCTCTCCAGCCCCTCTTTCTTGATTTTTGATATGTAAAATAAAGACATACTGATAGCTGAATGACTTACTGAAGACTATGACCCAGAATATTCTGTTCTGCAAACTACATGGAGTATTTCCTGATAAACTAATTCATAATATGGTGCAAATTAGGCAAAATTTGAGTTGAGACCTTGGGCTAAACTTCCTGTCACAGTAAATAATTTCACCAATAAACTTAAAAGTTTAACATATGATAAGTATTTATAAATGGACAAATTGGTAAGATCTACTTTATTCTATATTCAATATTAATGAAAGTAAGAAATCAATTTCTGTTTCCTCATGAAGAAAAGCATTACATTTTACTGTATGGAGAAAGGTCCTCAAATTTGAATATGAAATGATTACATTAAAACTTTTTGAGTTGAGAATGTAGCTGACTGACAAGAGTGTCTACCTAGTATGTGAAAGCCCTAAGTTCAATACCTACTACTACAAAAATATAAAGAGGAAAATAATAAATAAATAGACCTATGCAAGCAGTATATTTAATAATATAAAGTAAAACAAATAGAACAACTGTTGGGGACATTTATTGAAATCCTAGAAAGCAATCACCTTGTTAGTACTAGTCTCACTAACTCAGTGCTTATCAGGCTTCCTAATGCTGCGGCCCTTTAACACAGTTCCTCAACCCTAACATTAGTTTTGTTGCTGCTTTGTAACTGTCATTTCGCTACTGTTATGATTTGTAATGTAAACATCTGATATTTTTGATGGTCTTAGGTGACCCATGTGAAAAGGGCATTCAACCCCCAAAGGGGTCGCGACCCACAGGGTGAGAACCACTACGCTTAACTGCTTTCATAATTTCCACTTGTTTTCCATACTTCTGGCATTCATATTTCTATACTTCTGGCATAAAATAGTTCTTACAGACAGAAATAAAATAAATTATGGTAAGCCTAATTGAGGTAAATTTTGTACAGACCATATAAACCTATTAAGTAGAAATATAAACATATTGTCATGCTATGTGACCTAGTGGAACAAGAATCATATTACTCCAAAACTAACCAGGTATGAGCAATCCAAAAAGATTATTTAAAAAGAGGTTTAGATACCATTTACACTAGTATCTAAAATGCATAAAAATTACAAGATTATTGAAAGACATTAAAAATACAAATTAGGGCTGGAGAAAAAGCTCAGAGGTTAAGATCACTGACTGCTCTTCCAGAGGACCCAGGTTCAACTCCCAGCACCCACATGGCAGCTCACAACTGTCTATAATTCCAGTTCCAGGGGACCCAACACCCATGGTAAAATACCAATGCACATTTAAAAAGGAAAGGAAAAAGAATACAAATTTAAAAAAAAAATCAGGTAAATGGGTTAAATATTTTAACAATTGTCAGATATAAATACTACCCAAAACTAGTTACAGTTTAAATGCAATGCGTATCTGAATATTAACAGCTCTTTTTTGAAGAACTGAAAGACAAATTCAAAAATTCTTACAAAGTTTTAAGGGGTCATGAATGAATTAAGAGGAAAAAGGTCTTAAGCTGGTGAAATGGTTCAGAGACCAGGATGCATGGTGCCAAGCCTGGTGACCTCAATCCAAAGTTCAGTTCCCTGGACCCAGACAGCGAAGGTTCATGTGTGTTCTCTCTCTCTCTCTCTCTCTCTCTCTCTCTCTCTCTCTCTCTCTCTCTCTCTCACACACACACACACACACACACACACACACACACACACACACTAAATAAATAAATGAATAAACTTAAATAAATACAACATTAGGAATTTCAACATTTACTATAGAGGAATAGTAATTGAAACAGAATAACATGGTCATAAGTAAAGATAAATACACCAGTGAGTTAGAGCATCCTAAAACACACCATATATCTATGGACAGTTAGTTTTGCCTGGGTGCTGAGTAAGGCCATTCAGTGAAGAATAACTTTTGGGCAAATAATGCAAAAGAATACAATTGATCACCTACATCATACTACATTAAAAAAAAAAAGTCAACTATGCATTGTGTTTGTGTTACCACCAATACCCAATAAGTGTGAACAGTTACTGTGTGACCACTAAAAACATATTATTAAACATAATAAAATGTAACTTCAAGTGGAACAATGGCCCAAGTACAAGTTCTAAACACCATAAAATTCTATAAATAAAGATAAGTTTAAATCTTTAAGATCAATAGTTTCTTTAGATATATACCCAAAAAAAAGCAACAAAAAATAAAATAAGTAAATTGGACTTCATCACAATTAAAATTGTGTGCAAAGCACACCAAGAAAATAATAAAGGCAATATAAGAGAAAATATCTGCATTCCTCACAAGCAGATAATATCTGTAATGTATAAAGAAACTTATAACGCAGTAACAAGAAGGTAAGAAAACCAGCTTTTTAAATAGGTCAAGGATTTGAATAGACATTTCTCCAAACAGAGCTATGCAAGTGACTAAGACGTATATTTAAAGCTTCTCAACATAATTCATTATTATGACATTTAACATTACAAGATGATTTGGGCATGCTAGGATGGTAACATCAATAATAACAGAAAATAGTAAACCTTGGCAAGGAAGGATTTAAATTCTTGTAACTTGCTTGCAAAATATAAAATGATGCAACCCACAATGAAAACCGTTTGGAGGATCCTCAGAAGACTGAATAAAGGGTTAGCATATGACTCTACTGTCTACTTCTGGGTGTATACAACCAAAAGAATTCAAAACAAGAGAGCTAACAGAGGATAGCTAAATGCCAGTGTTTATTATTCCGTTTTCCCCAATAGCCAAACCATAGGAACAAATCAAGTATCCATCTGCACTTAAATGGATAAACAAAATGTAGCATGCACATAAAACAGATAAAAAGAAATAAAATCCATGCCAGCACACACCACCATGTGGACACACCAAGATAATTAAGGCACAAATATCTTATGATCCCACTGATATAACAGAAATAGGCAAAGTCATAGGGATGGAATGTAGATTGGAGATTAACGGAGTCTGGGAAAGGGGAGAAGGAGCTACTACTGCTTATTGGCTATGCTTTTGTTGGAGGGTTATGTGGAGGGTGGAATACTGTGGTATGGTAATGGTTGCACAGCCTTGTGCATCAGATATCATTGACTGAATTGTTCTGTTAAAATAGTTAATGACGAGCTTGCATTTTCTTTTATTTTAGGACAGTACTTCCTACTTGGTTATAGATCTAAAACATTTTTAATGCATAATTCAACCTGGTAACTGATAGTGTCAAAAATATTTTAGCTGTTCTAGAGTGATAAGTCATCACATTTAACTTCTTTAATATAAAATGCCAACTTTTGCAGGGTTAATACATTTAACTCTGGGGACCTAAAGACATTGACAATGAAGATGGCATTTAAAATCCATTTGCACTAACTTTTCAAGTGTATTAGCCAAGCAAGTCTATACCTATTTGTGACTATAAATATCACACTCCACCTCCACTCAGACCTACTTATATCAGTCAACTTTCCACACATGAAACTTCTTACATAATATGAAGAATGCAAAACAGTGAAATCACAGCGCTTTGTCCTTTTGCCTGACCCTTCACATATGAAAAAGAGGGCATGTCTCCTTCTGAATGCTAGTTTGAGAGCTCTACAAAGAATATTTTTCATGAGAACTACAAAATGTCTTTTCAGTTTATTCATGGTAAGATTCCATCTCTGCTGAACATACATTTGAAAGACTTGATTTGGGACATGTTCCAGGGGTGTGCTAACTGCTTCTCTGTTCTCTGAGATCTGTGCTCATGGGCAAGCACCTACCCATTCACACAGCAAACACACTGTACAGAAAGTCACCGACTTTCTGCAGGCAGGCTGCAGACTACTGAGACTGCAGAAATGCCTCAAAAGGAGCTTCACATAGCCGAGTTTTCTACAACTCTTGATGGGAAAGATGAAATTGAACCATATTTTCTATGGCAAAAGGTCACAGCCCTGTTATGTAAGATATGAAAGTCATCATTCAGAGGTAAAATTCTTTTTACAAAGTAGAGTTTTAGAAGAAACAGTCACTTCGGCTTCTGGAATACTAATAGTTGTTACATTCCTTCTATACCTAATAGCAACTTGGGAACATTTTTAAACGTCTGTCTTACTTCTTGATTTCACTGTAATTAATTTCATTAAGAGGTTGTTTGTCTCACAAGATAAAACTAGCCAGATTCTAGTTCTGCCTTTATCTGCCTGTCCCTTGAATAGTTTGATAGGTTAGTTCATTATTTTTTATTAGAATTCATATTAACTCCAAAACACCTTTCCCTAGACTGCAAACCTATCTGTTCCATATCAGCCAGATCATTAGTACCCAACAGAGCAGCCTCTGCCTGGCACATTACTTACTGGCTGCTGTAGTATAAGAAAAGACCCCTGCAGCATCTCAAAATGATAAAAAAAAAAATCCACCTAGAAGCACACATTTGTCACTGAAGTCATTTTAGAAGTCAAGTGTCATAATGGTGCCTGGCTTCCAGTGGCAGGGAAGTACAAACAAACCATGAACTCAGAACAAGACTAGAATATATTCATGAAGGATCCAAGATGTAGCATAGTCATGAGAATCTTAGTTAAGTTCATTTGAATTGTATCTATAGAATAATATTATTACAAATATGACTCAAGACTAGATAGAAACCACGGTGTTAAGTCACCTGGTATTTAATGGTTTCTAAAGTCTCAGGACAGAAGAATAGAAGTAAGTGTGACGTCTCAGGCCAACACAAGAAGCTATCTGCAATTGACAGCTGCTAAGAGAGGGAACATCAGTCTTCAGCGCAGTGACACCAGGTACATCAGCCACACTGCAGCACAGGCCTCGTGCTCGGGAGTGGTTGGCCAACACAAATCAGACTCCATTTGGTTGTTGTTATGAGAGAGAGAAATAACATTAGTTGAGTGGGTAGTCCAGTGGGGAAGAACCTGGGAAGAGTTGGCCTGGGGGCGGGGGTGAGGAAAGGAATGTGATCAAAATATATTGTATGAAATTCTCAAAGAATAAATTAAAACATAACATGAGGGGCAAGGGGGGGTGTCTGCATCTGGGCAGACTACAGACTCAAATAGTTTTATGGAATCAATATATTAAACTTTGAGGATTCTAATTTTATGCAAACTGTTCATGAAGCTGCAAAGAATCTTACACATTTTCCAGTGGCCAGAACTGTTAAGCCTTAGAGATTTAACCCATTTGCAAGTTAACAAGTTATTTAGCCTCATGGATAAGCATGAAGTATACAAGACTTCTGGAATGGTGACAGCGGTAACCTTTGTGGCAGCCTTTGTGATGGCTGTCTGAGCCTCTTGCCCATAGGATATCTCACATAGGAGCAGATATTGTCTATACATATCATGGAGTAAGATACATGGGACAACACTGAGCTTATGAAACTATCTTTTATTAAAAGCACTAAGTGTACTATGTTCTCAAACTGTGCAAAGCCAGCTCTCTGCTTCAGTGGGAACACTTTATCTTCCACAACTCTTACTGTACAAACATCATTGAAGAGATAGTCCAGAATGCAGACAATACCTCTGCTTTCAAAATATGTTGACATACAAAGATGGATGGAGAAATCTCACCTAACAGCAAACATCAATAAAGACATGGTACACTAATCAGGCAAAAACAGAGTAAAGCAGTACCAGCTGGCCCACCCCCTTTTTAACATGAAGAATATGTCAAATGAAATAGTAACAGTGTGATCCTGTAAACAAGTCAGTACATTCATATGAGATTTATACTGTGTAGAAAGATGTGATTTAAAAAAAAAATGGGGGGAATCTATTGCCTTGGTAGATTTTTAAAAGCTATTCAACATTAGGAACTAGAGATTATTATGGTAAGTAAAATAACCCAGGCACAGAAAGACAAAATATGATGTTTTGTTTTCCTATGATCCTGCTATGTTTTAATTTTTATATATGGGGGGGGGATATGAGTAATGAAACAAGAAAAGGGACCATGAGAGGAGAAAAAGATCTTAAGGCAGGGGAGATGCCTTAGTGGATAAAGCGTTTGCCACTCAAGAGTAAGGATCAGAGTTCTGGTCCCCAGCACCAACTGTATACACAGTGCTTGGGAGGAGGAGACAGGGTCCTAGGTGCAAACAGATTAGCAGCCTTCCCTAAGCATCCTTCTCTACTCAGGGAGAGACCTTGACTCAGCAAATGAAGAGGAGAGCCATCAGGGGAGATATTAAACGGTGACTTTAGTCTTCCGCAGTCGCTCACGTGCCCACCTGCACATGTGTGCCCCAACACACACACACATGCATTCCATACACATGAAAAAAATACTGTCAGCATTGAAAGAAGTCTTAACTGAGAGAAGTGAAAAGGAGGGCAATAGAATGTGTGTAACATGCAAACAGTGCGGGCTGTGGGCAGAAGGAAGGAAACCACATAAGGGGCCCAAAGCTTGGGGGGGAGGGGAGTGAAGGAGGAAGATTTGATGAGAACACAGGGTATGAAAATGCCGCAGTGAAACCCATCTACAATATATACAAACGTTAAATGCTTTAAAGATTATTCCATATTAGAAGAGTCTAGCAGAGTGAGGGGTGGGAGTGAGGTACTATGTAGACATCCTAATAGACACAGAGAAGTTATTCTGAGTTGATAGAGTATGCAGAATGTTGGTATAAAATGCAGAATTTGAGTTCTTTGAAGAGTATAGTTTTCACTGTCATACAGTGTCTCATCCTCCCTGGCTAGAATAGATGGCTAAAGCCCTCCATGGAGTACATGTTTCCATTGTGTTTACACTTTAACACAGCATGGTTGAGACACACTACACATATTGGATCCTAGTGTAAACCATGCACTAGGAGCAAGTAATTCTCATCCATGTGTCTCACAAATTAGTTTGTGTTGTTTATAAAAGTGAACTCCAGGTTCAGAATCTTCTCACTCCACTGACACCAATCCAGATCTATTTCTAGAACAACATGGTTGCAGATAGTAAAATGTTGCCATCATCATGCTTTTAGATACATTGACTCCCAGATGATGTAGTTTATATGGGGGCAAAGCATGGCTCCTGGTGATCACAAAAGACTTGTAGCTATTACAGTGGTTTAATGGCCTTCAGAAGCCAAACCCTATCAGATGAACTCTTCAGCCTTACTATTTTATTCATCTTACTAAGAAGAAACTAAAGTTAAGTTAAATTTAAATTAATTTAATTTACTGATTAAATTAATGTAAAATAAATAAAACCTGTCTCCTATGAGGATGGTAATTTTTAAGAAATTGACAGTGTTCTAGACTGAATTTCTTTATGGCAGGCACCATGTCAAAATATCTTTAGATCTTTACTAAATTATAGTTCGTATACTCTCCATAAGATATAATAAATTAGTTTTACCATGTGATGTTCTAACAATCTGTTTAAGGTCAGCAACTGACTTCAAAAAAAATCAATGAGTCTGAAGGAAATTAGAAGCCATTTGAGCTAAGAATAGTGAGCTTGCTGATTAATTCAGAAAAAAAAATAATATATGAAAGGCAATACAAGTTTCTCCTCTAATAAAATCATGCGAATTTAACTTTTACTGGATGCTCTCTATAGGCCAGCCCTATACTTTGTATGTGCTAATTTATTTCATCCTCATACTAGACACAAAATTTGTATTTGCATGGCCATCATTTTTCAGTGGAGTCTGAATTAAACACTGAAGTTTGTATTCTGATGTTTTCTAATACAATGTCATAGTTTACTTATTCCTACCAAATAATTATTTGGGAAGTGGTCTTTAGGCCAACTTTAATTTAGAAACTGCCTTTATCCTATGCAGTTTACATCATTAGAAATCCAAAAGATTGTTTAAATCCCTGTTCACTCCCCTCTTGCCTAAAAAACATTCAGAGAAAGTGAAAATAGCCAGCCAATAATTATCTACTTCACACATAAAAAATTGTTTCCTTCACTCTGGTGTCATGAATTGTATCTGGCTCTTTTTGTTATCTTTCACCAATACAGGACATAGGTACACAACTATATAGTGATACTAACAGGGTGGAATACATTATTATTACAGCCCAAGAGTAGATTGAGGCTCTCTGGGTGTCTAGCAATGGACCACTATTCACAGTGCATCATTTCTTGTTCTGTATCAACTCCCTTATTTCTGGCATGAATATCTCTAATGCAATACATATTAATACTGTTAGTTATCAGGTCCATGCACTTTATTTTTGATGCCGGCCTATACATCATTCTTTTGGATCAGGAAAAAACATGTTTTTAATACTAACAGTAAATTACTTGGAGATTGTTTCTCTTGATGCATTTGGATAATATTTAAGTGTGGGAGAAAAATATTCCCCATGTCCTCTTTCTCCAAGGCTGTAATGACTTCAGTTTTGAAAACAGCTGCTGAGATTGAGGCTCTCCTTACACTTTCACATGGAAAAGGCCCACAGGCTGAGAGCACAGTAGTCCAACTCATTGGAATGAAGAAAGATAACACACTTGTGCTTATCTAAAGAAAAGAAAAATACATTTAAAAATAAGATTTTAGGGAGAAGCACGTTCCTACACTGTGTCATGACAGACTTGAGCAGGACAAAGAGACCCTCCCCTGCCTCCCCAGCCCCCGATCAGGCCTGCCTGGGCTTCAAGGAGAAAACATGGGCAGATTGGGCACAGTTATAGTGTAGGGGTGGGGGGTGTTATGGGAGAGAGAAACAGACAGAATGGTTCATTTACTATGGATAGAGGCCTGTCTAAAGAGGTGAAAGTGACTAAGGTGTGTGACTTGAATCCCACTCAGTGACATGGTGATATCTGGGCCTGGGCTGCTGCAGGGACCCATGCCTAGGTCAATGGCCCTGATGTAGCCATAGTCTGTGTTGATGTCTAATGTCCTTGATATCACCAAAGGCTAAGAAGATAGATCCTGCCCCTCACTGGCTTCAACACTAGGGAGAACTGGTCCTGCCCCTCACCAGCTGAAGCACTCAGGAGAGAAAGCCCTACACCTCACCGATCCTGTTCACAGGGGCATAGGTGAGCTGGTGCTGGGGGTGCAAGAATAGGAAAGCAGGTCACACCCCTCTCAACTCCCATGTGGTAGCATGAGTGAGAGAAAGATACCCTCAACCCTCACCCCTGGATACCTGCAGCAGATGGGAGACCTGACCCAACCCCTCACCAGCTTCAGCACTTGGGAGAACAGGACCCTCTGTCTCCTCTGGGTAGCACAGTAGAGTTGACCCGGTAGACAGGGACTTGGGCACGTCAGCCCTGAGAGTTCAAGAGGGGCCATACCTGGTACTGCCTCCAGTGTCTGTACTGTGGGGATGGGGGTGAGGGAGAAAGGGCCCCCTTCCCTTACCACCTCGAGCTAGTGAGGGAGCTGTTCCCTTTACCAGCTGCTACATTTGGGAAAGCAGGTCCCGCCCCTTGTCGGGCAGCACAGTGGAGCTGACCCTATTGACAAGGACACAGGTGAGCTGAGAATGTGAGTGTGGGAGACCTGGCCCATCCTTCATCTGCCATATGGAGGCATGGGCAGGGGAGAGATGCCCTCTCCCCGCCCCCATTAACGCCTGAGGCAGATGGGAGAACTGGCCCTGTGGTCATAAGAGCAGAGAGCTGCTCCTGCCCCCCACCAGCTACAACACTTGGGAGAACAGGCCCTGCACCTTGACAGGGAGCACAGTAGAGCCAACCCTGTTGGTAGAGGTGTGGGTGAGCCAGCCCCAAAGTTGTGAGCATGGGAGAGCAGTCCCCTTCACTCTTCTGTCATGTAGCATGGGCAGGGGGGCAGCGGAGAGATTGCCCCCACCCACCCATGCCTGAGGTAGGTGGGAGAGCTGTCCCCATTATCTGTCACATGGCAGCGTGAATGGGAGAGAGAGTCCCCTCCACCACCAGCCTCAGGTGGGAAAGTGGGCCCTGAGCTCAAAAGAGCAGGAGAGCTGTCCCTGCCTCTCATCAGCTGCAGAACTCGGAAAAGTGGCCCCTACACCTCAACTGGGCAACATAGTAGAACTGTCCCTAAAGGTATAGGTGTGGGAGAACTGCCCCTGGGGATGGGAAGGCACAAGAATTGACCCCACCCCTTACTCATTGCTACAAGGGGTGAACTAGCCAGGGTAATGCTAGAGAACTCACCCTGGTGGTGAAGACCAGGGAGAGCTGGCAGGCTGACTAACCTTGCAACTACCCAGGCCCAGAACCAGGGTTAAGTGTTGGCCCACCCCATCTGTGATCTGTTGGAGCACAGGTGGGGGGACGGCAGTCCTGTGGACCCAGGACTACAGGATCTTCATGACACAGGGCAGCAATGGGATGTCCAGGGAGAGTCCCAGTGAGAGCCCAGTGTCAATAGTGTACCAGAGACCAGGGGCAACAAAACCAATGATTCTTTGAGATGAACACCTGCATGAAAAGACGTATAGATAAAAGGGTTCACTGTGTGACTCAACTGTGTCACACTGCAGCTTCCATGATGAGATTTCCCCTTACTTTTTCTTTTCCTTTTTAATTTTATTTTGTTTTATGGGGGGGGGGGTACAGAGGCAGAAGGCAAATTAGAGTGGACTAGAGATGCGTGGGATTGGGGTGCATGATATAAAAGACACAAAGAATAAACTTTTTACAAGTTTAGAAAATTTTATTCTTTGAGAACTTTATGCAATGTAGTTTGATTATAATCACCTCCAACTCCTCATAGACCCACCCTACAGCCCTAATCACTCCACCACTTGTTTTTTTGTTTTCTTTTGAAGTCTGTAAATTCCAATTCATTTGCCCAAATAATTCTGGGAATGGGGCCTCCTCCTGGAGCATGACTGACCGACTAAATCATTACACTTGCATGGCTTTAGTCCCAGAACTCAGGAGGCAGAGCCAGGCAGATCTCTGTGAGTTCGAGGCCAGCCTGGTCTATAGAGCAAGAGCCAAGACAGGCACCAAAACTATACAGAGAAACCCTGTCTTGAAAAACAAAAAAATAAAAAATAAAAAATAAAAAATAAAAATAAAAGAAGAAGAAGATTGATTCTCCCTCTCCCATCAGCTACGAGTTGCTGGTAGAGAAAAAAAAAATAGGTTACTAATATTTAATAAGGACTTAACCAATACCTGCACATGGTATGTGGCAAATGCCTAGTTAGTCAGATTATATCAGCTAAACATGTAGCAAAAAGGGACTTAAGCAGAGTCCTATTTTTAAAAAGCCTGTTGGAATACTACCAATGCAAACGAACAACAACAACAAAAAAAACCTGACAAATCATCCTAATTAAGCTCCTTGTAATCTACAAAAGTTAAAAATCAAAATATCAAATGAAATGACAGGAGGTTAGATAAAGACAATTCCAAATTATCTAAAACCTACCTGAGACGTAGCTCTGCATCTTACTCTGAAACATACTCTATTTTGCCTTTAACTTGCCCTTCGTGTTTTCAGCCTACTTAATACAAATAAATATAACACAAACAGCAAGCTAGAACAGTTCCTGATTGAAAAGATGGGCTTTAAATAGCCATGCCAAGAGCCAGGTGAATTCACCCTTGTAGTCTGAATTGGCAGCCAGATCTGGAGCAGGCCACTTCTCATCACTCATTTGCTACAGATGATGAAGCAGAATTTTGCTTTGAGCTGAAGCCTCATCTGACCTTTAGCGCCAGTCACTACTAGCAAGTGCCAGCATTTTTTTTCTGTTCAAATAATTAGGATATTTTGCTGCCCTCTCATACTAATAAGCAAAAAAATATAGCATGCAGTAGATAAGCAAAAATAAAGTTAATAATGAGGCTATATATAGATCTTTTAAAATGTTTTTTATGAGCCTTAAATATTACATATTGGCCATTTAAGTTTGCATCTCTGTTGCTGTGGTAAACACTGTAACCAAAAGCAACTGGACAGGGAAAAGCTGTATTGACTTACAATTACAGTCTCTCACTGAGGGAAGCCCAGACAGGAACTCCAGTAGGAACCTGAAGGCTAGAACTGAAGCAGAGATCATGGATGAGTGCTGTTTGCTGGCTTTCTCAGCTACCCTTCTGGACCCGCCTAGAAGTGATGCCACCCACCATGGGTTGGACCTTTCTACATCAATTTTATCAATTAAGAAAATACCTCCCAGTGATAGCCACAGACCAAATGATCTAGGCATTTTCTCAATGGAGGGTCCCTCTTCCCAAGTGTGTCAGGTTTAACTATCATGTTGGCCAACCAACAAAACACATTTCTGTTGATCAAGTTATACTCAGGCTCCAGATACTCAGGTAGTAAATATACCCAAAATTCATAAAATGCGATATTCCTCAGAAACGTGACAAGGGATTATGCTTCCGAGATATGCTTTTCTCCACTAGCCAATCCCCTAAGTAGGCCCATGCTCTGAAGAACATGAAAATTAAAGGTAATATTCTTTGCAGTACTACTATTATGTATGTCCAACTCTTTCAGAACTAAAACAAGGAATACATTCTTGTAGAACTTTGCTCGATTAACTTCACTGAATAAAATTGTCAAGGTGAACGATTAAAAAGGTCAGTGGATGTTCCAAGGTCACAGAGTCCTTCTGGCTGCAGTTGTGATGACTAGGATTTAAATTTAGGAAAATGTGTAAGTGAAAATAGTCTTCAGAAGTCATGTCAGATGATGCCAGTGAAGTCATCAATAATGTGGTCCAAGTCACTGAGCCAGCTTTACCTGCTGCTCTTCCCTTTATACCCCAAACTGGGACATTCAACACTGCTCATCATTGAAAAAGGCAACTATTAGACACAACAGCACACCACTCAGTGGAGCCAAGATCAGCTTTGTTCAAGGCACTGTGGTAATAATACAGCTTCCATTATAATCTGATTTCAGAGAGCTGGAAAGTAATTGACTCCTGTATCTTCTAGGATTCCACAGGCACACAGCTCCAGTGACACGGAGGCAGTTCCCACATGGTGCACACAGGATGGACTACCTCCACTTCGAGGACGACAGCCGTGGATGGTGGTTTGACATGGATATGGTGATCATCTACATTTATTCAGTGAACTGGGTCATCGGATTCATTGTTTTCTGCTTTCTCTGCTATTTTTTCTTTCCGTTTTAGGAATCATCATACTTCACTATAATTGAACAATCATAAATATGAACAACAATGACTTAAACATTTTGAGAGTGTGCTTTTTAGTTTTTATAATGTTGCATTATAAAAATTGTTAGTGTTTATAGAAATTCTGAGAATAATGGATTTATTTATTAATGTCTTTCATGTAACAACCTAAACTTTATTCGAGAGCAGATCTACCAGCCTTTAGGAACAGTGCACTATTAATTCCATGGATTTTACTTTAGGACTTGGGATTCTAATTTTACAATGTCATTTTTATACTTTTTATGATTGTAAAGACTGAGGTTTTACCTCCATTTAAAAATAGTGAAAATATGAAATGAATAATCTGAATGGATAGCATCATTATTACTAAGATGTTCAGTCAAGCACTATGTATTCTTAGGCAAATGATGTGCATTAAAGATAAATCATATTCTCTGGGAACTAATCAAGCAGGGTATATTGCATTTTGATTTCTAAATATCTCTACTTCTGTCTCCTTCTAGTACCAAAAAATCTGACTATCCTTTTTGTACAGACTTCATAGCTTTGGTGCAACATTTTTAACTATGATAAGAACAAGATATTTCATGCAGCCAGACTAACACCCAATAGCTATGTTAGAGAGCCATATTAACACTTCAGAATGAATCACTTGAGAAATGACAAATCTGACTTCCAGTGACCTAAATGACCAATGCATGTCCAAACTGTAATTAATCTGGTGATTCATTTAACTAGAAGATTGTCAATGTGCAATAAAGAGTGGCTTTTACATTTTTTACTGTTGTTATTTGACTTAATATGTGGAATAAAGAGTTTCTAAAATAGGATTATGGGTTTATATAAAGGAAGATTGGTGTTTCGTTATATTACAATAATTGTTATGGTTTAGTTTTTCCACATTAAAAGAAGAAAATATCTGAATCATTACAATATGAGCAGGAAATGGAGAAGGTAGCCTGATTCAAAGGTGAAAGAAACCTAAACAAAGAGAGACATAAGCTTATATATTTACTAGGACAGTCTGTGAGATCTAGAAACAGTTTTGGTAATGAACTGCTAATCCAGCCTTTTTGCCTATCATGTGGTAACCTGTTTTTTAAAAATGTATGACTTTATCACACTAATAATCTACAGCCATTCAAAACAGATACACTGGACCAATCTAGACTGTAAATAGTTAAAATTTAGCATAATTGCTGACTATATTAAATACAAACATTAGGTTGACTTGATGTGATTCTTAAGAGATATGGAAGTGGTACATGTGCTTTTTTTTCTGTTTGTGCTTCTTCCTCCCCACTTTGTTTTTTTTATTTTATAATTTAATTTTACATATCAGCCAAGGATTCCCCTGTCCTTCCTCCCCTTCCCTGCCCTCCCCGCCCCAGCCTACCCTCCATTCCCATCTCCTCCAGGGCAAAGATTCCCCTGGGGATTCAGCTCAACCTGGTAGATTCAGTACAGGTAGATCCAGTCCCCTCTTCGCAGGCTGAGCGAAGTGTCCCTGCATAGGCCCCAGGTTCCAAACAGCCAGCTCATGCACTAAGGACAGGTCCGGGTCCCACTGCCAGGGTGCCTCTCAAACAGTTCAACTGTCTCACTTATCCAGAGGGCCTGATCGAGCTGGAGCTCCTCAGCTTTTGGTTCATTGTTCAGGTGTTTCCATTAGTTTGGCTATTTGTCCCTGTGCTTTTTCCAAATATGGTCTCAACAATTCTCGCTCATACAATCCCTCCTCTTTCTTGCCAATTGGACTCCTGGAGCTCCACCTGGGGCCTGGCTGTGGATCTTGCATCCACTTCCCTCAGTCATTGGATGAGATTTCTAGCACGACAGTTAGGGTACTTGGCCATCTGATCACCAGAATAGGTCAGTTAGGGCTTTCTCTCAACCATTACCAGTAGTTTACAGAGGATGTATCATTGTGGATTTCTGGGGACCTCTCGAGCACTCTGCCTATTCCTGTTCTCATGTGATCTTCATTTATCATGGCCTCTTATTCCTTGTTCTCCCTTTCTGTTCTTGAGCCAGCTGGGATCTCCCGCTCCCCTAAGCTCTCTTTCCCTCGATCCTTGCCCTTCATTGCCACCCTCACGTCCAGTTTGCCCATGTAGATCTCATCCATTTCTCTGTCATTGGGCGATCCCTGTGTCTTTCTTAGGGTCCTCTTTACTAGGTATCCTCCCTGGAGTTGTGAGTAGCAGTCTAGTCATCTTTGCTTTACATCTGCTATCCACCCATGAGTGAGTACATACCGTGTTCATCCTTCTGAGCCTGGGTTTCCTCACCCAGGATGATTTTTTCTACGTTTTCTAATACTGTTCTTATTACTGTTTTCACGGTTGTAGCTATGAAAAATATCATCAAATATATCAGACTCATCCAATCCAGAAAATAAAAAATTAAATGCAGTTTACAAAGAGATATCTATTTGTGTTTATAAGTTAATCTTTATAGCCATTAACTTATGTTCTGGATAAAAATAATGTGAATAAAGGGTAAGCATCAGTCCTCCCCACAATACATGTATCGATCAAACGATTAAAACTCAAGGACAATATTTAAAGAATTTTGAAATCAATTACAGCCATTTTCCAGGCAATTCCTGGCTTATATGCCATAGAAAATATCCCCTGACTTGTTCCTAAATTACTTTAGAAATTTTTTATCATATGAAAATTAAGGAAAAAAGAAACAATAATGTAGATACATATTTCACAGAAAACATTCATTCATTTCACCTTAGTTATTTGTTTGTACCTGTAACCTAAAAACAAACATCTGTATACCCATCAGACCACTAAAGCAATGAAATTTAGGAAGCAATTATAAAGCTCTAATTCTATTTCAAAATATTTTACATTTTATACAACTGGAGCTAAAAGCTACAAAATACTAAGTGGACTTTTTCCGAGAGCTGCTACTTTCTAGGAAGCCAGCAAAATCTGTGATGCCCAGACATTGAGACAGGTAAGGGCCATAAGAGGACAGGATGTAAACATGTTCCTGGTCTTTGGTTTGTCTGTTAAAAGCATGGCATATGCTGGTGCACACCTTTAATCCTAGCACTCCAGAAGCAGAGGCAGGCAGATCTCTGTGAGTTCAAGGCCAGCCTGGTCTACAGAGTGAGTTCCAGGACAGCCAAGGCTGTACAGAGAAACCCTGTCTCAAAAAAAGAAAACACAAACAAACAAAAATTAAAGCATGGCATGCATTTCATTCTATCCCAGATCAAGCATTGTAGCATTTACAGGAGACAGAGCCCCTGAAGTCTTTCAGGTCAGATGATGGGCACTTATTCCATCCCAGAAATCATCCAACTTCTGCCTTTCCCTTGTCTAGAGGGAGAGCCACCAGGCCCCACTTTGGTCAGTGTTTGCTCCTTTCTCATCCCCAGCAGCCCTACTTAAAGCCTAGCTTATATTCCCACACCTCTGGCTGGATGACTCCATATCCAGCAATAAAATTATTTTCCTTCTGCATTCTAGCACACAATGACCAGAAACCAGGTAATATTTAAATCCATGAATTAACTTCAAAGTTTTTTCTAATGTGTAGGGTTGGGTGTGTGCATGTGTGTCTGTCTGTTTGTCTGTGTGTCTCACATGCATGTGTGTGCCTGAGGAAGGAGAAGAGGGCATTGGATTCCACAGAGCTGAAATTAGAGGCAGTGTCTGCTGGGAAGACACAGTTCTGGGAACCAAACCCCAGTCCTTGGGAAGATCAGCAAGTACTCTTAACAGCTCAGCTCCATGAATTTAAAGTAACACAAAAACTCATTGTGTGCCTCTTCAGCATCATTTATATAATTGCAAAAGAAATTCCAATAAAGAACCAAAGGGAGGAAAAAAAGAAAAATTCTAAATCTAATAAAATACATTATTTGTCCCCAGTAATATTATTTTGAAAGTTAAATTTTATGATCTATCACTAACAATTTGTTTCTACAGAACTTAATAGTGCAAAATTAATTTTAAACATGTTTAGATATTCATAAGAATACCTGAACTGAGCAACATTTCCAAATACTTATAATTGAATATTTTAACTTTTGAAAATTTCATATATACATATAATGCATTTTGTTCAACTCCAATCCCCACTCCCCTCTTCCAGTTCCTCCTCCATCCCTTCAGTGCTTTTCCATTGCAGTTTCATGTGTTCCCTTATTTTTTCAAGTACACCCGTCTACTTAGTGTCACCTCTGTGTGCCCGAGGGTAGAGCCATCATGTACTGCATGGTGTCTAGCTTCCTGGGGCCTGCATTGAAGAAAACTGAGTCTTCTCTTCCAGGAACCATTCATTGCTGGCAGTTCCTTAGTCAGGGGTAAGAATGTCTGAGCCCCAACCCCATCCATGCCAACATTGCATTTGGATAGTTCAGTGTGGGACTGGTGCAGCCACGGCCTCTGTGAGTTCACATGTGCAACTGACCCATCCTGTCAGGAAAATGCACTGACCTCTGTTCCTTCCAGTCTTTCGGCCGTCTTTTCTATGATGATGCCCGAGCCTTGAGAGGAAGTCCCACTTTGGGCTGAGCATTCTGCAGTCTCTTACTCTCTGAACATCAACTATAATTGTTTTTTTTTTTTTTTTTTCCTATTTGGCTTTTTTGGAGGGCTCACTGCCCAGCTCCCAAATAAATACACACAGAGAGACTTACTACTTATAAATGCCCAGCCTTAACCTGGCTTGTTTCTAGCCAGATTTTATTAACTTAAATTGTTCCATCTATCTTTTTCTTCTGGGCATCTATCTTTCTCTATTCTAGATGTCTTTCTTTACTTCTTACTATGTGGCTTGCTGCATAGCTGGGCAGCTGGCCCCTGATGTCCTCCTCTCCTCCTTTTCTCAATACTCAATCTTCTCTTCCCAGATTTCTCCTCCTATTTATTCTCTCTGCTTGGCAGCCCCACCTATCCTTTCTCCTGCCCAGCTATTGGCCATTCAGCTCTTTATTAGACCAATCAGGTCTTTTTGGCAAGCAAAGTAACACAGCTTCACAGAGTTAAACAAATGCAACATAAAAGAATGCAATACATCTTTGCATCAATAAACAAATATTCCAGAGCATTGTAATGTAATGTAACACATCTTAAAATAATATTCCAAAACAATTGACCATTTGAGGGTTTCAATATTAAGCACTATCTACTGCAAAAAGAAGTTTCTCAGATGAAGGTTGAGAGATGTATTAATCTAGTCATAAAGGAAGTACTTAGGAGGTGGTTTAATACTCATGTCCATTTCATAAATAATAATAGTAATAAATTCAATTTCAGAAATTTTCTTGGTATGTTATTGTTTAAGTAAAACTGAAATGACCTGCAATGATTAATTAATCTTCATTGTCAATTACATCGGATTTAAAACTACAACAGAAGGAAATCTCTTGGCTTATCTATGAGGGATTTTCTAGATTAGATTACTGAAGTGGGAAGACCCGGCCTAAGTGTGGGTGGCATGATTACATGGGCTGAAGTTCCAAAAAATAAAAATAAAAAGGAGGAAAAGGTCAAAGCAGCATCTCTCTCTCTCCCTCTCTCTCTCTCTCCCCTCACTCCCCCCTCCCTCTCTCTCTCCCCTCCCTCCCCCCTCCCTCTCCCCTCCCTCCCCCTTCCCCTCTCTCTCCCTCCTTACTGTGGCAATAATATTACCAACAACCACCTCAAACTCCTGTCCCACCTCTCCTTTGCTGTGATGAACTGTTCCCTGGAACCATCAGCCCAAATAAACCCTTCCCTCCCTAAGCCAATTTTGTCAGGCAAATAATTTAATACATTATATTTGAAGCAAAATTTTCTACTTTTGTCTTCTGTCATCCATGATAACTCAGAAAATAGCATGATGTCTGCAAATCCACTTCTGAAGATAGTTCTGGTAAAGCAGATGAGAGGAAAGCCACACACTGAGTTCCAGTTCCTTCTGTTAGATAACCATCCACTTACCTCAGCCAGGTTAGCGTGCACAGCTCCTGTGCTCGCTACTGTTCACTGACAGAAACACTAACTGGACATGCCTTTTTATATCCCACAAATTAAAGGAATGCACACATGGTCTTCCAAAACCAGAAGTGATTTTTGCCCTAGTTACACTGTGGAAATGTAACTCTTAACTGAGGAAATAACAGAAGACTTAAGGATTAGAACTTTTTCCTTACAAATATAATTTTTAAAACTGCCAAAGGAAAAATAAATTTAGGAATTATCACCAGTTAACCAATAACAAGCCAACTGTGAATTTGGTCCAGTCTGGTTTTAACTAATTTTTAACACAATTTATTGGTAAATACTATAGTACTAACACCTCTTATTTCACTGTGGTGAGAAAGGCCACTAAGAATACCTAGTAAAAATGACAATAGCAACTATACTCCATAAAGCCCATGCTTCCCAGTCATTAACATGAAAGTTCAGTACTCCTAACAAGAAAATAGGTCCATGTGCTATATCATGGAATTCCAACAAGGTTGAAAGAATTATAATTAAACCAATAATGAGAAGAAATGTATGTATGTATATATATATATATATATATATATATATATATATATATATATCATTTGGACAGAAACATAAGCAATATTAAGAGAAAATTAATATACAAATAAATACTATGAATAGGTGAGCATGAATTTCATTTAACAATAAACAGCATACTGTCTATACTTAAATTACAAATGTTTGCTAATGTTTCTGGCACAACACATTGAGGAGTCAAAAGTTACATGACTTGGTAAAAAATAAATGAAAAGAACATTTAGAGGAATATCCTTAGATATTAATTAACATCAATTCTAGAATAATACAAATAACCAAGATTCTGTAACTACACTCAACACTGCTAAAAGCGGTCCAACTCATTTGTGCACTAACAAAACATACTAAAGATATTCCATTTCGTCAGAATCGGAATTCTCCGATGCATTGTCACTAATGGTGGGGAAAGTCCTTAGACCTTGCTTTCTTGCAGCTCTAAGTTGATGCAAATGTTCTTTCATGTCTGGAGAAATATGACAGATTCTCCCTTCAATGCCAGGCACTGCAATTACTCCTGATGGTTCCTTGGATTCTTCCTCAAAGGCTAGAAATGCAATAGAACCAGTTCAACTATCGATGGTCTCCAAAATAAATGTTCTAAGATCATAACTAACGCTCTATTAGAATTCATGAATTGAAATTTATAACCAATGATGAAATTTTAACCAGATTTTCTTCATCTTCACAATCAAGTCATTCAGCCATGAGTAAAACTCCATTGAACATATTATGAAATTTGCAGATAATCAAAAATGCATCAATTCATTTTGGTTTTAAGGTATTGCATACTTAAACAAACAATAAATGTTAAAAGAAATAGATATGCTTACCTTGATCTGAACATAGTACAAAGTATGCACATATAGAAACATCACATGATAACAGCATAATACAATTTTATGTGTCAATTTTTTAGAACTTTTAAAGTATTACTACATATTGCCCCCAAGAGAATTTATTTGATCATTATATATTTTAATTTTTTGAGAATTTTATATGAATATAAAATTTACATAATTACATTATTTCTACTCTTCTCTTCCCCCTTGCAATTCCTCTCATCCCACCATTCCCTCTCAAATTTGTGATACTTTTTAATTATTGTTGTGTGTGTGGTGTGTGTGTGTGTGTGTGTGTGTGTGTGTGTGTAAATACAGCCCACTGAGTCCATTTAGTTGTGAACATATGTGATAGCTGTCATTTTGTTTTCCACTTTAACTTTTGAAAAAAAAATTAGACAAAAAGTAGTCAGTGCATTGAAAAAACTGTACTTTCATGGTTAAAAAAAGATAATTCATTTTCTTCCAAAAGGTATAATTATAGCTTTCAAAATTTGTATATATTTAGGAATATAATTATTTATCAAAGGATCAGACAATTATAAAACTAATTATAATTTGATCACATTTGGCCTTGGATTGTGGTTAAAGTGATGTTATAAAAAGAATTAAGCTTCTAAACTCAATCAATAAATGGGATCTGTATGCCAAGGCCCAGTGTTTATCAGGTAGGAAAAGACAAAATGTTTAATTGGACAGAAGTAAGCTAATTTGACAGGTTATAATTTTCCATCTAGACTAGTAGAAGCAGTTGAAGATTGTGAAGCAGAAAAGCTTAAAAGGGGCATGATTTCCTAGAACATCTCTGTACTCCATAGCTTTGGATGACTTGTGGCTGTAGTCCCTTGTGCCTGCCTTTCACTTGGAAGATAAAGCTCAGTCTATTTCCTTCACACACCTAGAGAGCAGAGTCGAAGAAAAAGTTAGTCAAAAAGAAGCACATGAGACAAAACCATACTGTCACCTGTCAGGGATGGGGATTTGTTCGTTGCCATAATCAAACTCATTCTATGGCCTGAAACACACTTCTTCCTTCCTTGCAAAATTTTGATTGACTCAAAGTGATTCATGACGACTGTAGACAGCACCTGTGCAGTTTCTGTGTCAAACATTCGAGGGCAACTTTTAAACATACTGTAGCCATCCTTGCCCTGAAATGCCAAAATGTAATTCAGTTTTCTAAGCCAAAAATAATGAACACATTAAATATATTTTAAATTTACTCCTGTATTCAAAGTAATTCCTTTACATGTACAAAAAAAGATAATATTTTCTTAAATCTAAATTATTATACTTTACATGATTGTCCTCCTCCATAGATCTAGAAATGGTAGCTGTGACCCTGTTGTCCCAGCTCTATTATTCAACAGCCTTGAGAATAGGCCACGTACAATCTCTAAAGAGGGTTGTAAAATACAGTGAACTAAGAGAGGCTGTTTAGAATGATACTGTAGAATCTAATCTGAAATTTACTCAAGGGCTCCCAGCATTAGAGCACACAATCTACGCATTGATCAAGGGTCCTTGCCTCTTGTACTCCATTTCACATAGTGGAGAACCCACTAAATTCATATGTAAAGTCCTTAAAACCCAAGTAGTCATCTATGTTTCATTCTAGATAACAAAATATGTTATAAATGAAAAATATTTCTAAAATAGAAACATTACATGCTTTAGGAGTGTTTATCACTAAATTTGAATTTAGAAATCCATTATAGCACTCTGGGCTGCACATTTCTGGCAGCAGTTGCCTATTGTTTAGGTATGCATGGATTTTAGATGGCCTGTATTTTTAAATCTGACAGTACAAAACAATGAAATCGTGCTTGGACACTGGGAGTTAAAATTAACTCAATTCATGAATCACAAAAACAACAGTGAAAACATTTATTGTTTTCTGAGGGTCTGAAATCATCAAAAGAAACTCAAATATGTGTGGGCATTAGCATGTGAATAGCATCAGGGAATTTGCTTAAAACATTTCAAAAGAAACTGATCTCACATTTGCAATGTACTCCTTAATGGCCAGAAGGTAGACCTTTTTTCTCCGCAAGTACTGTCCTTGAACTTTCACAGTGTCTCTGATAACTCGGTGTCCTGGTTCTGCATCTGGATCAAATCCAAATTCTATCCCAGCAACTTGAGGAAATCTGAAATGTAAAAACATACTCTCAGGTAATTCTGCAGACTACTAATCATAAGCTAGAAATTATTAGAAATGAAGTGAGCATGTCTGTTTATGCTACTTGATAAGCAAGGTGCACACTGGCTGGGTGGCATCTGAACAGAAGCTGTCACATGACCTTTGATTTCAAAAGTCAATAAAAGCAACTCTGAGTGATTCTACCCTTACTTCCTTCTACGCAAAGAGAAACTTAAAGAATTTCTCTTCTACAACTGAACTACTGTGAAATGTCTCAATTTCCATCCTCAGTTACTAAAGGAATACAATGGTTAAAGAGACAATATATATGTACCTTTAAAAGGTTAACTGCAGCCCCTTATAAATTTTAGAAATGCCTGACTCCTATTAATATTCATTATTACTCCCATGTGATTACTTGCTGGGCTTGGTAATGCAGACTTGCAGCTCGGCTGTTTGAGAGACTAAGGCAAGGGAATCACAGATACAGCATGGATTACAAAGTGAATCTAAGGTCGTCCTGGACAACTCGGTGAGAATAAAGATGAGGCTGATGGCTGGGGCTATAACTCCGTGATAAACTGTTCTTCTTAAACAGATGAGGCTAACAAGATTTCTCTAATACAAACCCTGCGGTTGAGAATACTGTCATCTATTACGTATAGCCTTTGGGCTAAGATCAAGTGCAGAATACTATCCTCTCGTTGACAAAATGGTTATAAGTCGGAAACATGCTTCACACAGAAGATAGTTTAGAAAAAGGTGAGAGCATTTTTTCTGGGGAAACAAAATGCTGAGGGAAACAAAGCCCCTGCCCCAAGAGGAAACCTCAGCAACCCTTCGCCACCTTTCTCCGCTGCTGTCCCCATTGCTCCCTTCTGCCTTCTGTAACGTGGAGGGAACAGTGGTGACATTCAGTCCCCATTCCTGCCCTGGGCTCCCCCTGCTGTCCTCCTGCTGCATCTGTCCATTCCTTGTAGGTGTCATCCTAAAAAGCAGCACCTGGACTATTCTGGTCTATCAATCTGTACCAGGTTCTAGGCAGCCATCACTTCAAATCTAATAAAATACAATGAATCAGCACAGTTAGTAATACTCAATATTGCCTTGCTAGGACGAGAATTACGGTTCAACAGAAATCCCCTAATGTTCTTCCTTCTGGGCTCTGACTTAGTGGAAAATTGCTAAACAAAGCATCAAGACTATTAAAGAACAAAAAATCAGTGTTATAAACCTGCCAGATCAGTATTTTTACTATGGTTCTCAATTCCTCAACCACAGCATTTTAAAATGTTGTCGAGTAAAACATTATTATGGGTCTTTTATTTTCAGTTAAAGAAACTTTTGGTTGAAAAACAGAACCCTTAGGCTTCCATTATGTTTCTAAATAACTAATATAATCTTACTGCCACTTGCATGCACAGCTCGCCAAACCACAAGATGCCCTGATTACAGAGAAACAACAAAGAAAATGAGAAGAAAAAAAAAAAGCCTTATAGTTTCACTGACAGAAAAGAAAAACTAAGTTGATTTTCACAAAATCAGAGAAATGTGAGAAAAGTGATTAGTAGATGGAAAAATAGAACAAATTTTACATAAAAACGGAATAGTATTGGATCACAGCAGATGACATTATAATCAGTACTGGTGACAGATGTTGACAAGGAACAGGTTTGGCTGAACAGAAAGAGGCCAATGAGGCAAAGAAGACAGGTTTGATAAGAGATCGAAGAATCAGAAACAAAGCCAAGCATCTGTTTCCATCTTCTACCAGTTTAAGATGCAAACAGAGGCAAGAAAGAAAACAGAAAGGAGAAGAGGAAAAAGGAAGAGGGGAAGAAGTAGAGGAAAGGAAGGAGGGAGGAAGGGAGAGGAAGTCTAAACCACCTTAGGTTCACCACAGATCTTTACACAATCAGTTTGCACGCCACGGGAGGAACTGCCTGCTATGGGTCAGATACAAGCGCACTGCAGTCCATCCACTCCAGGAACTCAATTACTCCTGGGCAGGATGAAGGGAACAATGAGCGGGGCTTCTGACAAGTGAACCGGTGTATGTGGGGTCCAGAAAAGGATCAGAATGTGAGATATCACTAAGCTGATAGTAAGTATTGTTTCCTAATCTTTTTAAGTCGGGCATATACCATCTTAACAGATATAGGAAGGATCGCATAGGCAGGAAACTTCAAAAATCCTCTTTTTCTGGGTACCACGAACAGAAAGGTAACCACATAAACTCAAGGAAGGGCCTCATTCCCCACATTCAGCCCCAGGGCATTATGGTGGGGGTGGCAATTTGCCCCTGAAGAACCACAATGAAACAGAGCTGAATTGCTTGGTCTGTCTATTGCCAGCTCCCACCTGACCCTCAACACAGGGCACTTTAACAAGGCCATAGGAGTGCATGGTAACTAAAGTCCTTTTCATCAAGATGACCAGAAAGATGATGCCCAAGGACATGAGAAGCTGGAAAGCCTAACTGTTAAAGCTAAAGAATGCAATCGCATAATGCCACTTACAAACTATGCTCCCCTTTACCTATATTAATAATTAACATGAGAATCATTCTAAAAACAGAACAGACAGACCTCAGCCAGAGTCAAGGACTGGCTGCCAGGAGGCACCACAGAGGAAAGATGCACAGGGCTACAAGACTACAAACAGGTCCAGCATCTAAACCACAGCCACAGGGGGCTGGAACCAGCCTGCGGCTAAGCAGGTTACTGCCTACTGAAGCAGCACTGATAACACTGTCAGGGAACTAAGGCGAGACTAGAGGCTCACACAATAATATTCAAAATGTCCAGAAGAAAATCCAAAAATGTTCAGGGAAAGAAGAAAAACCAGGAAAACACCAAAGCTCAGGAGGTGGGGGGAAGGGGGGCAAGGTGTCGGGAAAGGAAGCCAAAGCTGGGATGACACAGAAAATCAAATTTCAAAACATAGAAAGCAGTCATTAGAAAAGTAGACGGCAATAAAGCAATAAAACCATTCTGGAATCCAATGGAATTGTAGAACGTGCCTGCACTGAAATATAATATAAAAGAGAACAAAGAAACTGAGGGGCTGGCTCAGGTCACACACTGTCGAGGACCTGGATTCTATCCCCAGAACCTCAGAATCCATGTAAAATAAATTCAGGCAGAGCAGCAGGTATCCACAATCCCAGTGCTGGGGAGATGAGAAAGATAAGATTGCCCGGAGTTCACTGACTAATCAGTGAGTGACCCTGCCTCAAAACATGAGATGGAGAAAGACCAAAGAAGACATCCAGCATTCACCTTTGGTTTCTGCATTCATGCATGTGTTCAAAATACACACACACACACACACACACACACACACACACACACACACACACAACCTTGAAGGGGATAAATTTTACTTAATTTCAACTTGAAAATAAAAGTAAAATTCATTAGATGGCCTCAATAGCAGAATGTGGATTACATGTTTAAAAAAAGGTCATGAACTAGAAAAAATATAATAATGAAAATTTTAATCTTTATACAAGAGAGAAAAAATTAAAAAATAATAATAAACTGAGCTTCAGGAACCTAAGAGAGTAGAACCCAAGGTCTAACTATGTCATCTGAATTTCAGAAAAAACATAAGGAAAGATATACTATTAAATAAAATTTAATGAAACAGTGAAAGTCTCATAAATTCAATTAATGATAGAAACAAAATCTAAGCAAAAGCAAACATAAATACAGAGAACAAAATCTGAGAAACACAGAACCAGACACATCAGAAACACACCACTGAATATAGAAAACAAGAAATAGCCAGAGAAAAACAATG
The DNA here is from genome assembly GCF_903995425.1 of Onychomys torridus. NCBI lineage: Eukaryota > Metazoa > Chordata > Mammalia > Rodentia > Cricetidae > Onychomys > Onychomys torridus. Next base: position 28,846,077 of record NC_050457.1, on the reverse strand, counting down.
CTTTGTGAATAAACAAAAAATAATGTGAAAGATTGAAAATTTTCATCACAATTCTTGGAGTCAAAAGGTGGTAGAAAAATGACTCAGAAAGCTAAAAGAAAAGGACCATCCCATGAATTCCATATTCAGCTGAAATATCCCCCAGGAATACAGGCATTCTTGGAATAAAAGTTAAGTAATTCTTTGCCAGCAGAAATGCTTTCAAAAACATTTTGACAGAATTTATTCAGACCAAAGGGAAATGATACCAAAAAATAAATTTTGAAAAATAGAAATGAAAAGAAAGCAGTAGAAATTTAAAAAAAAAAATCTGGATAAATAGACCATTCTCTTGAATTCTTGAATGTTTGAAAGCAAAGTTTAAACTACTATATGCAACTTATAACAGAGGGAGGTGTGTTATATAAAACAGCTGCACCATAAAAAGGGTAGAAAGAACACTGAGCACCATACCGATGAGTCTCTCCCTTCCACTTAGAATGACAAGCGGCTCTGTGGTTAAAAGCACTAGCAGTTCTTCCAAAGGATGTGGATTCTATTCCCAGTACCCACACACCTGCCAACTGTCTGCAATGCCAGTTCCCAAGGATCTAACTCCCTCTTCTGGCCTCTGTGAGCACTGCATACGTGTAGTGCACAGACCCACTAAGCCATACATTAAAAAAAAAAAAAAAATCTTCAGAAAGGCATCTATGGTTAAGTTAAATGTCCTACACATATTTATATTTTCAAATCACATATAGTTTCAAGATCTATACATTAAAATGTCACACTAAACATTTGTTGAGCAACTCAGAAAGAGGTAGAAAAAAATAATGAAAAAAAAACAGAGCAAATACAATATAAATACTAAAAGTTAAACATGCCAGAACAAAAATAATTTATAAGTCAAAAGTTTTCAGCTCACAAATAAAAAAAGAGAAATTATGCAACTAAATATAAACCACAAATTGTATTCTGTCTTATAAGTCTCTAATTTAAAAAAAAATGACATGAATAGTTTAAAAATAAGTGAGTGGACAAAAATAAACAATGCAAAGACAAATCAAAAGGAAACTGGGCTGGGTATATTAAGCCTACAGCATACTACAGAGCAAAGAGATAAAGAGACAAAGGATAAAAGGGGAACAATATTTTTTTCTTAAATTAGGCAGATAAGAATTCTAGTCTTCACAAGTCATACTGCCATTGTTACACAAATCTAACTCATTATAAATTGAGTTATGGAGAATACCTAAATTAATAAGCTTGGTTAAAAGGAAACAAATTTTATTTATAATAATAAAGAAACAACTGAATTATATTTAAAAAGTCATAACTTTTTAATCTCTTCACCTTATATAATAAAACGGCCAACTAGTCAATATGGCACAACATTGAATATATATGTACCTAATAACAAAACTTTAAATACATCAACCAAAACCTAAACAAACTGAAAGAGAAAACAAAAATCTCAAGCAACTTAAGGATTCAACATTCCTTACTAAAATTATAGTTGGTAGAAAAGTTATAAGGATTTGGAAGAACAGAAACAAAATCTGTATACATTGAAATTTAATCAATGTAGACTATATATAGCCAGGTCATGAAACAAATATTCCAATATTAAAGTATGGAAATCCTACAAAATATGATTTCTGAGTAGAATCTAGAAACCAATGGCAAAGGTAACAAGGAAATCTTGGAAACTGAAATATCGATTCATAAATAATCCACAGATAAAGGAGAAAATCTCCAAAAAATTAAGTGTTCTGTGCTAAACAAGGTAATAAGGGTAACATAAAACACAATGCACCAAAAATGTGTATGGTGCCACTAAAGTAACATTTAATGTTTATATGAGAAAAGAATTATCTCAAAAATGCAATTGAAGTACCTACCACAAGAACAACAGAAAAGGGGTAATTGATCTGAGGCGACAGAGAAAGGGCATTCTAGGCAGATGGCACAGACTGTTAGGGACACAGGCAGGAGACAGTCTGTGCATCAGGAGTTGAGAGGGTTTCTTATTGAGTGAGATGGCAAAAGTACAGTTCACATTTGACAGGTGGCTTGAGTTTGGAAAGGCAATGTTGAGCCAATTTGGGAAAATGCCTCCGGAGTACTTGAGATCATTTGCTGTGGGCTAAAGGGAACTGTTATGTAATTTTAAACAGAAGCATTACATGAACTATTTATGTTTTAGAAAAATAACTGGTGAAATGATGTGTGGAAAATACTGTCCTGTGGATGGTCTGTTAGAGATAGACACAAGAGATATTCTTAGAGTATAATCAGCTAATCAAGTTTCAGGAGGAACTTGATTAGTTTGTATGCAGAGGTATTGTCAGAAATTTGATTAAAATTAGATGCAAAGGTATTCTCAAATATCTTCAAATTGCATTGAGAAAAAATACTGATAGTTGGGACTAATTAAACCACTCTCCTAATTATGTATTCAGGCTCAACAGACTGACTAGTATTGCTTATTCTACATGCCTTATCTGCTCACATTGATTTCCTGTCCTTGGCCTAATATTCATCTCTCTCTTTCACTCTCTCTCTCTCTCTCTCTCTCTCTCTCTCTCTCTCTATATATATATATATATATATATATATATATATATATATATATATATAATTATTTCCCTGAAAAGTCATTTTTCTATCTCTAATTCTGTTTATAAGCAGGCTAAAAATCATTGTTTCATCACTGAATTTGCACACACCCAGACAAGGCTTTATCACACTGTCCTGGTTAATTTTTTGTTAACTTGACACAAACCACAGTCATTTGGGAAGAGGGAACCTCAACTGAAAAAATGTCCCCACCAGACTGGTCTGTGAGCAAGTCTATAGGGCATTTGTTTTTTGTTTTTTGTTTTGTTTTGTTTTGTTTTGTTTTTTATTGATGGTTGGGTATGGGAGGACCCAACTTACTTTGAACAGTAACACTTCTGGGCTAGTGTCCAAGGGTGCTAGAAAAAGGTAGGCTAAGCAAGCCATGAGGAGCAAGCCAGTAAGCAGTATTCCTCCATAGCTTGCCTTCTGGTTCCTGCCTAAAGTTCCTGCCCTGACTTCCCTCATTGATGGAAGGCTATGAGATGAATGAACTCTTTCCTTCCCAAGTTGCTTTTGGTCATGGTATTTTATCATGGCAAAAGAAACTCTAAGACACATATCAATTGTAAGAATCATAGTGGAGTTGAAGACAAATTTGGGGGTAAATTAAACTGCCTTGAATTGAGAAAGGAAACTCTGGAAAGGCATTGTTAGGATGAAAGAAGGTAAGTAAAAAGTTGTATGTAACTTTTCTAATAATGCTAATGATCCTCTTATATATAGCTCAACTTGAAATTTTACTTTTTATCAGTAAATAAAACCGTAATAAAAATTATAAAAATAAATGTAAAAATTTATCATGTACTATATATTTTAAAGTAAATGCACTTTGTAGAACATGGAGATTTAACACACATCACTGTGTAGTAAGCACACCTAACACTCACCACTCTTTAAGAATATGATGTGTTCTAATAAATTGAAATTATCAAGCTAGATAATAAATCTCAGGAACTATTCCTCTATCAACTGTAATTTTATATCCTTGGAGCAACAGTTCTGCACTCCCGCATGGGTAATCTCCATTCTACTCTATAAATAAAATAAGCACTTGGGGCTCCATTTGTAAGACCATGTGGGACTTGCCTTCTTGTCCCTGGCTTATTTAACTTAGATGATATCCCCGGGTTCATTCACCATCTCACCAATGGTAGGATTACCTTCACTTGAATGGCCTGACAGCATCCCACCCTGAATACATCATTATTCACCCATCCCTCGTTGATCTCAATCTTCACCACTGTAGGAAGTGTTGCAGTGAGTGTGGGTATGCATATATTCCATTATCATACTGAACTCACTGCTTTGGCCATATATTCCAATAATGGCACTGTTGAACTATTGAGTAAGTCTCATTTTTATTTATTTAGGAATTTCCATGCTGTTTTCCATATTGGCTATACTAATTTATATCCCTATGCATAATTCATAAATATTCTCTACATCTTTATCAGCACTTGTTTTACAGAAGAACTAATTGTTGGATTGGAATATATAAGAGTTAAGATGGCAATACTAACCAAATTGGTATGTAGATTTCAGCTCAATACACATAAAAATCCTGCCTTTCTGCAGAAATTATTTACCTGATTCTAAAATTTATTTTTGAACTATAAGGACTCCAAATAGCCAACGCAATTCTAAATAAGATGACTAAGTTGTTTCAAAGCTTCCTACAAAGGTGGAACAATCCACACAGTGTGGACAGACATGCACAGCTCAACAGGACTTGAGTGAACAGCTAGAATAAGCCTGCACACTTGTGCTAAAAATGATTTGTGGCTAGAGTACCAAGACAACCTAGTGGGAAAAAAATTTTTTTTTCAATAAATTGTCTCCAACAACAGAGTATTGAAAAAGTTAAGTTGGACCACCATCATATGCCACACACAGAAAATTAATTCAAACTAGATCAAGGCATAAAGGTAAACTAGAAATTGTGTAACTATTGAAATAAACCAATATAAATCTCAATGACAGCACATTAGACATGGGCTTCACAAAAATGACAATGAAAGCACAAGCAAAAAGAAACAAAGTAGACTATTTTCAGTAGTTAAACTCAATCTTCAAATGCCATCAGCATAGTACGATGGCAATAGTATGGGGGAAAATGCTTGCCAATCACAAATCTCATGAGACTTAGCTATGTAACTCCTATGTAACTCACTAAGTCTTTTTTGAAGAACAACCTTTTCAAAGGGGTAAAGATGTAGACACATCTTAAAAGGAGATATACAAGTGGCCAAAAAGCACATGAAGAGATGCTCAACATCAACAGCCACTAGAGAGATGCCAACCAGCATCACAAGATGCTGTTTTCCATTAACAAGGACACCTAGTGGGGAAGGTAACCTGTGTTGGCAGGGAAGCTTCTAGATGACTTACTGCTGGGCGAATGTTAAAGCAGTGTAGTCACTGCGGAAACAGCTGTCAGTTTCCTCATGACTCAGCACCTCAAATCCTGTATGCACTGTGTCTAAAAGTCCAGTAAAACACTTGGCTCATGTATTTTCACAGCAGCACTGCTTATAATGGTAGAAAAGGTGGAAACAGTCCAAATGTCCATCAACTGATGGATGGATAAATGTGTCATTATCCATAAATGGTGTGGTACTCACCAATAGAAAGAAGTATGGATGCATACTACAACATGGATGAACCTTGAAAACATGCTAAGTGAAAGAAGCTAGGAAAGAGGTCACATTACAGGATTGCCTCCTATAACTGAAAAACTAGTTAAACCTACAGAGACTAAGAGCTGAGGGTTTGGGAGGAAATGCTAAGTGACTGGCAATGTGCAGCTTCTTTGCAGAGTGAGAAAATGTTCTTGAATTGATTCTGACAATAACTTTACAACTCTGAAAAACTAGAAAACACTCAACTGTACAGAAATGGATGAATCATATAGTATGTTAATGAAATTCCTATACATATTTTAACCCAATTGAAATAGTAATTTATGAAAGCATAAAATATTTCTCTGAATTCTTTCTCCAGGGGATTTCTTTCATATTTTTTCAGTTTCTAGTTCTTGTCACTATGGTGCCCTATTACAGGTACAATTTGATGATACCTTATAACATTTTCAGATATATGATTTAAGGCTAGAACACAAAGGAGAAGCATCCACACTTCTAAGTCATCTAAGTGTGCTATTTTAGCATCATCTACCTAAAAATTCCAGTGAGATCTGGATATAACAATTAGACAGAAAAGCAGTACTTTATATTTCAAATAATTTAAAGGGCATGAAAAACTGTGTTTACATACTTAAATATTGAAATTCAATACCTACATAAAATATACCTATATATAGCTAAAAATATACTGATTTTTAGTAACAGCTTATTTTTCACATACCAATATTTTGCCAGTCTCAACATTATTTAGTAAAAATAAGAATTAAGAGATTTTAAACTATACTTACATATTAACATTAATATTTTAAGACTTTTTAATTTTAAAATTTATACTAATAAGCCATATTTAAATGTGTCTGTTTTCAGTCCCATTTTAAAATTAAGTACATCAGTTAATAGAAATATATGAACATACCTCCCATCTAGAGCTGGGTACTTGTAAACCCCATTTTCCAGTGCTTCAAGTAGCTGTGACCCCGTTACTCTAATAACCAAAACTGGGTCCACTATGGGAAGTACAGCCAAAAGATCATACAGAGTGAAATTCCCTGGTGGGTGTATCCTATCAGATCTGAGAGTGCCTACAATGATTTAAAATGAGGGAAAAATGTGTTTTAATTTTCTTCATAAAACAGTATTTTGATAACTCAAAGTTACATTTCAACTCAGAACCTTCCATCCCTAGGACAAAAGGCCCTAATCAGGCTTCTAATGTTTTCCTCATATTTACTTCCAGCTTAATCTTATATGTAACATATTCATTTTAGAAGATATAATTTCATGTCAACTCCCATGTTCTTCTTCAGTATTAAGCTGTAACATTACAACTGGAAAGCCATTATTCTCCCCCTACATCTACAGAACCAGGCCTATGAATTCCAGAACAGATCTTCACAGGCAACAACTACAAAAAAAATTCATTCTTAGAAAATGTTTTCATGGACAATTCTAAACCACTCAGATGTAAGGTTAAGAGCATTTGTACCTTCCATGAAAAACAGAATTCTAAGAAGTTTATCATTGGGATGCTAAGCAGTACTGTATCATAAACTTTGGGGAGAAGGCAGAAGCTGAAACTGGGGATCAAATCCAAGGCCTGGCACACACCAGGCCAGAGTTCTTTTACTGAATGACATCCTGACCCCACAGTCTAAGCTCAGGAAGCAGTCGAGACCCAGTCTCTGTGCCCAGACAACACCTGAAGCTCTCAGTTACAGCATATAAACTAAAGCTGTTTTTAGGGAAGGATTGTTTTTCATTGTCTACAGTGACTCTTAAAATCTTTAAACTCTAAGTCTACCAACTTCAGACAAAAGCAGTTAAGAATAAGAGCCAGCCCATCTGTCCTGCAGGAAGCTCTTACCATCTCCTCATTAAAGAGGTAGGAAGGCAAGACTGGGCAGAGCAAGAACTTCAGCCCAGAAACTTCAATCTCTTGCTTTTTATTTCATCAGAGCATAACAGCACAGCGTTAAGACATGAGAGATAGCGATCTCTTCATAGAAATCTCATTGGCAAGTCAAAACTCTACAAACTAGATGTTTTAAGTTTCAGATAAACTGAACTCCAGAATCTGCTTCCAAATACCTAATTATGACAGGAAATGGGTAACTGCACTCATGGAATTAATAAAGTTTCTAAGTAGGACTTCCCAAGTCTTAAAAATACTTACTATTTTTACTACAAGTACTGGCAACCTGATTTTAGTTATTTCATGTCCCTTTTAACACTGAAATCACCTGAATTAAGAAGTGCCACATCAGCACGTGTGGCCTCTAACATTGCATTCGTCACCAGATTTCCAAGGTTGCTCTCACATCTTCTTACTGTAATTTCACGGCCATCTAATTCCATATCAATTGGGCAGAGAACTTCTTTTAACATATACTAAAAGAAGAAAAAATAGCTATCTAAAATCAGAATTCCTTGTGTTTTACTGATTTCTTAAATTAATTTTCTCCACTTGATCATTTATTTTTACTTCAAGCTAAAACTCAGAAGAATTTACTGGAGTCCTTCTTTTCTGTATTACTACTAAAAGGATACCAAAGCACTGAACACTCAACAGCCACTGACTTTAAAAGCTATGAAATAAGCCATGTTATCATAAAGTTTTGAAGCCTCATCCTAGTCCTCTAGAGCCAGAAACATGTTATTAAAATATGTAATATTCACTGCTTCCAACTGAAGCAGAACAGAAACTTCTATTCCTGTAGAATTAGCTCAGGTGCCAAAAGTTATATTAAACAATACATACATAGGTATCAACAGAGCATGGCTTATGCTTCGTAAATCTCTCACAAAAGTACATTTTGCCCAATATGTTTAGGGACCTGCTAGAAAGACAATCCTTAAATTTTCAAATTCATGTAAGAAGCTAAGTGGCCTGCCGACTAATCACTGAAGGTCTGAAATATATATGTAGAAGAAAGGGAGGAAAACCATATTTTCATTACAAACTAATGTAAAATTCACCTGTGCTTTTGTATTAAGCTAGTGCTTAATGTATACCAATCTCTTTACTAAAGGCATAAATTCTTGTAGAACTTGATTACAGAAAAACATTTTAATAATATCAGTTAAAATAAACAGAAATGTTACAGTGGGTCTAATTTCCTTTTATTTGAAAAGTCAAAATAAAATATAAATGGGGTTATGTAAATTTAAAAAGATAGAAAATTATCACGAATTTCCATGGATTTATTGTGATTGGAGATGATATTTTTGGTGTTGCTCATTCACTATCACAGGCCATGATGTGGTCTACAACGCTGTCTAAAATGTTTTGCTGAGGAACACATGGAATACTCACCCACCTGTATGTTTTGAGTAAAATCTCTTACTATTGCTTTAATATATGAATCTTCTTCCAAATAACTCACAACATCCACTTTCTCAAAGACATAGTGGAAAGAGGCATCAAACAGCCGTATGTTTATTTTGGTCAGATTTTTAAAGTCAGATCCACTTTTGACAATCCAAGTCTCATTCACTTTCCTGATCCCGTATTCATGGTCGTGGCCTCCCAGAATCAAGTCGAGCCCTTCTGCTCGCTGGGCAAGCCTGGTGTCATTCCCCCACTTCATGTGTGTCATGGCAATCACGAGGTCGGCTCCTTCTTCTCTCAGCTCCATGGCTAGCTCATTAGCAGCTTCTACATAATCTTTATAGTTCACATTAGACTTGTTAACGGTAGCCAGAGTATCCAGCCAGTCTTCTTCAACGAGTCCCATTAAGCCAATCTTCAGATTGTTCCAATGAACTATCTTTTTGACTGTACCATGGCCAAGAGGTTCAGAAGTAAATCTGTCATGGACATTACTGAGAAACCATGTGAAGTGCATTTGTTTCATATAGTCTTCCAAAATGTCAACTCCAAAATCAAACTCATGGTTTCCTAAAATCAAATAAAAACATAAAAGTTTAATTTGAAATCACAAGGATATTTTTCCAGTCCCAAACATATTGCAGTTCTCCATGAGGTAGCTTCCAATAGGTCCAAGGCTGCATGTTAAGAGCAAGCATTTTTAACACATGTATGTTTAATTAGCCCAACTTTCAATTAGAAATACAGTGAATTTTTTGGAAGCCTTCAGCCACAGAATGTCTCCTAGCATTTCTGATAGTGTTATAGTTCAAAGAAAGTCTTCAGTTTGGAAAAGAAGCCTTGCAATATGGGGGGATGCAGTGACATGATTGATGGCTGCTCAATAACACACTAATTTAAAGATTACTTTTACTGCATGCAGACATACTTCATAAAAATACACTTTCTTATTCCAGACTAAATATTTCATAAAATTCAGCCACACTATGAAATGAGGAAAGTCCTGGTGCTTCTCTACTGTATTATCTAAAATAACTGTATCTGTCACAAGGGTAAATAAGTAGTCGTTATGAAAATAAAAACCAGGATTGGTGGCACAGGCCTGCAGACCCAGCTATTTGAGAGGCTGGGTCAGGAGAACCACAAGTTCAAAGCCTAGCTGTGCAATAAAGGAAGTTCCTGGCTAGTCTGGGCAATTTAGGAATACCCTGTCTCAGGAAGCAAAAAGCAAGCTGGGCTACAGCACAGCAATGCAGCACCTGTCTAGCACAGGAAGGAAAATTCAGCATAGTGATCCATTAGGCAGTAACCAGGAGTTGCTCCTGAAATTAGCCCTGTGGCAGACCCCTTTCTAAGGGAAAATTCAAGTAACAAAAATTTTCCATTGGATTATATTTTATCATTTCATATTTAAATGCAACAGATCTACATAAAGCAGGATATTTTAGGAATACAGTAAAGTATTTGTAGCATAGAAGAAATCAGTATGATATGTAAAATTAACAATTCAATAGAAAATTCAGATGCAAGCTGGCTTCTTTCCTCTGGAAAATATGTTGACAGTTGATGGCAATTTATCTGCCCTTGAAAAAAAATCATAGGTCAATGTCAATTTTATTTTCCTTTTATACTTTTAGAGACTTTTATAATTAGTTGGAGGTTTTTATAATTGGAAACCTTGGCATATCTACTCCCTACATGACTTCTGGAGAACTTCTTTACTGGAATTCTCATATGTAATGATGGGGTATAGACCATGCATTCTTAGTCTAAAAATCCCAGATCTGAAAGTTTTGCGCACCAAAATAGGTATCACAAGTAAGTAGGTGACTCCATACTCAATTTCATGTAACAGGTTACTTTCAAAATAAAGAGAAGCGAAACATTGCATAAAATTGCCTTCAGACAATTATCAAGTATACACAAAATATAAATGATTTCTGTTTGGACATTCCACTTCTAAGGTAGTGCATTATTAAAATGTAAATACTATAAAATCAAAAAGCCTCTGTGATCCAAATCACTTCCAGTGCCAAACATTTTGAATATGAAGTGTCCTACCTCTATTAGCTAAATAACCATGTATATTTCCCTACAGTAACACTTTTGATCTCACAAGTCTTATGAAGCTATGTTATGACAATAAAATTAATAAGCTCTTATAATAAGGGTTATAATATAGAAAATATACTGAAGTCATTTTTTCTATAAACTAGGATGAACACCAGAACTTGAAATTTAAAACAATCTGCCATATACACTTGTACCACTCCAAATAAAACACCTAGGAATAAATGTAACAAAATGCAGAGATGTGTGTGTGTGTGTGTATTTGTTCACAAGTTTCACTCCATTAAAACTGAACATTTCTGCTACTAAAGGACACTGTCAAAAGAATGAAAGGATAATCCAAAGAATAGAGAGAAAACATTCACACACACACACACACACACACACACACACACACACACACATACACAGGAAAGTACAGCGAAGTCTTATGAAAAAATCAAAGAATTGAATAAATGGAAAGAGAAAAATGTTCATGGGCCAAAAAAAAAAAAAAAAAAGATGCAGTGTTTTCAAAGTTAATTCTTCTCAACTGATGTATAGATCCAATCCCCTTCTAACCAAGATCTTAATTTAAAGGAAGTCATTTCATGGGTATCAGCAGACTGACTTACATGGAAAGCCAGAACACACGAAGATGTTCACAGAAAAGAAAAATATGAAGGCTGTTACTCAACTTGAAGACTTACTAAAATGGACAGTGCCCACGACAGGGTGGCAGCAATGAAGTAACAGCCAAACTGACCAAATCAGTCGATCAGAAGGATGGAGAGCTCTCAAGAAGATCCACATAATTACACAGACTGATCTTTGACCAAGGATCAAAAATCCAATGGAGAAAGATTATCTCCTCCAAATGGTACTCAAAGTTGTTTTAACTTCACATCCACGTTTTAAAAAAATGAATCTAGAAAGACTAGGCAATACTGGTGACCTCTAGGCTTGACTGAGCGACCCTGGCAACCTACACATGAGAGAAGCTACATCATTCTGAAGGCATCCTGGAGGCATGAATAGTGAACCTGCACACAAAGACCATCTGTTCTGTAAAACAATTAATCCAAAAAGCATTACCATGCAAACCACTACTGTGATTGATAATCTCTGTTGTCAACCTGACTGGATTTGGAACCATTTAGGCGATGGTTAGATACACCTCTGCGCATGTCTGTAAGGCTGTTTCTAGAAATAATTTACAAATGGGGAAGTCACACCTTAAATATGAGTATATCATGTCATGTGCTGGGCGTCTAAAGAGAGTGTAGGGGTGAAGTGCTGCAGGTCCCCCTTTCACTGCTTCCTGGTCCATCTAGATGCCAACAAATGGCTGCACACTCCTGTTGCCATGAAGCTGCCTGCCACCATGCCTTTCTGCCATAAAGGACCATGTCCTCTCAAACCACAAGTCAAGGTAAATCCCCCACCCCTATGTGGCTTCTGGTCCAAGTATTTGGTCACGACCAGAAGAAAAATAATTGAAACTTCATTAACAGATGTAAATGCTGCAGAGGATCATTTCTGTGTCAGACACTGTTCTTGGACTTAAACACACAACAGATACAAAACAGACTGAGACTTTCTGTTCTTGTAGAATGAGGCAGAGGAAGATAATAAATAGGTGAAGTACATCTTCTTGGGTATTAGCATGGCTAGCAAGGATATGGAGAAGAGGGAGCTTTGCATGCTTTCGGTTATAATGTAAATTAGCACAGTTATTTTGGAAAGCAGTAAGAAGGTTCATCAAGAAATAAAAATGATTATAAGACCCAGAAATTCCACTTCTAAGAATCCATCCAAAGACACTAAAACAGTATGTGAAAGCATTCCCTGTTTCCCAGTGTTCATTGCAGTGTTAGTCACAATGGCAAAGATTTGGAGTCAACCTCATGTTCATCAGTGGAAAACTTCTTTAAGTGTATATATGCACAATGGACTATTAAGTCAGCTTTTAGAAGGAATGAAATTCTATGATTTTCCAGAAAGCATATGCTACTTAGAATATCCTTTCAGAAAGACTGTACAAACACTTACTTATATGTGAGGTATTTAAAGAGCTGGATTTATTTGAGCAGTGACTAGAATGATGGTCATACCAGAGACTGGGGTGAGGAAAGTTTATAGAACAGGATTTGTCGAAAACAAGAGAGCCAAGTTATAGCTGATCAGGAGAGCTGTGCCACATGTGAACACTAGTCCATAATGACGTGACAGCCCAAATGACTGACAGGAGAGTATTTCAGATCAAATGTCACCAAAAGTACTGAGCAAAGTAAAGAATACGTCAGTTCATTTTAACTTTTTACTCTAGATTGTAAATTTATGTTGCATTGTATATTTATTTATAATATCACATACTCATATTTGTAAGTAATAACACCAATTAAAATACTAATTTAAAAATTAATAAAATAGTAATTTTATTCAAATTACGCATTAAAAACACTTGGTTTGTATGATCAGAACACTAAAACTAATCAGATTTAGAATGTAATTGCTTTACCTCTAATTTGTGCATCAGACTAATAATGCAGCTCAAGACTACACATCAGTATTCAGCCATCATGAATTCATATACCAAGGTCATAACTGAGATTCATGAATATGACTCCAGCTACACTTTTAAAAGACAGAAGCTGCTTTCACTTATTTATTTTCTGTTTTGCTTACTTTATTTGGTTTTTTATTTCATGTATGTATGTGTATATGTATGTTTGCACCCCAAAGGCCAGAAGAGAGTACATGATACCTGAGATGGATCTACAGACTTGCTCCATGGGTGCTGGGATCCGAACTCTGATCCTCATATTTGTGCAGAACATGTTTAGCTGTTAAGCCATCTCTCCAGACCCTGGAGGTTTTCTTTTAAAAGGTATTTCTTATAAACTGACCAGGCTCCTATACACTCGACCACTTCCATTGGTACCGTGGAAGTTTATTCCTCTGTGCCTAGCCATAGCCATTAAAAGCCAGAACTACATCTGACTGGAACAAAGGAGGACAAGACCAAAGCCAACTCTGGAGCAACCCACTACAAGAGTGGACAAGCCACATCAGTCAGCTGACAGGCACATGCTGTGATAGGTGCTTGGACAAGCCACATCAGACCACAGACACATGCTGTGATGACAAATACTTTTAGCTTCCCAGAGGATGACTCAGTTTCCTGGGAACTCAGAAGCCAGAAAACAGGTCCAACCACAAAACTCCCCATCATCAGCTCGCCCTGAGTCGTACCTAGTATGCTACAGACCAATTGTACTTAGTATGCTACAGACCAAAAATGAAAGGTTTTTTTTTAAAATTTTTCCCTTTTATTGAAAATAGATTCTTTTCTCATACAATATACCCTGATTATAGTTTCCCTGCCTCTATTCTCCATCTCTCCTCCACTCCAGATCCACTTCCATTCTATCTCTCATTTAAAAAACAACAACAACAACAACAAAAACAAAAAAAAAAAAAAAAAAAAAAAAAAACAGGCTTCCAAGAGATAACAAATACGACAGGATAAAATATAATAAGATAAAGCAAAAACCATCATAGCAAAGTGGGACAAGGCAAACCAACAGAAGGAAAAGAGTCCCAAGAGCAGGCACAAGAATCAGAGACCCACTTGTTCACACAGGAGTTTCATAAAATACACTAAGCTAATAGCTATGATATATACACAGAAAACCTGGTGCACAACCTTGTAGGTCCTTACTGGCTGCTGTAGTCTGTGTGAGTTCATATGGGCCTTGCTGAGCTGACTCAGGGGGCCCTCTTCTCCTGGTGTCCTCCATCCCCAACAAAAGGAATATTCTTAAAAGCAGCAAAACTTTCCAGTCCAGGAGCAATAGTCTCACAATAGACTCAAAACTTGTGGTATAGTTTTTTATCTTTTGAGATTATAATTCTACCATTTTTCCCTTCCCTTTCTTCTCTTCAAACCCTCCCATATACTCCCTTGTTCTCCTTCAAATTCATGGTCTCTTTTTAGTTATTGTCACATATATTAGGAATATATATATGTATATATAGACATATGTGTATATACATATATTCATATATTTTTTCCTAAATGTCTGAATAAAACCTAATCCATTTCAACAAAGTAAACTGATTTTCTAAAAAAAAGAAATGTAGGTGTAGGTGAGATGGCGATGAAACAGGAAGAAATGAAAGAAACAATGACTGACATTCATATTTGTTTGGACATACAACACATCTTGGACAAACCCCTAAAAAGTAAAGATTACTAAGGGGTATGGGAACTGGGCAGAAAAGGGCCATGCACAGAAAAGAAATGTTTTGCTCTACAATGAAATGTCTTGGTTACTAAGCCTGATGACTCTGTCATCTGAACACATGTTCATAAATATCCTAACTATATTACAGCGCATTTTACTGAGGTAGTCTGACATGCAACTTTGGTAGGGCTCTCCCCGGCTCACTCTCAGCTTTCTCTAGGCTGCTCTGGCTTTGGATATTTCAGGCTCAGTGGACTCCATTAGCTGGCTCCTTCTGCTGCCTTCCTGTTGGGCTAAGCCAATGGTGGATATAGACAGGAAGAGAACTGGTTGTTATGAAGGAGAAGGTCAAGGTCAGATGCCTCCCTTCTTAAAGGCCACAGGAGATTGGCTGTGTGCTATGCTGAAAGCCATGCATCCATCCTACCAGCTGACCTTCCCATGGGATTCCTCCCTTACCTTTTCAGGCCTCATTATACCATCCTCATAATAATGCTAACAAACATAGTATAGAGCAACATATGTAATTTTAATATTTCTAGAACCACATTTCGAGAAGAAATCGAGGAAAGCAATTTGCATTCTTGTTTTCATACTGTCTTAAAATTCCAGTGTCTATGTGGCATTTATAGCACACCTCAGTTTAAAGCAGTTTTAACTGCTCAAAGCTATCCTATCCCCCTTAAGTATTTTCTTCTTTCCCGTCTCTTTAAAGTCTTTTTATTATACTATCCCTAAATTCCTCACATGATGTCTAGTCCATTTTGTGTAAGAGTAAAACTCACATACTAAGGAAAATGCTTAATAGAATGATCAAGAAAAAGCAGTACACAAAGTGGTATAGTCACTATGTGATCCCAACTACCTAAAGAAATGTACATGGAAGAAATGAGAAAGAAATACCACAAGAGGTGAACCTAAATGATGATGTCTGACTTAGTTTTAATTATCAACTTGTCACAGCCTAATGTCACCTAAGAAGAGAGTCTCAAAGTCTAACTGAGGGATTGTGGAGATCAGATTGGCTGGCAGGCACGACTGTGGGGAATTGTTTTCATCGCTAATTGATAAAGAAGGATCCAGCCCACTGTGGGAAGCACCATTCCCTAGAAGGATCCAGCCCACTGTGGGAAGCACCATTCCCTGGGTCTTGGGTTGTATAACAAAGCTAGCTAAGTAATGAGTCTCTGAGAAAGCCAGAATGCAGTGTTTCTCCATTGTCTCTGCTCCATATTCCTGTCTGAGTTCCTGCCATGACTTCCCCCAATGATGGGCTGTAACCTGAAAGTGTAAACAAGTAAATCCTTTCTTCTCCATGTTGCGTTTGGTCAATATTTTATTACAGAAGTGGAAAGAAACTACAATAAATAGCATTATGATTATTTTCTACTTCTTTACATATTTTTATACTTCTGAAATTGCATTAAATTACTTTAAAAGACTTTAAAAATGACAAAAATACAATATAACAGCAAAATTGATAAGTCAAATATAACCAATAGGTATTGGCTGCTTCTTCTCACTTTCTTAGAATAGAACCCACTTGCACTAGGGGTTGGAAGGGAGAAGAAACTCAAAAGGAAATGTGAAGTCAACCAAATGGAGGATGTTTTACTCTAAACAGGGTGGCAAATCAACTGGTTTATTGGTTCATAATTTAATAGCAGGTGAGAAACTGCAGCCAGGGTTCCAGCTGTGAGGGCAGAAACAGTCCATCAGAATGCAGAGAGTTCTTTTGAGAACCAAGAGTGGCCATCACCTTCTAGCTAGTCTATGGCAAGACATCCAAAAGGTTCCAGAACCTTCCAAAATACCACCAGCAGCTAGTGACTAAGCACTTAGATACATGAGCCTGGAGAGGAATGCATGTTAAACCATAACCAGGAAATCTCCATAGTCCTCAATTAAAGGGTGCTGTTGTACTTTTTCATTGACACTTTCCTTATTTTCTAACAAAGTAATGAGAAAAAGTTAGAAGAGTAGTCCAGTTCAATGGATGGACCAGAACCACTAATATGATATATACTGCATTTAAACACAGAACATTTGTAGAATCCAGAAATATTCCTCAGTATGTCCATATGAGACAAGGACCAAAGGGACTCTGACCTACTGACTGTTAGAGCTGCTTTTCCTGTTTCTTTATGTTCTCTGTCATGGAGAGGCAAAGACCACAAGGATATGGTATGGGCTGGCTACAAATGCTGATGTCCTATATGATTCTGTTCTACCCACAAACATCCAAATAGAACCACTATGGCTACTGAATATCTCCCAAATGGGATGGTAGTTAGATACACAGACAGAATCCTGTAAATCTCAGCCCCTGTTGAAACTCTTTATCTCCCTAGCATGATCAACTAAAGTCCAAAATATTATCAAATGGCCAATATTATATTCATAAAGTATGACACCTCACACTTTACTAACAGTTAGAACACCTTGTTTTCCTTACCGAGTATAGTAGTTTAAATGTCATTGCCCCCCCCCATAAGCTCATAGGGAGTGGCACTATTAGGAAGTATGGCTTTGTTAGAGTGGGTATGGCTGTGTTAAAGGAAGTGTGGAGGTGAACTTTGAGTTTTCCTATGCTCAGGATACTGCCCAGTGTCTCAGGTGACTTCCTATTGCCTGCAAAGCATAGGACTGCTGTACGTCAGCTTCTTCTCCATACCATGTCTGCCTGCACAACACCATGCTCCCCACCATGATGATAACATAAACCTCTGAACTGTAAGATAGCAACCACCTCGATTATTATTTTTTTTCCTTTATAAGAGTTGCCGTGGTCATAGTGTCTCTTCAGAGCAATAGAAACTCTAACTAAAGTACCTAGGATCTGTTCATCTTAAGAATGAAACAGCTAGCCAGGCGGTGGTGGTGCATGCCTTTAATCCCAGCACTCGGGAGGCAGGGCCAGGCAGATCTCTGTGAGTTCGAGGCCAGCCTGGGCTACCAAGTGAGTTCCAGGAAAGGTGCAAAGCTACACAGAGAAACTCTGTCTTGAAAAACAAAAAAAGAAAAAAAAAAAAAAGAATGAAACACCTAAAATGCTTACTGTGGGCCTTGTGCACATGGTTTCTATCTTCTTCAGCCTTCACAGATGTTCTGTGATGGTATGCTATTATTTTCCCAATTTTATATCACAAAACAACTGAGAGATCAGTCACTTCATTTTGTTAATATTGTTGCGATGTTGTTTTTAATTTGGGAGCTTTTGGGGGTGCATGGTAGTGAGATAGGGATGCACTCCACAACCCAGAATGGCTAGGAACTCAACTTTGTAGAGCCAACTGGCCTCAGACTTAGAGTGATCCTCCTGCCTCAGCCTCCTGCATCATGGGATTACAGGAGAAAACCACTAAACCCAGCGGTCACTTTCTTTTTCATCATTCAACAACAATGTAGAGAACCACAATTCAGACCTAGGCCCAGGAAACTTCAAAGCCATGGTCTTAATTCCTCTTACTTTTGACATGTCTTACTTTTGCAAAGGCATAACTAAAAACCTTATTATATAAAGTCAAATTTTAGTAGAGTACAAATTTTCATGTTCATTGTACAATCTTGATAATTGCTTCTGAGTATCTATGGCTGATAAATAGAATTATTCAACTATTATTTTGAATCAAATATTCTAGTTTTATGTAAATTGCTTTACAAACTTCAAATAATAAAAAGTATTACTTACCAAAAACTGCAAAATGTACTCCCAATTCATTTAATATAGAAATCATGTGCTTTCCTTTTGTTATTGTACTTAGGACTGAAGGATTTAAGCAGTCACCACTGAAAATCAAGAGTGGATTCAGGAGGCTGAACTTTTTCACAGCTGTGGCAAACCTAAGGGGACAGAATCCTGTGTTATCATTGAATGCCTTTATGAAACACAAAGGAAATGTCTTAAATAGCAATATGACTTTTCCTTAAAATCAGAAAAACTAGTATATGAAAGCCCAGAAAGATGTTTTTAATAAGATCACTTCCCATAGCCAACACATCTCACTAACACATTTGCATTCTGAAAAAAAATAAGCTAGGCTGTACTAAGACTAGGCACCTCCCCTTGTATTAAGGCTGGTCAAGGCAAGCAAGTAAGAGGAATAGGGTCCCAAACAGTCAGCAAAAGAGTCAGAGACAGCCCCTGCTCCCACAGTTAGGAGTCCCCCATGAAAAACAAGCTACACAACAGTAACATGCAGGTTCCCTGGTTATCAGTTCAGTCTCTGTGAGTCTCGGATAGTTGTTTCTGTGAGTTTTCATGGGGTGTCCTTGACCACTCTGGCTCCTATAATCCTTCCTCCTCCTCTTCCACAGGATTCTCTGAACTCTGCCTAATGTTTGGCTGTGGGTCTGCATCTGTTTGCATCAGTTTGCTGGGTGAAGCCTCTCTGATGACAATTGGACAAGGCACCAGTCTATGAGTACAGCAGAATATCATTAGGAATCATTACAGTGATTTTTTTTTTGCCAGTCCTCTGGGTCCTGGTGCTCCAAAGAGTGTCAAGGGTGAGCCCCCTCTCCTGGCATGGGTCTCAGGCTGAACCAGTCATTGGTTGACCATTCCCACAATTTCTAGCACATCTTGTAGGCAGAGCAAATGACATCATGAAATTTGCAGACAAATGGATGGTACTACAAAAACAAAAACAAAAAACCAAAACAAAACAAACAAACAAACAACAACAACAACAAAAAAAAAAAACATGCTGGGTGAGGTAACCCAGACCCAGAAAGACAAACATGGTTGATACTCCCTTATAAGTGAATATATTAGCTGTAAAGTAAAGGATAACCATGCTACCTCCACAGACCCAGAGAGGCTAGGTAACATGGAGGGCTCAAGGGGGGACACTTGGCTCTCCCAGGAAAGGGGAAACAATTTCCTAAATACAAGGCATGTCCCCTGTGAGCATCAAGCAAGGACATGTGTGATGCTGAACTAGGTTGTTTTATGTAAACTTACTGCATGAGGTCTGATGTACGATAATGCTTCTTTGCAGCCTTCTAACTAAGTGTCTGATATTAAGCAAACCTTCTCAGCCCCCTACAGTCTCTTCTGCTCCCTTGGCTTTCCGTTGTTGTAGTTGTTTTTGGTTTTGTTTTCTCTCTTCTTGGTTTGACCTGATTTACAGTTTTTCTCCAGTTTGTCACTTGCTCTTTTCCTCTGTCACATTACTCTCTTTTTCCTTCTTTACTTAACTGTACTTTCCTTTGTCCTGTTTTTATCCCATCTTCATTTCATCCATTTTTCCTAATTAATTTTTAACTTCATAGTTTATGTGATAGTATTCTTGCAATTTTATTTTCTGCAGTTATTGGTGGTATAGCAGTTGGTTTTAATTAGTCCTGTGTCTGTATCTGCTTTGTTTCGGCATTATTATTATGGCAGCTTGTTTTCTCCTGAGCGGTACTCAAGACTGAGCCCTTCACAGAAAATTGGAGGAGATAGTCATTCCAAAAGATGTACAAATTACTATTTCAGAACACAAGAAATATGGCAAAGCAGCAACATGATTCTTCCAAAATATCCCAGTTCTTCAATTAACTGAATCCAAACATAGAATAATGACTAATGTACCAAAGAATCCAAAAGCCTAGTTTTAAAAATGATAATTGACCTCAATAAGGATTTAAATAAGCTGATAAAGCAAACAAGCCTATTTTTAAAAAAGAAGAAGAAGAAGAAGAAGAAGAAGAAGAAGAAGAAGAAGAAGAAGAAGAAGAAGAAGAGGAAGAAGAAGAAGAAGAAGAAGAAGAAGAAGAAGAAGAAGAAGAAGAAGAAGAAGAAGAGCTGAGAGCTGAGAACATCAACAAGTTGGATAAGCTATCAACAACTTGGGTAAGAAATTCAACAAAGACATAGGACAAAATTAAAATCAGAATGAGGATATGGTTAAAAGTTTCCTACATTTAGGAGAAATTAAGAGACCAAACAAAAATAGAGAGTAAATGCTAAAAAACTTACTGGATGAAATCAGAACAGAACATTTTCCAGCTCTAGGTAATCAAATGGACACTCAAGTACACGAGGAAAACAGGCAGGCTCAGAACAGAAGTGTTCCAGTGCTATCATACCTAAGTGCCAAGAGTACAGAAGAAAGAAATGATATTAAAAGCTTAAAACAGAAGTGCCATGTTTCTTACAAATTCACAAACCAATCAGAATTCCAACAGATCAATCAGAAGAAACATTAAAGACCAAGAAATCATGGGCTGTAGTATTTCAAACTCTAAAATAAAATAACTACCTACAAAGGTTACTATATTAAAATTATCCTATAATACTGAAGGAGGAATAAAGAACTTCTACAATAGACATAAACTAAAATAGTCCATGAACCCTAAGCCTAAACTGCACAGCATTCCCAAAAAACCCTAGACACAGAGGAGAAGAAAGATATACCATAACCATGAGATCTTGAAACAGAATATATCATATATGGAAGAAGATAAATAAGTGGAAAGAATAAAATTATTAACTCAGTAAATTACCAAATCTCTGAGATGAAAGAAAAAGTTACTAGGTATTTACCAATATTAAGTATTATCAGTCTTAACTCTCTCCAGGTAAGATTCAGACTGTACAAGTAAGTTTAAAATAAGATACAACCAACCATTTCTTGTCTACAAAGAAATGACTTTCATAGGCAAAACATGGAAAGAGAATGAAAGTAAAAGGCTAGAAAACAATATTCCAATAAATGAAATCTAAAGCAGGTAAGAGTAGCACCATTGTGATCTGGTAAAGCAGACTTTGAGCCAGAATTAGTCAAAAGGACTAAATATGGTCACTACTCATCAATAAGGGGAACTCTGAATACATCAAGAAGATATAACAATTATAAACATGCTATTCACTGAGTGTTGCTATACCCAATTTAAAAAAAAAAACAACAAAAAACAACAAACAAACAAAAAACACTACTGGAGATAGAAATGGACAGATCCAGATACAGCATGATGAGTGACTTTGATATTTACTCCCATTAATAGATCATCCAGACACAAATAAAATAAAGAGGGTGAGGAGATAACTCAGTGGGTAAAGTGCTTGCTGCACTTGACCTTAGTTGGGTTCCCTAGCACCCACTGAAAGCCAAGCATGGCAGTGTACATCTGTAACCCCAGAACTGGAGGAACAGAAATAGAGTGGTCCTGGGAGTTGGCTGGCCAGGCAGTCTGAATGACAGGACAGCTGGAATGTTTAGTAAGAGACACTGTCTCAAAAAATAAGGTGGCGAGTGGTCGAAAATGACACCAACTCTACCTCTGGCATGCCTGGATGCATACACACCCACCTACCCACAAACACACACACATGTGCATACATGAATACAACCACACACAATGTATTAAAAGTGAAATAAAAACTTCAGAGTTAAAACCTCATCACAAACCAAATGGACATAAGAGGTATCTATAGAACCCTCCAATTGTTACAGATTCTTATCAACAGCCCATGGAACTCTTTCTAAAATAAGTAACATTTTATGCCTTAAAGCAAATATTAACAAATACAAAAAAATAATAATTCCTTGTATCATATCAGAATCAAATTAGAAATAAGTAGCAAGAAAAGTCAAAAACACTATCCACTGAATGATGCACTTTGGAATGGTGAAGAGGTCATTGAAGATATCAAGAATACAAAGAATGGGCAAGACAAAGTTGGTTTTTAGAATAAAAAGGTCAAGACTCTAATGAAAAGAGTATGAAGGATCCAAATTAATAAAACCAGAGATGAAAGAGGGGTTTTATAACAGATACCACTGAAACATAGAAATCATTGGGGACTATGATGGAGACATGTCAAATAAATTGGAAAACCTAGAAGAAATGGATAATTTTTTTAGACATAGATGACCTACCAAAATCAAGCCAAGCAGGCAGAAGTAAGACAGATCTATAGTGAGCAATGAGACTGAAGGCAGTAATAAAGTTGATCTTTAAAATAGATAGATAGATAGATAGATAGATAGATAGATAGATAATAAATAAATATTCTTAAAAAGCCAAGGACAGGGTGGATAGACTGCTGAATTCTGTCAGACATTTAAAGAAGAGTTTCAAGAGCTCCTCAAATTCTTCTACCAAATAAAAAGTGAATGCTTGTAAGCTTCACTCCACAAAGCCAATGTCTCCTATCAAAACCTGGGAAGTCCACAAAAACAAAAAGGCATAAACTAAAATTTTCCTGATAACTACAGATGAAAAAGAATTCAAATACTTGCAAGTCTAGTTCAACAGCACATTAAAAAGACTACAGACACCATAATCAAATTGGTTTCATACCAGGGATGCAAGTGGACAGAACGTAGGAGACAGAGAATGGGGAGTATTGTTGTCACAGGTGACTGTTAAGATCAGGGCCTTTGGGCAATGATTAGCCATGAGAGAGGCCCTCTGTGAAAGGCTGTATCTGGACATGACATAGCTGTTATGCACATCAACTCAGTCCTGGTTTTAGAGGAAGTGCTTTCTGCTTCTATGCCAGTACCATATTATATTTATTACTATGGCTTCATAATTTATCTTGAAATCTGGAATGGTGACACTGTTGTTTTTGTCCCGGACTGTTTTGGCTCTGCAGAGTCTTTTGTGGTTCCCTATGAATTTTAGGACAGCATCTATTTCCATGAAAACTGAGATGGGGATTTTAATTGGGATTGTACTGAATCTGTAAATGGCTTTTTGTAGCACAGTCATTTTCACGATATTAATTCTACCAACTCATGAGCATGAGATGCATTTCCATTTTCTAGTGTCTTTTTTTCTCTTTCTTCAGGGGTTTAAGGTTTGACTGTAGAGGTCTTTTGCCTCATTTGGTTAGGTTTATTACAAATTATTTTTGTTGAGGCTCTTATGAATGGGAAGGTGTCCATGATCTCCTTCTCTGTATGTTTGTTGGTAGTGTATAGAAAAGCTATTGATTTGTACAAGTTGATTCTGTTTCCTGCCATGTTTCTGAAATTTATCATTTCTAATTTTCTGGCACAATTTTTAGCATCTTTTATGTATAATATCATGTCACCTATAAGTAGGAATAGTTTAATTTCCTTCCCTATTTGTATCCCTTCAATTTTCTTCTCTTGCCTTATTGCTCCAAATAAGTGCTCCAAACACACCATTGGAAAAAACTGGTAATAATGGACAGCCCTGTCTCATTCCTGATTTTAGCATGATTGTTGCAAGTTTTTCTCCACTTATTATGCTGACTGTTGTCTTCCCACATACAGCTTTTAATATGTTAAGGTATGTTTCTCCTAGTCCTGCTCTCTCATGGACTTTATCATAAAGTCATGTTGGGTTTTTTCAAAGGCTTTTGCTGCACCTATTGAGATGACATGTGACTTTTGTAAGTAAGCCCGTCTATGTCACTTATTACATTTATTGACTTGCATATGTTGAACCATCCCTGTATCTCAGAGATAAATCCAATTGGTCATTGTGAATAGTCTTTCTGAAGTTTGTCTGTAGGGTTTACAATTATTTTATGGAGCATTTTTTAATTTGTTACCCATCACCAAGTGGTCAGCCCTGAAAACACAAATAACTGACTGTATTTATATATTTAGGGATATATATATTTTATGTATATACAATTAAAGAAAAAAAGGCCCTTTCAAAAAGAAGAAAAAAGATGTTTTAAAAAGACAAAGTTGGGAGGGGACATGTTGGTGGATAGGTTGAGTTGGAAGGAGAAAATGAAAGGTAGATATGACCATATTTCATTATATATATGTATGAATTTTTTTATTAAAAAGCATATGGAAGGATGGCTAAGCAGTTAAGAGCACTGGCTACTCTTTCAGAGGACCCAGGTTCAGTTTCCAGCCCCCACAGAGTGGTTAACAAACACGTGTAACTCCAGTTCTAGAGAATTTCACAGCCTCTTCAGGCTTCTGAAGGTACTAAACACATATGGTACACAGACATACATGTAGGCAAAACATCTATACACATAAAATAACTTAATTAATTAAATAAATAAAATCTCAAAAAAAAATTTAACTAAGCTGTGGTAGCACATGGTTTTAATCCCAGTACTCACAAAAGGCAGAATCAAGAAGACCTCTGTGAGTTTGAAACCAGCCTGGTGCCATGAAAGCCAGGACTACACAGCAAGATAGTTTCAATAAATCAGTTTTAAAGAAGGAAAATAAAAGACCCAGTGACATCACTTAAAATGACATATTTATATGATGCATTCAAGCTTCTTTCTTATAGAAAGCTAGAAAATAAATGGCAGCTAAACTGAAATAAAGGAGAAATTAAAAAAATATACAAGTAAAGCCAAACAAGCTACATTTTTATTCACCGCAAAATTTATGAAGCTGATATACCCTAGCAAGATTGGCTGGTAAAAATCATAAGTTATCAACAGCCAAACAGAGGAGAAGCAGCACTACAGAGCCTGTATATTATAAATACTTTTCTGACAATAAATCTGCAAAATTGCAACTTACCAAAACTGACATGAGATATTCTTTAAAAATATTTCCTATCACTATTAAAGAAACTGAACCACACTTGAGAACATGTCAACAAAAAGTTCAATCCTAGATATTCTGTCAAAGATTTTTAAAGAAATAACACTACTCTTATACAAACTCTTTCAGAGAAGAAAGCAGTATCTTCCAATTCATATTATATCAGCATTATCTTCACATCAAAAACTGAAAGATATTAAAAGAAAATTATAGGCCAATATTCTGTACAAACACACAGGCATAATTCTTAAACTTAATATAACAAATTGAATTTAGTAACATATAAAACGATTAAGACATGAACAAACAGGGTTATTCAATGACAACAAGAATTATTTAACAGCCAACCATAAATATAAATTTCTTACACATATATATATATATATGCAAAAAACTATGATGTCCTATAGCTCTTTTTTAACTTGTGCAGAAAATTTTCAACATCTAGTCATATTTTGAAATTGTACACAAACTAGGAATGTAACGTTTTAGTCTAGAAAACCTTAAGGTAAGAAATTAACCACAGGGATTCCTATATAAAATTTATGTGATGATATAAAATGCTGAAGAACAATGAAAATCTTTTCATTGTTGAACATCAAGACTTATGATAAAATGATGGAAAATGATATAGTATAGGATTTTCTTAGATTTGTGGGGAAATATAATCTAGAAACAAACACATACATACATAGTCACTTGATTAATTAACATGCATACCTGCAATTCAGTATTAAAAAGGGAATCTTTTTCAATGAAACTATATATAAATATACTAAATGATGACCCTAAATGTAAACATTTAGATATTAATGTAATTATACAAGTGACACAATAGCAAAAGATGAATACTTTCACAATCATACATGAAAACTAATTTAAGTGTTTACTACTCCAAAGGTAGTAGAACCTGGGAGAACAGAGCCTAAAACTGAGGTGGACTAGAGTCTCAAGCAATAGCCAGCTTCATTCAGCGGACAGTCTATATTCTGAGGGTTAAGAAGAATCACATGGGTAAAGTGTATAATCACAAGGATAAGCCATGTGGGGCAAAAACATGGTTTTTTTCCCCCATTGAGGCATTTAAACCAATAACAATAAACAGTCGTAACGAATAATCTAGAGTGAACTCACACTTTAACTGCTACATCTGGGAAGGGCATGAAGCACACTCCAAGAACAATTCAGTGTTTTTGAAGAAACTGAGATCACAAAACTCTAGTCTTGTTTTCTTGGAGTTTCCTCACAAGTATTCAGAATTCCTTTTGCATGATAACTCCATTTTAGATCTTATTCCGACATTTAAGGATTGGTAAAATGGTGGGACAAGTAGGTCAAAGTGTTTGCTGCCAAGCCTAACAATCTGAGTTCAATTCCAGGGCCCTACATGGTAGAGGAAAAAACTACTTCCTCAAATTGTCCTCTGATCTACCACATCTCTCTCTCTCTCTCTCTCTCTCTCTCTCTCTCTCTCTCTCTCTCTCTCTCTCTCACATACACACACACACACACACACACATGCTCGCATACACATACACATGCACACATGGACAAACACATGATACATATATGTAATAAAAATTAATATGAATCACAGATATAATTTTAAAACTAAAATAATAAATAATTTAGAAGAAATCATACAAGGACATCTTCATGACTTTGAAGCAAAGGTTTCTTCAGCAGATCAGCAAAAGTTCAAATCACAGAAGAAAAAAAAAAACTTGTCAACTAAACTTAAGTTTAAATTAAAATCCCCCCACTGATCAAAATATACCAGTAGGAAAAATGAAAAAACACTGACTAGATAAAATATCTGGAAGGCATATATTCAACAGTGGAATTGTATCTGAAACTAGCTAACAACCCTTACAATTCAATTTCACAAAGACAGACAATTCAAAATTCTAGTTGGGGAAAAATACCATGGAGTTGGGCTTGGTGTCACACTGTAATCCAATCAGTCAGGAAGACTGATACAAGCCTATGCAATTCAGTGAGACTGTCTCAAAAGAAATAAAAATTAAATTTAAATGTAAAATAGAAAGAACATCAACTGACGAATAAATACAACTGGCCAATAATTATATGAAAATGTTCAATACCATTACTCAACAAGAAATACAAATTAAACCTACAACAGCATGTTACTACACACCTACTTGTAAGATAAAAAATAGTGCTGAGCAGCAAGAAAATGGAATAATCAAAATTTTCATATACTGCTGATGGATATATAGCTGGTACAGCTATTTTGAGAGAATGTTTGGCAGCACCTAGTCAAGCAACACATATGTCTGTATATGACACAGAAATTTTACTTCTGGGCATGCACTCAAGAAAAATGATTACTTCTAACTACCAAAAGAATTATATAAGAATGCTAATAGTGATTTCATAATAACAAATATTAGAAAGCATTGAAGTGTCCTTGAACAATAGAATAGATAATCCAATTTTATTATAGGTCACACATTAGAACACAATTAAGAAAAAGAACAAATTATTGCAACATACAATTTGAGTGAATCTCAAATGTGTGAAGAAAAAAAGTCCCCACAAATGAGTACATGCTATATGATTGGGAGTGATGGATGAAAGGCAGGGTAAGTGACTGGGTTGAGAATGAGGGTCCTGTAATGTGCCAGAAGTAATTCATATTTTGATTATTTAAAAATCATATAGAACTCTAGACATCAAAATTGTATACAATCAGTACATTTAGTTAACAACTTCCTTTTTTAACTGGAAATAATACATATGCTTACGCAAGGCAGTAACCCTACAAAAACTGAGCAATATATGAGATCAAAGGATTCTGTGAAATGACAGCTGTATCTAGAAAAAAGTAAATGTCACAAGACTGGATCTGAGTTTTAGGAAGTAAACAAACAAGGAAAAGTTTAGGAGCAAAACTATGGAGTTTTTAAAAAACCTGCCAAGTGGATGTGATGATTGACATGCACTCCTGTTAACATGGTGTGAATCAGCACTTGCTAATGTTTTTCAGACCAGAAGCAGCAGCAGTCTAGTAGAAATTCATTTTTTTTTTTCATGTCCTACCCGAGACCTTCATAATCTGAAACACTAAGGTAAGGTACACGAAAAATCTGTATTTGACAACTCCTTTGTACAATTCTGATACACACAAAATTTGAGAAATAGACTGGAGAGATGGTTCAGCAGTTACAAGCACTGGCTGCTCTTTCAAAGGGCTTGGGTTTGATTGCTAGTGCCTGCATGGTATCTCAAGCTTAACTCAAGTCCCAGGGCATCTGGCACCATCTTCTGGCATGTGGCACATAGGCATACATGTAGATAAAACACCCATATACATTTAATTAATTAATTAAATATATTTGAGAAACAAATTTATAAAAGAAAGTAGAAGATTTTGAGTCTATAAATGTATACCATTAACTACGGCTTTATTCATTGTAAATGTCTTATAAATCACTGAAATAAAAGTCATTCTATCAAATGAGGGATCAAAGTTATAAGATCTGCTTGAGGAAAAAGCCGGTAAGCTGATTTTAGGCCTATTCAAGGAGACATCAAAGTGAATATCCTCAGTAGGCAGATGGAAATATAGGTCTAAAAAGGAGGTTAGATCCAAATTATAGATCCACAAATAGAACAGACAAAGTAGTTAAAGCCAAAGGAATCTACAAACTGCCTTATACTACTAGGTCTTAGAGAAACAAAGATGTATGAAAACAAAGTTTGATGTTAGTGTCAAAAAATTATAATATAGAAGAGACAGTCTCAAATTTTCAATCTCAAGATTCCCTTTCCCAGTCCCCTAAAAGCGAAGAAATTAACATATGAACCTACTAACTAAAAAGCAACAAAGACCTAGTCCATGTATTTTTATAAAGAATATATTTGCAAACACAGATGGCATACTTGTGCAAACCTCATGTCTAGCTAAGCAAAGAATGGTGAGATATTATCTCCTGTCTCATACAATTTACTGGAATAGGCTGCTTTGTATGACACTTATTTTTAAAATCTGGTCTTTCACAGGTTAGTAACTAGGAAAATATTGCAATAAACTTTCTAGATAATTGGGAATATTTTTCGTTGCTACTATACCAAAACTCTGTAAGACAGTTTTGCAAAACGATTTTCAATGTCAAATCTCAAAGTCATACAAATTAACTTATCAAACTCTCTTCATGCAGAACAAACTGAAAATGAACAAAGCAACTGACAACTACTAAGACTGCAAGGAAAATGGCTGGAGCTATTAGTGTCACAGATAGGGATCTTATGGAAATCTCTAAGGTGCTGTGGTTTGAAAACTGCTAATTATATCCGCAACACAGGCAAGAGTTCAAACCCCAAACAAGCATGTACCCCACACTGCATACATTTTGTCTAATTTGCTCTTGCCCATTCTTTGATCTGCACCATAATTATCCCCTCCCCTCCCGCACCCTCCAGAGACTCAGTCCTATGACCCTGCCAACTAAGGACAGACCCTATTAGCCATTTTGCCACCTGGTGTCCACGAAACCCACTATGCGTATTTTCACCTCATAATTCATAATCTCTGCTCTTGCAACTTCCTCGGCCTAAAACCATTTCCTTGTAGACAGTCAAATGTCTCATACCATACCTCATCTCACTCGTGTCTCCTCAAATATCCCTTGATCATGGGGCCTTATTATTCTTATTACATTTTATTTATTTTTGTGTCCTTATTGGGGTGCCCGTGCCGCAGGGGACATGCACAGCTGAGCGACTGCTTGCAGGAGTTGATTCTCCTCTTTCATCATCACAGTCTCAGGGAATGAACTCAGGTTGTCAGGACTGGCAGCAAGCCCTATCACCCACTGAGCCCTCTCACCAGCCCAAGTAAGGTTTGCCTTAAGTAACTTCTTTTAAAACGACAAGCACCTCAACTTCAACTCTGGATACTTTTATTCTCCATTATCTTTCTCCACTGTGTTTGTTACCATCCAGCATATTACATATTTCCTTTTTTTTTTTAACAGTCTATCTTTCTATCTACAACACAAGCTCCCATGAGGGTAAGGTCTTTTTTTTTTTTTCCTTTGCTATTCCCTACTACACCCCTGCTGCTCAGAACAGTGCTTAGTGTTGTACTTGGCATGTTTTAGATGGGTTACATTAATAATTCACATGTTTTTTATTGAACACTATATGCCAGGCACTCCACATCTTAGAAATGAATATTTGTTGAACCACATGAATACTGAGTACATATCTGCCCCAATAAGCAAAGATGCAAACACAGAGGTTGACAATAAACTTCAGAAAATAACATTTAAGGGACAAAGGAAATATGACATCTTCAAACCAGACATTCTTTTAGTAATCTTATAATCAGGTAATCTAGAGCTGTCACTGACATAAATAAGCATCTATTCTTTGAGAAACCTTTCTAAGAGCAACAGTTTTAAATGGATATATTCCCAGAGGTGTCAATCACAGAACAGACAGTGGTTTTTTTGTTTGTATGTTTGTTTCTCCACCACCTTAATAGTCCAGAAGTCAGATGGGTACACATTGCTCCTTCAAAGGCCTGTCACTAGTGCCCCTTGACCCTTGACCTTGTACATCTGAGACTAACTGACATTTCAATGGCATTGTAATTCTGTAATCTCCGGAGCTTCCCCCAAGGTACTAGCATTTTCATTAACATGGCTGATAGGCATATGGGTGGTATGTTTGAAAAGAAACATGAGAACATGAAATGCTACAGGAAAGCCACTAAGAGCCTCCGTCAAGCTGCACAATCCATAAAAAAATTACATTCCCCAGATACCATCCTGCTGTCCGACACATACTGTTTTAAATCCTTCAACACACTGCCTTCCTTGCTATTTTACAAAATTTTTAAAGGCAATCTACCAAAAAGCAATGAAATCCATGAAGCCATCTTGGTTGAGTTTTAACTCTTTCCACTCCCTGTACCTATGAGCATGGCCTTATTTGGAAAGAGGCTCGATGGAAATGTAATTAAGCTTAATTAAATGAGATGATCTGAGTAGACCATAATTCAGTGACTTATATCCTTGTAGGGCACGGGAGGAGTAGGAAGGCAGCGAAAGGAAAGGGAGAGGGGGGAGAGGAGAGTAATCACCACGTGAAGTAGAACCAGAGATTAGAGTGATGCATTTATACATATTTTCAGGGACTGCTGTCCTCACCAGAAACCTGGAGAGACACAAAAGAACCAACTGTGCCAGGCCTTTGATTTGCCAGCCTTCAAGACAAACCTTTCCTTTTACTGACTTAAGCCACCCATTTTACAATACTTTTGTCACTCCTAGGAAACTAATGCAATAGTGATACAAATAAATAAACAAAGAAATAAATAAAATGAGGAAAGATATATCTTCCACCAGGGAATAATCCAAAAAAATTTCTGAAGTTACTTTGCCATAATGGGGGCAAAGAAGGGCAGGGAGCATAATTCAGAGTGGAGAAATTTAACAAAAGTCAGTGTCTGCAGTTTTGACAATATGCAGAACTGAAAAGATGTGATTTTTTTAATGGAATTTTATTTGTGGCTTTCCTAAATAAATAAATAAAATATACCAGTATAATCAATGAGAAAAACATATAAATTTACTTAAAGAACATTTTTAAAAATACCTGATTGATACTCCATAAAAATATTGAGATCATTAAAAACAAAGAGTATCTACAGAAACTGCCATAATTAAAAGCAGTCTAAGGAATGAAAAAGACCAAATGTAGTGTGGTCTTCTATATGGAATCCTAAAACACAAAAAGAACATCTAAGAACATACTAAGGGTATCTAAGTGGAATCCAGATATTGATTAATAACATACACATTTCTGTTTATTAATTGTAATAAATGCTCCAACACTAATGTAAAATGTTAATAATGGGAAATATGCGAATCCTTTGCAGTATTTCACATCTTTATGTAAATCTAAAATACTCTTGAAAGTTCACTCAAAATAAATCAAGACCAAAACCCAACTCGCACTGTAGTTAGATTATGTTGTTAAATCCCCATTCAAGACCATCCTATCGGTTCAGATTATACCACTGTTTACCATAGTCATTCATTCAGAGTGTTTCTTTTCACCATCTACTTTGTACCACACACAATTATGGGGGCTTAGAGTGGTAATAAACATGAAGTTCCTAGTGATTTTTTATTCTGATGTAAATGTGTTTCTTTTCTCATTGCTATGACCAAATATCTGTCCAAACACAACTTAAAGGGGGGTTCATTTTGACTTTCAGTTCATAGAAATACAGTTCATCATGGCCAAGAAAGAATGGCCGTAACAACAAGTTGGTCCATGATGCCAACCAAGAAGCAGGGAAATGGAAATGCCATTGCTTAACTTGGTATCTCCTTCCCATTTTAACTCATTCAAGAATCCCAGCCCATGGAACAGTGCTGCTCACACTCATGGTGAGAACCTTCCTTCTAGTTAAATTTCTGTGGAGGAACCCTCACAGACACTCAAGGATATGTTCCATTAATATCCCAGAGCATTCTTTAATCCAGTCAATCTGGCAATAACCATAGAAATGGCAAAAACCAATAGAAAATAACCATCACAGATGTTTTCGAAACTTCTGACATGATCTTTTGCATACAGTTATCAACTATACACCCCACAGCATCTTGGACTTAAACACTTGTCAGTGAACGCATATGAGCAGATTATAAGCATAGGTATATGGTAGCCTACGCCTATGAGTGCTACTTAGTAACCATCTACCCCAGTGACCAGTACCATAACCAAGGAGCTTTGGTAAGAAGTCACAGGACTTAAAGAATGGGATTTTCTTCCAAAATTAGAAAAGAGCTATCTATGTACAAAATATTTTAGAGGGGGAAAAGAACTAAAATATTGGAAAACGAAAGAATAGCTGGGAGAGGTTATTCACTGAGTATTTGATAGTCACTTCTACCTACAATGCATCAAGCTTCTCAACATAGTGTTTCTAGCATCAATTCCCCAAACCAACTACACCTTCAGAGATCACTTCAAAACTCTTGCTCCTTGGTATTAAGCAACAGAACAACTATAGGTTCTTCATCTTCTAGTTGGCCACCAACCACCTCCCTGTGTTTCCTTTTATCTTGTATATACAGACACATACACACTCTCTCACATGCTACTGAAAAGCCAATTCTTAAACATTGTTCTGTCTTCCAAATCTAGCTGTTCTTTCTGTTCTTATTCCACTATGTCATTAACTTATAACTATACTTACACCAAGCAAGAGTCTCCAACTGATTTCTGCTTCTGATTTTTAATCTCTTCTATTAAAAACCACATTTTCCTCAAACACCTCTTGGGTCACGTCACAAACACCTTTTTGACAGTCTGCAGTAATTTATTCTACTTCTGTAACTCCTAGACAAGCATTCAACGTATTCCAGCACACCAGGCTTAATATCCAATTAATATTTTACACTGGCATCGTATTACCCTTCCTTTGCACTGCTGTATCTCCACATTTCCAAATATTTTCGACCTTGAGTCACTGGAAGCAATCAGATGCATTGAGCACAACTTCCTAACCTAAAAAAGTATTTAAGTGCCTGACAATTAATATTTACAAATGTCTCACTGAGAACTTAAATTTTCATAGCACAAAAAAGGGGGGAATTTTTAAAATTAATCTAAATTTCTCAACAGGTTTCCAGTCCCCTTTTGTGCAGATACCAGGCCCAGTTTTTCTTCCCCTAAAACTACTGGCATTACTAACTACATCCAGAAGGGAGTTTAAACAGTGGCCCAAAAGGGTTGGCATGCAAGACTCCCTGCCAGCTTCCAAGGCTTCTTGCAGGTTTCCAGAGTCACCACCCTCCACTCCCCTTCCAGGGTCAGATAAGGAAGATGGCGGCCCACACCTAGC
Organism: Onychomys torridus; assembly: GCF_903995425.1. Taxonomy (NCBI): domain Eukaryota; kingdom Metazoa; phylum Chordata; class Mammalia; order Rodentia; family Cricetidae; genus Onychomys; species Onychomys torridus. The sequence continues at coordinate 28,811,824 of NC_050457.1, read as the reverse complement.
AGCGCCTCCTACAGGTTCTTCAGCACTCGGGTCCACGTCATACACATCGTTGAAATGAAGGATGGTTAAGTCATAGGAGTCCATGTCTCCTGACTGGTTCCCCGGAGTAACCAGAGAGACCTCTTCATCCAGCTCTGTGGGCTGAGACAGCGCCAGCGTTGATGCCTCCTCCTCTAAGGCCTCCATCTCCCAGGCACAGCGTAGGAAGCCTCTCCCTGAGCCCGGGCGACCCTGTACGCATGCATGCGCAGGATAGCAGCTGGAGCATGCACAGCGCTTGCTGGGCCTGGATCATGGGTTGAGGCCTGTGCTGCTCCAGACCCAGGCTTCTGTGATTGCCTGACTGTGTCTCGGGCAAGAGGTGGCCTCCCTGTACCTGACAGCCGTTAAGAGCCCAACGGAAACCCTGATGCCCCTTGGTTCTTCTTTGGCAGAATGAGGTCATAGATGTAGGAAAATAGTCAACGCTCGTTTCTTTTGCATCTTACTGAGTAAATAAATATTTTTCAACTACACGCCCCCCCCCCTTTTTTTACAGGAAAATGTGACAACTATTAAAGACCTCAAATACATTTTTTTTTCCTACACCCAAATCTTTGATTTCTATCTGCCTGAGGGGTCCTGGGTAACCATTGATTTAATAACTGATCCCAGACTGATGCTGATGCTGATTCCAAAAACAGCAAAACAAACCCAGTCCTCATCCTGGGGGACTCTGCATAATTTCACCTTGCCCTTATCCTGTTTCTTTCCAGACCTTATGGGAATCTTTGGAGCCCTTTTCTGCCTCCCATAATCCAAATGTCACTTCCTTTTTTCAGTTTTATTTAAGATCCAGGCAATTTTCACAACTAGTTTTCTGATTTACCACGAGATTCTTCATCTGTAGCTTTCTTTAACACATCTAACATTCTGACCCTGAAATACTGTTCTGTAGGATATGACATTGTGTGTGTGTGTGTGTGTGTGTGTGTGTGTGTGTGTGTGAGAGAGAGAGAGAGAGAGAGAGAGAGAGAGAGAGAGAGAGAGAACAGAGCAAGTGAAAACTAATACTTTTATTGAATTACATTTTAGGCAGTTCTTGTGGCCTGATGGAGTCCATCTAGGCAATCAATGAGGTACCCCAGAGTGCGGCAACCTCTTGGAATACTGCCAGCCAATTGAACTTGAATTAAATGGATACATCTAGAATACAAAGTGCCAACTTTGAAAAATAAAAATAAAACTTGAAGAAATAAATAAAATTAAAGGATTGGGGAAGTGGCTATAACCCTCTCCTAGAGGCCAACAATATTTGTACAAAGCAGGTCAGTCTTTTGGACAGTTTGTATAAGAAAAATTCCAAAGCCAAGCAACAAAAAAGATAAACCTATAAACTTATTATAAATGTGGGTATAAAATACATTTAAAAAACTAAATCTAACAGTACATGTCAAAATGGTATTACTTAGTTTACCTCAAAATCGTAAGATTTACAACAAAAATCTATCAATGTAATTCAGCATAAAACAACTTAAAATAGAAAATCAAGTTATTAGTGGCAAATTATGTAAGAAATACTTGATGAAGTTAATCAGTTATTATTTAAAAATTTGTAGCTATCTAACAAATGAGAGAATCTTTCTTATTTTGAAAATCCAAATTCTACTAAACTAACTTTAAATATATTCCCTATAAAACCAGCAATAAATTAATAAGCCTTATCACCACCACTGTTTTAACAGATCATCGGGTTTTAAAAAACAATTAAGTCAATGGATAAAATTTTTGCCATCTATATATCCAACAAAGGATTAATATCTAGAATTCACAAACATAGATTCTCAAAAAAATAAGAAAAAAAATAATAAACTGGTCAAAAACTGGTCTCATGAACTGAACAAAATTTTTAAAAGAAAATCAATTGCTTTAATTAAGCTAAATCCTCATCTAGAGTTCAAATAGCCGATAAACATTTTTAAAGTGTTCAACATCTTTAGCCATAAAAGAAATACAAATTAAAACTATTTTTAAATTCCATATCACCTCAGTCAAAAGGACTATTATCAAGAAACAAATGATAGCAAGTGCAGCTGAGGTGGGGGAAGTAACTCTTACACACTATTGGTGAGATTATAGTGTGGTGCAGATTTTGAAAACAATGAATTAATACTCTTGTTATTTGAGTATGATATAATTCCATGTGTAGAAAAGTCTGGGGCATCCAAGTACAAATAAATAAACTACATGAATGGTGCACGTAGAAAGGCCCTTTTCTGTCTTCGTAAGAATTCTATAAATCTAAATTCTTTTAAATTAAAAGTTTGTTTTGAAAAGTAAATACATATATGTGTTTGAATTCATAGAGTAGTTCAGTGAAACCACAGTATACAAGACTAGTTTGCAGAAGCCTATCACAGCCTATTCTTTACACTACCAACCATCAATCTGAAAAATCAGAGCAATAAAATTCAAGTCAAAATAATACTCAAAAGAATGAAAGTATATACAAATAACTTTAAAAGAAGCAACTACTTTGTACACCAAAAATTACAGGGTATTGTATTGCTGCTGAGAAACAATGAAGTTGTAAGTAAATGGAGAGATAGTCCACGTGTGTGATGGACTTAATGATTTATTATTAAGATTCTATCTAAACTGACCTAGAAATTCAATGCTATCTGTGTCGACTGATACAAGCCTTTATGCAGAAATTGGAAAGCTGATTCTAAAAAAGGACCAGAATTTTAAAAAAGTAAATAACAAGAACATTTTTCTTTTAGTTCATTGGGTATATTTTCTCTAACTCTGTGAAGTCTTGATCTCTGATAATCAACATCTGACCTCATTTGGGGTCCTGTTATGGTTGACTCCCATTTTCCAGAGAAATGGTCCATTCCTGTTTCTTTGCATGTCTAATAATATTTGGTTGGAAACTAGAGATTTTATTATGTGCTGCAGTGACTTAGAATCACCCTGTGTTTATGTGAATATGGCTCTTTGGTTTTACTGGCTAGTCCATTTGTTTGGGTTCAAAATGCAAAGTTTGTCTTCCCTCTGATGCATAACTATTGATGCATAATTTTATGGTTTGCAATTACCACCAGGTCATTAGCCTTGGTATTGGTGCATACACTGTACCTGTGTAGTAAAGTGGTCATCCAAAGATCTGGGCAATCATTATACTAATACTCAAGGATCCATCCTAGACTGGACTTTCTCTAAGAACACATCATCAATTTCCAGATCCTCCATCCTCCTCAGACACTGCCTATCTTACCCATTACAATTTTCCCACATATGAGAAATTCACAAATTTAGGAACACTTTATATGGAGACTTGGGATATTACTCTTTATAATATAAGAACTTTCTTCTTAAATTTCCCACTGCATTTCCAGCCATAAAGTCATGTGGTACCTTGAGTTGATAAAGCTGTGGATTATAGTTATGGCTTTCTAATTAAATGACCCTGTGTAGTTAGAGTTTTCCTGCCTGGCCCATAGTCAGAACAAATCTCTCTTACCCGCCAGTCCCACAGTCGCTCAGACCCAACCAAGAAAGCACACAGAAACTTACATTGTTTACAAACTGTATGGCCGTGGCAGGCTGCTTGTTATCTACCTTTTCTATCTTAAATTAACCCATTTCTGCTTATCTATACTTTGCCACATGGCTTGTGGCTTACCAGTGTCTTTACATGTTGCTTTTTATGGCGGCGGCTGGCGGTGTCTCCCCCCAGCTTTTTACTTCCCAGAATCCTCTTCTCTCTTGTCCCGCCTATACTTCCTGCCTGGCCACTGGCCAATCAGAATTTTATTTACACAGAGCGATATCCACAGCACTTTCCCTTTTCTTTTTTTTTTTAAGGAAGGTTTTAACTTTTACATAGTAAAATTACATATAACAAAACAATTATCAAGCCAGAATTATAGTTACATTATTAAAGAAGATATCCTATCTTATATTGGTGAGTCTAAGGTTTTATATCTAACTTATCTTGTATCACAACTGAGCAAAATTATAACTATCTAGTCTTCAACCACATCAAAGACCTCAGAAGGATATAATATTACCTGAGAAATGGGAGAAGGATGCAAGCAACTTTCGGGAGTCTTGCAGGGTAGACAGAGACAGCTGGCAGTCTGGACAGTCACCTAATGTTTCTTTGTAAAGTTGGGGCATTTGTCTTCAGCCCACAGGGCTAGAGTCTCTTGGTCACTTTTTTTAGTGTCCTGTAGAATGTCTGGCAGTTTCCTCTGCGAAGCAGGAACCTGAAGGACCATTTTGTCAAGCAAAGTTCAGTGGTCACCTTTCTATGGGTCCTGCATGTCCAGTCAATCAAGCAGTCCAGGCAAGAACAGTTTCTTGCCCAAATGGCTATTTTTGCCAAGGTGAAGATAAGATATGAAGTGTCTTCAATGCCCATCCTCGTCTCTGAAGTAAATCGGTGTTGCCAGGAGCAGACATGTCTCACTGTCCAGAAAGTCTAAATTTTAAAAATATTTTAAATGCCATATTCTGAAGGTCTTTGAAGTATTTGAAGATTAGATAGTTATAATTTTGCTCAGTTGTGATACAAGATAAGTTAGACTCACCAATATAAGATAGGATATCTTCTTTAATAATGTAACTATAATTCTTGCTTGATAATTGTTTTGTTATATGTAATTTTACTATGTAAAAGTTAAAACCTTCCTTAAAAAAAAAAAAAAAAAAAAAAAGAAAAGGGGAAGTGCTGTGGATATCGCTCTGTGTAAATAAAATTCTGATTGGCCAGTGGCCAGGCAGGAAGTATAGGCGGGACAAGAGAGAAGAGGATTCTGGGAAGTAGAAGGCTGGGGGGAGACACCGCCAGCCGCTGCCATAAAAAGCAACATGTAAAGACACTGGTAAGCCACAAGCCATGTGGCAAAGTATAGACTAACAGAAATGGGTTAATTTAAGATAGAAAAGGTAGATAACAAACAGCCTGCCACAGCCATACAGTTTGTAAACAATGTAAGTTTCTGTGTGCTGACTTCAGCAGTAAAGAGAATGGTCCCAAATTCAGAAGCTAGCCAGATAATAATTGAATCTTTGGCTTTTGAGAAAGCAAATGCAGCATGCAAGAGAATAATCAGGCCGTTAAAGGCGAGATCTACACCCTTGGAAGATTGGATTAGAGACACGGTTAATGTTGAGGCTCATGATCATGATAATATGTGGGTAGGAGAAGCAATTTTAAGAGGTTTGAGGAATGTTAGATGTTTTGGATGTGGAAAGCAAGGACATTTGAAAAGGGACTGTAAACAGGGCACTTCTAGAAACAATGTTTCTTCAAGGAACAATGGCAACAGAATGCCCCTTCCTTCAGGAGTATGTAGAAGGTGTGGTAAGGGAAGACATTGGACCAATGAATGTAGATCACCAAGGGACAGACAAGGTAATCCTTTGCCTCAGTCTTCAGGAAACTCCCAGAGGAGCCTCAGGCAGGCCCCTACAGTGAATCCAGTTCAGACCTTTCCTGCAATCGTAGAGGAGACCCCTACTCAGAGCAGTTAAATGACCAAATGCCTATTGGAATAAACCAGGCTACTCAGAGTAATGGAACAACTGAGACAGAGAGAACTGAAAATTCAGGAGAAACCATAAAGAAAAATTTTTGGCAAACTTCTATAAATGAACAAATACCAAAATTAACAATAAAAATAAATGGTGTTTTGTTGTCTGGTCTGGTAGACACAGGTGCTGATGTTACCATAATTGCACCAGAATTTTGGCATCCTTCTTGGCCTCTTCAGGAGGTAAATGTTCAACTGTTAGGAATTGGAACATTATCTCAAGTTAAACAGAGTGCAAGATGGCTCGAATGTATAGGCCCAGAAGGACAGAGAGGCAGATTAAAACCATATGTGGCTAACATAGCCATGAACCTGTGGGGTCTAGACCTGTTACAACAATGGAATACTCAGATTAACATCCCTCCAACCTCAGAAATAAATAATAAACTAGCACATGTTTCTGAGAGAAATATTAGAAGGTATTATTCTAATGAGTGGTCACCAGCCATCCATATTATACAAGAACAGGGCATAAAAACTGATGATCTTCCAAAGACACCAACAGCTCTACCTTTAAAATGGTTAACAGACAAGCCTGTATGGGTTCATCAATGGCCTTTAACAACAGAGAAACTCCAGGCTTTAGAAGAGCTGGTAGAAGAACAGTTAAATGCTCAGCATATTGAAGAATCTACTAGCCCATGGAATTCTCCTGTATTTGTTATTAAAAAGAAATCTGGTAAATGGAGAATGGTAACAGACCTTAGAGCAATTAACAAAGTAATTCAGCCAATGAGCTCTCTACAATCTGGAATTCCTTTGCCTACTCTGTTACCTAAAGGATGGCCTCTCATAGTTATTGATTTAAAAAACTGTTTCTTTTCAATACCCCTACAAGAAGATTACCTATCTATCTGAAATATGTCTATGTATATCTAGAAGACTTAACTAACATGGCTATGAGTATGATTATCATAGATGACTAATTATTAATCTATTTTTAATTATCCATTTCAATTTAAAATGAGCTATACAAACATAATACCTTAAACACGATTAGAAATATACACACTGTATAACAAAATTAACTAAGTTTGTATCAATAGACTAAAATCTATACCAATGTAAAACATTTTAAACAAGTTGTTGCTCTTTAGAAGTAAGTTCCTTAAACTACCCTTTCATCCTATTATATCTATATCATATCCCCTTTTCTTCTTTAGAAAGAGATCGTGTTTATAATCAATCTACTTTAAAGAAAAATATTGGTTTTTCTCTGTCCCACACTAGAGGGCTCTTCTGATTTGGGACACAAGAATCTCTTAACCTTTTCTTTTAGCAATATGTCTGGGTTTAGAGAAGGAGTGAGCCAATTCCATCTCAAAAGCCAGCTGGGAATTTGGGCGTAGTTTTCTTTTACTACTTCCTGCTGGAGAGGGGCGCTGTATCTTATGGGGATACAAGGAAAATTTTAGGATTATGGAGTAGTCCATTAGAGTGAACCTCTGAGCCAGTTGCCTTGAAACCATTCTGGATGTCAGATCATCTGGGCCATGGTGTCATTGGAGACCTTTCAGGTGGTCTTGGCTGATCAAACCTGATGTATCTCAATCTGGAACAATTCCATAGCCTCTGACTTTCTGTGGAAACAAAAGCAGAGACTCTTTTCCAAAGCAACATATCCTTATATCCAAATTTTGAAGTTAAGGTACCTTTAAAATTTACATATTTGTTTAACTCAACAGTTTTTACAATCAAATCTTTTTCTGCAGTTAAAAATCCCAAAGACAACATAAACCAGATTCTCTGTGTAATATCCACCTTTGTAAGACTGAAACGCTGCTGTGGCTGCTGGCTCCGCCCACCTCAGCTTTCCAACATGGCGGTGGTTCAGTTTACCACCAGCTCTGGGTCTGGAGCCATGTGTACGATCAACTATCAGAAGCAGTTCTATCAAAGCAGCGCATAGCCCAGAAACTTTTTTTTTTTAAAAACTAGCAAAGGCTAAATCCAATATGCAGCAGAGTAAAGTGCTGCTTGTAGATTCCTCATTCCCGCCGCACTGCAGGTCAGACGCACACGCCAGGAACCCGCCATAGTAGCTCAAACCAGCAGGCTGCAGCTAACTTGAGGGAGACAACTAGGAAGCTGTTTTTAGCTCTGTCTTAGAATCTTTTTTTCTCAGGTTTTAGGTGGAAATTCTTGCCAACACATTGGGCGCCATTTGTAGTTAGAGTTTTCCTGCCTGGCCCACAGTCAGGACAAATCTCTCTTACCCGCCAGTCCCACAGTCGCTCAGACCCAACCAAGAAAGCACACAGAAACTTACATGGTTTACAAACTGTATGGCCGTGGCAGGCTGTTTGTTATCTACCTTTTCTATCTTAAATTAACCCATTTCTGTTAGTCTATACTTTGCCACATGGCTTGTGGCTTACCAGTGTCTTTACATGTTGCTTTTTATGGCGGCGGCTGGCGGTGTCTCCCCCCAGCCTTTTACTTCCCAGAATCCTCTTCTCTCTTGTCCCGCCTATACTTCCTGCCTGGCCACTGGCCAATCAGAATTTTATTTACACAGAGCGATATCCACAGCACTACCCTGCATCAGGAGAAACCTATCAGGCAAACCTCCCCTCAAATTAAGCCACAATCTTACAATCTTTAGTCCTTCCTGACATAATTTCTCGAGGGAAAAAAAAAAAAAACCTTGCCTCTATTTTCTATTTCAAGTGCTCCCAATGTTTTCAATTTATTGCCCAGTTATAATTACCATTTATTATATGAGTCATATAACTATTTTACTCCATTTACTAGAAATTTGTCCTCTTCTTTAAAATTTCCCATAGTTGGAGGTTCTTTTAAATTCTGTTACCGATCATATTTTAAAAACGTACACTGTTTTCTTGATATATTTGGCTCAATAACTTCTCTTGTCCTTTGGTGTTCTGTGTTGCAAGAGAGAAATCTGAAGTCATATTTTTGTTATTTTGCAATTGGCCTAATTTTCCCATAGTTGGGCTTATAGGGTTTCTGTCTTTCTTAAAATCCTAATATTTGGACAATTTTGCCAGCATGTGAGTGGGTACAGAATTCTGTTCAATCTTATTTACCTTGCACGTGATGACCTTTCCAATACACGTGCATAGGTGACAGCTTTGAGAGACCTGTACTAAAGAAATTCCTAAGACTTTAGTGGTGAAAGAACTAGAGGAAAGTACTTGCTTGAAGTTGTGGGTGGGAATTCTCTGACATTCCTTTTCCTCTGCCTCTAAATGACAGAAATTCTTGCCTTTGATATACAAAAACTGTTTTAAGGCTGATTCATTGCAAGAATAATTGTTATTTTATGAGAATTTCAGTTCCTAAAGAAAAAAAAAAAGGTGTTCCCCCTTCCTTCATGTGTATCACTCTCCATATTACACTCAAGAAAGTGACTGTTACCATTGATAGAGGGATGGGACATTTAATGGGTCCCTTCCAATTGTAATGATCACACTACATCTTCATCATCTGGGCAGGCATCCAAAAGGAGCCATACTGATTCCACTCACCATCATTGCTTCTCTCTCACTGCATTCCTGTGACAGTTTAATGTTTCCCAGTGCCTTTGAAACAAAATGCAAAAGTGTGTTGAAAAGCACGGAAGTGCAGAATAAAAAGTAACACGTTCTGAATGTATTTACTGTAGTTTTCTGTGACACAATGCCCCATGAGGAAATGAAGATACAAAGAACAGTGAGTAAGTTGCCTCTACTTTCTTCTAGGTACCAAGATTATAATGATAATGATTTATTTTTTCTAATTTTAACTATGCACACCCCTTCTTTTACCTTTAATTTTATTTCTAGATTACACAAATACATACATATACAGATTCCTTCCCAATATATATTCCTTGTATTTATTATTTTAGTGTCATACTGGCTAACATCTCAAATGTATTGTTCATGTAAGTTATAGCAGGAGCTCTTGTAGTTCCACACATCTTAAAGATAATATCTTCAGTGCTTCATCATTATAGATAAGGTCTCCTCTAACATTCAGCAGATATCTTTGACAATAATTGGCCATTTTTTTCTTCCTATCTAACTCAGAAAATTGCTGCAAATTTTGTGAATGATATTTTTCTATAAAGCCAGGACGAGAGGTGTAGCACAGTACTACAGTACTTGCCTAATTTGTGCCAGCCTCTGAGTTTGATTCCTAGTATGGCAAGAAAAACTATTTTTAAAAAAAACTGTCATGCAATTCTTAACATATGTAAGCTGATAATACAAAAAAAAATGATTTATTTCTTATATTAACTCAACCTTTAAAGCTAGGCATTATGGTACATGTCTGTAATAGCAACACACCAGAAGCTGACACAGGAGGATTACAAGTTCAAGGCTGACCTGGGAACATAAATTTGAAGGTGATACACACTTTTTCTGGAAAAAAAAAGAATAAAATAAAGGAAGGAAGGGAATAAGAGAAAGATGCCAGACATGGTGGTGTATATTTGTAATCTCAGAATAATTTCAAGGCAAGCCTGGTCTGTATGGTTAGTTCTAGGCCAGCCAGGACTACAAATAAGACCATGGCTCCAAAACAAGCTACTTCTCACACATGGTACAAACCCAGATTGGTAATGTTATAGCAGTATTTCCCTATATAGATTTTCCTTGTTCATGCTTTTTAGGGGTTCTGTTATATATGCTTAAAAGTGATGTCGAACTATAATTATACTTTCTTAAGTCAAAATTAAACTTATTCTATCGCTTTACACTATAAAATAGTTTAGTTAATAGAACAGGGTTTATCTGTAGTTGTATTGTTGGTGGAAAAAATTAACATCTTTTTCCTATTTGATATTTTGAAATAAGTGCACCTAGTTATAAAACCCAAATATGTGCAATGAAACACACCAATAAAAAAATGTAGAACCCAACAACTTTGCCTTATTCATCTTTCTAGTGCTAGTTTGCTTCTCACTGCATTAATTACTGCCTGGTGTCACTTTATCACACATGCAGTCTATGTAGCCAATACCATACTCAAGGGACTGAACAATCGCATCAGTATAAGATCTAAACAGCCTGGGCTGGAGAGAGAGCCCAGAAGTTAAGAGCACTTGCTACTCTTACAGAAGAGTTCCCAACACCCACATGGCAGCTCCAGGCGATCCAGCGCCCTCTTCTGGCCTCCATGGGCACTGCATGCACATGGTGCACATGCATACATGCAGGCACAAACACCCATAAAATAAAAATAAATAAATCTTTTTCTTTAAAAAGCATCTAAATATCTGAATGAACATGATGACTCAGCCTGCTTTTGCCAGGCAGCAATCGTCATAGCTCTTCCCTCCCCCAGCTCAACCCTAGTATGGCTTGATGGCGCATGGCAGATACATGGAAGGACTAAATCCAGGAATGTCTAATCCTAACACTTTAAACAGTGCTAACATCACTGGAATCTTTTCACTACTTCATTTGGCTTCATCGTCAGGCAGGCTGTCTCTATATTGTGGACATGAGGCCCTTTCTGGCTCCCCCCATCTACCTTGTCATTAATTCTAGAGTAAGGAGTTAGGAATCTTAATCATCATGTTCCCCATATCTAAGGGATGGAAGCCTTGATTGTCCAGACTGTTTTCAGACCTTTCTCCATCATATGCAAAGTGGCACTCCATAACTTCATTCCCTCTAACTAGAATCACATGAAGAGGAAGAAAGACAGCTCCCTCAGCGAGAGGGAAGGCAGGAAAAAGCAAAGCCATCATTACATTGCGTCAGACTTCTCAGAGAATTCTTGCTCTATATACTCTCCTGAAGAAGCTGACATCATGTCAGAGATGCACAGACTGCTCAGGGAATTCTTACTCAATCCAGTCTCCTGAAGGAGCTAAAGCTGTACTTTCACCAAGAAGATTCCCAGATATAGAGTTTGAGCCCATCACTTACATCCTAGATTTCAGATGTGACCTGCATAATTTTAAGTCTCATTATCATATCATATTAATACACTCAGCTAATTTTTCCTACTAAACCAGCCTCTCTATTTAGATATTGTAGATGAAATTCAGTCTCCTAAATATAGAACTCCATAGACCTTCACACATCCTTTTTCCCCGTCAAAGCCCTGTCAAGTCTTCCTTCCTAAAGTCTCCACCACCTACCACATACATTTCCTTTATTATTACTATTGTTTAATTCCAGGCTCCTTTGTTTTAAGATAACAATCCTTCCCATTTTAAACTCTACTGTATCCATTCTATGCATGGTCCTTCTCAAAATACTGCTAAATTTTCACTTCTAAAATTTCCAATCAATTTTCTCTATTGTTTATGGAAGGCAGTCATCCAAAACACTTGGCCTGATATTTCAACATCAATTACAAACTGGCTCCAAAACACTTTTACAATCTTCTTGATTATTCTTTGATTATGTAAAGCCTCTTATCTAGCCAAACAATGCATTTGCCATTCTCCATACCTAGTGTGTGTGTGTGTGTGTGTGTGTGTGTGTGTGTGTGTGTGTGTGTGTGTGTGTGTGTGTGTGTGTGTGTGTGTGTTTGAGCCCTCTTCTTGTGCTGTGGTACTTTCCAATTTCTTTGCCTTGAATGTTTTCCTTATTCTTTTCTCCTTATCTGAGCCCAACCTCCATTCTCCAGAACACTTAAACTTTCCCTATTTTATTTTTATAACTTCAACAACTTGATACCTCTCTCCTTTGAAGCCTTCACATCACTTTGATTCACTACTCATTCAGTAGCAAAATACAAGCCTTTCTCTTCTCCAATAGTCAAGTACATCAGTGTGCATGTTGCAAGCCTGCCCAGCTCTTACTCATTCCTCCCTAGACACTATCCTCTAAAGGACATAGCACACAAAGAGCTCCAGACCTAAAACCTCTCTTGTTGCCCAAAACCGCAAGCCTAGAGTGGATAAGTTTGTACACCAATGAAGTCATTGAATTGCAACTGTTCTCTGTTCCCAAAAGTAATTGGCATGCTCTGTGTCACTGGACTTCTGTTTCTTTCTTTTTTTTTTTTTTTCTTCAGATCTTTAGATCCTTCTAGAAAATGGAGCCCCACTTTAAATTGTAATCGACTCCTCTCTGACCTCAGAAGACAGATAGTGTATGATGCTACTTGCTATTTCTGCTTTTGGGCTGGAGCCCTCTTCAGCAAGGACCTGTTTTATTTGTCTTTCCATTCTCAACCACTTAGCAGATAGTATAGGTAAATGAATCATGCCAGATTTTTGCTTTGCAATGAGCTTTTTGTTTTTGAATAACTTTCAATGAGTAGAGAGTTTACAATAATAGCACAGAAAGTTCTTGTAAACCTTTTGCCCCAGTGCAACCCTCTCACACAGCCATAGTGGTCTTGTTTAAATGAAAACCAAATAGTATTCAAGTAGTGCAGACTTGGAACTCACAGATCATTCAGACGTGTTCCTTTTCTGAGCTACGGTTCACCCAGAAGTGCTGCACTGGGTCCAATTGGTGTGTCTCTGTAGCCTCCATAGGTCTTCCATGGTTTCTCAGTCTTTCCTTGCTTTTCCAGAATTTTGGAAGAAAATCAATAAGGATTTTGCAGAACGTTCCCTAAGCTTAACTTTGTCTAATATTTTCTTCTTCTCCTATTTTTCTTCATTGACAAATAGAAGTTGTACTTCTTTTCTTAAGTTTTCTATTGACATATGTTAAATATATATAATGATTGGTTTCGTTATGACATTTTCATGTATGCATTCTTTATTTCAATCACATCTGACCCTTATTACTCTCTCTTGTCCCTCTTCCATTTCCACTGATCCCCTTTCTCTTTCCAAATAGTCCTCTTATTTTTATTTCTTTTTATTGTTCTCTCTCTCTCTCTCTCCCCACCACCGTGTATGTGTGTGGGTGTGTGTGTGTATATGTGTGTGTGTGTGTGTGTGTGTGTGTGTGTGTGTATTTATGAGTTTAACAAGGACTCATGGGAGCATTATTTATAGGAATATAGGCAACTTACCAATGGCTATACTACTTAAGACAATTTCTCAGCCTCCCTCAGCATAAAAGTATTTCCTTGGGAGGCAGAGGCAGGTGAATCTTAGTTCAAGGCTAGCCTGGACTACACGGTGAGTTCCAGGACAACCAAGGCTTCACAGGGAAACTCTATCTTGAAACAAAACAAAACAAAACAAAAAGTTGTATTTTTCTATCAGTATAACATGATGTTTTTAACATTGCAAAATGCCTAAACCAAGCTAATTAACATGAATTATTATCTCAGATTTTTATTATTGTTGTATGGTGAGAACACTTAAAAATCTGCTTTCTTTTTTAGTACCAAAAAGTGCTATGTAGGCTGCTGGAGGTCAAAGGAGTCACCAATAGTCTTAGCCACTGTGACCCCTGTGAACTAAAATAATGACCAGTGTGGCAAGATCTGCCCATGGGTACTATAGTGACAAGAATATTACAGGGTAACCAACTGCTTTCTGATTAGATTTATGGCTGGCTCCAAAGGAGAAAATATATGCCTTGTCCTGTTAATTTGCTTGAGAACTGTAGTTGGGAGCTCACAGGCCCCAGAGGTGAATCTACCACTATTATTCTGCTAAATGTACATGGTTTGAAGTTGCTCTATAAATTAATATCTTGGTGCTCAAAGATTAGTGGAGGTCTCAGACCTCATTGAAGAATTTTCTTTGTGTCGTGAATAGCTGTTAGAAAAGAAACAACAGGTCAAAGGGCAGAGAATAAGCATAAGTGGAGTCCTCGACCACAAATGGAACGTCTGCATCATCCCACACATACTCACAATGCTCGGAGGCCACCAAGAAAGAGGGAGGGAAAAGACTGTAAGAGTCAGAGGTCAGGGAGAGTCGGGTTAAAGCAACATTCTGGACATGGCAGAAACACTGGAGTCATGAGCTCACAGCAGCTCTGGTTGCCTACGCAAGACTTGCAAAAATCAAGACAAATGACATTCTAACACGAAGCAGAGAGGAGTTCATGAGCCCCCAGCCCTAACTGAGGAGTTAGTGACAGTTGATGCCTTCTGGGGCCTCCCCCAGTGTCACTTTTCTTGAAGGGTCTAGACCCTGGACGGTTGATCTCACTCATGTAATGGTCCCACACCCATGAGTATATGGCCAACACCCACTGAACTGAGTGATTAAAAACAAAACAAAACAGGGCATGAAGCGGGGGAGGGAGAGGAGGTGGAAGTAAATCTGAGAGGAGAGGAGAGTGCATATGAGCACAATAGGTAAGGAACCTTAAAAGAATAAAAAGTTATTAAAATATATTTTCTTTAAAAATATAATACATTGTTATTAATTGTAGTCAACATAAGTGTAAATGGATCTCTTGGATTTACTTCTACTGTCTAACCAAATTTTGAATACTTTGACCAGTGTCTCCCAAATACTTAGCCCCTGAAAACAGAAGCAATGTTTTTGGAACCCCCCAACAAAACAACCCAAAACATGATAAGGCTTCCTTGGGCATCTGGACAAATCCAAACCTTCCAAAATTTGCCTGGTCTCTTCACAAAAAGCATCACCGTCAGCCAGTTTGCCACTAAGAGAGTTAGCTCTTCTCAACCTAGTCCTACTTTATTATGACACTGCCCTCTTACTTTGGCATTTGCCTTATCTACACAAGTGGGAAACATGTCTAATTTCTTGGGCCCATTTAAATCATATAACCTAGTCTCCTGAGGATGCCAGCTATCAGTTAAGATTTACCAATGACAACCTATCTTTGTTACAAAAAAAAAAAAAAATTAAATACCTTTCAGCACTGAAATTCACTGGAATCTATGTTAGCCTTACAGCAAAGAATTATCTATTTGCTACCAATATTAATATATGGCTCTGCAACATGTTCATGGATTGAGTCAGATTCAATTATTTCTTCTCAGTTTACATGAATAAGATTATTTTTTCATAATTTTCATTGCAATTATAATTATAGAATAACTTGAAAAGTTAAATGTATAAAAAGGAAGAGTTATTCCTTTAAACATACACAAAATATAGTCAAGTATTGATACCCCAGAGGCATTTCCTTTTGAGCATTTCTGTTCATCAATTTTTACTCTGTCTTATCCATTTTGCATTTCTTCCTAAACTTGATCAAAAGCGTATTACTACATCGTTTCTCTTGTTAATGTTGTTGTGTAAAGAATATTGTTTCCTTCAGTCAGATAATAAAAGCAACATTGATTATTAAAGCAGCCATTTGACTTTAAATGGGACACTAGAGGTGGAAGTTACATATGCTATGAAGGTACACTAAAGTTATGTTTACTTCATCTGGGTAATATCAGAGACCCTGTCATGGAGATTGACTCTCAAGTGTATGGGGAGGACAGAAAGTATTTTGCACATCTTTGAAGAAGGACGAAGGAACTGAGTTCACTCTGCCTGGATGAGGAACCTGACCTGATAGGAACACTTGCAGATGCAAGAAATAGCATGATGAGGATAGGGCCTCAACGACTGTGTCACAGCTAACAAACTGGAGGAGCTGGTAGTGGACTCTGCAGTGGCATCTGAAAAAGTGAGAGGTCCTGAGGCTGCAGTGGCTGCCAAACAGGAAGTAGACATCCTCTGCTTCTGCCAGACTACCGGAACTTAGGTATCATATAACACCTTCCAACTTCCACAGAAGTGGTAAGAGGCCAGAACAAGCCGAGAAGGGTTTGGACCATATCCTACTCTTGTATCAAACCCTGTATCTCAAAGTCTCTTAGAAGGGTCCTTTTGTTTTCCAATCCCCTCAGGGAAACAGAAGCCAAAAGTCCTTCCTACCATGGAGTTAAAAGGACTCTCCCACTCTCATTGTCTCTTTTTTGCTGTCAGAGTTTAAGATACATAACTTCTATTTTTTTTTTGGGGGGGGGGTAGTTTACTTTTTTAACTTACCTCTCTTCAAGTCTTTTAAATATACATGAAGGTGAATTCACTGGCTACATTTTCTTGATGCTGCAACAGGTTAGCAAGGAAAGTTGTAGAATCACTACTCAGAAACAGCTTCAAAGAAACAACACAAGGCAGCTTTGGAGCAGCACCTTCCTGCTGATTCTGCACCCTAATAAACTTATCTGGGGTCAGAGAACAGAACAGCCACTAGATACAGAGGCCAGAAAAATGGTGTCACACGCACTGGAAACAGCCAGGCATGGTGACACACACCTTTAATCCCAGGAAGTGATGGCAGGAAGCAGAAAGGCATATAAGGTGTGAGGACCAGGAACTAGAGCCTGGTTAAGCTTTTAGGCTTCTAGCAGCAGTTCAGCTGAGATCCATTCTGATGAGGACTCAGAGGCTTCCAGTCTGAGGAAACAGGATCAGCTGAGGAACTGACAAGGTGGGGTGGCTTGTTCTGCTTCTCTGATCTTCCAGCATTCACCCCGATACCTGGCCTCAGGATTGTTTTTAATAATAAGACCTCTAGAGATTCTTGCTACAACCACCCTCTGCATCAGAATTTCAATAACTCAATAGAAGTTTGAGAGTTACACCTCAGTTCAGTGTCAGTTGCTCCTATCATTTTACCCCTTTATTTAGTCAAATGCTTTTGTTTGCATTTTCTAAAGACCTAGACATTTAAAATCTATTTGAAGAAGAGACTAACACTGAACTGGCAATCCTCCTGCCTTAGCCTCCTAAGTGCTGTGGTTACACACCACCATGTCTGGTAGGACCTAAACGTATTAACTCTAGATTTTATTGACAGTGTTCCTTTAAGTGATTCTTGTGAAGGTTATTCAAGACTTTTCTGCTTGGAGGAAAAAAAAATCAGTACATTTCCATTCATTGGTACATGGGATCACAGTATCTCATCTCTAATATCTTTTCTCCTATAATTATAACTTCTTACAAAAGTCGCATTTGTCTTAGCTTTTTCTTTAACTCTTCCTTTCTTTGCCAAGCACGTTCTTTAAAAAAAAACAAAAACAAAACCATCGATGAGAAGTCCCTTCCAATGGCTATCACTCGGTCTCTCCTTACCCTCAGACTTGGTCCTTGCCCCTCCTTTGTACTGCTTCATCTCACGGCCTACTTATAACTTAGGTTTCGCACCTTGTCAGAATCAATACACGACACTCCACAATAAATGCAAATGTGTCCTTTCACTCTTGATACCTCTGAGACAATACACAGGTCACTCCCCAGAAGCCACCATGCCCTTCCTTTCTGAGACATGCCACACGCTCCTCCTGCCCTCTGACACTCTCCTCTCCATGTCCCTGCCCACCTTACCCCAGCCCACCCCTTATTTGTGGACTTGCATTAGCATGCAGTTTGCGTTCTCATGTATTTGTTTTCTGTACGTTTACTCCTGCCTAGGTACACATACATTCTCACGGCTTTGTTAACAATTTTTGACTTCTAATTCTACATTTTTCCTTCTGTCCCTGATCTATCACTAGTCTAATATTTCTAATGGTTAAATTCTATCAGAGAAAGGTAAATTTAAAAAAAATTCTCAGATTTGGAAATTAGGATTCATCACTTTTATTTCTTTTCTTCTTTTCTATCTTTCCTTTTTTCTTTCTTTCGTGGTACTGGGGACTGAACCTAGGAGGACTTGATACACACCTGGCAGTGTTTCAACACTCAGCTGCATCTCTAACCCTTTTTTCACTCTTCAGTTTGAGACAAGGGCTCACTCAACATGCTGCTCAGGGACCTGGAATTCTCCTGCCTCAGCCTCCTAGGCCACCAGGTCCAGCTTTGAATCATCCTCCCCACTCTTCTCCTACCCCACTCTATGCAATCAGAAGCCTGCTCTTTTAGAAAGGGGCTACATCCACTTGTGATGAACTTGAGCAAAGTCTTGGAACCATAAGAGCTGAGGTGGGTGTGTGTGTGTGTGTGTGTGTGTGTGTGTGTGTGTGTGTGTGTGTGTGTGTGTGTGTGTCTGTGTGTCTGTGTGTGTGTGTCTGTGTGTCTCTGTGTGTGTGTCTGTCTGTCTGTCTTGCACATGTTCATAGAGATTCTCTGTTAAAACCGCCTGAGGCCTGGAAAAAGAAACTGAAGACTGAGAAGTAAGAATACCGAAGTGAAATGGGAAAGTTGTGTTGAAACACGTCTAAATGCATAATGATGTCAAACTGACCAGGACCTGGGCAAACAAGCACTTTCATAAATAGTCAGCCTGCATGTAATTTGGTAAAGCCACTCTGGACAGAAATTCTGAAGCATCTTTAATATGTAAATTTGAACTGGGAATAAAGCTCTGTCATAAAGAGCAGTGCTTGCTTAGTATGTGCAAGGCCCTGGGTTCTATCCTCACCATCTCAAATTAAAAATAAATAAATAAATAATGTAAATCCACCTACTTTTCAACCCAGCAACTTCATTTCTTCCTATAACTTTCTAAAGTTGTATATACGTTCTCATATGAAGAAGACCATCTTAAGACTTTCATTGAAGTATTATTAATATAGTATTAAAACACTAGAAATAATCTAAATACCCCAACTGGGGAAACAGTTTGGATAACTATGTCTATTATTCTAGAATATCATGCAGAATTACAATATGGAGGGAGATGGACACTGATGCTGATGCTTCTTTGAACACAGTGTTGAGAAAGCAAAAAGTCAGTTTGCAGAATGATAAACAGCCTCTCATTTCCATGTAAAATCTACGTATACATAAACACCCAGGTACTGTATAGTTTCTCAGGAAGGTTCATGTATACAGTTACCTATCAGGAGATGTACAAGACTAAGCACCAAATGTACAGGACGAGAAGATCAAGACTGGGGTGGTAAGGGCTTATTCTTACCAGCAATGTAATTGTGTGGGCTATGAGAAAGGGAGAGAGAGCGAGAGAGACAGAGACAGAGAAAGACAGAGAGATAGAGAGACAGAGAGGAGAGAGAGGGGAGAGAGAGGGAGGGGAGGGAGGGAGAGAAAGAGAGAAAGAGAGAGAGAGAGAGGAATAGCATATGTATAGTAAATAAAATAGCCAGATAGCCAGCATGAGTTAGTGCACACACATGGGTCAAAGGACAACTGAGGCTCAGGTGCTGTAGACATCCTGTCCCCTACGGGATTAATCTAGTACGTGTTAGCATACTTGGCAGGCCCAGAAGTGTCCTTAAAGGAACCCAGTTTTGCTGGAGAAGTGGCTGTTCCAGACAAGGTTAGTGAGGCCAGGAGAAGAAAAGAGCATCAGCAAAGTAGTGGCTGACAAATGGCCAGCCCGGTATGGTACAGACAAGGGGTAGGCCAGAGCTGCGGTTGGCTACAAAACATTTAGTCAAATAGATTGGAGGTTTCAGTAGAACCCACAGACAAAGCATCCTGTAGACGCTGACTAATGGATACATATCCCGGGTCCATTTCAAACAGGAAAGGCTCTGTAGAGTCAGAGCTAGATGCAAATCTCAGGGAGAATGGCCAGTGGGCTTTTTATGTTTCCATGAAAGAATGAAATTTTTGTTACCTTGGATAGTTCATATTTTTTTTTTCTGGTCAGTTCTGTTTGCAAAATGATACTCTGACCTTAAAACTCTTAATTTCTTTGTGGCTCTTATTCAACACAGCTGGGTATCTCCTCCACTTGGGTTATCATATGGCTTAATAACTGGCTTCACTGTTTTGTTTTGTTTTTTCTTTTTTCTGATGTATGATACCCCTCACTGCCAAATTAATTTTCTTTAAATAACACTGGCCTCTTATTAATTCACATAGTTGAAAAATGGCAACAGTCCTCTTTTGCTCATGACCTTTCCCAACCCAGTGTCAGGATCCAACTGTTCTGATCTGAACGTTCTACAGTGAACTATTCCGTTCTTGGCTGCCATCAACTCCCATCTACATATAAGTCTTATCCTTGATCGCTCAGCCTTCAAAACCCCTTCTGCAGACGTTTGGGAAGTCAATGGTGGAAGAAAGATTAGTCCTTTGTGTATGTCAATTTCCCAATGTGGCCTCAAATCATGTGTGTTTTGGCATCCAAAGTAAATCATTACAGTTTCTCTGCTGCTCAAATCATAGGAGCCAGACAGTCTATCCTACTCGGGCTACCTCACTCACAATGCTACCACATGAGCCTCCCTTTTATATCTCTATTCAGATTGCTCTTCTTATTCTAAGCTGCTCTCTGCTATTAGATGTGCTCTCTAAGAGCTGCACTCTCCTCATCTGCCTCTTCTTTGATAACTATCTTGGGTTGTCTTTTTTAATGACATCATCCAGAGATCTATCTCATCTCTAAATGCCTGTAGTATTTATACATAACACAGAGTAATGCTATTATACATTTTCCTGTTCTTGGTGGCCTCGTGGATTTGTTTTCTCTTTCAAGTATACATTCCTTGCCAGGAAGAATTCTATCTTGTTCTCAATTGTCCTACTTTTGTATGTCTACCATTCCTTGCTCACAAGTAAGTATTTTATAGTGGATTAGTCAGAGGTATCCCATATCTTTGATTAATGGTTCTTTAGATATTGTATTAACCCAGTCTCTTTTGATTGTCCATGATAGTATCTCAAACCCAAATGACTTCATTTAAAATGTTGTTGTTCAACTAGCTGAGGTTGTAAGTGCAATTTGAACTCTAAGGTTCTGGATCTACACACTTAGATTACGTTTTAGCATGACATCTTTGTATATTTCTCCATTTTGATCCCCTGGTTAAATATGAGGCATTGTGGGACCATGAATGACAAAGGCAGCCACCAGTAATTGTAGCTTTCACCTCAGCAGTAAACTGCTCCAATGGAAAATTAAAACATAAAGCTGTCACGTACATAAACCAAACATGGGATCTTCAAATTTTTATTTTTAATTATGCAGATATGCATATAGCCATGTGCGGATGTGTTCACATGATTGCAGACATACATGGAATCTAGAAGAGAGTTTCCAATCCCTTGGGGCTGATAGAGTAATCATGAGCCTCACAGTGTGGGTGCTGGCAACCAAACTCAGGTCCTCTGCAGAAGCAATCCTCTCTCTTAACCACCGAGACACCTTCCAGCCCACCAAAACAGTTTTCAAATTGCAACTTCATGTGTGTCAATCAAAGTGAACAGAAGAGACCTTAAGGCTCAAGTTCATTGGTTCAACTGAAATCTCACTCCTGTCATTAAACCAATCACTGTGGCCATTGGGGTATAGTACTCTTGTTGCTCAAGCTGAAAATGTGGGTTCACACTCAAAGCCATATGGGGAAATTAAGAGAAGACAGGTTGTGCAATGGGAATTTAAGATTTTACCATCAGAAAAGAGAAAGCAACAACTATACCAATAAGCCAAACGCTGCATGTCCTTTATGCACATGAGATGCATCAAAGATGGGAATTAACCATAAAGTTCCTTGTAGGATCAGACATGTGATTTTTGTATTCAGATTCTGAGGTTTTATTTTGTTTTTGTTTTTCTCTTCAAAACGTTAAAAAATAACTGGGGTCCTATAAGCTTCTGGACCAAGAAAATCTGTATCTGCCCTATCAAAAACAAATTTTATAAAACCAATAGATAAATGTCTCAACTACTTTGTGTTGGTCCTATTTTTAGTAGAAGTAAACCATTTGTCATGTAACTTACTGATTACTTTCATCATAATGATAATATCAGATCATTGAGCACTACCAAAAATAATAATAATAACATGGTTATCCCCTACATGTCTTTCCAGCTCCTAAAATCCACATCTCAGTGCTTTTTCTCTGTCTGTCTCTGTCACAGACTCTCTCCGATAAGTAAGCTTTTCCCTTCACCTCTTCTGCACTTCCTTTGACCTCCAGGTAAAACCTGCCTTCAGCATCTCCTTCCATGAAAGCCCAGGTCAGTTCATAGCTAGCTCTGTCCATGTTTCCCTAAAGCACCAATCAGAAGAAATGTACCTGTTGTTTGTATTTACTCTAGGCTGATGGTCTCTGATACTCTTTTTTCTGGCTCCCAAGTCAAAATGAATCCCCTTAAACTCCGATAGAGAGGACATGAAATGTAAAGTGTGTCTTATGTTTGAATCTATGATGTGACCTTTGTCAAAGCCTGATGACCCGTAGGGAACTCGTGACCAGACAGCCTTCCAACCTAGGTTTAGGTAACTAGAAAAACATGTCCTTCTTACTGAGATTTTCAACTGTACTTTATCCTTCTGCTTGGAAGTCAGACAGCCCCAGGAATGTAAATTCCTGCTGTTTGGAGTGTGGGGGAAGGTGAGGGAACTAAGCCTGCCTGCTGCTATTCTGATTACAGCATTTGTAGCTGGGAGAGAAAGCTCTGGAATTGATGCTGTTTTTCCCCCTTTTAGGAAAACGGCTTCTATTAGGGAAAGGCAAAGGGCACATGCAAGTGACAATTTCTGCTTAATCCTCAGCAGGTGTGCAAGTCTGTAGTCCTTAAGATATGGCACTGCATTTGACTCCTTAATGTCTCATTTCCCCCTTTTCCCACCTCCTGCATGGAAACAGGGTAATGCAATTATGTTGCCTATTTTTTTTTTCCTTTTAATCTGCTGAAATTATCTCTAGGCAGAATGGGGAGGGTAAAAACCAGATGGCCGGAGCTGGAGTAGAAAGACACTACTGTGGAGCTTGAAGTACTCCAATCTGGTGGAAGTCACTACTTTCCTGCAAAGAGAGGGGGTGAAATTCCAGAATAGTGGCAAGAGATTACCAGCACACCACCGAGTGTCAGTGCCCTGATCTCCATCCTCTTGCCACATGCCAGAAAAGGCAGTCTCCATTCCTTTTATTTTCCTCAACCCTATCAACCATGGGCTACAGCGGGGTCTCCTCGGTGTGTGCAGGGATTGTATGACGATAAGTTAATGGTAACAAGTGGAGTTTACTTAACGAATGAACAAATGGGCATTGCCCGAGTCTTTTCAAAGTTCCACAGTCCCTCTGTTGCCTTATTCCTCGCCACCTTCAGCCTCATCGCCCACCAAACCCCAGTTATGTGATTTATCAATTCTTCAGCCCTTCCTCCCTACACACGTGAAGCAGACAGCACACTGAGATTTCAGCTACAGAAAAAGTCCAGGGGCTGGATGAAGGTTAACCTTGTATCTTCTTGTATTGAGGGAAAGACTGGAGACAAGTGAGCCCTTTTATATACGCTGATGTGCCTAGAGGTAGCTGTACACAGAGATGGGAAAGAATCACCGAGACCTTCTTTCTCTAGTGCCTGTGGCAAAACTTGTTGTCTTCGGTGGAATAATATGAAAATAAACCTGGATATTCATTCAGATAGCCAACTGCTCGGTTTTAGTTTTCCTCCACAACCAAATAAGTAATGTCTTTTCCAATCCTACTCTCACTGAGAACAATGAGGTGTCATACCATTCAAATCATTATAGCACCCAATACCTAGAGATGACCCTAGATTCATGGCAAAAACTCACAGAACTCAGGAATGATTTCCAGTTATTACTGAAAAGCATATATCATCCTGGAACACCAAATGGAAGAGTCAGTAAGATGGCTCAGAAAATATAGTATAGATACCTGTCATCATGTGTGAGACCTGTTTTCCCTCCTTGGGACCCACATAGTGGAAGAAGAGAAGAAATGACTCCTACAAATGTTGTCCTGTGACCTCCACATACATCACACACCCCAATCCCTTCATAAATAAATAAAATAAATTTTTAAAATTTTGACAATCTTAAATGTTATTCAAGATGACCTGAGACCTTAGAAAACTCCATATGGAATCCTACTGATGTATAAGTTTTCCAAAATATATGCATATAGAGATATAAAAAGAGTTTAAATGGAGTAATCCTAAAATGGGATAAGGAACCTCTCCTAGACAGCATAGACTATCAAATAAAATGCCCAGTATCAGGAATGGCTTATTTCTTTTAGAGTTGTTAGTCAATGGGGTCCCATAGACCCACAAACACTGCAGGCTATTGTTATTGATTTTGGTTATCCTCCAGAACTTGATCATAAGGGCCTGTTGCAGATGACACCTCTTTTTGAGTCATAAGACATAGTGAAATCAAACTAGTGTCCTACCTGGAAGCTTTATTCCTACTAGCCAGCTTCACAGTACTGGAAGATGCTATCTAAAATACCGAAGAAGATATATAATCATTATTCTTAACCATCTGTGAACCCTATGAGCTATAATAAAGACTAGCCAGGTAAGATATGTAACAGTGGGTAAATGTAGTAGGAATAATCAGCCATTTTCTGATTGGACTTAACACCCAATTACAACAGTTTCACAGACGGAACTCATGTCTGATATTAAAAAGGCCAAGATTCTATGACTAAGTAGGTCATAGGCCCTAGGGAAGGACCTACTACAATTATTTTGCCAAACGGTCATTGTGTTAAACCAACTGCTTACAACTTATCATTATAGTCATAAATAAGTGCATTTTTCACTCTCATTAGAGAAACTTTTGTTAACCCCACAGATTTGAGGACAAAGACCACTGACTCACATCATAGCCAGATTAGTTAAAGCAACCAATTAGTTAAAGTATGGTTTTTTTTATTCATGTACATGGGTTGTCTCTCCTTAAAAATGAGGCTCAAGAGATCAGAATTGGACATAGGTTAAGATAATATAACAGGAGTAGGGGGTTTCCAATGTGAGATTTGGCAGGCAAATAGGTGGGGTTACAGAAGTAAAACATAATCATAACAAGTTGGTCATAACATCCTCCTGAAACAAAGACATGGTTGCAAGGTGGTCAAAACAGAGTAGTGCTAACAAGGTAGTCATAACAAGGTGGTCATAACAAGGTGGTCATAATAACCTTTTGAAACACAGTTATGGCTGCCATTTCCTGGAACAGGAAGTACAGAACCATTTGTAGAGAAGGTTACAGGTGGGCATAGCCCAATCCTTGAGAAACAGGTTTAATCATAAACAGGAGTGAACCTAGTTCATCTTTACTACAACATGGCTTTCAAATCTAAGATGGACGCAGGTTGGTTCATCACTTCTTCAATTAACACAGAGACCTACCATTGGCCAGTAAGCAAAGAATAAGAGACCACAGAGTGTTTAATTCTAAATGGGACATCTATATCACTCCTCTCCAAGGCTAAAGGACCATCATGGAAGAAGGGATGGAAACATTGTAAGAGCCAGAGACAGTAGATGACGTCAGAGAAGCAGTGTTTTCCAGAAACAACAGGACAGTTCTACATATAAATTCACAGCAGTTGTAGTACCATGAACAAGACCTAAGCAAGATCAGCCTGGACAAAAAACTCTTCGTGGACAAGGAAGGGGGTCCTGAAGCCCTACCCCTAGCTCAGGAGCTATTGACACTTGATGGCTTCTAGAAAAGGGAAGGTAAGTTTCTTCAAAGATGTAGCCCCCAGGAGGCTACCTGTGATCCAGAAGATGGCCCTGATACCCATACCCATACTGATAGTCGTAAGTGGACTCAGTGGGTTTAAAAAGAAAAAGAGAACACATGAACTTGTGAGAGGGAATAGTAGTGGGGGGGTAGAAGAGGGACTAGAGATGAGGTAATGGAGGAACATTTTGTGCATATATGAAATTCTGAAATATATACATATATATGTATATATATATATATACATACATATAAGTGTGTATATATATATACATACATACATACACACACACACACACACACACACACACATATATATATATATATATAAAACATTTTTAGAAGGACGAGGTAGAGGATGCTGTTTTTACATCTGTGCTGGGCATGCCATCCTCCTAGCACCTAGATGTTGTTCCCAACATGGCAGTTCCCAGTGCCATCTGGGTGAAGGGTTTCTCACAGGTTTCTTTATAAGACTACATAAAAAAGTGGTCACTGATGGTGAATTCTCTTCCTTCTCTGGAAGCTGGGAGTAGGGTTGAAAATCCTGAGCTACTTAAGGATTGGTCTTTCTTACAACAAGACATTCCTGTTACCCCTTTCACTCAGATAGTACAAAAAATTTTAGGAGTACTGTGTCAGGACCAGAGACAACAGCCTAACATGCTTCTTTATATTATCCCACACCACCTCAATGTGTTAATCTGACCATTAAAGGAAAAATAGAGAGAGGCCATGAATTTAAGGGTCAGGGGGGTTGTGCATGGGAAGAGGTGGAGGGAATAAAGGGAAGGGTTATTATATTTTGATTTCAAAAATAATTAAAGAAAAATGTCTGGAGGAACTTCAAAGATCCATTTACGATATTGCCTCCCTGGCCATTTCTAGTTTCTCTCTGTGTACTGTCCACATTCACCTAAGATTGTCACCAGGAACCTCTGATCCGTTCTTCAAGGTTTGTTCAGCACATAACTCCCCCTGCATAGCAAGTTTACTTAGTTATCCTCTAACTCCTCTCCTGGGAGCAAATGTTCAGGGCATCGGACCTTGCCACTCCCTCTTCTTTCCAAGGGGACTGTTTCAAAGTCAGTGGTCAGGGGAAAACAGATTGGCTGAGGACTTAACCCCACCTCTTTCTGGAGATAATCTTTTCTTGACATTGGTTCTGACTCTGACCTCACATAAGGCATAAGG
Organism: Onychomys torridus; assembly: GCF_903995425.1. Taxonomy (NCBI): domain Eukaryota; kingdom Metazoa; phylum Chordata; class Mammalia; order Rodentia; family Cricetidae; genus Onychomys; species Onychomys torridus. The sequence goes on along the minus strand of NC_050457.1, from coordinate 28,784,822 downwards.
AAAAAAGGGTCATTTTGTGAGTTAGGGAGATTTTGTTGTTGTTGTTGTTCTTACTTTTTCAAATCTCTGCTGGCAAACTCTTGGAGGTTTGTTTGTGTTGCAGACTCTGCAACGCAACCACTTGAAATGGGGTGAGGATGAGTACCGACTTGAATGAATGAGGCTGTGCCTTCCTTCACCCCACTGCCCCTCACAGGAATAAAGGTCAAACAAAAGCAACTCAGGGAAACAAGGCTATCCTTGGACTTAATTAAGAAAGCTTCCTTTCGAAACAAAATACCTCTCTGCTTCCTATGGCCCCTGAAAAGTCTCCTCTCAGATGACAACCGCCCTAAGCCCCAATCGGTTTGTTTGAAATCCATGTTTAGGTCCCAGCATGTGGCAATGTTCTCCACTCTGATGACACTTTTCCCTTCTAATAATAGAGCAGATGAAGTAATATTGCAATTGATGTTCCCGGGAATTTGATTGGATAAGTGCATAAACTGTGGAAGGGAAGGAGATTGTATGGACGGATCACATTAGTATTCCTGTCCTATCAATGTGCCGGGCCACGACCAACGTCAGCCGGACCGACTCCGTGCGTCTGCCAGTCCCGCCACGGATTCATCTGGGATCCTCACACAGAGCAGCCAGCGGAGACGAGGGATCAAGGCGCAGATTAGCGCCAGTTGCCTTCTGCATAACAGCTTGCCCCTTCCAGGCCTGGCGACCGTGGAGGGAGGGGAAAGGCGAACCGCGCACGGCTGCGGGAAGACACCGAAGCAAGAGAGACACCCCCTCCCGCCCCCCACCTTGCAGCGCAGGCTTTTGAACGCTGCTTCCCCCATCTCTGAATGGAAACTCGGAACCGCCCGGCGGCGCGTTCCTCCTCGCTCAGCCTGTCAATCCATGCCGAGAGGAAGGCGGTGCAAGCCCGCGCCAGCAGCGTCCAGCTCCCGGGACAGGGTCGGCAATGCTGCTGAGCAGAACTTGATCGCGCCTCTTCGTCGCTGCTAGTGGGAGCGATGCTGCACCGCACAGGCAGCGCTTCCCCGGCTCTCCTTCAAGCTGAAGGTTACCCACCCGCGCAGCCAGCCGCAACCTTGTGAGCCGCGCGCGCCTCGGGGTCGGGGCTCCGGCTGCTCCGCGGCGGCGTGCAGGGGCAACCACCGGGCCGCCCGCGCCCGCCGGGGCGCACTGCACCAGCGGCTTCGGCTTGGTGGATGTGTATGCATGAGTTCTGCACCGAATGGGCGCAAAAAGCGCCCCAGCCGGTCCACCCGCTCCTCGATCTTCCAGATCAGCAAGCCTCCGCTGCAGAGCGGGGATTGGGAGCGCAGGGGCAGCGGCTCCGAAAGCGCCCACAAAACCCAACGAGCCCTGGACGACTGCAAGATGGTGGGTGAAAACTGCGCCTCCCCCTCCCCTTTTTTTTTCTTTTCTCCCTGGGGGGTTGTGGGAGTCGTGTATCTTAATCGTTTGCTTGAGTGCTAACCACTCCCCACCCTCAGCCTCGCCATGCCGATCACGTGCGTGATGTACTATTTTTAAATCTGCACTCCCCCAGATGCGGGGTGACACCCAGGTCGAAATGGCCCTGCCAAGACAAGAGTCATGGGTCTGGATCCTGGGAGTCAGAGGCTAAAGGTGATGCCTCTACCCGGGGAAGAATGGTAGACGCGCAGGAGGGTGAAGAGGCTGGCTCGCCAGGGAAAGAGGGTGGGGGTGCGGCTTGGCTTGGCGGTGACACAGTCACAGACAAACCCAAACAGAGCCCAAGAGCGCTGCAGAGGCGATGAAGGGTCCCAGCGCAGAGGACAAGAGGTGGCCAGTCTTTCTGTCAGGGTCCGAACCAGATGCGTTCAGTGGCCCGGCGGGAAGGGAAAGGTTTGCCTGTTGTGTCCTACTTTGTGTGTGTGTGTGTGTGTGTGTGTGTGTGTGTGTGTGTGTGTGTGTGTGTGTGACTTCAAATCAATATCCTAGCAGGAGCAGGGAGAGCATGTATTGCAGGGCCCCCTGCAGCATTCTCTGGTGGCCTGGGAGTGGCTTGATAGCTTTTCAAAGATGTTCTTGCTCTTCAGAAACCGAGTCTAAAAGTGGGGGCAATCGGGACCTCAATTGGAGCTTCCATGGCTAGCTTGCTGAGGAAAATAAACATTGGCGCTGGATAAAGAGACTCGCCACCTTGCGCCTTGAGCTTTAAAACAGGTTCGTTAGCTGGAGATCTGGGGTACCAGCCCAGACAGAGGTCAGCGAAATCTGTTTAGTACACGAAAACTGTTAAGTGTCTGATGTTAAGTGAATGTTGAGTGAAAGAAACTGGCTTGTTTTCCAGCTTGTCCAAGAGTTCAACACACAAGTGGCCCTGTACCGAGAGTTGGTCATTTCTATTGGGGACGTCTCGGTCAGTTGCCCCTCGCTCCGGGCGGAAATGCACAAGACAAGAGCCAAAGGCTGTGAAATGGCCCGTCAGGCACACCAGAAGCTGGCTGCCATCTCAGGGTAGGAGACGCTTGACTTTATCTGGTAATTCGTGTACATGCTGCATGGATGCTGCTGGCAGAATTCTGGGGTGACCGGAGCTTCAGAATGATCGCTGCAAAGCAAATCTGATTTTAACCAATCATCCCGAGATGAGAGAGCTCTTAATATGAAAGCTGTGTGATTGGGATGATACATAGGAAGAAAGACAGACAGACAAACACAAATGTATACACGTGTGTGATTTTGGTCATTAACTGAGTTTTAAAAAGTTAACTTTCAGTTAATTAACTGGAATTGGGAACTTAACAATTTCAGGGAGGGAGATGTCTGTCCATTAAAGTTACATTATCCTGTCTGAAGATGATTTTGTAATCTGCTGCCGGACAAAAGGCCAATGCTGGAGAGAGAAAATCTCTGCTAAATCTCCGATTTAGTAAACTACTTATGCCACGTGATATATTCCTATGGTGCTGCTTAAAGTGAGTCAAATCAAATCTTAGGCAAAAAGTATATTCTTTTACTAGATGTGAAAGGGACGTTTTGACCCAAGTGAAGGTGTTTTGTTGCTGCTGTTGTTGTTTTGTTTTGTTTTTGCACATCGGGATACTGACAAATTTGAGTTAACATCAGCTAGATGTATCCCCCACCCTTCATTTTTATTTATTTCAATCACATTTGTGAATTCTCAAATCCATGGGAGATGTTAATGGAGTAAGTGAAAACTCCCTTTCTGGGATCCCATCTTCTCCATCTGAACCTCAGGATCTGGAAAAGAACAAGCGATTTGACATTGCCGTGCTCAAACTAGGTACACCTAGAGGCGTTATGAAACTCCCTTCAGAGATACTGTAAGTGCTTGAAGAGTCCTGATATAGCTTTGGTCTGGTTTTTCTCTGAGTGTGGCTTTATCATAAGACAAGAGTAGATGCATCTATTCACCTGATGATGCTGCAGACCGATCATTTAGGAAACAGAATTAATATCCTTCTTTCCCATCTTCAATGCCAACGATATACAATAACATCAATGGCATACAAAGTTAAGAAAATCATGTTAATTTTTTTAAATAACTCATTTATGTTTGACAATAGGAATTTTATTTCAATAACCTTCCTCATTTACTTGAAATGAGGGACACACAAAATACCATGCAAACTTGTTTTATTTAGGAGTGCTATGGAGAAGCTGTAGCCTTTTCTATTGCGCTGTATTTAACAGAAAGTAAACCTCAGAAGTAGTGGGGAAGGATGTGTTTCAGGATATAGCAATAACAAACACCAAGAAAAAGCAACGTGCAGAGTGACATGGGGTAATGATGAACTGAAAAGTGGAGAAACATTGACTGGGAAGGGGAGCAGGTTTGGACAGGCACTTGATGCTCATAGCTACATGTGAGCATCTCCATAAATTCAAGATGGTGTCATATCCAGAACCCCTTTTAGTGGACACTCAAAATGAGAACATATTCCAAACAGAGAGGGGCCCTGGAGAAACGATCAGGAGTTCAAGTCAGTTGATTTTGCTGTCCTTGTGAACTGAGCTCTCTGAATCACTTAGGGAAGATCTGACCACACTGGATAAATGTTGAGAGTTGAGGATACGAAGTGGGTTGGATTTACCCTGAACCTGGCAACCCTTCACTGCTTACTTACCTATTAGTCTCGGGTTGACGCTAATGGAGGCAGTTTTATAAGAATTGGTGGGCAACAAGGGTATTCTTAGAGCTCTATAAACATAAATTGCACAATAATCCAGCATAGAATTGGACACATTCCCAATAATTCAATACAATTTAACATTCTTTATAAGAAGTGGCAGTATATAATTGAAGAAAATCCCCTTAGTTCCTTACCATCTGGGCTCCACTAATGAAGGACATGATTCCCTTTGGTGGAATCCTGTTCCTGATATTGCTTTATTATGTGGCTCTCATTCCAAACTTGACATGGAAGCTGTAGGGAGGCTGTAAGATTCACTGCACAGTTTGAGGCAGGGGGTGAGAAGTACAGACTGCTGGACAAAGGAGAGACTTGAGTTTATTGAGTGTCTATTATCTGTTGTCTGAGAGAAGGATTGTTATTCCTGGTCTGAAACTCTATCTCAGAGATACTAGGGAGCTCTGCAAAGACTCAGTACAGACTGGATTGAACCCCACATTTCCTGTCCTCTGAAATCCTACTCTCTTCTCTACCTAATGCTGCCATACAAAGGGGTGTTATATGAAAGGGTTTTTTTTTTTTAATTAGTGCTAAAATATGGGTGAATTTTAAAAAGAATAAGCTAACTAAAAGAAGTCATAAAATGTCACACATATATCATTTTATTTATATTGAATGTCTTTCCCTCCGAAAAAAAAGCAAATCTATAGAGACAGAAGGTTAATTAGTGATTACCTGAGACTGATGGGAGCAGAGAGTATCTCTTTTCAGTATAATAGAAATGTTATAGAATCAGACAATAGCAGTACTTCAGGAACTTTGCACATGTGCTAAAGCTCATTGAACTTCCCACTAAAAATAAGTTGATATGCAGTACGTAAAGGATACCTCAATCAGTTTTCTTTAAAGATGCTGTCACCATCAATGTGATTAACACTCGATTATTTGTTGACACCATGCTTTCCTACTCATATAGCATGTGAAAAAGCAGTCGACACTGTCGGAAACAGAGAAACATAAAACTTGCTCTTTGCGTTTGTCAAGATGCCTGTGCATTAACTGCCATCACACCACTAACGTTCTGCTATTTGTAGGACCACAGAGACTGTTAAGGCAGGACTTCAGAGAGTAACTGAACTTACTTATTTCTTACAGCACAGACCACCTCCTCCCAGTCCAGGAGCTGAATTTGGAAGGAGGGAGGAAGGAGGTACAATTAAAAGCAGACAGGGAAAAAGAAAATGAAGCAAGATCAGAAGGCAAAAAGACAAAAGTAATTTAGAATGATGCCAACAAATACATTATGACTCTCATCTCCAACTAACTGAAGCCTTCTGGGGATGATAGTGTTCTCACAGACTAGCTCTGGGCAGGAAAGCCATCTTTACCAATATGATTACACATTATCTCTTACTGTGTTTGGGTCAGGGGCTGACCCAGCATGTCCCTTACTTTCAAAGTATAAGGTTGGTAAGGATTGACCCTGAGCGGTGACTGCAAAGTCTCCTCGGACAGGAGTGTCAAGCTATTATGTCTTTACAACCCGAATCCTTTTCTAGCTACTACACCTTGGGTGGTGGTGGGGTGGAATGTTTAAAGATCAATACTGAAAATGGTCCACAAACTTCTTTAGGCACAAAATATGGAAAACTGATTTAATAGGCAGGTCAAAATAGCATTACTATGCAGTGTGTGTGTGGGGGGGGTATGAATATGTGGTGTGTGTGTGTGTGATTTACATGTGTGTACACATACACATATCAGAGGAAGGCAACAATCTAAACCCTGTCTCATTGGAATTCCTTTCCAAAATGACTTCTGAGACAACTTCAAAGAATTCTTGGGGCTCTTTGGAACTTTATATTTAGGATTCTGAGGTTAGGAAGATAAAAGGGACTTTGGATGCAACTTAACAGAGTGCATATGGAGATTGGGATGTTTACTATCTTTTAAGACTTTTGTGGAATTCATGCTCTAAACCTCACTCAGTTTTTATCTATCAATTTGTGGTCATGCTTGATCCCAGGCAGTTGAGACAACTGTGTGGGCTCAGTAGACAGAGTAAGCATCACGGGTCCAGCCTGTGTGGTGGCCTGTCCCCGTCAGAGGCTGCTCTGAGACTAAAACTGAGTCTCTCCTGTTTAGTGCTGACCCCATCAACCACAGTCCTTTCTTGGAAGGACAAAAGGGGGACACCCAATGAGCCAACCTCCTCCAGAAAGCTCCAGAGCTGTTCAGTGACTAGGGGCTTGTGGTGAGGATCACGTCCCTAGCACGGCTTCTATAGTATCTGTGTTGGACTGAGACCTCCTCACACCTCTACCTTATCTTAATGGCTCTTGCAGAGTCAAAGTGAAGAGGGGACCAGGCCGGATCTTATAAAGAGTTGTCAATGGGATAATGTGAGAGGCAAGATTAGGAAGAGCTTTGACTCTAAAGTAGATTAGATCTGGATAAAGTCCTATCTTCACTTCACTGCTCACTAAGGACACACGTATCAGTCAATAAGCAGATTGCTTCACAGTGTGGCCAGTGGCCATCTGGTTCAGGGCCTAAGAACACAGACTTGGGGGCCAGACTGTCCGTGCCTTTTACAAATGGTATGACCTTGGAAGAAGGATTGTCACCCTCTCCTCAGGTTCTTAAGTCAAATAAGGTCAATAAGTAATAGGACCAAATCTCATGGCGCTGTGAAGAAACTGGCTATCATATAGTGAGTGCTGTTGTTATGTTCAGGTTAGTGTTTTTATAACTACTTAAACATCGAAAACTCAGATTGCCAAGAAACACTTATTGAAATTTTTATATTAATTCATCAAATACTTTTCAAATAAATGCTTTAGCTGGAATAAATTTTGTTTGCCTTTCTTTCTTACATTATCTTCTGAGGTATTTTCTATATTGAAAATGCCCCTAGAGAGCTGTCTAATGTCTAATGTAAAGTAATCTCGATTACTTCACAAATGATATGGAGATGTGAAGGCTTGAAAGTCAGTTTAGAATTATTTTCTTTATAAAGTCAACCTAGAACTCTCATAAATCATAGGATACTTACCAAATCTTTACTATGGTTCTTTGTGGGCTATATGACACTGGACATGTCTGCTAAGTTCACTGTATACCTAAGTGACAGGGTTGAGCTGAATGACCTCTCAGCCTCCTGACCTCATTATTCCAGTATCCTACATTAGTAGAACCACGGGGGCATACGTTTATGGAACTGAGCTATGGAAGTCGTTAACACACTCGGAGAGTTCAGTGACAGAACCTGAAAAAAGTTGGGGGATCTGAACATATACTCCATTCACAATAAAGCTGTGTAATTCCCTGATGGCCATCTGCTGCAATGTTCTGAATATCACAGAGGGCTTAACTACAGGGTCTGTGAGTCCCTCGGCCCCCAGCCATGTTTTCCTTGTGCTGACACTCTCAACCACACTGTTTTCCTTGCCAGGTCAGTGTCCTCCCCTCCACCCCCCACCCTGCCCCCTTCAGTGTGTTTCTGTTTTGCTCATTTTCTATTCTGACTTTTTTTCTTTTAATTCCATATTTTCTAGCCCCATTTACAGCCGATTCTGTTCTATCCCTTTACCCTCTGTGTTCAGAAGGAGATGTGTGAGGGAGAGGGGTGAGAACAGCATTTATTCACAGTGTCCCTTTCGACACTCTGGCTGAGACAGCAGCAGTTACGTGGGGTGGAAGACTGAGGGAGCACGGGGTGATCATGGGTGCAGTTCCCACAGCTTTCTTTGAGTCTTGTGATGGAGGATGTGCTAAGTGGGCAGTGGCAGCCTCAGCTGTCAGCTAAGAGACCTGTGGTTGGCAGGCATGCCAGGACATGTACTCCGACTTTCATCTTCCCTTCCTATATATGTGTTTCCCTTAAAGAGAAAGTAGCTCTCTGGCCAGATAGTGAGAGACAAGTTAGGGATATGCTATTCAGAGACGACAGAATCGCAACCCTGGATCCAACGGCAAGAGCTGTGATGTTAAAAAAACAAAAACAAACAAAAAAAATGCCCATAGACTAGGTGGCTGAAACAGCAAAAACATGTGGACTCAGAGCTGTGGAAGTGAGAAGGCCAAGCCAAACTGTTGAGCCAAGTTGGCTATAAGCAAGATTCTCCCTTAGCTTCCGATGGTTTGCTAGCAGTCTTGGATGTTCTTTGGCTTGTTGAAGCATCCCTGCCTTCATCTTCACTTGGCATTTCCCTATGGGTATGTCTATATCTAAAGTTCCCCATTTTGCAAGGACACCCAACATATTGATTAGGAGTCCACTCTAATTAGAAGTCCAGTGTAATCTTACTATAGTTTAACTTCTCATACTTGCAGGACACTATTTCCAAAACCAGGTCACATTCTGAAGTACTCAGGGGTAGGAATTCAATATGTAAATTCGGGGAGGACACAATTCAACACACTACAAACATTCTTGATTCTGCTTTTTCTAAAGGGGAGGAGGACAGTGAAGGTAGAGTTTTGTTCAGAACTTTCTATATGCCCTCCACTTTCACAAAATGACAACCCAAGATGAAAAGTTTTATATTTGCACAGCTGCAGTTTCTTTTAGGGGTGAAATTCGTGACAATAGAAAGAAATGGATTTGTTTGAAGTCTCCAATATGGCTAGCACCTTGTTTGATCTGATTTAACTGTTGGTATATGAAGGTAAACCAAAAACACAATCATAAGAAAATAGGAAAAAGATCACCCAACGGTCCTTTACGTGAAGCATCACTCACTTTCCCTCCTCAGTTTGCATAGGAGGATGAGCAAGCAGTGGTCCCTTCCTGGTACTAACATTGCTACCAAAGAACCGTAGGCAACACCCCCAGCAAGTGACAAGGCACTGACACACATCGGGTTGAAAAGAGTGCTTGCTTAGTTGGTTTGTTTGTGAATCTGATTGTTCTTGCATCTCAGGCCACACTCAAACTTTCTGTCTTCTTGCCTCAACCTCCCAAGTTTTGAGATTACAGTTCTGCACCACCATGTCCTGCTTATAAGAGACCGGTATTAGTAACTAAACTCAGTGTGGTATGGACTCACGGAAAGTGATCTCCTATTGCCTGTGAAGTTTCCCCTTTTTACCTGTTAAACAGATCTAACGACTTTCACCTTGTTAGTGTTTTCTTAATTAATGTTCCCGTTAGAAAATTGAATCTAAAATGAACTTTAGAAGACCTACCATGACTTCATTATTTAAATAATAAAGTGCTAAAGAACAAGGTCAGGTTTCTTTCATGTCTGCATCCTGAGAAGCAAGGTCCACTGTGTTGTGTCTTTTATTTTTATTAAGTTTAACGGGTATTTTAAAATTTTGAATTCTTAACTTGACTTTAGTAAGTATGGAGAGATTAGTTACTGTGTGCCACTTTTACCAGAGTTGACTATTTTTTTTTTTCTGTGTTATAACTTTAAAACTAATATTCTAATTTGAGGAACACGACAAAGAAGCATTCCTGGGGCTTACTCCCTCATCATTACATCAAATAGTGTAAGGTAATATTTAATTTAGGTCATTACACAAAACTTGGCTTGTGGCCTCATTTTGGATAGTAAATAATTACTAGTCACTGAGATGGCCCTTTAGAATTGTTCTTTAAACCTTTAGTCCTTGAGAGCATGGCTGTGCTGCTTGCTAGGGAGATACCAGGACATGGCCAGAGTGGTAACTCAATTGTCTGGTTATTTATTTCTCTACTTTGGAAAATAAGATTGTGTGAATGTACTTATGTCAAGATGAGAGGTTGACATTGGATGTTGACCTCAACTGCTGCCCACTTTACTTTTAGAAAGACAGTTTCTCACTGAACTTCGAGCTGGCTGATTTGGCAGGACTGTCTGGTCAGGAGGTCCCAGAATCCCTAGTCTAGCCTCCACTTCCCCAGCATTATGATTACAATGTTGTACCACCTTGCTCAGCTCTTTATTATGAGTTCTGGGGTTTGAACTTGGGTCCTCATTTTTACTGACTTACCCATCTCCTCAACCTCCACAATATATATATATGAAACCTTATGAAAAATTCAGTTGTTTATATACAGTTACATACAGGTTTAAACACACACAGAGCACACTTACTTGGTGAGATCAGATCTTGCTGGATAAAGTATCCACGCCTTTAAATTGAAGTGTTTTACAAACAAATGTTTCTGACCGATGGAAGACCATGGATGCAGTCAGATCAACAAAAAGCCCACATTCTCAGCTACAGACACTTATTAAGCTAAGAATGAACACTAACATCATGGATTAGAAGGAGCCACAACCTAGTTTGTTCTTCAGTCATTACGGCTACCTTGAAGTTCCCCTCACCAATAGCCTCCTATAGTGTTAATTGTTTTCGCTGTGTGCTGAGCCTCCTTTTTTCTATATCTCTGTAACCATGCTGAGCTCAGATGTGTATCTACCCAGGACATCTCCTGCTCTCTGCCTCCCAACTGATCTGCCTGCCTTCAGTCCCTCACCCCTTGTCTTCGGTTTAGTTCCTGGCTCCAAACTAAGCCTCCCTAAAAGTCCTTCTGATCGTCTTACCTCCGTGCTTTGAAGACTTCCAAAGATTCCCCATTGCCTGAAGCAGTGTTTTTCTAATGGGATCCCTGGACCATCCCTATGGAAATCACCTGCCTTCAGGTCTGAAAAATCTAAACATTCTGGGCATGAGGCCCGCAAGTCCAGACTGTTAACAAGCATCATCATATTCCCCAAGAGACTCTGGAACATACTACATAGAGACCTGCTGGCCTTACACAGAGATTCTCAGCCTGAGCTACCCAGGGGAACCACAGATGCAGCTTTAAACATTCATAGCTCCTGACTTTCATGCCTAGAATTTCTGATTTAGTAGGCCTGGGATGCAGCCTAGGCATTGGAATTTTTTTTTTTAAATCTTCCCACAGGCGCATCAGAAAGGATTTTGTTTGCCTACATAAAAAAAGAAAAAAAAAAAAAAACTTCAAAGACACCAGAGGTTTGTTCCCTCGCAGAAAAGCCTTAGAATGGACAATTCAATTCAGAATTAGGAACAGAGGCTCAGGAAACCATGACTCTACCCTTATTCTTAGTTCTTGGGGTTCATCCTCAACCTCATTTTATGATTCAAGACTGATAGGAGTGCCAGCCCTAGACCCCAGGAAGAAAAGAAGAGAGTCAGGGCCATTCAAGAGTTCCAAACAGAGCTTGGTCTGGAACTTTATCTAATGGTCACATAGCCCCTATACACTCTCTGGATGGACAATGTATTCTTTTCTTAGTATTCTTTCTTATAAAAATAAAGATATTATTACTAAGAAAAAAAAAAAAGGACAGCTGGAGCTTTGAAAAAAAAACTATGTCTGGAACATACACAACGATTCCTTAGCCTTGTCTTCTACTACTTCTAAACACTTTTTATTCTTTGAGTCCAGACAGCGGGAGAACGGTACCCCATCACTCCTCATACATCTCTCTGTATGAAGAGGCATGTTTAGCCAAAAGAGAAAGAAGCCACTTTTCTGAATATCAAGACTGTAATTCTAGTCTCACTTTGGCCTGCCAGACTACTTACATTGAAAACCAGAACAGAAGGATGAGCTCCCCCCTCAGTGGCCCCCCAAAAAAATTAAGAATCTTTTCCTGCCTTTTAGCAACGTAAAATACATGAAGTTCAGAAACGACTTTGGAGGGCAGGGAGTTAGGCCAAGTGCCTTTGAAATGATCTGAGGATAATTTTCACCAGACAGAATGTGAAATCAGACAAGGTCAGGTGGGAGTTTGGAGAGTGGCACTCCAGAAGTTAGTTCTTAAAACTTTACCTGACACTGAGTAGGCCTCCAAAACAAAAACAAACAAACAGAAGCATTTGAAATCTCCTTTAGTAAACGGAGATTCACTGAAAAGTTAAACTATGGTAAGCGGTTATGAATGAAAGGAGCAGGAGCCACATGATACAACAACCAGATAAGCTGAGGTCAAGACTGTAATGAGTTTGTCAAAGGACATTGAACTTAGAGTGTAATAGCTTACATAAATAGCATTGTAGAGTTAAGTCATAAACTCGTTTATCCAGTAATTCCCTAAATTGTAATCCGATGTATATGGCAATATCTTCTTTTGTTTTTGTTTTAAAATTTGTATTCATTTATTTATTTGGTGCTAGGGGTGGAATCCAAAGATTTGCATCCACCAGACAAATACTCTACTCCTGAGCTATCTTCCTAACCTCTAACACACCATTATATATATATATATATATAATTTTTTATTAAAATTTTTTCCCTTTCCTTTTACATACCAACCCCTCTTCCCCCTCCCTCCTCTTCTCCTGCTTCCATCCCACCTATCCCTATCCCACCACCATCCCCTCCTCATAGAGGGTAAGGCCTCCCTTGGGTAGTCAACACAGGCTGTCATATCATGTTGGGGATGGACCTAGCCCCTCCCTCCTGCATCAAGGCTGAGTAAGGCATCTCACCATAGGGAATTCGGTCTAAAAAGCCAGTTCATGTACCTGGGATAAGTCCTGGTCCCATTACCAGGGGACCCACAAACGCATCAAGCCACTCAACTTTCATCCACATTCAAAGGGCATAGTTTGGTCCCATGCAAGCTCCCCAACTGTCAGTCCAGAGTTCATGAGCTCCCATTAGCTTGGATCAGCTGTTTCTGTGGTTTTTCCCATCGTGATTCTGACTCCTCATGCTCTTACAACCCTTTCTCCCTCTCTCATTCCTGTCCTACTCGGAAGTCAGCACCCCCAGGAGCCACACAGTCTTCCAGCCACTATGAAACATCTAAGGTCCTAGCAGTCGCACTGTGTGACCAGGGAGACCAAGAAATGCAAATTAGAGAGAGCATTTCAGATGGTGGTAAATGCAGCAGCAAAATCAAAACAAGATCTTGACATTAAAGATTTACCAATGAAAGGCACTGAGCGACTTTTGGACAGCATGGTCAAATAGGCCCTTCTGATGTGATGTTCTGCCTTGATATCTGACTTTCAAAAGGAACCAATCTTGTGATAATCTGAGCAAAAAGCATTTCAAGGCTGAGGGGAAAGCAAGCATAATTGTCTTAAGAATGAATTAGCCTTAGCAGGTTGAGAGAGAGAGAGAGAGAGAGAAAGACAGACAGACAGAAAGACAGACAGAAAGAAAGAAAGAAAGAAAGAAAGAAAGAAAGAAAGAAAGAAAGAAAGAAAGAAAGAAAGAAAGGAAGGAAGGAAGGAAGAAAGAAAGACAAGACTATTGTCAATTCAGAATTATCTTCAGCTGTTGAGTCACGTGATCAGACAATGACTTCGTGCTGCAGGCCATTCCTTCCCTATGTTGTTGTAGCTCCAGAAATTGCATCTGTGTCCTGGAAAGTTTAGGCAGCCAATGGAGATAGTAGTCAATTACATGTGTTCCTGTGTAAAAGACTCCCACAGAGATTCATACAGCAATTTACATGAATACCTCATTGGCCAGGAACATAACATGGGGCTTCCATGATACCAAGTTTCATGTATACATCTCTCTTTGTGCCCATGGCCCAGGAAGAATAAACATTCCTGGTTTACCAGCCAAAAGGGATTCTCCCCTGAAGTCAAGGGCAGGATCTCTCACTCTGTGTGTGTGCGTGTCTGTGATGTGTGTGTGTGTGTGTGTGTGTGTGTGTGTGTGTGTGTGCATATGTGAATGCAGATGTGTACATATGTGGGTACACATATGAAGCTCAAAGGCTAACCTCAGTCATGGGCCATCACCTTCCGTCTTGCTTGAGACAAGAGTTACACATGCCGGGTTGGCTGGCCCATGAGCTTCTGGGCATCCTCTTGTCTCTGTCTCCGATCTTTCCATAAGAACATTGAATTACAGGCATGAACTACCATGTTTGACCTTACATGGGATCTGGAACCCTAATTCAGGTCTTCACACTTGTGTGAGAAGTGCCATAGCCATCTCCCCAGCCCCAGGGGAAGACATTTAGCAAAACTGGTGGAAAGGAGCTTGTAAGTGAAATGAGGAAGAAAGTCCTCGGTATTTCCTTCCCCTTCCTTCACATTTCCTCCATGACGGGCCAGATGGTGTACTAGGCTCCAGAAGTATAAAGATGAATGAAAATAATTCCGTCTTTGAGGATGGATGCCTAGCATTTGTATCGAAGCTGACATAAACAACTCATTACAAAATGGTGGGAACAGTGCTTCAGTAGGAATGTCCAGGGGTCAAAGTTGAATCCTAAGGGAAGCAGCAGTCAGCTTGGATCAGTGGGGACCAGCTAAGGAAAGGTTATGATGCTCAGAGAGGTAAATAGAAATTTCTCTTTTTTGTGTGTGGTCTTGGGCATGATGCCATGGGAAACCTCAGGAGATACTATTTGGTCTTGGACTCAAAAGACTTTATTTTTATTTACTTAAATTTTTGAGATGGGAACCTCAGTATCTTACTTGGGCTGGCCTGAGCTCCTGGGCTTAAATGTTTCCTCAGTCTATCTACCAAGCAGCAGAAGCCACATGCCTACACCATCACACCTGCTCAGGAATAGGAATCTGAATATGTTACAAGATGTAAAGCTGTGGTTTCTCTCTCAGGTAGTTTACTACATGTCCTACACCCTTTGCACACATTGTTTTCTGATTTAATGAGTTCAGGTGAAAAAAAAGTTTGCTTTCTATGGTGGTTTGAAAGAAAATGGCCCCCAAAGGGAGTGGCACTATTAAGAGATGTGACCTTGTTGGAGGAAGTGTGTCACTGTGGAAGGTGGGCTTTGAGGTCTCCTTTTTTTCTCAAGCTTCCTTCAATGTGACAGTCAGTCAGCTTCCTGTTGCCTGCAAGATGTAGCACTCTCAGCTTCAGCACCACATCTGCCCACCAGACTCCCCATCAAGATCGTAACAGACTAACCTTTGAAACTGTAAGAGAGCCCCCCCAATTAAATATTGTCCTTATGAGAGTTGCCGTGGTCACAGTGTGTCTTCACAGCAATAGAATACTTTTACTTAGACACTTATGATATAGAAAATTAGTATTTTCAAACATTCATGCTGAGTGGGAAGTGCTTTTACCTGTATATGGCAGACCAACCAACCTATTGACAGTGACTTACTCACAGAACCAAGCTCTGTATTGCGTGGGCCTTGGGGTTATTTCCAGGGCTGAGTTCCTTCCGGTATAATGTAGAACTTGCCCTGTTGTTCCAAGATGGCAACCCTTCACAGTGTAAGCAAGATTCAGGACTGTCTCTGAATTCTAGGTGAGGCACATAGACAAGCTTTCCCAAGCACCCGACATGTTAGAGACCTTTAAATCTCCATTTTGTAATAAATTTGCAGCCTGAAATGTTGAGGTGTGTGGCCTGTTGGGGTTTCAACACTGGTCTCTTTGGTGCTGGTTTCTCTATTTTTGTCCCCACCAAACCTTTTTTTCCTAATCCCAGTGTCGAAGCCCTTCCCTTCTGCTGCACACTATTATTTCAGAATCTCTCCCCTGTTCTGGACACACTTCCAATTGAGGATCTTCCTCACCAGGCACATTGCTGATATGAGGTTTTTAAAGTTTCCCAGAAGAGAAAAACAAGAGGAAAGAAAACTCACAATATGATGCCCTGATTGAAGCTGTCAGGAACATGAAAATGGATCTTGGCTCTGCATTCCCGAAGCCTCAGCACTTTTCTCTGGACCCCAAATTTTCCAGAATTTTTCCCCCTCATAATCATGTTTATTCAAATTGTTCCATCTGGCATCTTCTTTCTTGGCTGATCAACTATGCAAGTCCTAAAAATGACCCTGTAGGATGAGACTTTGATCCAACTTGGAATTCCAGGTCATTTGAGGGAGAAGCTTGCTTCATTCCAGTGCAAGGCATTTTAGCTGAAGCTGGACGTCCCATCATTGCAACAACATTGTCCACCCAGCTCCCTTCTAGAACACCATGGGCCACAGGAACAAAAAGGAAATGGTGCCAAGTGTGTGTGTGTGGGGGGGGGGGCTCCAACAAGACAGCTTCCTGCCAGTGACAGGAATCCTCACAGGACAGACTTCTCCATTCCTGCCACCCACTCCCTGGAGAAGTATATGAACTCTTTATGTTTCCATTCATGCAGTCTTCATTAATAAACAATTTCCCGTTGTCACCTTGAATATCAATTCCTAACTTTTCACTGCCACAAACATTCCCATTGATCTTACAAAGAGCAAATTATACCCCTTATTCTTACAAAAATATTCTTTCCATAGGAATAATTCAAGGGAGAAAAAGGAGATTCAATCCTAACATTGTCGCTAATGTACAGTAACTTATTGTCCCTAATAACTTCTTGAGTTGCACATCTCAGATAGTCAAGGAGTTGTGTTGTTTTTTCTATTTAATAAAATATAGTCAATTCTTGTCCATCCCATCTGTCTGTAACAAGAAGCACTTGGGGAATGCCCAGACTAAGGGGTCAATAAGTGAACAGGGAGGCAGATATACCCACCATCTTAATCTCAAGCTCTTGTCTTCCTGACACTTTATTAGCTTTTACAGCACTCCACTTGTCAGGCTGTCATGACCCTCATCTTGCTCATCAATTACACATAATGTTATGGTGGTATTGTGTTCCCTGAAATACTGTGTGTTCCCCGAAACAAACTTATCTGGGGTCAGAGAGCAGGACAGCCACAATATTAAACATGAGCATAGGCATGAGTGGTAGCACACGCCTTTAATCCTAGCATTTCAGAGGCAGAAATCCTTCTGGATCTCTGAGTTCAAGGCCACATTAGAAACAGCCAGGCATGGTGACACACGCCTTTAATCCCAGAAATCCAGCCTTTAATCCCAGGGAGTGATGGTAGAAAGTAGAAAGATTATATAAGGCGTGAAGACCAGAAACTAGCAGCATTTGGCAGGCTAAGCATTCAGGCTTTGGAGCAACACAGTTCAGCTGAGATTCATTCGGATGAGGACTCAGAAGCTTGTAGTCAGAGGAAACGAGACCAGCTGAGGAACTGGTGAGGTGAGGAAGCTGTGGCTTGTTCTGCGTCTCTCATCTTCCAGCAATCACTCCCATAACTGGCCTCGGGTTTGAGTTAATTAATAAGACCTTTTAAGATTCCTGTTACATAGTGTAGGATGGACTCCAAGTTCTCCCTCCCTAAATAAACTAGACGAGGAAACAAATGGCCAGAATCTTTCTGGAACTGTAATTTGGGGATGGATGTTTTTGTGAGGACAGCTGTTGCCTCTGCAGAAGAGAAACATGCTTGCTCATGGAAGATGAGTGGAACACACCACTCCCAATGTGTGGGTTCTTATCTCCACAAATGACCCAGAACCCCAGTTTTGGGAAGCTCACCGGGAATGGTGGAAAAGCCCCCACTGTGTGCAGCTCTAGGTGGGGGAGGACTGAGGTAGTCTCTGCTCAAAGGTGGCACTATGTAGGACTCAGTTCATCCCTCCCCTAAGCAACTGCATAGGGAAGACAGGATATGACAGCCACGGGTCTCGTAAACCCGGCGAGTCCTGTAGTTTCTCTCCTCTCCCCAAGTTACTTTTTCTCACTGTCTGAGGCTTTCATTCCAATGGCAGCATCTGGTGGAGTCTTGTACCATCGCTGAATCATGAGGAAATTGCTCAGATTATTATAGGCCACAGCATCCACCATCGGGCAGAACGGCTCTATAAATGTCCCTTCCACAAAACAAGCGCTATCAACTCTTTTTATGTTCATAGATTCAATCTTTTGTTTGCCCAGGCTGAAGTATGTTTTAAGCTACCAGATCTGTTCAGACTTGGAGTGGCTTTAAATTATTCCCTAATTTTTCCTGGTCGTTATTGTTCAGGTACCGCTGCAGCTCACGTATGAGAGCTTGAGTCGAGCTGGTGTCTATTTAGTGTCTTGTAGAAGCCATCCTATCTAGGTTCATTCCAGGAGACTCTGGCTCATCGCTTCAGCTTTATAAAGGCGTTCTCCTGCTTCTGAGGAGGAAACTCTGTGGGATGTGAGGGGGAACAAGGCAAAGAAGGAGAATGATTCAGATGAAAAGAAGAAGGAAAATGGGAAGGAGGGCCGGATTTGCTCTCTGGGAATTGTGCTGACTAAAAGGGTAGGATCGCCAAGAAAGGAAGGGTGGAATTGAAGGAAAACAAAAAGGGCTGAATAGCCGGGCTCAGGAAAGAGACTCGGGGTACACAGGGTCTCCAAACTCGGGTCTGATATGAATCAGTGGGGATGAGGGCAGAGGTGAGATGAGATCACGTGACAGTGCACCTAAAGTGGGCGGCAGACCTGATTGGCTGCTAATTTCCACATGAAACAAGAACCAAGTGTGGTGTTTTTGTGGTCTCTCTCTCTCTCTCTCTCTCTCTCCCTCCCTCCCCCTCCCTCCCTCCCTCCCTCCCTCCCTCCCTCCCTCCCTCCCTCCCTCTCTCTCTCTCTCTCTCTCTCTCTCTCTCTCCCCAATCTTTCCTTTTTGTATCATGGTATATTGACCCCAGGGCCTCGCATACTCGAAGCAAAGGCTCTACCGCTGATCTACATCCTCAGCGCTCACATTTTAGTGTAAGACAGGATCTGTCTCTGAGCCTGTGTTTTACTGAATTGATCTAGTGGCTCAGGAAGGCCTTGAATTTTTATCTTTGTGCTTCAATTTCCCACATAGCTGGGATTAACAAGACAGTACTTCCAAGCCTGGCTAGTTAGTTTTTTTCTAAGAGACTCCTGGGGCTAGAGGGATAACTCAGTGGTTAAGAGTACTTGTGAGTTCAGTTTCCAGCACCCAGGTTGGGTTGTTGGCATGTACCTGTAACTCTAGCCCCAGGGGATCCAGTCCCTTCCTCTAGCCTTAGTGGATACCCACACGCACACTAACATACATAGACAAAAACGTGTATACATAAATAAGAATAGAAGAAATATTTTAAAAAGAGACTCCAAACTTCAGATCTCTGTGTGAGATATCATGTTTTTTTTTGTGTGTGTGTGTGCTAAAAAGAAATGTCCTGAGAGAAGGAGTTCTCAAACACCTGTTAGCTATCACCTTGTTATTTTCTTGGAATATGTGCAGGTTGTTGGGTGTGAACAACTCAGAAAAGCCTGTTCATTTGTCACTGACTTTTATCACACTCTATTGCTTTCATAATGGCACAGGATTAGGGGAAGGGGGACAAAGCTTGTCAATATCTGTCATTTCATCAAATTTCCTGCTAAAAGGAGGTAGGGGGAGGATATATATTTTCAGGTTTGAGTAATTAGCTAGTAAAAGGCAACCTATGTAATTAGTCTATGAAACTTGTTAAGCACTCCCGGAATTGACCCTAAAAGAATAAATAACAGGTATGTATATATTTTTCCTAAAGTCAAAAAAGAAAGAAAGAAAGAGGAAAACTACTTAGTTATCATAGAGCTTGGCCAGTCTCTTATCTTAGGTAGGGGACAAAAATCTTATTATGATCAAGATCAAGACAAACGGCCTGTCAAATGTCAGAGTCCGGGGTCTGTATACACGCCAAATACCAGACATGTGTATTTTACCTCGTCTCAATGAGGCCCTAAGAGGATTTTTTTCTCAGCCTGATTTTTTGATATTTATATGACTTAATAGTAGTAGGAATATGAAATAGTGACAAATTTCTTTCTATGCAAAAGAGTCATGGCTATTTCTGCATAGGTTTTTCTGCATTTTCAGGAGTGTGTCCACTCTAGGAACAGTTTCTTCTGCTAATAAGTGTGAGACTCGTGGAATATGTTTCTGTTCCAGTACTCAGTTTTCCCTGAATTCTGTAACTCACAACTGAATGTGGTTTAGGGGCTCCTCCTTTCTTCTCTAGCCCTTCCCTCTTCCAATAAAAAGTTTTCAAGTGTGATAAGGCTATAGAGAAGTAGTTCTCAACCTTCCTAACGCTGTGATCCTTTAATAAATACACTACCTCATGTTGTGGTGACCCCCAACCATAGAATGACTTTATTGCTACTTCATAACTGTAATTTCTCTACTGCTATGAATCATAATATAAATATCTATGTTTTGCAATGGTCTCAGGAGACCCCTGTAAAAGGGTCATTGGCCACTCCCCAAGGGCGTCTCAACCCATAGGTTGAGAATCACTGCTGTAGAGAAAGGAACTAGGGTTACAGAGGCATATGTGACCAGCAAAGGAGGAAAGTGACTAGAGAAGTTTGTACATTTAGAGGAAAGCTGGGTGAGACAAGTGACCTGTAAGTTCATGAAACTAATATGAATTGAATTTTATAAAATTTTACTTTACCTTGGTAGCTCCTTCTAGTTAGGGATTCAGTGTTCGTATCTGTAATTAGCATATGTATTTCAAGTATCAATATTCTATTGCTAATATAATTATACTACAGGGCGTTTCAATGTCATAAAGGTCCCCTTCTTCTAAGATTTGAGGGTTCTGCAGCTGTTCTTCTCAATGTTTGCTATCATATTAGTCACCAAAGCAACAGCACACATGAGCCCGCTTACCACTGGCAACCACAGGCACCAGGCAGCATCTTTGAGTCCTACTCCTGCTGTCCTACTTCAGCTTGGTTTATCTGTGTTAACTGCCCACAAAGCCCCTTGGCTCAGCTTCCTTAGTCTATTTCCTGAACAATACTTCCTCCTTCTCCTGAAACCAGTAGGATGTTATCAAGCCCATCCATAGATGCAAATAGTATGGACAGAGGTAGAGACAGGGATAGCCAAAGAGCCACAGATAAAGAAGTGTGTCCTTGATTGGGACCATCACCACCTCATTACAGCCAGCTGAGTCAAGTGAATAATAAACAGCTACTGATCTCCTGTCTCTTCCTAGGCATCTAACAGATGCCTGGGGTGTTTGAATCTACAACTACAGATATAAAGTGGATACGTGGTGATATTCTTGATTTCTTGGTAACCCAGTGGAACTAAAAGGTCACTTATCCTTTACTGAGTAAATAGACCACACAATAATGATAGATATCCTACTGCTTTCCTGGAGCAACATGCTTCCATAAAATATGGCTCTTAGTCCTTTCTATTTATTTATGAGGAAACTGAATCTCAGAGAGGTGAACAAGGACACTTATCTTCAACTACACCACCTGGGTGTTTGGAATGGGGAAGATGGATTCTTATGTTCAGCTTATATCCTTGGCCACTAGTCCACAGGGACCCTTTTATGACATTGTCTTTAAGGAATTTCTGCAGTAAGATCAAGCAGATTCTTTTGTCACTTGGGATAAATGCCTATTTTTATTTTTCCTCTTTCTTTCCCTGCATTGTTCTGATAGATAATGTAGATCTGAAGAACCTTGATAACAGAAGGGACATCAAGAGGTCCCTGAAAGCAAATCTGAGAGGGGTGGGTGGGGTGGGGGAGAATCCAGCCTTCACTGAGATGTCTAGAGAGGAGATTCTGTGTATACCTGGATCCCTCCCACCTGGAGTCTTGGAAAAAAATGCATCAGTGTGAATTGAGCACTGCATCAGTAAACCCAGGACTATATAGTCCAGGCTACCCCACCTCCAGACATTTCTACCCATAATTGAAAGTCAAGTTGTCCTTTTCCAGCTTGCAAGCTCTAGCTTAGGAAAAAAAAAAAAAAACAACGATGGATCAGCTTCACTTTCCCCTACCTCAGTACACAGTGCACTTCCCATTCCCCTGCAGCCAGGGAAGGGGTAATGGTTGCAATGGGCAAGTTCTACTCTAATTGACATTTCTGTGGACAATTAGAATCTTAACATATAGATGTTCCAGCCAGTTTAGTGAGCAGCTAATGGGGTCAATTATACCCATAGCAGTATGGAAAATAAATACAAAAGTTGGGTTTCTGGAAATGTCTAGAGGGACCACTAGAAGCCAGGCATGAGGGAGGGGCCAGAATTGGTGAGATCTGCGGTCTCAGACTGAGGGTTTTGTAGCTTTGGGTATAAGTGGAAAGGCTGAGATTCTCCAGCTTCCCGTAAATTGCAGCTCCTTATTTGCCCTCATCTTTCCTCTGTACCAGCTCTAAAGCAAGCATTCAGAGCTCTCTAAAATCTGAGCAGTTACAAAAAATACACACTTCACAACCAGCTTTCAAGACCAAATACACCACAAAAATTGACTAATAAGTCACCAGAGTGATATACTTGGGTGCTGTTAGCTTAAGGCAGAGCAATTGTGGGGTGTTTTGAGAGGCTCTGCAATCTGGTTCCCTCTTTTGTGTGCAAGAGCTAATGTCGAGAGGGTCCCAGTACACCTGCTGGAGAGATCTTGAATCCAACGGAGTTTGTTACAGAGCCATAGCTCTTAACCCTGCTGCACATTGTGGCCCCCAGGGGAGTTTTTGAAAATAACTGAGCTCTTGAGCTCCACCCAGATGAAGGCAGAATGACTTGGGGTGAGGTGAGGACAGGCATGGAGGGTAAAAAAGTCTTTGCAGGTGAGTTGTGGGAATTGAGAATATCTGGTGGAGAGCGAAGACTTTAACCAAATAAACTCCCATCACTCTGAGCAGCAGATTTCATATCATTTCTCAGTTTGCCACAGACAGGCTGCAAAATTTTGTATATACATTAGAGTATTGCTTATAGAGTGAAATGGGCAAATGGTCTGAATATGTAATAGGGATTTAATTCAAGGCTCCAACGCTAAGTAGACAAACAAATGACATTAAACAAAACAATTTATAAAACAGCTTTGCTCTCTGATTTGAGTTTTGAAACAAAATATGAGTATGTGTAGATGATGATGATAGACAGATGATAAACAGATGTGTGTGTGTGTGTGTGTGTGTGTGTGTGTGCGTGTGTGTGTGTTTGCAAGGATATACACAAAAATCTTTATAGGTTTCCCTTTCTGGAAACGGACTTTATATTCTTCTTTTTGAGTGTCTATATTTCTAATTCTGTATTCAATATTAAGGAGGAAAACTCTACTCACAGATGTCAAGGCCTGAACACCAGTGTTGACTCCAGCTGCAGAAAATTTCAAAACTGACTAGGTTTGTACATGCAGAGCTTCATCTGTGTGTACTTGTGCTGTGTTTGTTACACTTCGGGGGATCAAATCCAGTCTTCCTTGCACTCAGCAAACAGTCCATCACTCAGCTGCATCCCCAGGCCCCAAACTTTAGCTCCTCTATCTGTGTTGTGCCAGCCAGCTACAAAAACTGCTGCTTTGCTTGCCCTCTGCCTCCTTACAGAGATGTACCAGCCTTAGACGTGTTTCTCTGTCTGGAGTCTGAAAATCAAGGGGGTAGTGGGAGGGAGGATGAAGGCCTGTCTCCAGCAGTATGCGGTCCAGGTCCTGGGCAGAGCTGCCCTCATTTTATTGGAGAGAATAATGCCAGAGGAAGCAAGGGTGAGAAAGTCACAAGGCAGAACAGCTAGGAAAAGAGGCTCTTGATCTACTTTGCTCCCCTAGAGCATCTTGCCATGCTTACTGCCTGGTGTATTCATGGGTATGGAGATAAAATGAGGGGTATTGGGGAAAAGGGTTAGGATGCATTTGGCACACAATTGTTTGATAAATTTCTGTTCATTTTTGCTCGCCCCCAGGAAATATATGACATGCCAGGTATTTAACAAATATATGACCTCAGAGTATTATCTTCTGCAAGCCTTGGTTTCTTCTGAATAAGTAAGACAGCAACGGCATCAGTTGCCATGAGAATTGAGTGGCATGATAAAGTCATAGCACTAAGCAAGACCTCAACAGCATCAGTTGCCATGAGAATTGAGTGGCATGATAAAGTCATAGCACTAAGCAAGACCTCAACAGCATCAGTTGCCATGAGAATTGAGTGGCGTGACACAGTTATAGCACTAAGCAAGACCTCAAGCCTATGCCACGTGCTCAGTAGGTGCCACCTGCTATTATTATCTCAGTATTCTGTAGCTGAAACACCTGGGACATTGAGAACATTCTCACTGTAAGCCAGAAAAAGAGATATGTGCACAAATGATAGAAGATGGTTTGGGAAATTTACGTTTTAATTAGAAGACTCTAACTTTTTGCCATTTCAGTACTTTGAAGTTAAAAAGGAAAAGATTGCCTTAAGTGTTTTAAGAAAATACTATTCCTTTGAGGTCTGGCACCAAGAATAGAATATTTCATTTTAGAAAGAATGCCTTAGAGAAATGATGAACTACCAACAAAGGCTACAACACTAGAAAATGACCTCAGGTTAAAGGCAAGTGTTTCTCTGTCATAAAAAGTGATTGAAGTGATTGGGTAAGGCTAGGGAGACGGCTGTTAGTAATGTCCTTGCCATGCAAGTGTGGGAACCTGAGTTCAATCCTTCACACACACACACACACACACACACACACACACACACACACACACACGAGAGAGAGAGAGAGAGAGAGAGAGAGAGAGAGAGAGAGAGAGAGGGAGAGAGAGAGAGAGAGAGAGAGAGAGAGAGAGCGCTATAATTTCAAAGCAATGGGAGGTTATTGGTCACAAGCCCAGCTCCATGTTCAGTAAGAACCTGTCTCAAGGGATTAGGATGGAAAAAAAATACAGCGAGACATTCCAAGTTCTCCTCTGGCAGAAGCATGTAACTGCACACACACACTGCAAATACCACGCAATACTCATCTACACATAGAAAAAGAAAAGGGTTTATCTTGTAAAGTTAGGCCCCTAGAAATGTTTTCATAACAACAAAATAGATACACATATGATAATGACTCTATCTTGCTTTTAACTTTACTGCTGGGCTCAAGGTTGAAGAGCGCCAGGATTCAGTGAAGACACCAGGCAACGGAAACTAAGCCATTGATGGTTCTGGTCTATGGGCTTTACTACAATAAACAGGTTATGAGAGTGAGCATAGACCAGTAGTTCTGAAAGTGGTGACGCCCATTAGACCAGACTCACTTGTTAGTGACTGAGTTCCAGCTTCAGAGGCTGATTCACTTAATCTGGGACATAGCCTGGACTCCAGAATCTCTTAAGTATTTCACCAGCTGGTTCTGGTGTGTGGACAAATTTGAGCATAAGTGGCAGGGGCAGAGAGTCCGTTTGAACAAGTATCGCTGTCAAGGAAGGCTTTGTCCCTCTTTCCTCAAGAAGTTCCCAGAGAAGAGCAGTAGAAAGCAGCCTGACTGCACCCCTTTACTTTCTCCTTCTGTCCCCCTACTCTCTGTAGGGAAAAAATCACCTCAATCTCCAGGAAACAAATTACATCATCCAAAACAATGGGTGTGAGCCTTGTTTTGGCTGCATCATGCCACTTTTTGCTCTCTGCATCTCTGCCTCGGTTTTCACAGCCTCCCTTTGACAATGCCAGCAATCACACCACCAGGAAACTTCCAAAGGTCCGCTTAAAACCCTCCACAAGCGAGACTTTAGTTTTATGCTATATGACATCACCAAACTAAGATGATCGCAGAAATTTTTAGCTAGGAGCCAACATGTTTGGAGGGCAACTTGAAAGGATCGCCAAGCAAATGAGCTGGGATTTCTTTTTGTCATTGCTTCATTTGATGCTGGGGATCAAACAAAGTGCTCTAGCACAGAACTACATGCCTAAGCCCAGAAGGGTTTTTAAATGCAGCTCCCTTTGCCTGGATGTACATATCTCCCAGTAGGAGAGTAAAGTAAGTTGGGTCAAATACAAATTTAGCTTTTGGGTTGAGAAATGGGGAAGTCATCTGCCTCCAACATAGTTGCAGCTCGGTTGCTTACAGTGAAAGCAATGTTCTAATGTCCCTTTAAAGATAGTTTAAAGCCAAAGGCATTTTACCTCCCAGGTTCTATCTAAAAAGAGAAGGCAAGAATGTATAATGGATGTGTATGATGTATGAAGAGAGATGATATAGAAGAGGTCCCGCTGGCCTGAAATGATGAAAATGGAGCTTCAATGCCTAAAACTTCTTTCATGATAAAAATATCTTACATTGTCCTTGGGACCTATCTGTGTGATGTTTTTATTCCTGTCTATAAGTGAAGAAGGGAAGCCGATGGAGACGAAATGTCTTGCCCAAGGTCACATAGTCTATAAATGGTAGGGTCAGTGCTTGAACACATATCCCTCTGATTCAAAGACCACCAGACTCTCAATTATGCCACCACTAGAAGAACAGGAATAGTGCCTGAATGTGTGTCTAATTTATTAGAACACAAGTAGATTTTTTATTTTCTTTTGATTTTAAAATACAAGTGCCGGGCACAGGCTCAATTCTGCTTATTGTGCAATGAATGAGGAGATGTGTAGCAGTTTTATTCCAACAAAGAGTAGCTGACTGTGTTATCTTAAGCAAATAGAAGAACTCATTGGAAGGTAGCAGGAGGATCATGGGATTAAATGGAAAGAGGGGGAAATGCCTTGGAAGACAGTCCTGAGCCCAGGAACTGCACAGGCTACATAGCAGAAGAGAAATGACAGGGTATTGCTCCCCGCAGTGTGACTGGTGTGCACAGCTGCTCCAAAGAAGTCTTAAGCCTCCCTTCCTTTGGGGCCACTCATCGCATCCCATGAAGCACAGTGGGAATAACCAGTCAGTTGAGTGAAGTGTCCCAGCTTCTGAGAGTAGGAAAATTAGGAGGAGAAATGAGAGGAAAAAGAGGGTACAAATTCCACCCAACTTCTATAGTGACATCATGGACTCTCAAGGCCACTACCAGTAAGAAGAGGATTCAGAATGCTGAATGTTGGAAAGCCAACAACCATCTCTTAAGAAACATTGGTTTAAGATCTACACTCTTCTGTCTTTCTGTCGTGCCAAAAAAATCTTATCAGAAATGAGTCCAACAAAATTTACAAGCTATTATGGAAATAGTTTTTTATTATTATTAAAAATATCAGTGGCTGATAACTAAGTCATTGGAGACATCAGTCAATGTGCATTTTGAGCAGAACACAAAATTCTACCCCTGGAGACTTCATGTGTCATGTCCTACATGAGGAAGCCAGTGCGGTCGGTCATATCATCATTAGTTTTCTTATCCAGCTCCATCACATACGTCACCACACACAATGGAGTCATGGCTGCTCCCAAGCAGAGTCTGGAAACACATTCTTGTTCATTTGTTTAGCTTCATCTGTTACATGTTTCTCTGTGTTAGCCAGGATGTTTCCAGCACTTGTTTCTTGGACTATGAAGACAACCATGTGCAGATCCAGATCCCCTCCAAATAAAAAAATCTTCAACCTGTATGCAGGTATGGATGTGCTAGACTCGTCCACGTATGTTTGAAAGCGTGTATGTTGCTTTGCAAGAATTATAATCAAGTTTTCAAAGCACGTGGAGAATTTAGGTAATTTAGAAACCCCTTCGTTGGAATGCCAGAGACACTAGTGTATGTAGACAATGTTCAAATATGTCATTGATGTGGAAAGTAACCCCTTGCTCTGTCACCATTATCCCTTCTCTCTGCTGTATACGTACACAAAAGTAAATGGTAAAAACAAAAAAACAAAAACAAAAACAAAAAACAAAACAAACAAACAAACAAAAAAACCTACATGGTAAATGCTATCTTCAAAGAATAACTTAGGTCTTAAGAGAGATTCTGTTTCATAAATCTTTCTTACTCGCTTACTGCCTTTCAATAAAAATAAAAAGAAGGTCAGCAAGGACAGAGTTATTCTCAAAGTTGAACTAATTTAGGTAATTAAAAACCAAGCCAGAGCTGTAGACGGGAAGAGTTGAACAACGGCTTAATGCCACCCTAAATCTTTTTCTAAACAGAGCTAGCACAGGCACAATTTGTTGCAATATCCCTTTCCTCTGGAGCCAGAGCAGTGCCTGGGTTGTATCAACTTAGTGTCTATTTTCATAAACCCAAACAGAACCGGCTCCTGGAACAATGAGTCTTAATCGCGAGGCACTGGAGAGGCAGAATTCCCTTCATAGAAGCATTCATTCTGGGAAGAAATTGCGTAAATACCTTCTCAAGTGTCAAAATAATAACTTTTTGTTTCTGGGAGTTGAATGTAGGTAGGAGTGTCACTGTTGGCTTTTTTTTTTTAGATATTTTCGAAGGCCATTTTCATTGAAAAGCAAGCAAAAAACAGATCTAGGCTCCTCCTTCACGGAAAAAGGACAGACGCAGGCTGCTCAAACACCCCTGGAAATAATGGGCAGTTTCTTGAAACGCTTCAGTTACAGGGGGCTATTCCCTTCTTTCTTTGAGAAAAGGTCTCATTCTGTAGCCCAGGCTGGCCTTGAACTCTCATCAATCCTCAGCCTCAGCCTCCCAGTTGCTGAAATTATTGATGTGAGCCACTCCACCCCCAGGGAGCCTATATCATCATCATCATCATCATCATCATCATTATTATTATTATTATTTACTTTTATATGTGTGTGCTGTGTTTAGAACATTTTGTCCCTTTCCTCTAACCCACCTGTCCCACCTTCCACCCTGACCTGTCCCCTCTGAAATTCATGGCCTCTTTTTCTTTAGTTACTATTCACACAGGCATGCACATGCAACACACACACACACACACACACACACGAACTGGATGAGTCAATTTAGTGTTGCATGTGTGTATATGTTCTTAGGACTGACCATTTGATACTGGATAACCAGTTAGGGGCTCATCTCCGGACGGCATCTCCCTCTCTGAGCATTAGTTAATTGCCTATGGCTCTTCAACTAGGAATGGGGGGTCTCATGAGCTTTCTCCATCCATATTGACATTTCAACTGGTATCATCAGTGCTTTAGGTCCTGTTTGGGAAACCATAGTGTTGAGAGTTTATACAGCTTCCCTGTCATATCTAAAAGACACACTCTTTTAGCAGGTATTCTATTTCTCTGTCTCTTAAGATCTTTCCTGTCTCTTTCCCAAAATGTTCCTTGAGCCTTAGGTGCAGGGAGGCTGCCTTGAAGATGTGGCTAGTGGGACTGAGCTATTCTTATTTGGGGAAAGAGTGATTAGACTCAGGGCCTATCACATGTTCACCCCCAGGAGCTACCCAAGGAAAACAGCATGAGCTGATACCCCTCCTTTTTCAGGGAGTCCAGTGCCCCACATACCCTTGTGTCTGGCATTCTCAGGAAGTATACTTGGCTAGCAGGTAACTGGCTTCAGGTTCGCTGTTGAACGTGCTAACACTTCAACCTGGATCATTGATATATTGATCCCTGCCCCCTCCACTGTAGTTCTGCTCTCTGTCTCTGGCCCTCTCTACTCTAAGCTTCATCCTCTGATGGAAGTATGGATTCCAATATTTTGCCTCTATTTGCCAAGGCACTGATCACATGAGGCTACTACAACCTGCTCATCCTCCCTTCTACCCAGTAGACTCTAAGTCAGTGGTTCTCAACTTATAGGTCACTACCCTTTAGACAAACCTTCACCCTCAACAATATTTATATTATGATTCATAACAGTATCAAAATTGTAGTTTAAATAATTTTTTCCATTTATTTTACATAAGGACCACAGTAGTTGTGAAGTAGTAATGAAAATAATTTTATGGTTGGGGGTCACCACAGCATGATGAACTATATTAAAGGGTCACAGCATTAGGAAGGGGGAGAACCACTGGTCTAAGGGACATCCCTGAGAACTGTCCCATCTACTGGTATGGCCTATGGAATAACTATATCCATTCCCTGACTGAACTTTTTTTGTGTGGAGGAAAGGGTTTATTTCATCATACAGCTTATGGTGGTGCATCATCAAGAAAAGCAAAGCATGAGCTCAAGGCAGGAGTCTGGAAGCAGAAACTCAAGTTGATACCACAGATGAATGCTGCTTATGGGCTTTCTTTCCATGCTTGCTCAATTGGTTTTCTTTCTTTCTTTCTTTTTAAGTTTTATTTAAATAATTTTTTCCATTTATTTTACATAAGGACCCCCTCCCTCCTCTCTTGCTGTCCCGCCCTCCTATCTACCCCCATCCCCATCCACTCCTCCTCCACCTCCATTCAGAAAGGGGCAGACCTGCTATAGGTTTGAACAAAGCATGGCACATCAAGTTGAGGCAGGACCCAGGTTCCCAAAAAGCCAGCAAAGCACAGTCCTGATCCTTGACTGAACTTTATAGATGATCCCTCCATGTCTTTCTGTTGCAAGCTTGTACTCAGCTTCTTGTTGCTTCAGAAACATCACCAGCCTCCTTTCTTTGCTAACTCCACAGAGCATTCTAAGGAGATCAATGCAGTTAGTGATGATGATGCTGAAATCCAGCCATGATGTTTGGCTTTTTTTTACCCTGTCTGCTGTGCCGAATAAGAAAACCTATGATACATAGTTCACAGTGGCTATATTTTTCCAGATTCCAGGGGACTTGGAAAGTGTACTTCCTGAGGTCCGAAAATATCCCCTACAATAGACACTAGGGACACCCTAGGAAATAAAGCAAATGTTGTTTTCTATCATGTAATTTATATCTGCCAGAAAAGAGGAAATAAGAAATGAATAAGAGCAGTGGACGCATATTAGAGTACCTGGAAAGCTATTAAAACACTTGACACTCAGGACACGTTGAGCATCAACAACATCAGCATCTATGGAGTGGGGTCAAACACTCTTGGGGTTCTACTGTAAGTCTAACTGTAGGAGCAACTGCTTGAGACAATGGCAGAACCAGAATTAAACAAAAAGACCACCACTTGATACTTTTTATACCACAGATGACCTGCCATACTATAAGAAGCCTGAATTTTATTTTATTTATTTGTTTCTTTTTTTTGTTTGAGACAAGATTTCTCTTCAGAGCTTTGGAGTCTTTCCTGGAATTCACTCTGTAGCCCAGGCTGGCCTCAAACTCACAGAGATCTGTCAGCATCTGCCTCCCAAGTGCTGGGATTAAAGGCATGCGCCACCACTGCCTGGCTGAGGCCTGAATTTTAAGAACCATTTCATATGCATTAAAAATTTTATGTTGTTTTGTACTTACAAGTTTAAGGGTTATGCTGATCTCCTCTTGTACCCCGTGTCTATTTGTGAATCATAATTGTCCATTAACATCTGCTATGTGCCAGTTTCTGGAGATGTGCTTCAGTAAATAAATAAAGTGTGATTTGCTATTATGTAATGCAGATCTCCCACCAGAGACATGATGAGAAAACAAACAAATAAGGCACTATAGAAACATGATGTGTAGGAAGACAGTCATATACAAAGGATAGAATCTGGGGACAAGAAAGGGCAGCTGGTTTAGGAAAGCAGGAAAGTCCTCTCACAGAAGTTACCATTGTGGTGTGAGCTCAATGAAAAAAGAAACTAGGCATGTGATGATCTTAGGCAGAGCATGCCAGCAGGAGGAGCAAGTACAAAGGCCCTGAGGCAGGAGCAGACTTGGTGGCTTCTGGAGCCTGACAGATGGAACTGTGGTGAGCAGTGAGAGACCAAGACAAGACAAGGTCGGTCAGTGGGAGATAGACGCCAACCCAGCATGTCCATGTTAGGACACAGAGAAGAATGAATCTGATTTGAAATGCAAGGAAAAGCTAAGAGAGGATGAGATTTGTGTTTCTGAAGTGCATAGAGAGACTATATGGGTCCGGAGAGGAATTAATTGCTTGGGTAGTAGCTTATTTTAAAGTCTTATTTCAGAGATAAGGCCAGCAGGACTTTCAGATGGGCTGAAAGCTGGAAGAGAGATGGAGCTGGTCATGAGAGAAAGAAAGAAAGAAAAATGAGTCCTTTGATTTGTCAGGCCTACTGACTCTGTGGAGATGTCCTGTCATCAGGCTGAATGAGCTAAGGGAAGCACACTTTGAAAGATGAGAAAGCGAAACTCAAAAGCTCTGCTTGACTGCAATAACTTAGATAGTCCTTTAGCCATACATTAATATCTAGTAGATGTTAATGCCTATTAGGACAACTCTGAAACTCAAAGGAAAGATTGGGACTAAAGATTCAAATTTGGAAAATGTTGGTAAGAAGGTGATATTTAAAACTTTTCGGCCAAATGACTTTATCCAAGAAGATATAGAGATAGGAAATGAAAGAACACTGAGGACTGAGCATGGAGGCACTCCCAAAGTTTAAGAGAAAATAATCTAGTAAAGGAGTCTGGAGGGAGCCAGGAATCTGGGACTGCACGACTCTAGGAGTCTGGTATTCTTAGTTGGATTATAATGGAGGGGGTGGTCAGGAATGTGTTCAGTTAATACAGTACTTGCCTATGATGCACAAAGCCCTGTTTTTGATCCTTAGGACTACAACAAAACAGAGCATGATGATAGGCATTTGAACATCAGAAGCTCAAGTTCATTCCTGACTACATACCAAGTTCAAGACTAGCCTGGAAAACAAGAGACCTTGTCTCAAAAAAGAAAACAAAGAGTATAAAAATCATGCCAAATGAAACTAAAATGTCCAACAAGATTAGGACCTAGGAGACAGTGGACTTTGTGAAAGGCTTTCTTGGTAAGCATGACATGAGCTGTCACTGGGATAAATCCAGATTTGAGATTATGGCAAATGGTCAAGTAGAGACACAGGCTATTGATATGCCTGCATAGATGTGCTATTCCTGGAAGCCTGGGCTTATTCCTTGCCCTGAACCAACAGATCTGCTCCAGTGTGCACATTTTTCTTGCTAGAGCTCAGGTGGGTTCCTTAGATGTCTACTCTCAACTTAAATATCGTATACCTGGCCACTCAGTTCATCTTTTGCTTTATCTGCCACCACGAACCTAAGATAGGATTGGCTCTGTGCTCACTCTATGTATACATAACCACTGAAAGCATGCATCTTAGAAGCTCCATTTTTTTTAGCTAGCCATAAGAGTCAAAGAAAAAATACACAGCCACTTTAAAAGAGCAATAACTAACCGTCAAGAAAGGCTTCTCCACACAGAGCACTGCAGTAATGAGTAGTTTCAAGTCCAGCCTTCTTGAATGCTAGTCATTTGCTCTTACAGCCTGGGTAAATTCATCTGTCTCTTAGTTGAGTGAGAACCATTCTCTCCTCCGGGGCATACAGGAAGACACATGGATAGTAATGTTCCTCCTTTATGGATAGTAAATGTTCCTATCAGTGCCTTTGAGATGTCAGCTTTGAGGGGGCAGATGCATGTTTGGCCAGATGGTTTTAGAAGAAAAGTTTTCAAGTTTTTAAAAATATGAGTTTTAAAAAACAAATCTCCTCTTTTGGAAGAGAGTTTGGGGAATACAAATGGATAACACAAATCTTAGAAAGAGTTATCCCTTTGGGATACAGAAGTAATTGAAATAAATTACTGCGAAAGTAGCTAGTTAAGTCTGTTTTGCAGTGAAGGAACATTTAAAGCCTCAAAGTCAAACTTGTTCTGCATATCAGGACTTTCAGAACTGGAGTCTTGAGGTCTTTTGGGGAAGGAACAGCCAAAGAATGGCTCATCATTTTGAGGCAGAGCTGAGTTTGAAGGCAAAATCCTGTGGCCATGGGAAAAGGATCTGGGATCTGGGGGTAAACTTCAGTTGAGAGCAAGAAGAGGTGGTCGTAGTAGGAAACTCTGTAAGGGATTGTGTAGAAAATCCAGCAGGTACCTAATATCCTAGATGGGAGAAACATGCAGAAAAAGAAATCATGCTACCCAGTGTAATTATGTTCCTTCTGGCTTTATTGCCATTGGCATTCACAATGCAAATCCAACTGTGCCTCATCATTAGCGTAGATGTTATTTTGTTATAGGATGGAAATATTATCCTTATTCATGTGTTCTCATGATCCAGCTTTATGTGCATATCACACACTTCACTTCTCAAAACATATCTAAGCATACATGCACTGTCAGTCAGTGACAAATCTTCTAGGTATTCCTTTAAAACATGCCTTCATCTTAAACAACACTCCTTTCTCTCTGTGAAGCCTACTGAATCATGACCAGGTTAGCAAGCTACTTGTAGACAAAGTGTGGATAATAAAATTATAGAAAGGTATAAAAGTAAAGAGGGATTCTATACTTTGTGTGCATCACAAATGACTTTCAGCATTTGCAGTACTTAGAGAAACCGAAAGTGGAAATTGGAGCTAATGTATTCTGAGAGCCAGATGCAGAACAAACTCCAGTAGATGGATCTACACTCAGGAAAGACCTCAGGCTGTTACCATAGGACATAATTGTGCATCTATCTACCACTCAGAATATAGTTACTCCTACCTTATTAAGCATCCAGTTACCAGTCTCAATGACAAAAGATAAGGAGACTTCCATTGTTCCTGCTAGGGATAAGTCATTTTTGGACACTTCAAGCTTTACCTCTTTGCAGAATCTTAAACAAAACTAATACTACTCAAGATATATGGCCTGAGAACATGATGAGCTCTTCCAAGTTCTATCTCTAGATTGAGACAAAGTTTCAGAAAGCAGTGGAAAGCCCATCACAGAAATGTGGTGTTGATGTTAGACTTTTGATTTTTATTGAAGATCCATTAAAGAGCCTGGCTTATAAACAATATTTGATTAAGCTGGCATCTAAGTCTTCCATTATTCTATCCAAAACCTGGTACATGAAGAACTCTGTGACATTGTTCTCAGTGTTATATGCCACCACACACAGTCACAGAGAAACACTGGAAGGGTTGGAGGGGTGTTCAGAAAGAGGAGAGGAATCTTCGTCTTGGAGATAACTAGTGTCTCCACCAATTAAATATAAGGCTCCCTATATGCTGCTCTGACTTGTTTTCTTATAGATTTATGGGGTTTTAAAAGTTGGTGAATGCAAGCAGTGCAGTGGTGGCTCACGCATTTAATCCCAGCACTCAGGAGGCAGAGGCAGGCGGATCTCTGTGAGTTCGAGGCCAGCCTGGGCTGCAGAGTGAGTTCCAGGAAAAGCTCCAAAGCTACACAGAGAAACCCTGTCTCAAAAAAATAAAACAAAAAAAAGTTGGTGAATGCAGTAAATATCCAATTTTTATCTAATTAGCCTAAAATAATAAGGACAACTTTAATTAACATTATCACAAAAATTGAACATTTCTATAAAGCTTAATTAATTCAGATGCAACAATCATTTCCCAGATGTTTATCTTTTGATATCTCTCTATAATTTTAATTCTTTAAACTTTAACTTATAGTAAAATTCATTTTTATGTATTTCTGACAGTTTAGAAGGATATTCATAGTCTTTCTACATAGCCCTACCTGTCCTAGAACTCACTACATAAACCAAGCTGGCCTCCACCTCCCAGGTGCTGAGATTAAAAGCATTTGTCACAATTCCTGGCATAAGAGAGTTTTTTATGCATTCTTACTATGATTCCTTGTCAGATACGTAATGTACAAATATTTTTCCCTATTCAAGGTTCATATTTTAATTTTCTTAATAGTACTTTCTACATATCAATTTTTTAAGTTCAATGAATACCAGTTTGTCGATCTTTGTCTATTATAAATCATATTTTTGGTACCTTAAGACCTCTATGTCTAAATCAAACCTGTAAGACCTTCTCTTGTATTTCCTTTTATAATTTTTATCATTTCCCAGAACATACTACTACACAGTTATTGTCTTCTCTACTCTAAAGGATGAGTCCAGAGGCTAGCTTAAGGCTTGTACAAGATGGTCTAAGGAGTAGTGTGCCAACCCAGGTCAGAAATGAATCAGATCAACACTCTCACATTACTTGATTGCATGACCCTCCCTGTGAACAGTCACTGCACTTCAGCTTGAACAGCATAGAAAAACTAGACAAGAAAAGACTACAAAAAAGAAAAAAGGAAAGGAAGGAAGGGAGGAAGGAAGGGAGGGAGGGAGGGAGGGAGGGAGGGAGGGAGGAAAAGACATAGACAGGAAAAGGTGAATTCTCCCTGTCTGCAGACAATACTTTAAACACTATATGGAGAGCTGGGTGTGGTGGCCCATGCCTTTAATCTCTGAACTTGAAAGGCAGAGATTGGTGCCTCCATGTGAATCTGAGGCCACATTCCAATATACTTGCAAGATACAAAATGAATTTTCAAAAATCAATACCTTTTTCACATACCAACAACTAATTTTCTGAGGAAAATATTAGGCAAATATCTTGTTCTCAACAGCTTAGAAAGTGTACCTACAAATTAACTTAATAAGAATAATGTTCAAGACCTTTACAAAGAATAACTGAAGGTACCGGAAAAAGAAATTGTGGGCTGGAGAGATGGCTCAGTGGTTAAGCACAGTGGCTACTCTTTCAGAGGACCTGAGTTTGATGCCCATAACCCACATGGTAGCTCACAACCAACTTCAGCTCCAGACCTAGGGGTGGAAGCCCTCTTCTTGTCTCCAAGGGCATGGTGTGCCTGTGGCACAGACATGCCAGTGAGCAAAACGTGCATACATATAAAATGAAAATAAAATGAAAAACTATTTTTGAAAACAGTGAGGCAAATGAAATAGAAAAAAAGATACAAGACAATAGAAAGGATTTCTATGCCTCTACAGTGGCGGAATGTTACTATGAAATGGCTGTATTGCTAAAAAGGATCTACAGATTAATGTAGTCCCTGTCCATCAATAGTCTAGCGGCATTTTTCATTGAAGTGGGAAACAGAAAAACAATCCTGCAGTTCATATGCAAACACAAAATGCTACAGATAATCAAAGCCATCCTAAGCAAACAGAACACTGACAGTGCTATAAGACCTCCTGACTTCAAATTATACTTACAGAGACCTATAGGCCAAGAAACCAAAGCACAAAACCAGACACTTAGACCAGAGGAAAAGAAGAGGACCCAGAAATAAACCATGGTCCCTAAATAACTGGTAAAAGTGTCAAAAGCGTACACAAGGGGGAAGCAGGGACAGGGGGAAGGGGGTGTGATGGAGGGGAGGAAATACTTGACAAATGGATCCTGAAAAGCTGGATACTAACATATAGAAGAATAAGATTATCTCCCTCTTCACAAAAGTCAATTCAAAACTGACCAAAGACGTTAAATTAAACCCCGAGAAACTGGAACTGCTGTCAGAGAACACTTCAAAATATAGACGTAGGCAACAACTCTCTGAATAGGATCCCAAGAGCACAGAAAATAGCCTCCAAGATGGATAAACAGGAAAACATGCAATTATAAAACTTCTGCACAGCAGGTTGAATAGCCAGCCAGGAAAATGGACAGGATTGTATGTTGATATGTCACTACACACATCTCCCTCAAATGTGTCCTAAATAGTTCCCACCTGCTGTCTGTCTGTCATTTTTCAATTGTTCTTCTGATGTTTGATTGACTTTATTTTATATTTATTTCATTTTTTGGTTTGCTTTTTTCTTTCTAAAAGTCAGAAATAGCATCAGCCATTTTCTTGTCTAATTTTTAAATGATTTTCCCTTTTTATTTATTTTTTGTTTTAATATATAATGTTAGGTAGGAATCCATTTATTTCTAAATATTAACTAAGATTCACAACACTGCCTTAAAGATATTCTCTCACGGTGTGATTACGTCTTATTTATCAGTTTCTTAGTTCGTGGGTATGTTTAGCTGTGTTGATTGAAGCATTGAAAGCTCAAAGTAGACTCCTGAGTGTCATCAAGTTAGACTTTACCAACAAGCATCTAACACAGACGAGGGAGTCCTCAGAGGAGGAGTCAGACTCTGTCAGTCAAAACTGACCTTCTCTTTTATATTAGGATGTTGTTTGGGTTTCAGAGTTAACAGCTGAGTTCTGAACAGTTCGTGTGAACACAGTGTTCTTTAAAAAAAAGATCCACTTTAATTTTGACTTCCCACTCTCCTTTTTCTAGTTAGACAGAAAATGCTTACATGAGTACCTCCCAACCTCCAGCCAGCCATGTCCCATAAATCCATACACTGCAGGTTTATTTACAATACACAGTCTAGACAGAACACATCAGTCCTGCCAAAACCCATCATTTTAGATGGGGACTCTGGTATCTTTCCACTAGTAAATACTATTAGCATGTTTACAAGGGGCCTGTTGAGGTCAATCATCTCCAGCCACAGGGAAGGAGTCTGGTGTTTCTGTTAACTCTTTCCTTCCCATGTGGACATGACTTGACCCACCAATAAATGGAGATATCCATGATTTTGCTCTGTGTCTGTATTATGTCTCAGCATCATAAACTCGGTGAGTTCTGCATCTAATATTCATCACTGTTTTTGACACTACATTTTCATAAAAAGAGTGGATAAATAAATAAATGTTGGGGGAAACAGTTAAGTAGCAGTATTTGCTTCACATGCATGGTGCCTTGGGTTCTATGCCCAGCACCTAAAAAATGAAAATTATATATAAAGAATTGTTAAACACATGGTACTTGTTTCTTCTACATACATCATTTCCTTTGTTCCCACACAACTTGATCAATAGTTAATGTAAAAGAGAAACTCATTTGCACCATCCCAGATCTTCCATGTGAAGTCTTCTTGCTAATGTATTCACAGTCTACTAAACCATAACAGGAGGCATTTCTGTATTTTGTAAGTGATACAGTATTGATATTTCATATTTAAATGCTGAAAGTACATATACCATATGCAAGAGAGCATATGCAGAAAGTAGATTTAAGGGAAGAAGAGAAACAACAAAAACAGTTTTTGTTTAACATAATGACAGTGATTACTAGTTCTTTTTATGCTAATGAAAAATTAAAAATAAAGTACACTTAAGAATGAAAAATATGCCAGGCAGTGATGGTGCACACCTTTATTCTCAGCACTCAGGAGACAGAAGCAGGAGGATCTCTGAGTTCGAGGCCAGCCTGGTCTAGAGAGTGAGTTCCAGGACAGCCAGGGTGACACAAGAAACCCTGTCTCAAAAAAAAAAGAAACCAAAAGGAAAAAAAAATGAGAAATACACTTTGGAAACTTAAGCAAGGATTCTCCATTCTCTTTGTATAAGAAACATTCATACAAAAAAATACAATCAAATTTGCAAAAAAAATTTCATTTAATTAAAATACGTTTTCTCTGGCTATACTGTGGGAATGAGTGGGAAGTGAGAAAAGCTATGTGGGCGGGTGAAGTTAACCTGAACTTCATAGTGTAGTGAGAACGGAAAAAAGTAGAGAAGACCAAGTGTAACTCCAAAGGCAGAATCAGGCGGCAGTACATCTAAGGAAAGAGGTGGGTGAATAAACTAAGGCTAACTCATGCGTTTTTGGTTCGGTCTTCTGAGTAAATGGCAATGGCATCCATTAAGGTAGAATACACGTGAGGAGAAGATGTGGGCCGGGACAGTAATGCAGAGTTTGGGTATGTGTGGGGGAAATCAAAGCAGGGATGTTTAATGGGCTGCGGGATAAATAGATCTAGGCTTCAACCAAAGGCTGAAAACAAACCTTTCAAGAACTAATGGAAGTGTAGGGAGTGGATGGCATGGGTGGGGAAAGTGGCCCGGAGTCCAGAGCTGGCCCAAAGAAAGCTGCGAAGAAGGCCACAGGGCAATTCCCTGAGAGGCAGGAGGAAAACCAAGAAAAGCAGCATCAGCGAAACAAGGAAGGGGAAGATTTTCAAGGAGGAAGAAGAGGGCAAAAGTATGAAATGCTCCAGACAGATCATAAAAAAATAGACGGAAAATTGTTCATTAAATTTAATAGCAACGGTATTAGGGATCTTGGAGCAGCTTGTTTCAGGGAACCACTAGGGATGATGCTTGAAGACAAGGTTAGAGAGTGATCACAGTCATCAAAAGAACTTTGTGGAGGAAGGATGGGAAGATACCATGAAGCCGCTAAGGGCTGGGCACAGAGAGATACAATGAAGCCTCTCAGGGGTAAGGACGGAGAGATACAATGAAGCCGCCAAGGGTAAGGACAGAGGCAGATACTGTGAAGAAGCTAAGGGCTGATGATTTTATGTTAATACAGAGAAGCGCAAATGTATGTATTCCAACTTTCATTAAGCTAAAACCATCAATAGCAGATTTTTTTTCTCTTATAAAATAGAATGTGCACACAGCAAGGTAAGTTTGTATCTAATTTAAGTGTGCAGTCATTTCATTCTTACATGTATGTGCACCTGTATAATTACCATGCATTTTCCTATTGGATGACATTCACCAGGTTTGCTCATGTCTTTTCTGAGTGAACCTCAATCCCTATAGATAAATAACTCTGGTCTTCCTTACTGAAGATTAGATTGCCGGATTGTAAGCTCCATACAAATGAAATCATTCAGGATATATGTGAAATTAATTCATGTGTTGCAAACAGCTCTTTATTACTATATACTTCATTGTGTGGCTATACAATCCATCCATTTTCCTATTGGATGACACTGAGGTTGTTTCTGGTCTGGAACTATTTTGAATGAGGCTGCTAACACCATTCTTGTATCTGTCTTTTGGTGGGCACAGTTCCTCAGAGGCCCTGGGTAAGTATCTCAGAACAAAATACTGAGTCATTGGTTAGGGACCTTGAGTAAGTTCAGCTGATTTTAAAAGGAGGAATAGCATTGATTGCACTCCCAGATCAACTTATGCAACATCTTCTCACAAAAGCTTCATGTTACCACTTTATAATTGTGGCTTTCTGGTGAGCAGACGTCTGAAAGTTAGGATGATTGAAATTATAAACCACAGCTTCTCAGTTGTTACTTGAAAACATTTCAAAGCTTCCTGCCTTAAGCACTTCCCATCAGTGGCTACTGTCCTTTGGTAAACCAAATCTGCCTTTAAGAATGCATACACAAATTCGGTCTTATGTGAAAGAAGTAATTAAATTCTCCTTTGCAGTTAGCTGGATTGAAACATGGTGAGCAGGGAAGTCCTGTCAAGAAGAGCTGTGCTTCTGATTATGAACGTGTAGAGAATACTGCCCTCCCTACAGTATAATCTCTATACTTATATACACAAAAACCGAGAGGCAAATTGGTTTCTGTGGTGTTGGAAACCTTTGCCTGATACAACTAACTACTCCAACTCACATTTGATACAAGCAGTGAGCTTAGAGATAATGACTCTGTTTCCCCTCCTCACTTTTATTTTAACAGGTGGCATTTAAAACCGTCCCTTTCTGTGTCACAGTCTCTACCATTTTGAAAAATGTCAGTGGTTCTTTGGGGGAAAATAATAAAATAAAATAAGATGTTAACATAAAATTGGTGGTGGTGGTGGTCATTTTATATTTCACCCATGGTCATTCCCATCTTTGACACAGTGTCCATTTGGCACAATATCTGAAGCCTGACAAAGAAAATAAATAAGCTTTTTATAGTTGCAGTCAATATTATTCATGTTAACATCCCACACAAAATTTCTTGTCAATACTGTTTCCTTATCATTTACTCCTAAGTGGTCACTTCAAATACTTAAGAATCTGTTCGTTCACTTCACCAAAATAATTTTTTATAAATTTTATGTGTAATTCCTTTAAAAATGCACTAAAAATAACAGAGTTATACATCTCTATGATTATACACGAAAGGGATTTCTCAGAATGATGCTGGAATCAGTGATCATAAAGAAAATGGTTGGCATGGTTGCCCAAGTAATTTAAGGTTTCTGATCACACCACACAGAAATCTAAGTTCAGAAATTGAAGTACTTTTTTGAGCAACTCATCTGTTCTCTTTTAAAATGTCCACAGCATAGTAGAAAAAGGCAAGGGATGTTCTAGATTCAAAGCAGTCAGAAGAAGCAAAACATGTAACTAATTCCTGTGTGGTTGTTTGGCTGGTTTTGTTTTGCTTTGTTTTTGTATTTTTGAAGACATTTAGTAATGACTAGTAAATTTAAATCATGTATCAGGTGATAGAACATTTTTGTATATATTACATAATTCATTGCAATATCAATTGATTCCTATAGCTCTTTAGTAATTTAAAGATAAACATTGAGAAAAATATCAAGCACTTCAAAATAAGCTAGTAAATTACCTTAAAACTTGTACAGACCACTTTAAAAAATACCTCATGAGTAAATTTTAAAAAAGACACAAAATCTCAAATTCATTAAAGGTAAAATGGCCGAAGATTTACAGAGACTTCTCTATTCACTGGTAACCAAAGATTACCAAAGAATAAAATGGTGTGCAAAGTCAAGTCTTCTCAGAAATGCTTGGTAGAGAATAAGTCAAACTTGATGTTATTAAGCAAGCTTGTATAAAAAATCCTAACAATATTTCTACCTTTGATTTTAAAATTCCAATTGTAATATTCATCCTAAGGAAAAAAAATCATATGGCTGAAACAATTCATGGATGAGTTTTCTTCAAAATGGAATACTGGCAGTCTACTAATATAAAATGTATTCATGATACAACACTGTCTAAGAGCTGGTTACTAACGCTATTTATTAGTCATTTATTCTAGGATTATCACTTCTATAAGTCATATATTCACTTGGGGAAACATTTAAAAACAGAATAAGAGGAAATCTTTGCTTTGTAGAATCACAGCTTTGTCGTTCTTCTTCCTCAGGCTACGGGTATTTTCCAACACGTATAACGTAGTTTCTTACTGAGGAAAACAGTACTAAACAGTGATGGATTAGGTGGCCTTGATTGACTTTGAAAAAAAAAATCAGCTGATTTTTTTGTTGTTGCTCTTG
This sequence comes from Onychomys torridus, assembly GCF_903995425.1. NCBI lineage: Eukaryota > Metazoa > Chordata > Mammalia > Rodentia > Cricetidae > Onychomys > Onychomys torridus. The sequence goes on along the minus strand of NC_050457.1, from coordinate 28,742,383 downwards.
TTGCTGTTTCCCACTTACTCTTGTGACAATATATATATATATATATATATATTTAGAACCTACTTGATTTTAGCAGATTGCTCCTGCTAAATTTCTGTCTGATTTAAATCTGTATCGAGAAATGTGAGGTAAGTTCCCAGGTGTCTGAGATGGCTGGTCGCTTTCTTCCCTGATAAAACAGGGAAGGTCTGGGGGATGATCCGGTCCCTTTCTGTCTGTCAGTTAAAGAAAGCTGCAGGGAGATGGGACTGACTTTTCCCACAGACCCCCAGAGGCTTTCTCAAAGCAGTTATGTGTGAAGTACACCATGCTAACAAGGTCAGGTGTGGCTGCTTTCTTTCTCTCAAGGATGGACTAGTGAAATCAGTGTTACTGGCCTGAGTCCAACAAAGCATTGGGTTTCTTTTTTAAAGGAATTTTCAAACAAAATAATTACTATTTTTTCTTTAGAAATAATTTTAGACTTAACAAGTGTATTGCAGAAATCTAATACAAAGGTTAATAGATACCTACTGTACACATCTCACCATTGTGAACTAGCATTGTGAACTGCTGGGAGGGCTCCCTTCCTGGTGAAGGCAAACAGCTTCTTACCATCTTCAAAATTCCCTGTTGTCTTACCTTAAAGCATTGATCATCCCATCAGACCAAAGGCTCCATTCCCTGTTCTAACATGGGGGTTTTAATTGGGGGTTTCAGCTTCAAAATATGAATGATAGATGGGTAACACAAGGTTCAGTCCATAGCACAGAATGTTCCTCACTCTGCAAAACAAATGCTTCTCGAATATATGAATAACAAAGTGGCCTGTGTAATAAAAATAGTGTTTTCTAAAACTTTGAAATCTAAATAAAATGGTAGCATTGATTTCCCAAATTAAATGCTGACTGAACTAACTGATAAAATTCATTGAAACGCCAGCCACTAAGACTGAGTCTCTGAAAGTAGTCTTTCTGCTTGTCATCCTTGTTCATAATGTACCCCTTTCTAGGGGATGGAATGAATACAAGCGTCAGAAGAGACGGAGAAAGGCTATGAGATGCTGTCTTCTAGACAAGGCCACACCAATTCAGTTATGATCCCACAGAAGCTACGGTGTCTGTAGTGCACATGTGGACAGTCAGTCCATGGATCTGGCTCCCATGGCCCTACAGCAGTCTTTTGAACTGACTTGTGATGGAGGCAGTCATCTTCAGTTGTGTGCCCACTACTCACGAGCCCACCAGGTACCACTGAACAACCCAGAGTCATACAGACAATCCTGGTAAAATCAGTGAGTTAAAAAGAAAAACAAGTATGGCTCAGGAAAGAGACTTGTTGGGTAGTGGGTGGGGAGAAGACTGGAGAGGGTGGAAGGTGACAATAATCAGACATGTGTGAAATAGTCAAAAATCAAATTCAATGAAAAAGCTGGTCGTGAACGAAATTACCCCTTTCTGCCAACAAAATATTAAAATGGATATGTTCACTCCCGATAGAAGCATCCTGCCCTAAGGATTGTTATAGGATTCAACCTACATCAGGTGCATCGACCGCGCTTCAATTTATTTTTAGACATTAAATATTCAGAAAAATATTTCAGAGCAGCATTTGAGTAATGAGACTGGAGAGATTTTTCCATGCAGCTTCTAATCCTTTGGGCCAGTAAAATACTATTCCTTTTTCTAAATTCCATAAGTACTGTGTTTTTTGTATTTTTAAGTGCTGTGTTTTTATTGTATGTTAACACATATATACTCCGTTGCATAATTATATATGTATATATACATATACAAATACATATATATATATATATATCATATAACATATGTTAACATTTAGTCCATTATAAATTAGCTCATGTATTCTTGATAGTCAATCTAAAATTTGTTGCTTATTAAAATTTAAGACAATTTTTCAGTTGTCCCAATTATACATCATCTGGTTTATACAGTTTCTCTTAAATGAGTGTTTGCTGGTCAGGCAAAGTAGTGAATTTTTTCCAAAATAATATTTTTAAGGTGGATATGAGAAAAATTTCTTTTTTATTATTTTAAGAACTGCTTGCTCATTTTTCTTCTATGATTATTATTTCTTCCAAAGTCAATGATTCTAGCTTTCTAACATTTAACCAGTTTTAGATAATATTAGCTACTTCTGATATTGTCTTTTAAGCAGCTAATTATCTTATTTCATTCTCAGTTTTTTTTTAATCACTGGACTAATTTCTCAATACAATATAATTTTTCTTTGCATTTGCAGAACCAGAGGTTTAGGTTAGAGTTGACTCCATATACTTAACACATCTTCATTTACAGTTGCATCTACACATGATACAATTGCACGACCCTGGTACAGCAGAATTTGGAATATGATGTTTGTGACATCAGCTCCTAAAGCCTGGACAAAATTTAGATTATTATTTTCTGTAGTGCTCGACATTGCTTATTTTCTTTTTGTGGCATCTATTGGACATGTTGTCAACTTGAGGGCTTGAGTCCTGTTTTGAAGAAGCACAATGCAGTTGTAGAAGTTCAGACAAAACAAAAGTAGAATATTCTTCCTCAATAGTATCATCTGTACAAGATTTGGAAAAGGTCAGGATTCATCTTTTTCCATCTTTTTATAATGACTTCTGTGCAAAAAGTGTTGTTGGACTCATACTCAAAACCTGCGGCATATATTAATGTCAGCCATGATTAATGAAACTCCAGTGTTCTTGGCTTTAATCTGTCTTTTGCAGTTTTATGGCTAACCTTTCATATAATTAAGTATTATTTATTTATACAGGATTTCATTTTTCCCTTCCTTCCTTTATTTATTTTTTTAAATGGTACTCACTATTCTTCTGATAGCATGCTTATATCTACTGAGTTGTAAAATAGAAAGAGCCTGGGCCCAAGGTCAATGTTCCTGTAATCATGGCCTTAATAGTTTTCCATGACTACTGAGATTTCTCACAATCTCAGACTCTTCATCTTTAAAATTTCAACACTGTCTACATAATAAGGTCTAAGATTATTTGTCTTCTTTTCAGGAAATTAAAATAATCTAAAAACATGAATCATATAAAGCACATGGTTTCTAGAAAAGTATACATGTAATCCTCAAATTCTAATTTAAAAGAGACTCAAGTGTGGAGGCACACACTTGTGATCTCAGCTCTGTGGAAGTGGAGGCAGGAGGGTTGTGAGTTCAAGGGCTGCCTAAGCCACACAGTGCTGCCCTTTCTGAGAGAAGGGAGGAAGAGAAAGTAGGAAAGAGGGTCAGAGAGGGAAAGAAAGGTGATTAAACGTTAACATAACTTCCTGGAAGGAGTGTGCTAGCTCATCAATTAATGCTGTGTAGTTGCAACAGGGGAAAATGATATAATTCTATTACAATTTTTAAGAATTATTTTTAAAAGATTCTGACTCAAACCAGGACCTTTAAAGTTTTACATGCTTAGTGAAGAGAAATCCCAGGGGAAGAAAATAAAACAATAACTATAATGTGTGTCTGATTCAGCCTCCTCAGAGAATCTAACTAAACCAGATACGGTGCCATACACTTGTAATCCCCCTAGTCAGAGGCATGGGTAGGAGGATTACAAGTTCAAGGCCTTCCTGAGCTGTGTAGTAAGATCCGCACTTAAATAAAAGGCAGACAGGCAGACAGACAGACACAAAGAAGGGAGGTAACATAATCATACTCACTGTAGTCCCAAATCAGCACACCTCAGGACTCTGCAAATAAAGTCCTGCTGAGTGTGAGATGATGACAGAACAGAACCTTGAAACACACGGGGGAAAGGCTAGCAAAGGCAAGAGAAAACACAGAGTAAGTGGGAGGATTCAGCCTTCTCAGAGATTTTGTTGATACCACTGCTTGGTAATAACCTAAAGGAAACATGTCTTGTGTCTTAAATTATTAAAGACACAAGAGATGTCTTGAAAATGAGACAAAATGGGGCGTGTGAAAATATGCCACATACTTGGAAGACGACTCAAATAAGTTTCAGAAGTGGAAAAAACGTGTGATCATTAAAATTAAAGTCTCACTTGTGAATTATACATAGCTAAATAGAGTAAACTGGATGACAGCTCTAGAGAAATGCTCAGAATATAGCAAAGATAAATGCATAAAAATATAAATGACAGGGTAAGAAGATATTGAGACTAATATGAGATGGCCCAACATATTCCTAACATGTTTACAAAAGCTAAAATAGGGGCTGGAGAGATGGCTCAGAGCACTGACTACTCTTCCAGAGGTCCCGAGTTCAATTCCCAGCAACCACATGGTGGCTCACAACCATCTGTAATGAGATCTGGCGCCCTCTTCTGTATACATAATAAATAAATCTTCTTTAAAAAAAAAAAAAAAAAAAAAAAAAAAAAAAAAAAAAAAAGCTAAAACAGGGATGGATACCACAGAATCCCAAAGAGAATGGAAGCTAGAAAGGACCTTGCCCAAGAAGCAACTGCCATTAAAAACCAAAAGCAAGTTTTTCCACGACAAAACAGAAGCCAGGTGACAATGATCTATTTAGCAGATACCTGGTACCCAATAAATGCTCAATAAACCTTGCAGCATCTCTCACCTGAGTGTTCCTTGTGAGATAAGCTGGCTATCTTTTCCCCAGGCAGCCCAGTATTTACATTTTGTTTCGCTTCAATGGTGGTTTAGTTTTTATGTTGTTGAACACACTGATCTTTAACTAAAGCTGCTTTTTAACCTTGAAACAGAAAACTTTAAGACAGAAGGCTGGAAATAAGAGGGAAAATGTGAAGAGGGAAACACAAAACAGATGCATATAGTCCAGGAGAATTGGGAGTTTACATGTGTTTGTACATGTACTACTAAAGGAGATGAAGTTTGAATTTACATATTACGTTATAAAGCTCAGTTGCTTTCTCACACTAGCCATTTTAAGTGTTCAAAAGAATCATAGTGCCTACCAACCTGCTGGGCACAAAAGAATAACTTCACCCTTGGTGAAAATTGTACTGAATGGTGCTGCTTTGTGGATAGACAGAGGAGGAAAATTGAAATGCGCTGGGTATATCCAAGCCTCATTCTAACTGAGATTTCAAGATGGCCTCTAGTCACTGTGTTGACTTAAATTCCCATTGGTCGCACACTGCTTCATTTTCTCTTCAGATTCACTACTGCATCTTCTTCTGATCCAGTGGGTATGAAATTCTGTATCTCACTTAATTCAATTTGCATTTTCCTGTCAACCAGAGGTTGAGAATTTTTAATGTGCTATAATGTGTTAATATTTCACAACTCTTATCCTGTGGCTTTCTTGTTTATATCTTATTTTTTCTACATTGCCATGTTGAAATAATTTTAAATGGAAAATGATTGTGATGCACTGAGAAGTAAGACAAAAGCAATTTTGACTCCTCCATTTAAAAACTTGGCCTACAATGACATTAATTAAGTGAAAGAAAATATCCATATGCTTAAATTCTTAGATGTTATGATAGTTAAGCCATGGGATTTGAATCAACTTATTTTTCTCTTAAAAATTATTTTAATGTTGCCATAATACCATTTTCTCATCTTCAAAGGTCAAGACAAATACAATTATACTTGAGCGTTGGGAAATTGTCCTACAACTTCCTACTCTTTGTTTTCTATGCCTTTCCCTTGGCTCCATGTAGACTGAGTGCTTATTTTTCTTTATCCCTGCTATTATTTTTATTTGACGTTATTCCCTTTTGGTAGAACACTGTGTACTTGACCTTAAAAAAAAAAAAAAAAACAAAACAAAACAACTCTGTATGTCTCTGTGTATGAAAAGCAAGAGAGAGCAATGAGGGGGAAAAACATTTCAAGATTTGTATGTTTAATTAGACTGCGTGTTTGAATTACAGAAGAGTTCATGTTTTGTAACTCATAACTAAAAGAAAGGAATTTGTGAACATTGCTTACTTGTGTTTGGAAGATGAAGTTTAAGTCCACACTGGTGCCTGGCTTAAGTAACCAACCCAGAAAAGAATAGCAATCTTTAAAAGTAGAACTGTACTAGTGCTTTGTTTTGTTTTTAACCAGAAATTGTAGTGTTGAAATTAAATAGAAATCTGGACTGATGTGATTGATTACCAGGTAAAGGCACTTGTCACTAAGCCTGATAACCTGAGAACCACATAGTAGAAGGAGAAAACTGAATCTCCAAATAAGTTCTTACACTATAGGAATCATGATATGTGCATGTGCACAGGTACGTGAGCACACGATCTCACACACACACACACACACACACACACACACACACACACACTCATATACAATAAAACCTACGTAATTTAAAAACTAAATAGAAAGTCTAAATTCTTGGAAAAGAATGGACAGCATTCCTTTGCAAGATCTTCACTGTAGTGCCAGCAGCCAGCACATTCGAACCTCCTCTGGTAAAATGTAGCCAAGCTCCCTCATGCAGATCTAGTCCCTGTTCTGCATATTGTTGGCAAGTCTTCTCCCCATTGTCTCTTTCACCGCTGTGGGTCATCTTATCCAAATGCCCTGCTGCTCTCTGCTGAATGATGTTGCTCGACCCTGATGCAAGTGTTCTTAGCAGCAGGAACAGAAAATGCAGATAGGAGTTTTAATTTGAACAAAACAGACCGCAGCCATCTTTACACCTTTTCAAGGAGATTACAGGACCTAGCTGATGTTGAGCCTGGAAATCCTTAGCATCTTCGTCAGCTGTGGACACACTGGCTATTTGCAGCTCTGAGATTATCATAGCACGAGCCAGAGTGTGCCTTTGCGTGCCCTCTGCCTTTCCCAGTTGCTTCCAAGTGAACACCTCTGCAAACAATTTGTTTTGAGCAGATTGCCTCTGTGTTTGTGGTTCTTGCCCTTGCCAAGGATGCTGATGCTTCCCAGCCATCTCACAATCCAGGCTCTTTATGATACCTCTACTCATTTGTCAAGTGGGTTTTGTCACATTTTCTTTGATTGACAACATGATGTCAGTTCATATTAAGATAATTGTGACATGTGTTCAAGGATAAGAAATGAAAGCAGAAGTTTTAAAACACGACTTTTTTTTTAAATTAGCATAAAAGTTTCCCCAGTAAAAGCTGGAGTGCTAACCAAAGACAATTTGCAACCTGAGTCTCCAGTCTTCAGGGGGCCCTGTAGAATAACCTGCCAAGAAATGCTTGGCTTCTCAGGAGTGCTTGTCATGGAGGATGTCATATCTCTGTGGTCCTGGGGCCTCCTATGGTCTTCCATCTGCTTGAATTTGAGCTGAGGTGTGGATTTGGATCTATTTCTAAGATTTCTGTAATGTGTGTCTCGAGTGACATCTGAAAGCATTTTTCTCTCCCTGCGTTCCCTTGGAATGCTCTTGCGCATTCTCAGAATCCTCTACTGAGTGGAGCAAGCGCGGGGATTGTGTGTTATGCATCGAGTCTCTGAGGCTTTAAACACCAACTGTACGGCTGCATGACAACATCGCTGCCTCTTCCCCTTGGGTGCTGGGTATCTTCTGATCCTCAGTAACTCCCTCCTAAGCATAAGAAACTACACTGATACATTGTATTCTAGACTGATACCCTAGTGGTGATGGGTAGGAAATAAAAGAACAGAACAGAATCAGAGAGGCAGCAAGAGGAAAAAGAAGTCGTGGGGGGAAACTAGGAGAAAGGGGGGGCAAGAGTTTTTGTGAAGATGTGAAACAGCCTAAACAAACGCCACCCAAATAGCTATGTGAGGCCCTGAGCCTCACTCGAGAGTTCAATTTTCTTTGACTGCTGTGTTGTCTCATTGGGATACACCTGCATTCGTTTGTTATTTATACAAATCAAGCCTATAGGTAGGATTTTAAAGAGAAATAATTCGGCAATTGAAAATGATGCAAGTCCCCCAGCCCCGGCTGGAATGATGCCCTTGTAGAGAAGTGGATGGGCAGAGACACACTGGAAGTGAGGTCCGTATTTTAGGCATCATCATCTGGACACCTTTGAGTTCTAATCTATATAAATTAAGTCACTTACCTAAGAACATTAATCCCATGCTAATGCCCTACCAGAAAAATTACACAGCCTATTCCACACAAATAATGAGAGAGAGAGAGGGAGGGAGAGGGAGAGAGGGAGGGAGAGAGAGAGAGAGAGAGAGAGAGAGAGAGAGAGAGAGATTAAGGGCTAGGGAGATGATTCATCAGTAGTAAAATACAAGCCATGCAAACCTGAGGACCTCAGTCTGGATCTCCAGCACACACACACACACACACACACACACACACAAGAGGCTCAAGGGTGCAAGTCTGTAACTCCAGCATTGAGGAGATAGGTAGATTCCTGGAGCCCACTGACCAATGACTCTAGCTTAGTAGAGTCATTGGGCTCCAGGGTTCAGTGAAAGACCCTGTCTCAGAAAAAAAAAAAACAAAAAAAACAAGGTGTAGAACAGTGGTTCTCAACCTTCCTAATGCTGTGACCCTATAATACAGTTCCTCATGTTCCTTTAATACAGTTCCTAAAATTATATTCGTAGCTGCTTCACAACTACAGTTGTGCTACTGTTATGAATTGTAATATAAATACATATGCTTTCAATGGTCTTAGATGACGCAAAGGGGTCTCAACCCACAGGTTGAGAACCACTGGTGTAGAGTAATAAAGATATTCAATATTGAATTCTAGCTTTCACATGAACACATACATGCCTGTACATCTACATGAAAATATGTGTGTATTTACATGCACACATAAATACACCCTGAAATTCTTATTTGTAACATCAAATTTTAATCCTGTCTAACTAGCATTTTAGTTTAACGTGTCTACCAAGGGTATGTCTGTAATACATTAACGCAAAGCTTCTCCAAATATGGATCCTGAGTAAGCTGGAATTTATTTTCTGGGTTTTTTTTTATTATTATTTTGGGGGTTTTGTTTTTGTTTTTGTTTTTTGAGACAAGGTTTCTCTACGTAGTTTTGGTGCCTGTCCTGCATCTCACTCTGTAGACCAGGCTGGCCTCAAACTTACAGAGATCTGCCTGGCTCTACCTCCCAAGTGCTGGCATTAAAGTCATGCACCACCATCACCCAGCAGAAGCTGGAGATTTAATAGAGATTTATAACATTTTCCTTAATTGTTCCAGCATTAATTAAAAACTTGGGAGTCAGGAATTGAGATAAAAGGGAATAGCAGAGGAACAACCAGCTGACCCTACTCTAAGTTTTCCAGATCCAAAAGCCCACAAAATCTCCCCAAGCCCTTCCTTCACTTTTCCTGTCCCTCTCTATCCAACTTCCCTAGTCCTCCAACATCTCTATGGCTAATTCCAGTCAACATATTGACGACTTTGTCCTTTGATCCAAGGTTACACTTTATTGGCACAGCAGAGTGGCAGTGAGAACAATTCTCCCAAAACAGAGATTAAATGATCAGAGTCCATCCCAAACCCAGGACCGAAACCCAGGAAGAGGGCCCAGCACTCTGTGACTTGATAAGCCCTCCTGATGATATATATGATGCATACTAAAGTTTGGAAAACTCCAGCCAAAGCCTCTGGACATTGAAGGGGCATAGGCAAGATGAGCTGGCAGAAGATACTGTAACTTCATACTTCATATTCATTTCTAAACTTCTATTTGGTGTGTTCAAAATATACCATAGTTATCAAATCAATGTGGTATGTCGGAAGTGCATGTTTATATTTTATTGGTAGGGCCATGGGGAATACAAAGGTAGGCTACTGTTTCTCTCATATTTTAAAACTCTTACTCTACAAACCCAGTAGACCATTAGCCACCAACATGTTTTTTGCGTTCATATATTTATTTCAATTGTTGCTTCTACAATGCTTTACAAATCACTTTCAGTACACATTTCTCTTCTGACGGAGAGAATCCCCACATTTCTAACAAAATGGTAAGAAAGGGGCACTACACTGCATCCAGTCCTTGAGGAAAAAAGCTTAATAGTGGCATTTGAACTGCAGTAACGCCATCTTTCTTTTCTCTCCCACTGCATTTATGTTCTAGTGTGCAGAAAACGACTCAGACAGTAGAAAGGAGCCTTCTCTGCCAAGTCTCACCATGTCCTTTTCTCTTTCTTATGGCTCATCTTAGATGGGAAGGTCTCTGCAGGGTGGAGCCCTTGTTCTCCTTGGTAGTTTCTCCAAGTCCCCCAGTATACACCAGCTTGCATTAGCCCAGTGGGCCTCTTATGCCAGACAAATGGACAGAAAAGATTATTTTACACTTATTCTAAATGGAAAAGTAGAAGTAGAGCTGACTTTTGAGCCAGACTGTTTGGGGATCTAGGAGGGAAAAAAGTCGGAAGAAATATTTATTTTCTTCCTAATCCAACATTTTGCCTAAGGCATGTTGTTGGTAACTCGGGGTAAGACTTAAAACAAGCACATAAGGATGGTGCCTTCCTGTGCACCTGCCCTAGTAATATCGTGAAGGAGCTGAAAGCACAAACATAGGCTTCAATCTTTACTCTGCATTTACTTCTGGAGTGACCCTCACCAAGTCCCCTGTCCTCTCCTGGGCTTCACTGTACATGGAGGAGTCCACTTCATCGACTCACTATGGAAGCCAAAGCTCAGGACAATGTCTGGACCGTAGTAAATTCCCAACAAACATCACACTGTGTTTTGCTAATGCCGAAGAGCTTCCCAAAAAGGGTCCTGTCCCAAGTCCCTCATCAGGGAAACCCACCAACCATTTTTATTTTTGTTTTGTTTTCCAGGCTGAGTGCTCATGAGCTTACATAACATACACAGCTTTGAAAACCAAAAGCAATGCTCCCCACTGGAGAGACTGATCTAAACATTTGCTACCAGCTCCCTCCTCATGCTCTTCTGTCTGTCTGTGTGAGGAGCTATTTCTGTTCTTGAGCTAACCATTGGCAGAGGTGCCTAATGGCACATTAGGCTTTATCATCAGGAAAGAAAGGAAATTCATATGTCAAACTCTATGGTGGAGCTATTTAGTTGAAAATTTGCTGACAATAAAATGATACCACATCAAGGAAGGAAGAAAGAACTTCAAGCTTTCTATAAGTGCTCACAAGGAATCAGTTTGCCTTCGATGAGATTCTATAACACCCCATCATCAAATAAAAAGACCTTGGGGTGATGGTAATTTCCATGAACTCTTTTTTTTTTCTTTTTTTGTTATTTATGTTTTAATTTTACACATCAGCCATGGGTTCCCCTGTCCTCCCCGCTCCCGTCCCTGCCCCCCCCTTCCCCCCAGCTCCTCCCCTCCATTTCCATCTCCTCCAGGGCCAAGACTCCCCTGGGGATTTAGCTCAACTTCTAGGCTGAGCAAAGTGTCCCTGTGTAAGCCCAAGGTTCCAAACAGCCAGCTCATGCACTAAGGACAGGTCCTGGTCCCACAGCCTGGATGCCTCCCAAACAATTCAAGCTAGTCAATTGTCTCACTTATCCAGAAGACCTGATCCAGCTGGGGGCTCCACAACCTTTGGTTCGCTTCCATTCATTTGGCTATTTGTCCCTGTGCTTTTCCAATCTTGGTTTCAACAATTCACGCTCTTACAGCCCCTCCTCTTCCTCGACAATTGGACTCCCTCAATTTCCTTGAACTCTTAAGAGGAGTCCAGAAAAAGTCATGAATGCCATTTTGTTTCATTTTTTCCAAATGTATTCTTTTTTTTTTTTTTTTGAGTAGAAGAAACCCACCAAATGTATTTTGCATCTGTGGTCAAGCAAGAGAAAGCCTGTAACACAAGCATAGGGTGGCTAGGCTAATGGGCAGAATTGCCTGCTGGCAATTTTCCCCTTGTTCATTTGGATTTGCTATGATCCCATAAGTCCCATGTAGTATTTCCTGTGAGTCTTTTCAATAGCGTTATAAAATAGGTATGGCTGTGGCATTTGCAGTACTTTATTCCACTTGGGCTTCGTGTAGAGGTTGGCTATTAGGATTCCTTTTGTGACCTGCCCCCGAGGGAGCCATGATTGACTGCAGTGGACCAGAACCCCTCCTCCTGCACTCAGGTTACTATTACTTTCTTTTACCAGTTACCCCATGAGATCTTTTGGGGGACATGACGTGGGCCCCATGGACTCAAGTGTATGGACCAGTGTCATTTCCAACAGTGGTTTTGTAACTTGAAGGATACAGATGTCCTAAGACTGCTGTTCCCTTTCAGAAGAGTTTCTGATTGGGATGGACAGTTTTCAAGTTTGGAATTTGGTGTTTTTTGCTGCTGCTGTTCCTTGGCTTTTTTTTTAGTTCATCATCTTGCATGAATGCTGCCCACTCCCCACTGCACGTGCAGGCTTGCTGATTAACCCTGACCTGCTCCTGTCTTCTTCCCTGCCTCTTCCCAGTGGACATTTAGCAAGCCAACACATTACGTCTTCCAAATGTGTTTACTGTAAAACTAAATAGAATTTTTGGAATTGTGACTACAGGAGCAAATGTTTCTTTGGTGTCTGTCATGGGGATATTTACTCTAATGCCGGGCCTCAAGCTTGTGTATGTGGTCCAAGCATAACTGCTTGCTTCTTGCTTGACTGTGTGTTTGAGCTCCATTTTGACCTCAAAGAACAGTCTACACTGCACTTCACCCAAAGGGCATCAGAACACCGACAATGGTGTCTTGGTGGAGCACTAGTCAAGGGAGTTCATGCCCTCGTCTTTACACTTTGAATTGGAGAATTAAATTAGCTGAAGTTGAAGAGGTTATTTTAAAAGGAGAGGCTGAGTCATAACTTCATGCTATCATGCAGTCCCTGACCCCACACCACTCTGAGTACAGTCCACCCGCCATTCTGCACTTGCCACGTTCTTCCTCAGTATACCCAAAGGGGCAGTCGGTAACCATCATGGACATATCTCCTTAGCTCTGTTTACAGAGCTGCTGAAGATGGGCATTGACCTTCAAAGATCTTTACTCATTTTCTTTAAAGTATATACTTCTTCATTAAGTGATAAACATTTTTTCAGTAGGTTTGACTTTGTTATTCCTCAATGATATAGTTTATTTCATGATCAGATTCATGATTTAGCTCAAGAGCCTTTGAAGGTTTTAAATAATTGCTCCAGCATGATTCATAATTTATTAGGAAGGTACACATTGTTGTAATTTTTTTTCAAGACAGGGTTCCTCTGTGTAGCTTTGTGCCTTTCCTGGAACTCTCTTTGGAGACCAGGCTGGCCTTGAACTCACAGAGATCGGCTTGGCTCTGCCTCCCGAGTGCTGGGATTAAAGGCGTGCACCACCACCGCCCAGCCTGTTGTAAAATTTTTATACATCCTTAAATAATTACGATTTCTAGATCTCTGATTTTGTTTCCTATCAAGGAAAGTAGTTTTGTCTAGGAAAGTGTGTTTCTCACAGATGGCCTTCAACTTGCCATGGGGATACGTCTTAATAAACCCATCATTAATTGAAAAAGTTATGAAGAGCAAGTGCTCTGGCACTCCTCATCTGAACAGGCTGCCTTGGCAATGTAACACACTGTGAGGTGTTTCTTCTCTACCCTCGGGATCTTGGAGCTCATGGTAGCTGCAGCTCTCTGCGGCCCCCTAACCTTGTTAGCCCTAAAAAAGATGAAGTTCTACCTAATGGTTGTCTACACCAGTCTAGTATTTAATGTGGATTCAGAAACAGGAGGTTGAGCAAGGTCAGACAAGCAAAGCAAGTTTCTAAGCAGCCTGGAACATTCCAGAGATCACAGACTCCACATTAAGTCTTTAGAAGAAATTTGGACAAGCACTACGATCCACTCATCCTTGGAATTTTCACTCATGGATGTTGATTGTGTGCTGAGCCTTCCAAGCATAATTCCATTTGCCACACTACCAAGTAGGCAAGGTTGTCCCAGTGTAATAGATCAGGAAAACCAAAGCTCAAAAAGCTTTGGAACTGGCCGAAGTCATCTTTTCTTTATCATACTCTTATGAAACGATATGTGCTTGTGTGTATATGGTACAATGGTCCTAACCCAGAGCCTTGTGAACACTAGACAGCCCTTTACCACTGAGCTGTATACAAATTCCAATCGTTTTTTTAAAGAAGATAAAGAAGGACACACAATAATAAACCTATCTGTAATGATTAAATTGAGTTGGTGATGGTATCACCAACACCATGAGCCCGACATGTGACTCCTACTGCACCAGGCCACTACCTTTGTAAGTTGCCTCAGAAATGTTTCTTTGAGATTTGTGGTGTAGCAAATAATCTAGTGAATGCTCTGGATTATAGACACGTGAGGTAAGTTTCCTGACCTTTATAATCCAGTGAAGAAACTCATAGTGGAATATATTTCCCATGTATACAGATAGTAGCCTCTTGTTTTTGCATAAGGAACTTACATTGTTATACAAAATAGCCCTCATATCTACCCAGAAATGCACATTTCCATATTAGCATAAAATGTCATCTTCTGACAGTTACGCAAAATGTGTAAGTTTTAATTGCACGACAAAACAAAGACACGATAATACCACCAAATATTTTATTGCATCTATGTATCATGTACATGGTCAATAGTGGGTGAGGGGAGTGTGTGCAAAGGTCAGAGGACAACCTGTGGGACTTCATTGTCTCCTTCTACCATGTGGGGCCCTAGGCTGGAATGCAGGTTATCAGATTTGGCAGCCAGCACCTTAACCCACTGAGCCATGTCCCTGACTCATCAATCCAAAATCTTACTGAGTATATACAGACTTTGTAGTGCTAGATAAAATCAGAAGCTGTAAAAGGAAGCTGGAATAGGAAAAATACAAAAAGACAAAACCACTGATCTTCCTCTTTGTTCTTCATAGAAATTAAAACAAGAGCTCTGGGACAGGGGAGAAGGCACAGTATCTGCTGCTATCATTAACTGTGAAAAGCAGATTCCTCTTTTCTGCCCTCATCCTAAGCTCTTTCGGATGAACTTTTCTGGATCAGTCCTTTAGTGAGTCTAGAAAATGATATTTCAAACCTTATGTGATATGTGTTTGGGACCCTTACTGCTCTTCCCACTTTTAGAAGAGATTTCTAGGTGAAATCTCTCACATGTAACAAGGCCACAAGAACAGACAACCCAAACAGATTTGATTACTAGCTCTTCCATGACTGTATATAGGCCACAATTAACTATGAAAGTGTTGATCACTGTTTTGCGCTGTTACAGTTGAATGAGAAAATAAATTAATAAAAACTTATTTTCTTCTATCCAAAGCTCTCTTTAGCATTAACAATCTAGGTCAAGATTGGGCAGCCCAGTTATCAAAGTTCATATGAAAACTGTTTTGGACAATGTTGTTTTAGACAATATTGATTAACTCCATAGCTTCACTAAGTGTTGGCAAACTTAATGCCATAACTAAGAATAGAGACCTACATATTGTTTAGATAAGCCTCCACAGTTTAATATACAGAGCCCGAAAAGTCTGATGGACTAAGGTAGGAATTAACTGCATGCTGCAAAGACTGGCCCAGACTTTGGATATAATGCCATTTAGTGAATGAGAATCTCTTCAGGGCAACAGATGCATAGAATGATGACCAACCTTTAAAGATTGCTGGTATCAGCTTGAAGATGATTGAAATCAGGAGGAAACAGTGAACCCCAGAGCTGGAAGAACTTGATTTCAGAACCAAAAATATTTCAGGTATTACAATGTTGAAAGATTTAAATATGTATCTTTTCAAACAACATATATATGCATAAGTTTATATCTTTAAAAATAAAACTACCCTAACTGTAAGAAATTATATTTAAATATAAAATACGTGCATCTATGCAAATATGTATATATAAATTAAAATATATACATATAGATGCCTATCTAAACATATATGTGTGCATATATTTATGGAGTTATAGAATTATATACTTCTAGTTAGTATAAGTATTATGTACACACATTTATATACATATCTTTATATATACCTATCTTTAATAGGGATGTGTATATGTTTAAAAATAAATCATTTCTGGCTGTATCCAGTGAGAAAGAGCTATGTTCTCATCATGTAGTCTTTGGTGCTGTGTTCATTCCAGCAGAGTCTGCAGAACACAAAGTTAGATTCCCTCAGCCAATGGCCTCTGATAGCTATAAGAATCCTAAGACCAAGTAAGATCAGGATCTACAGACCTATTTTTGGGCTCCATATAATGCCTTGCCAGAGACTGTAAAGGGGAAAATGCTAAGAAATTCAGAGGGAAAATTGAGAGGCCAAGAAACTCTCAAGCCAAAAAAAGTGTAGGGTAGGGAAATAGGCCCACACCGAGTAAGAAACACATTTTATTTTGAGCACTGAAGAATGCTATCTTGTGAACGTCAGAGTGTCCTAGACTCTTGAGCCTGAGCTTTAGAAGAGATGCTCCTGTAACAAGAATCAGAAGTGAGGGTGTGCAGCCTATGAGCTCCTCCAACCTCTCAGGCCTTGAGAAATCCCCAGAAGGCCCGGCAGAGTCACTACAACAGTGATTCTCAACCTGTGGGTCGCAACCCACACAGGAGTCACATATCAGATATTTACGTCACAATTTATAACAGTAGCAAAATGACAGTTAGGAAGTAGCGACGAAAATCATTTTGTGATTGGGGGTCACCACAGCATGAAGAACTGTATTAAAGGGTCACAGCGTTAGGAAGGTTGAGGACTATTCTCCACAGACTCACCACATGTTCCCAGTTCCCATTCTTACCGTGATAGTAACATTTAAGGTGAGTTAGAGATCAGGTGCAATTCAATAGTAATATTTTCATTTTATCTCAACATAAGCATTGTAATGTCAGGAAAGTAATGGCTACTTGTTTTAAATATAGTTTTCATTTTTAAATGGAAAAAAAAAAAGACCAAAGCACATGGTAATGCTACTCATTATTTACTTGTGAGCTCTCCAAAGCACCATGAAGAAATGGCCAAGATTCTGGTAAAGGGAAGAAAAAAGCCACAGGAAGATGGAATCTGGGCTGAAGCTGCACAGGGTGACACCCCTCTGAACCTCAGCGTTTTACAAAAAGGAATCCAAAGTTGCTTCCAAAAGACTGCTCTACTGCACACTGAAGTCTCTTTTGCCTTTAAAAGTCAAGTCTCATTTATGACTGACTTGCACTGCCTCAGGATAGAGTTTGATCCAGGTTCTGTTCACTGTGGAGGAAGCCGCCGAGCCTGCCATATGTCCCCATGTAATAACATGCTGTGAAGGAGAGGAAATATTGCAATTGCTCTTCCAAAGGCTCCTGGGGGCACCAAACTTACAAATACAAGTTTGTAAGAATACAGGTTTCCACCAAACATACAAGTTTGTAAGAATTCTCAGGAGGAGGCTTGTGAGCAAAAGGGAGAGAGATGACCTGACACTGGAAATGTTTCTTGTCTCTGGTCTCCTGCATCAATGGGTTTCTCTCTTTTATGGAGACCTCCATTATGTATAAAATGTCACTCATTGGATAGTTGGTATCTGGCATCTATTCTGTGTTTGTAAACATGAATAGACTCTATAATTACCTTCAAAAATTTGAAACCTAAAATAATTACTGGATCATATACATCTGTTAGCTCTTATAATTTGACTGACCAGCTTTTTGTGATTTAGACTTAGGGAACCATCTTGGGAAATCACCTTCACTGAGCTATGTGAAGACTAGGGTTTGGTTTTGTGGGCTTTTGTTGTTGTTGTTTTTTTTTTCTTTATTATATTTGTGTTTTAATTTTACACATCAGCCATGGGTTCCCCTGTCCTCCCCCCTCCCACCCCCACCTCCCCCCCAGCCCCTCCATTCCCATCTCCTCCAGGGCCAAGACTTCCCTGGGGATTCATTTAAACCTGGTGGATTCAGTACAGGCAGGTCCAGTCCCCTCTTTCCAGGCTGAGCAAAGTGTAAGCCCAAGGTTCCAAACAGCCAGCTCAGGCACTAAGGACAGGTCCGGGTCCCACTGCCTGGGTGCCTCCCAAACAGTTCAAGCTATTCGATTGTCTCACTTATTCAGAGGGCCTGATCCAGCTGGGGGCTCCACAGCCTTTGGTTCATAATTCATGTGCTTCCATTCATTTGGCTATTTGTCCCTGTGCTTTTCCAATCTTGGTCTCAACAATTCACACTCTTACAGACAATTACACTCTTACTCTTCCTTTTTTGAAACAAGGTTTCTCTGTGTAGCTTTGTGCCTTTCCTAGAACTCACTTGGTAGACTAAGCTGGCCTCAAACTCAAAGAGATCTGCCTGCCTCTGCCTCTGCCTCCCAAGTGCTGGGATTACAGGCATGCACCACCACCTCCCAGCCTAGAGTTTGATTTGGTATAAAAATAAGGTATATCCATGAAGAGATAATCATCTGTGAGGAACCACTCGGGATATTTGGAGAGATATCCAGAAGGGCATTCTCCTTACTTAAGTCTGTTATTCCTTCTCCCCACTATTTGGAAAACAAAATGAAGAATCTTGCCCCCTCCTCTGGTCCCACACAATTTCCTGAGACTTTCCCTGCTATTTACCTTAAGAGCCGAGACCAGAATGAATTCCAAAAAGACAGACTGGCATATACGCTACTGTGGAGGTTCTGCTTTCCAGTTGTGCCAGGTGATTCCCCAAGCGTCAGTTTATTTGTCCTCACTAAAATCTGTGACACACTGAGGAGTTGTCACTGGGTCACCTTCTTGCCTCAGTCTAATGGCACATTCATTACACCACAGCCCATTATGGGAACTGCATGTAAATAAAGACGATTATGTAACAGACTAAGGAATACGGTTAAGTAAACATAACCTTGATGTAAGATGGATGGCAGCCAACTTCTGACTACACTTCACATTCTTTACTTCTTTTCCCACGCATAGTCTCACTGGATCCTTGCAGTGACCTTGAATTGCTTCCTATCTTTGTTCCTCTATTTCACAGTGAAGGTGACAGTCTCAAAGAAAATTAGAGTGATTTTCCTCAGATCACAATTCTACAAGGCAAAGGTATGTGTCAATCTACACTCTCTGACTCCAAACTCTCTCTCGTGTGGTTTGTCTTTGTGCCTTCTATCCCGTGTGCAAATCATTACATTACATACACCACCAAAACAACAAACCTTTTGCTTGTTTTTCAAAAGTTATTAGCAATTGCAGAGACCATCAATGTCTGGTAACAGGCAAAAAAAAAAAAAAAAAGCAGGTAAATTGATAGCCAAGATATTTCTTCATCCAAATGCCCAGTGTAACTCCTGAGTTTGACCTGAACAGCTCTGAAGTTTCCTCGTTGTCCAGCTCTCTTTATATCATGTGACTATTTGGGGGCAGGAAAATCTTCAGCAGAGTAAATAAAAACCCAGCCACCAGCTAAAGCCCACAATTAACATTTTATTCTGTATTCATTTGCTTTATTAAACACCTGTCTGTTTATCCTTCTTCCCAGCCAACAATTCATACCACTTTTCTGAAATTGCAGCTATCAGTCAACTTTACTCCTAAATAAGTCGACACACATTTCAGGAGCTACCCAGCTCAATGTGAAATTAAAGGGTGCATACAATAAATACACAAATATTAAGTGTGCCATTCAGTGGGTTTTGTCCAATGTGAACATCATCTCACTCAGACTGTAGGTGTGGAGTCTCAGCCTGCTCTAGACTGCCCTGCATTCTTAGACTAACATCCACCATTTTAAGACATCCACCATCTCTTATTTTCTCATTTGCTACACCTTCAGGTGAATGGAGACTTATTTGCTTTTCCATGCAAGGATTTTCTGTTAAGATACTGTTTCTAAGATACGTTCATGTTGTTTTGAGCACAAGGAGTTAGCTATTTTTAATTGTCGGGTATAATGATATCTTTTAGGAATATACTAATTTCTTTAACCATTTTCCTCTTGGTAGAAAATTAGGCCATTTCCAGTTTGGGGTCTTCCAAATAAATCCTACAAGCACTTTTGTATGGATCTATCTGTAAATGTTTTTACCGGTCTTGGGCAAATATTTAGGAATGGAACTGCCAGGTCATAGGATAAATATATATTTAGTTTTAAAAGAAATTGCCAGAGAGTTTTCTCCAAAGCACTTGCTCCTTTCTGACTCCCACTGACAATATACCAGAGTTTCTGTTGCCTTACTGTTTCTCACCAACTTTGAAGTTATCAGAATGTTTTTTTTTTTTAATTTTAGTCATCCCAGTAGATTTTTACCATATTACTTTTATTTATAAGGCAAGGATCTTCAGCAGTTGAGAGTTCCATTTTCAAAAGATTCCTTGAGTGATGTCTGCTTTCAAGTCTTCCTGGGACTGGGACAATGAAGTCTTCTTCAGTGAACTTGCCAGTCAAATGAAAACAGGTTTATAATTTAGTGTCTATTTTAGATGGTTCTGGGCTTCACTGGAGCTCCAAAATTTGAGTTCTTGATATTTTGTTGGAACTAAATCTTAGGGACTTTTTTTTAAATAGCATCAAGGCTTTCAGATTAATCACACTCATCAGTTTGGTTCTTGACTTAAACTCAGTAAAAGAAAAAAATCACAATATATCCATTAACTCATAGAGTTTCTTTGGATGAATTAAGTAAACATCACCAAGGGGTGCCTCTCCTGACCTAAACTTTGATAGGAAGTGAGTCATTTGGAGTAAGCACTGTAAGATTTGAAAAGTTATCACCAAGGTAAATTGCTTCCAGCTCATGGAGGGACCACAGTTCTCATTTTTAGTTTTAATGTCAATGCTTCTTTAGGTCTTGTAATTTATCCTTAAGAATTTTCAAGGACATGAACAGCTCTTTGTTTGAGTTTTTACTTGTTGTGTTGGGATATTTTTATTTATTTATTTTCAATTTGTGTTTGTTATGAAAATAACCTAGGTGCATCCCACGCTTCCCATGAAATGAGATGTTCTGGTGCTTGCCTGTCAGGGAGGCAGAAGCAGAGGGGTAAGGAGTTCAAAGCCAGCTTTAGCTACAGAGAGTCTGAGGCAAGCCTGGGCTACCTCAGACCCTGTTTAGTTCTTGAAGCAGTATTTAATTTGCTATCTGTAACACTAGCCGCATTCTAACAACTGGACAATGTGTCTTTTTGTGCACTTGCAGGAAGAGCAATACCCTTAAGGGCTCTGAAATGGAAGGAATAAATCGCTCATGTGCAGAGGCTAATGCACTCTGCTCTGGGCAGCGCAAAACACAAACACAAGCAAAGCCTTAGCTTTTTAAACTCTGCTCTTTAGGACGCTCTCTTCTCTATGCTTCAGTTTGTGAGTTATGAAAGGATAATATGTGAGAATTTGTATACTTTTTATCCAGGAAGTTCATCGCGCAGCTTTAGCATTGGTTTTAACAGGCATATTGTTTTTCTGCCACGCTTGCTCAGCCTCTTCCCATAATATTTGTGAGGGGCACAAGGATGCCAATTCCTAGAAGGCCTCCAAGAATTTGAGACACTGGCAGGTGCCCGACCTGCTTGGAAACAATTTGAATTAAACATCCCAGTCTCTGTTCTGACCTGCCTTTCCCAAGAACATAATGCCTTGCTTTCTAGTTGCAAAATAATAAAATATGCTGGCTCAAGAGATATTTAATATAGTAGTGTTTGGGAAACTAAGCCCCCTAGGCATATATTTTTCTCCTTTAAATATAAGAAGACCCTACAGCTTGAAATGGATACTGTGTTAGCCAGTTGTCTCACTCATGAAATGTGCAGAACATGTGACAGATTTCCTCTAAGGTTTGTTTCTTTTCTGATTTCCTTTCATCTGCCCATGAGGCACCAGGACCAATGTCATAAATAGATGAAAATGAGGAACTGTGATTGAGACAGTTAAACAACACAGAAAAGATCCATTTGCCTTTGAGTGTTTTCCTTCTGGGTTGCGTTTGGAATATGACATTGCCTTCAGATTTTTCTATGCAAAGCAGTGTATTAACAGATAATACACCAGAATCACAGAATTTTTTTTCTTTTATTAGGGAACTGCTAATTGCAGTATTCCTTCAGAGTCTAGCAGCATCATTAAGAAATGGGACACCGAGAAATTTCTAAAGACTAAGGGTGATATAATATTGTGTGTGTGTGTGTGTGTGTGTGTGTGTGTGTGTGTGTGTGTGTTTTGAGGTAATGGAGTCGTGTGCAATGGGAGAAAATTCTGGCAATTTGAAGGTTGAAGGTACCTGAGGTTTTTATGGGACATTTCTCTTGCTTCAGACATGCTTTAAGGCTGGCTCCATGTGAGGCAAATGAAATGGAAGTAAGGTGGTGTTTTAACCTCCAGATAAAGCCAAATTTTGCACAGCAGTTCTGGGATACACTTTGTTCTATTTGACCCCAAAAGACCCAGGATAACTGTGCAGGCGTCACGGTATGGAGGCTGAGAATTTTGCATTTTTCTGAGTTATATAAGCTATATGGTTAGATAAACTCTTGTTCATCGACAAAATAAGGATTGAAATGAAAACTAATTTTCACTGTCAAGTTCTTGGTACATAGTTTTTGTTTTGTTTTGTTTTGTTTTGTTTGTTTAAAAAAAAAAAAAACAACCTGTAATTCCAGAAGTAAAACAAAGTGAACATTTAAAAAAATCTGATTAAATACCCCTGAAATTTGCTACTGGCCCACTTTACAAAGAAATTGAATCTACATTCTGCAGTGTTTAATCAGATTTCATTGCATTTTAAATGAGTGGGGGCAGAAATAATGAGCACTCATTAGGATATTTAATGGTATTCACCTCTAGGCTTTCTTTAAGTTCAAATCAATCTGTAAACCTATCCCTTTCATTTACATCATTTGATATATGCAATTCTGGTTGTGAATGAAGTAATATAATTTTATCGACAAATGAATCCTCTCCTTCAAAAGCCAAAAGTGATCACTCCATGTTTTATCATATTTACATATTACTTTTAAAAAGAAAACCTCCAGGACTTTAGGTTATAATTTCAAACATAAATTCAGCATTTGTGCAGAATTAGATTGCCCAGCATAGCTATTGTAACTTTATTACTCTTCTCTTTTATCATAAAATATTTATTTTACCATTAAAAACATTTGGGTTTTCATAAATTAGGCATAGCAAACAATAAAAGAATATATCTTAGATTAAGACAAAAAGCCTGGATAAAAATAATTTGAAAATTGGCTCTCTAATCATATTAGGCTGGGGCCCTGATGTTAGAGATGTCTGCTAAACGTTAATTGAATGGACTGTGTTAGTCTGTCTAGTAGCAGGGGTTTTCGATCTCTTTGTAGCTAGGAGATTATTACGCTTTAAGTGTATTTGGGAAATTTCTTCCTACGGCTAAATTGAAAATGTCTGATATTCTCAATTACTTCAAGCATTTATGATTCTAAGCTCCCAGCAGAAACCACTGCCAAGGAGGGAGGGTGGGAGCGGTGGCTCAGAAGGACACTTATGTAAGAACCATCAGGGTGGTTCCTGGCTTGAAAGCAGGAAACTCTGCATTTCAGACTCTGGGTTAAAGGAATCTCTACTGAGCCTTGCCTCCTCCCAGAGCTGAGACAAATGGCTGATGACGGAGTCCTGAGACTGTCCACAGCTTTGTTCTTTCTTTCTGCTGCAGCCCGGAAGACGGTGAGATCCATCCCGAAATCTGCCGGCTTTACATCCAGCTGCAGTGTTGCCTCGAGATGTACACAACGGAGATGCTGAAATCCATTTGTCTGCTGGGGTCTCTTCAGTTTCATCGAAAAGGTACACACGTGTGATAGGATGCCAGACACACAGAGAAACAGAAAACAAAGCTGGCCTTTCTCCTAGTGTCCATGTACAGGCCCAGGCACACAAGCAGAAGGAATTTAAACATTCCCAAACTGCAGGATACATGAATTAATAAAAAGCCCACATCACTGCTGTCTAAGTGCATCAGGACTGAAACCATGGTAGGAACTGTCCTTAAATGTTTTCATTCACCACTTGTGAGTGTGACTTTCATTAGAATCCACAAAGGCTGCAAAGATACACAAAGGTTAAGACATACAAAGGTTGTAGCAAATGTTCTCCGAGAGCCTTGTTTCTCTAAACGAAATGTTGCAAACAGGTAAACTGCATACTGTGTCCCACTGACTTCAAAAAAAAGGGAACTTAACAAATTGTATAGAGGCATGAGCAATGGTAAACTCACTCTCTGCCTTAAACTACACAAGGAATGTAGTGACTTCAGCAATGGAAGTAGCTGGTAGCTGTGGCTTCAGCAAAGTCTGATGATATTATGATCGCTGTTCTAAGTGAGGCTCTGTCATTGAGATGCCAACTTTCCTCTCAAGCTGCCTTTCACCCACATTAGGAAACTGACTGCCACGGCCCTGGTCATCAGCTGTATACATCATTTGACTCATAGAGAAGGGGAAACTTCTCCTAATTATAAAACAAAAGATCCAGGCTCCATTCTAACTGAAACAACTTCTTTCTTGAGTCATGGAGGGCTCTGATTGTCTTATGCAGTTAAGGTCTGTCCATGAAGCTAGGAATGGACTCAGCTGCAGCCAGCCAGTGCTATACCTAATGTAATTGGCAGAGGTAGGGTGGAAGGCTCCTCAGCTCCCATTAACCAAGTATTTGACTTATCTTTTTTTGTTTTGTTTTGTTTTGTTTTGGTTCATCAAAGAACTCCTTGGAAACCTCCTGAGCATGAACTTTCTGTGCTTTAGGCCAGGAAAAATGGGAGCTAAGGATACATAGAATGTAATCAGGGCCTATGGTTTAAATTTAAAGATAAGCAAGTTCAATGAGCTGCCGGAGGGCGTGGGGGGGGAGGCTTTGGATGACAAGCAGTTAAAGACTTGAAATCAAATGAGTATTGTCACTTAGTGACAAAAAAAATGATGTGATAATGTAGTAGTAAACACCAAATTTTGCATATGCATATATGTGTATACATACACATATATGTCAGAGCTAAAAGCAGGTGTTTTGCTGCATTGTTCCAAATGCGGGATAATACTCTCTCAATACATGAGTATTATTTCTTTTCCTTCATCTTCCTGAAAGCTGATCTTTCAAGGATTACCATCTTCATGTCTGTGGCTCATAAGAGAGAGTAGGTTTGGAAAGATCAGCCTCAGGACACTTATCTAAAAATTAAGTACATGATAACCAAACAGGAGACAGCCTCACATATACACATGCAGGGCAATGCATTCTTTGCATTATTTGGGTAGGTTAGTGTCTTAGCCTCTGTTCTATTGATATGAAGAGACACCATGACAAAGGCAGCTCTTTTAAAGAAAGTCTTTAATTGGGAGCTTGTTTACAGTTTTAGAGGTTTAGTCCATTATCATGGTGGGGAGCATGGCAGCAGGCATGACAGGCGTGGTGCTGGAGAAGTAGTTGAGACTGTGGCCGACTCTATCCTACCAGGCCTTTGAACGGATATGTGGACGGATGGAGAGGTGAGGATAGACCTGAAGGAGCCATGAGGTAGAGACTGGAGTAAAGGTGCCTATGAATTTCAGGTGCAGTGGGAGAAGTCACGGGAAAACTATCAGGAGGCAATTCTTCTTTCCCAGGACTGATACATATGCATAGCATTTTACATATAATTAGATATGTGTATCACGTATCAGCAGAGAGGGACCATTTATACACCTTACTCTGAGAGTTCAGATGGCAGATGACTTTTCCAAGACATTATGTTGTTTATCCAAACAGTAGTACCTCTATTGTACCTTCAGGCTAGAAATGATCTAGACAGAGAACATCCACTAAGAATCTCTTTTTGTTAATATTTTGAAAAATAATCTACTGATTTGTATTTTATGTGCATTGGTGGTTTGCCTCCATGCATGTCTGTGTGAGGGGCTAGATACCCTGGAACTGGAATTTCAGGCAGTTATGAGCTCCTATGTGGGTGCTAGGAATTAAACTCAGGTCCTCCAGGAAGAGCAGCCTGTGCTCTTAACTGCTGAGCTATCACTCCAGCCTCCCCATAAGCATCTTTGCACCCACCTCATTGCTCTCCTCCACTTACTCCTCCTCCTTTCCAGTACTGGGTGTTGAATCCAGGGCTTTTATATGCTATGCAAATGCTCTACCACTGAGTTCAATTCCCCAGCGCCACTAATACTGTTCCTTAACTTATAGCCTCTCCTCTCCACCCTACCTTCATCTCTTTCAGAAGTCAGGTAGTCCCCAGAGGCTCCAGAGGTTTGTAGTACTCATACTAGCTTCCTGCTTGGACCCTCTACCTGATTTGTGTCTTTTAATGTTATCAGAAAAGTTGATGTTTTGCTAATGTTTAGGTGAGCTCCTTTCTTTTCCCCCTGGGTAGATGCCCATGGTTGACCATTGCTCGCTTCTTCAGCTTCTCATTTCCATCAAGGAAAGGAAATATCATTGCAATTGAGTTTCTAAACAGCTTTATATCAACGCCTCCCTGTCAGTGCTGGGCTGGGATTAAATACTGAAATTGTACTGCTTCACAGATATATGAACATGTAGTTCATTCTTATGTCTGTGCACCTCCCTAGCTCTACCAGAAGCTCATATATTATTGTACATCTCACTTAGTTTGCCTATTGTATTGTCAGAGCATACATTTACGTTTTAGAGATAAAGGGCACTCAAGGTCACTTCAGGAGTTGAGAGTACGGCTTTTTTTTTTTTTTTCTGGGAAAAAAATGTTCCAAATAATTTTAGAGCTCCCACAGTGAGCTTGTATTTAATAATGAAGATTGTCCTCTTCCAATTAATCAAATTCTGTATCCTTGGTCACAACAGCATTTCAAATGATTTTCTTGCATATTCTTTCTCTGTGTATAGAAATTTTTGCTATCTCATATGTCTGATTGGCACAAGGCATTTGGAAATATTATATGCTTTGCAAGATCATGTTTTTGCCAAAGAAATGAAGAAAAATATTCCTAAAATGATTTTCCTTTTTCATAGCCAACAAATTTAAAGTAAATTACAGCTATGTGAGGTAAAACCCTACATTTAATAAACATTATTGGGTTATATCAGGTAGAGTGTAGCTCTGAAACGCTGTATAGGATGATGACAGATGGGAATAATTTTAGTCATTTCGTAGCTTGATAGTCTAACACTTTTAAGTTGTAAATTGGAGTACTGCTTCCTATAATCTCATTTCTGAGTTTATAGTGAAAAGTATTTGTTCTCATCTCTTCACACCTAGTTAGGTAAGAAATCTGTTCCCATTACTGCTTGCATGCATTATATTGACCGCTAATGCCTGCTTCCTGCCACGGGATGAAATGAGCTCACAGATTTCATTCATTCGGCTGGCAGAAAATGGAGGCGGCCTGCTAAGAAGAGACCTGGAAAATCCTGCTTTCTTGACCACTCTTTTCTTCTCACGTTCTCTGCCCCACTCAATCAGTTCTGAGAACTTGCCCGTTCTAAAAAGAGCTCCTTTTTATGTGAACTTGCTTTTTCCGCCCTTTTCCTTGTCTCACATTGCTCCCATGTTGCCCTCCCTGGCTCTCCTTGCCTCTCGGCCACAGCTTACAGAAAAAGTGTCCCCCCCCCCAAGTCATTTGAGGGCATAGGACACACCCCAGCCCCATCATTCTGGGGTAAGATGGATTCTTCCACTGAAATGTACTGCCATGGTAAATTCAGATTTAAAAATATGTAGAGATGTGATCACCAAAAGGAAAAGAGGGAGATGTTAAAAATTGACAAATATTCTTACAAAAGTGGATTGGGAGCCTGGGAATTGATAACTCAAAATGTACTAATGGGAATTCATGGTCTAGATGCAGTAAAATGCTGAATGAACCCAGGACAGAAATGGGTTACAGGCAGGAGAGAGCCCAGGGTATTCAAAGTCATGCTGAGTAATGTAAAGGAAATGATCCACACAAATGAAAGAAACAAGAAAAAAAAAAAAAGACAAAAATAGAATTTAGCCACAAGTAAATACTTTATTTTCCAGTGTGAGAAGGAGCAATTGATACTAAAATAGAACAACGAGTTAGAAGAAATGAAGCAAAAATAAACCCTAAAATAGAAACTATGATTGAAACTCGAAGAGAAAACATGAATTCATTCTTTAAGCAAATGCTCGTTGTTCATCCATCATATGTGAGGTAGCCCTCTGGGTGCTGGAAGGCTGCAGTGATGAGGATCGCAATGGCCCTGCACTCAAGGAGTGTGTGGTCTAGAGGGAGGTGAAGGGGAGACAATATGAGGCCCGAGGAAGAAAGGGGGAGGGAGGGAGGGAGGACTGTCCCAACAGATGATCTGTCAGGAGCACATGGGACGTAGGAAACTTGCCCCTGCCGTCAAAGAAATGACAGGACAGTGTTGCAGAATGAGCTTAGGGAAGAATGACTTCTTTTGATTCCTGCCCAGAAGTACCCACATGGATAATATGGACTTGATGGACTGTGGAGGCCAAACTAAGGACCCACAAGGAGACCCTGTCAGTGACTGTATCTCCCATTCTCACTGGGTGGCTGAAGAAAGGGGAAAAACCAAGAATGGAAGACAAAGGAGAAGGAAGGGGGAATATGTGAAAAATGCAAGTAGGGACAAAGGACTGTCGTGCCAAGAGAAGAGAAGAGGTCTCTAGAGGCAGGTGTGACCAAAGGATCCCCACCCAGCCTTTGAGCCAGTGCCTGGGACTTGTGAGCTTGGAGGACTCTGTGGCTCTCCTGAGATGCTTCATACCTGATGAGGCTTCTTCCTCCTGAGAGACTCACCACTTGCAAGGAGTGTGAGAATATCCAACCTTCCTTTCCATGGTTGGTGTCTCTTGACTTTCCCTCAAACGTGCCTCTTATATTATCCATAAACAGGCTAAAAATACATACAAATCCCCAAGGAGCCAAAAGCAAAGGCTTTGCACAACCCGAAGGGGCATGGCCAAAACTTCAGTGACCTAGTTGCAAACAGTGATGCAGCTGTCTTAGCATGATTTCAAGGTACTCTTCGGGCTCTCATCTGCGTCTCTGTCCCCTCCCCCAAGCAAATATTTGTTCACTGAGGCCTGAAATTGATTTTCAGGGGACAAAACTTTTCATTTCATAATAGGAAATGATTTTGGATGCACAGTCACTCTCTTAGGCAAAGCAAAATATGGCTTTAAAGTCACCATTTGGAAGCATGCTGATCCCTTTCCTAAGAGCAAGGCAGGGTGCCCAACCTGGTATCAGACAAGAGTCCATTCCAAGGACAGACAAGTCAAAGGAGGGAAGCTGGGAGCAAAGACCTCGAACTGATTACTAATAGGGTGTGTAGGGCACTATCTTTTCTGCTAAGTCTTTCATGTAGCTCAAAAGGACATCCATGAAGCAACCCAGATAACTTCTCTAGTCTCACAGAGACCACCAGCAATACCCCATACTTGCCCCCGGCACCCAACGCTGGCACACATAAAATATCTTGAACTACTTTGTAAAAACCCAAGAGATTTGTCATTTTCTGTGTATCCTTCTGCCTGGGATAATATGGACCATTCTACCCAGCTCCACATTCATCCCTTCCCCCTAAACCATCTCTGAACTTTATTGGGGGGTCATAATTTAGATATGATTTCCTGAAGGAAACTGCTCCTGAAACACTAAGTCTGAGCTGGTCCCTGTCTCTCACGCATTCCCATGGTGCTGAAGATAGCACCTTATGTAAGATTGTCATTTGTGACATGGTTTTCTGTCTGTTGTCCTCTGTAGACTTTGATGGTCTGGAGTGTATCCCCATCATCTAATGTAGTGCCTGGAGCAAAGATTCAAGTAATGATTATTGGATCAGTCGATTAATTGTTTGCATTCTCCAGCCTATGTCAGCAGAAAGGGAATGTAACTAAAGAGGAAAACTTAACAGAAATGTTGACCTAAACTTATGGATATTTCCCTCTCTAGTTAAGAAAAAAAATTTTCATCAAAATAACAGAAAAGCATATTAGGAAAAGAATACATCCATATCAGTTTGTCAGGGTGGAGTAATTGCTTTATGAGATAATGTCATATCTCAATTGATGGGAACAGTAAGTTTATTCACTTATGGCACAGTCAAATGATGTCAGAGTTAGGGTGGAACATTCATCCAGCTTTCAGGAAGAGTAGGAGAGTCTCCAGGAGAACGTTTAGGAAGGGTCTGGAAGGCCCTTTCCAACTGTAAGGAAAAGAAGAAAGAGGCTGGGAAACACAGAACATCTCCTGTAACTCTGAAAAACAAACAAGGAGCACCTGATCAAACCAGAAAGTTTAAAGAATTTCTCCAAACAGACAAACACTTGGGATTGAATTTGGTGAAATTTAGGAATAAGTCAAGAGAGGAAAGTAGGCAGAGAAGAAACTCGGGAAGAAACAGACAAACAAAATTCACATGGTAGAGAAATTCTAAACAAATGAAATCAAATCCAGAAACACTTCAAACCCAGTCAAGAAACGCAAACCACTGGAAGGGTGTCTAAAACTGTTGGAGTTAGTATATAGCACTTAGAAGAGTTGGGCTACCGCTGACTCCCAGCAGAAGCTACCAGTGTTGGTCTTGGGGACCAAAGCAGTATTCTGTGTAAAATAATGCTGGGCCTGCACAAGGGCAAGCAATGACCAAAAATAGAAAGTGAACTCAGAATTATAGTCAGCACCAAGTTAAACTTCTTAGCAATTTTCTCTACAGCAGGAATTCCACCCAAGAAACACGTGGCAGGAAATGCGTCACAGGAAACAAACCTGACAGGGAGCCCAGGACAAATGGCCTTGGGATGGGAACATCTTGCACTCATGAGAAAAGTTTCAAACATGTTGTCCAGCCACCCACCCACCCTGTCCCTTCTCCACAATTACTAGGACATTGTTGGTAGAAGGATAGACAGAGATGCTCAAAGACATCTGAACAGTCATCCAGGAATGACCAGATTTTCAACGGAAAAAAAAATCAACACTGCTAAAGGGAGACACTAAATGTAACAAATAACCAAAATTGGAAGAAGAGCCATTAAGATGATGAAAAGTTTAAAATGTGTGTGATCATTATATGCAAAGGAAAGAATCATTATATTCGTGAGTCTGCCATATCCATAAAACAATCATTATCTACACAAAGTTGGAAACAGTGTGAGGCAGACTCTTTTACTGAACCTGGACCTTTGTGATTGGGTGAAGTAGTGATCTGACTAACCATCTTGTCACTGGCATCTGCCAACTACACCTCTCCAGGATTGGGATTACAGTCATGATATTCACCTAGCTTTGCATGGGTTTTAGGGTGATCCCAGCTCCCATCCTTGCACTTGAATGACAAGCACTTCACCCACTGAGCCCTAGCCCCAAAAATAATTTAATTAAAGCTATTGTGCTATCTCAACAAATCACCAATAGTTTATAGCAACAAAGAGAAAGTAGTGAATGCAATAATAAAAGTTGTCACTAGCCATCCTAGCCAAATGAATATCATTAACAGTGGATCAAATGACATGTATTTCCCAGTGTGGTTGACCAAGGACCCAGTATCACTTGTGCAATATTCTTGCTGAAAATGTTTAGACACGGAAGTCATCAGACATCTCCAAATAGGAAGAAAGGCATTCTGCAAAATAATTCCAAAAATATTCATAGGATAAAAACAAAAGAGTGCTACTTTCAATGAAAAGAATTTAAGAAAACATGAAGAGTAAATGCTGTCAATAGCCTTTTAGTTAGGTTCCTCAACTTAAAAATAAAGCTAAAGAGGACATTATTGGAACAATTGGACAAGTTTGAATACAGACTGGGTATTAATAATATTATATGTATCAAATCACATTGAATTGTATTCAACCAAAGTTTTAGAATTATTTGGTCTCATCATTTTGGGTGGGTAATACAATAAAACATCCTTATTCTTTTTTTTTCTCCAGTTTTTTTTATGTTTGGTGTGAGTGTATATGCCTGTGAGTTCAGAGACCAAAGAAGGGTGTTGAGCACCTTTCTGTATCACTGTCTGCCTTACTCACTTGACACAGAATCTCTCCCTGAACCTGGAGCTCACTGTCAGGCTAGGCTGGCTAGCCCTGGAGCTCCCAGGATCTGCCTACCTGTTCTTGCAG
Source organism: Onychomys torridus (assembly GCF_903995425.1). Taxonomy (NCBI): domain Eukaryota; kingdom Metazoa; phylum Chordata; class Mammalia; order Rodentia; family Cricetidae; genus Onychomys; species Onychomys torridus. The sequence continues at coordinate 28,710,496 of NC_050457.1, read as the reverse complement.
ATCACGGGTATAACGAATCGCTGTTCTGTCTATGACCTTGAAGCACCATCCCTAGAGATGTAGCAGGTAACTGTCCTACCTACCTATGACCTTGAAGTACCTGACCCTTGGGCATGGCTCAGGGCTACCCTTCAGACCTGAGATGAACATACATTGCTCTCTTCTCTCCTTTGTGGTCTTGGATGCTGAGATAGACCAGGCAAAAGAACAGTGTAAGACTGTAACTCAGCAACCGTGCCCGCCTATTGCCAGGGTGCTAGGGATTTGAACTCAGGTCTATGCGTTACGCAGCAGAGTCTCTTTCCCACTGAGTCACCTTCCATTCATAATATCCTTGTTCATCGGGAAATATATACTAAAGTATTTAGGACCCTGTGAAGTAAGGCCTGCAACTTATATTTAAATGGTTCATCACAAAAATACAAGTAAAAATTCATATGTAATTTTAGATATCAACTTATTTGCAATTTTTCAAAATAAAGGATGAATCCTAATCAAGTGCCAAGGAAAGATAACGTGAAAGAGTTCACACAGAGAGACATATTTAGAAGGCATTTTCAGATTCAAAAGTTGAAAGATTATACCCTAAAACTTTTCAGAGATCCATAAATAGACGACATACAAAAGCACCTCTGGATATAAATAGAAAATGAGAGAACAATGCCATCCAACATATCAGAGAAACTTAGTTTGAACATGGATTTCTGTGTGTAGCCAATAGAACGTAGGTGCGAGCACAGTGGAAGAAGGGAGAGGATATGTATTTTGAGGCACATAAAGGCTATTTTTCCACAGATCCCCTCTGAAATTTTCAGGCAAAAGTTACATTCCATACATGCTTTCATGGTACCTAGCCTTCCAAGTTTAAAAAGCAGAGGTCTTTTCCTGGGAGTCCCTCTTGGCCCTCTCCCAAATCACCCAGCTCAGGTTCAAGTCCACAGATGAATTCTGCCCAGAGGTGGGTGGTGAATGGAGACTTGGGCCAGGAGACAAATAAATGCAAATGACTTAAAGAGCCCATTGCCCTCTGACTGTGAAAGGATGACATGCTAAATCGTGTGCTTAATTGATTTCCACACAACAGCGTACCCTAAGATTGTAAAAACCATTCTTCAGGCAAGCTACATCCCCCAGGATCAATGTGCACAAAGCGCACTGCCGAGGACCAACACTTCCCACCCACCTGGCAACTTATTCATGCTCTGGCTGAGTTCTCCAAGTTTCTGCTGTGCTTTGAGGAAGGGTTCACAGATCCCGAGTCAGGGTGTGCACCTTTCTCCTTGTGTCGCTAACTTAGGAGACAGAGGAAGACAGAGTTGTTACCAGTTCCTACAGAAAAGGTTGATTTTCCCCATGAGCAACCATTCTCTTCACAGGTTTGAGGGTGTTGTTGTTGTTGTTTTAAAGGATTGGAAAAACTGAACTAAAAAGCAATAAGTAAAGCTTCTATATCATCCATGCTCAATGACAGCCAACAATTTCAATTTCTCCAGCATTATATCTGTGTACTAAAAGTAAAATTAAGTAAAAGAGTATAAAACACAAAAGATACCTTTTCTCCAAACTGCCTAATGTTAGACAGCAGCTTTGCAGTCATTGGTAGAGATTTTGCTGTTGTCCACTGGTGGCTCATGCTGGTAGTCTCAGCACTCAGCAAACTGAGGCTGGAGGATTGCCATGAGTTTGAGGCCAGCCTGGGCTCCATAGTGTCCAGTTGTACATGCAGGGCTATACAACAAGACCTTGTCTAAAGGAGATCCCAGGGCTGCATCATAGGGTTTTCTTCACATAGACTGCTGTGTTAAAGGAAACTGGAGAGCCAAGCAGTTGAAAGGCTAGTCCACGCTCTGCTGTAGCCTGACAAAGCCAGTGTCTGGGATCAGACAGAACACTGGGGAGCTCCCACACTCCCTGCTGAGTGTTACCTGCTCCTGACCCTGATGCTCACTCTTGACTCTAAAACCAAAACCCAGCTTGTGTTTACAGGCTAAATTCCTGCTCCCAAGACAGAGATGTAAGTCACTCAAGCCAGGTTACAAAGCAACTCTTCATCAAAGGTCAGACCCTAAATTTTGTTTTGACCTTTAGGTGATGTTGACCTCAACTGTCAGTCCAGAATACACACACAAACTATATACACACACAAACATGCATACACAACACACACACACACACATACACACACACACACACACACACACACACATACACACACACTTGCTTTGTAACACTCAGAGAGACATTAGGGTTAATGAAGCATTTGACTCAAAGCATAGCCAATCTTTGTAATGACATCCTGAGTAAAGAAATTGCATTGCTAATGTCTTACCCACGTCTCCTTATTGAATACCTTTTCCTTAGGAAAGGAAGCTAGTGGGGGAACGAAGAGTTTGGACAACAAAATTGAGGAGAATGCTGAAACACCTGCCCTGGAGGACTCCTCATCCCCTCTAGATAGCCAGCAGCAGTCTTGGCAGGTTTCCACAGACATCGAGAATACTGAAAGGTAAGTGGGACACTCCCCTGGACAGAAGCCTACCCTCTTGCCGTCAGTGTTCTCAGGGGTCACTGAGAGTGCAGGGCTTTCTATTCCAGGTTCAGGAGAAACGAGGCTCACTATGGTATGACAGAGCAGCTAGTCTGACAGGAACTTGGAGTCTGCCTAACCTGCAGCCGGAAACCTGGGGAGAGGGCGAGGTGGTATTTGTGTTTGTGTAACTCTGACAAAATCACTGAGGAAACAACTCAAAGGTGAAAGACTTGTCTTGACTCTTGATTTCAGAGATTGTGGTCTAGGAGTAGCTGGCTCCATTGCACTTAAGCTTGAGACAAGACAGGGGAGCCTAGAACAGAAGATAGTATTCAGCTCATGGCAACCCCGCAGCAGAGAGAAAGCAGAAGGGGCTGGAGGCAAGATGTGTCCTTCAAAGGCATACCCCTGGTGACATATGACCTGCTTCCTCCAACTGTGCCTTAACTCCTCATTTGCCCTATCTCCCAATAATAATGTCAAATAATCTATCCATCAATGCACTAACCTGCCAATTAGGTCAGAGTCCTCGTGGTCCAACCACCTCTTCACAGGGCCTCTAGCTAGGGACCAAGCCTTCAACATATAAACCTTTGGGACCATTTTATGATCAAATTGCAGTAAGTAAGTAGTCTATAACCTATAGGGGGGCATTAGCAGGATCTACAGCAGTTTCAGGCTCCTAGACCTCCTCCTACCTCTATCTAACACATCACATCTCCATTGTCCATGAAAACAAGCCAGGAGTGCACAGCTATAATCCCAATACTTGGGAGGCTCTGTCTCAAAAAGAAAAGGAAACTGTATACTTCTTAGAAGAGAAAATGGAAGACCTATTTCCATCACAGTTGACCCAATGGCCAGTTCCTAAACCACCCTTTTGTTTGAGAGAAAAGAATCTAAATTACCCAAAGATTCTTCCAATAGATTCTTAGATTTGGGGTATTTGGAATGTCCTACTTAACATTTTGACCAATTCACAGATTTTCACAGCCTCTTTTTCCTCTCCTGAAATACAGCTGATGGCATGTTAGGAATCAGAATGAGTTAATGCATTGACCTACACAGCTTACTGCTAAAGAGGGACTTTCTCTAGGAAGGAAAAATGCTATGGTGATTCTGTTTCATTGAGGAAACAATAATGATAAAAGAACAAGGGCTCATCCCATCAACATGTTGAAAATACTATTCTGTGAAGCAAAAGATGTAGCCTTTGCAGTAATGCCTATGCCCTTTGCTATGAACGTCCCTAGAGCTGGCAAAAAGCAGCTGAATGAACGGGGTGATTCTACTCCATGTTCCTCTCTGTGCATGAGTCACTGACAAGATAATGAACATTTTATTTTTTTATTTTTAGAAATGGAACACACAATGGCATTTATAGCCATTGTGTTTCCACTTTCAGGTTGTAATATAATTCTAACACTAATTACCAAATTTCTGTGTTTATAGGAAATTGGAGCATGTGGTAATTGTGTGCTATTAATATAACTTGTATACATTTCAATATCCAATAATTCAGACAGTAAAGCTTGTTTGTCTCCATTTTATAGAAATATGAACAAATGATGACAGAGTCATGTATCTTAATTTATAGAAATAAATGATTTTATAGAAATAAATAGAAAATTCTCTGGTCTGTTCCCAGAGAAAAGGAGTGCATCTGTCAGAATATCATGGTCAGGGCAGAAGCCATCTGCAAAGCCATTTCCTTTTCTTACACCTTGGATAGCAGTTAGATCCCATAACTCAATGCTCTAAGAAATTGCTGGGAATGGTGGCATTCACATTTAGTCCCTTTGGAGCAGAAGCAGATGGATCTCTGTGAGTTTGAAGCCAACCTGGTCTACAGAGTGAGCTCCAGGACAGCCAGGGCTACACACAAAAACCCTGTCTCAAAAAACCAAAAAATAAAAATAAAAAGAAAGAAAGAAAGAAAAGAAAAGAAAGAAAGAAAGAAAAGAAAGGGGGAGAGGGAGGAGGGAGGGAAGGAGAGATGGAGGGAGGAATGGGGAGGGAGAGAGAAAGGAAAGAGAGAGGGGGAGAGAAACAGGGAGAGAGAGAGAGAGAGAGAGAGAGAGAGAGAGAGAGAGAGAGAGAGAGAGAAAGGCAATGTTACATGGCGGTGAGTGTAGAGCAGGATAGCCTGCAGTGTTCACAATGCTGCTGGCTAGAACGGAAGTCCAGATTTTGGTCAAGGGAGAGGGAAGCCTGAGATGAGCTTCTTTGGTGTTCCTTTTCTCTCTGCCCAGCGCTCCATGGCTTTCAAACTGGTCTGGCATTTAACTCACCAGGAGAGCTCTTTAAAAGTCACTGGCAACTGCCTCTTCTGGAAGCCAACCCAATCAGATTCTGCTCTTGGGTGCAGGGAAGGCCCAGAGATCATCCAGTGCAAGGTGACAGCAGGACTTGGTCCCAGGGATCCTTGCTTCATCCTTCCCCTCCCATTCAACCTGCCTGGCAGTCTTAACACGACTGAGGGTGGCCCTGCCTCCAGATGCCACCTCTTCCTGCTGCCTCATCTGTATGCAGTGCCCATGACACTCCATCAGCCTCACACCCTTGGATGCCATTCTGAATGTTGGGGGGGGGGGGCGGTCTTTCTATCCATTCACCAGGTTCCTCTCCCTTCCTTTTCCAGTCAGTGCTGCCTGAGACCTGAGCTCCCTTGAGTCTTTTGTTTGTTTATTCTTTCTTTCTTTCTTATTTATTTATTTATTTATTTATTTTCCATCCCATCCACAGTTTCTCCTCTCTCCTCTCCTCCTCCTATTCCCTCCCTGCACCTCCCCTCCGAACCGACCCCCACATCCACTGTTCAGAAAGGGGCAGGCCTCCAATGAGTGTCAACAAAACATATCAAGTTGAGGTAAGACTAAGCTCCTCCCCTTGAATTAAGGCTGGACAAGGGAATCCAATATGAGGAATAAATTCCCAAGAGCCAGCCCATGTGTTAGAGACAGCCCTGCTCCCATTGTTAGGAGTCCTACAAGTAGACCAAGCTACACAACTGTAACATGTATGTAGAGGGCTTCCGTCGGTCCCATGAAGGCTCTCTGGCTGTTGGTTCAGACTCTTCGAGTTCCCATGAGCCAGGTTAGTTGTTTCTTTGGATTTTCTTATGATGTACTTGATACCTCTGGCTCCTACAATCCATCCTCCCTCTCTTCAGCAGGATTCCCCGAGCTCAGCCTAATGTTTGGCTGTGGGTCTCTGCATCAGTTTCTATTAGTTACTGGATGAAGGCTCTCTGATCACAATTGGGGTAGACACCAATCTGATCACAGGAGAGGCTTAGTTCAGGCTATGTATTCACTATTGCTACAAGTCTTAGCTGGAGTCATCTTGTAGATTCATGGGTTTCTCTTGCATCGGGTTTCCATCTGACCCTGAAATGGCCTCCGCTTCTAGTTATCTCTTTCAGTACTCTTCACCTCCATCCACCCCCCAATCTGATCTCTCAAGTTCCCATCCCCACCCGTCCCCAGTCCATCCAGGAGATCTTGGCTATTTCCCCTTCCCAGGAAGATAAATGTGTCCCACCATGGGCCCTTCTTATTACCCAGACTCTCAGGGTCTGTGGATTGTAGCCTGGTGATCCTTCACTTTACAGCTAATATCTACTTATGAGTGAGTACAAAACATGTTTTTCTTTCTTGGTCTGGGTTACCTCACTCAGGATGATCTTTTCTGGTTCTATCCATTTGCCTTCAAATTTCCCGATGCCACTATTTTAAACAGCTGAGTAATATTCCATTGTGTAAATGTACCACATTTTCTTCTTTAACAATTCTTGGGTTGAGGGGCATCTAGGTTGTTTCTATGTTCTGGCTATTATGAATAGAGCTGCTATGAACAAAACTTAGCTAATATGCTTTTGGTATGATTGGAGCTCCCTTTTGTATCTTAACCTTGAGCGAGAGAACGTCAGCTTGGGTCTGTGGCCTCTCCCAACAGTGGTCCTCCAACGCTACTCAACAGAACAGTGGTGCTTTGTGAGACAAACTGAAAATTTCAAGCTGGAAATTGCATGATGGATCTTTCCTCAACATAAAATGAAAAATAGTAGCTATAAAATCTCTAATTTGGGGATTCTCCTTTATCTCTCTCCTCTTTCGTTGTACTAGATATTAAACTTAAAGTCCCACCCAGGCTAAGTAAATGCTCTACTTGTGCATTCTATTTTCAGTCCCCACCACCCACACACACACTCTTTTTTTTTTCTTTTTCAATTTTTTGTTTTGAGACGGGGTCTCATTAAGTTGCTCAGGCTGGCCTTGAATCACTCTGTAGCCCAGGTAGACCTCAGACTTTTGATCCTCCTGCCTCTACTCATGAGAAGCTGTAAGTATAGGCTTATTCAACCAGCTTTAGTTCAACTTTAGGACTTTCTTCCCCCACAAACATGTTTTTAAAAAATGTATTTGTCTATCTATCTGTTTATTTATGTGCACTCAGGTATGCAGGCGTGCTACATTGTACACATGAAGTTGGGAAGACAAGTGGTGTGTGTGTGTGTGTGTGTGTGTGTGTGTGTGTGTGTGTGTGTGCGCACGCAGGCCAGAAGACAAGTTACAAGAGTCAATTTTCTTCTTCTAGCATGTGGGTCCTGGGAGTTGACTTCAAGTCATCAATGGTCCCCAATGGCTTCTCTCCCAGTATCTCTACTATGAAGAGCTCTTCTCTGGAGGTCTCAGAATGTATCCCTTGCCAAGCCTGGTAGCATAAGCCCATCCCAGCACTCAGGAGGCTGAAGCAGGAGAGCCAGAAATTCAAGGCCATCCTCCGAGAACTTTTCTCAAAGAAACAAGGGCTGTGAATGTAGCTCACTGGTAGAGAGATTTTCCAGCATTCACAAGGTCCTGGGTTTGATACCTAGTACCACACAACAACAACGGTAGTAATGACAGTAATAATAATTTATTGTCCTGCTATTATCAATTCTTGGCAAGGGGAGTCTTAAAATAGCAGACAGCAAGGAATCTGCACAGAAGCCCTGCCATCTGGCCGTAAGCCTCAATGGTGTGTCCCGAAGCCTGACTCCCCCAGGGGCCCACTGTTCCAATTACGTGTCCTTGGCCTCTCCCGGTAGATCCATAGTACTGTCCTCAATATAAAGACTCTCCACTGAATTCAGCTAGGTAGGACCAAAGGCAGAGATGCTGAGGACTGGAACAGAATCCCTCCTGAGGAAACATTGGGCAAGAAACTCCATTTCTTCTGTAGCCCACCCTCTCAGATATTCTTTTGTTTTTTTGAGCTGAGGATCGAACCCAGGGCCTTGCGCTTGCTAGGCAAACCCTCTACCACTGAGCTAAATCCCCAAGCCTTTTTTTCTTTTCTTTTTTCTTTTTGATATTCTTATAAAAGCAAAGTAATTTCAATTTGTGTCAGCTAGAAACTAGAACTGGTATGATTTGATGTACCTACCCTGTATTCATCCAGTAGAACACACCGCTTGAGGTTTCATTTGGGAAATGCACAGCTGAGTTTTCTTTCTCTTTATTGACTTTACAGAGACATACGAGAAATGAAAAACCTCCTAAGCAAACTCAGGGAAACCATGCCTTTACCGCTGAAAAATCAAGGTGAGTCCTGGGATGTCTCTTTGAGGCAGAGGACGTTTTGAACACACGGAACTTGGAACCTGCTTCTTAGCCAGGTAACGCAAGTGTTTTCCACGGAGAGAGGAAGGCCTCAGACATTTCTCTTCCTTAGAGAGAATGTGATGGGACGTCAGTCTTGGGGATGGAGGTAGAAAGAAACACTGATCTGAAAGAGGCTGTCCATATCCCTGCCAGATCTGTCATGCACTGTAAAAAGCGCCACACCAGATGTGTCTCCACAAGAGGACCAAGAACATGCCTCTTGCCTGCATAAGGTTTATAGACTAGTGGAGGACTATCTCTCCATTTACATGTTCAATTATATAAAAATAATAAGAAGAGTTAATATATATTAGGAACACACAGTGTGCCACTACCCTGGGTACTTCATATATATCAGCTTTGCTGGCTTTTGTAATCTTTTGGGCTTTTTTTCTCCCATATTAGAAGTCAAAGCAAGGTCCTTACCACAAGCTGTATCTCCACTTCCCTATTTAAATATAATAATGTTGTAGGAAGATTCTGTTATAGTTTTCCTAATCTACAGGAAACTGAGATGTGGGGATTAGTCAGTTTTTTCAGTGTCATACAAATTATAGTAGAATGACTGGGTTGTGGATTTGAACTCATGAAGTCCATCTCCAGAGCTGATTGAGAGAATACAGCCTGACACAGACATAGAAAGGGATACTCACCAGAATGAGGGGTGGTCCTGATCTTGTAAACTCTTGGATCCCCCGTATCTGGAGCCTGGAAGACAGTTAGAATACCACCTGGCATAAACAATAAATGTTTGTGAAATCTTCACCCAGCTTTACGAGATTCTAGGGCTGATGCTGTGCCCAAAAGTAAATAATAAGTGCTTTACATGAAGCATCCTTAGCTAGAGCAGCCATGAGCGAAACATTAGCATCAGAAAGTGGTACCAAGAGGATGGGAAAGGCTCTTTAGAGGCGAGAAAGAAACCCCCCCTGTTTCCAGCTAACAAAGCCTGTGCAGGAGAGAGGACGGTACCCTGTTTGCCTGGGAGCCAGTGAAGCTGAGTGAAGAGGAGGGGAGGAGGAGGACTTGGCAGCAGAGCCGAAGGGCCTCTTGGCTCAGAGAGCATCTCAGCAGAAGGTGGAGAGGTGGAGGCAGGCGAGAGCACCAGACAAAGGCTGAGAAGCAGCATAGGCTGTACTGTGCTGGCGGCCTGGGTCAGAATAGGGGGCAGGGGAGGAGGCAGGTCATTCCAAGTAAGCCCCAAGAGCCTGCTCAGGAGGCCAACCACCCCCCCCCCCACCCGCAGAGCCAGGCAGTGTGCTTCAGAGTACTGGAAGAAAGTAGACATGTAGTAACAGAGGATTTCTCTGACCACACGCACGAAACTGCTGAGAAGCAAGCATGGGGTTAGGATGAAGGGTTTAGTTCAAATCAGCCTTGAGTTCAGAGTCTGACTCTGTCGTTGTCCAACCATGTGACCCAGAGCAAGCTGCTTGACTTCTAGAAATTTCAGATTTCTTGTCCCTGAGTGGGGGACAAGAAATTTTTATTCAGATGGTGGCTTGAGGATTAAAGAGGCAGTATGCCATATGCCTGTCACCAATCTTACAAACAGCAGACACTCAAGGGACGCTTTGCTGTTGCCGTGTTTGTGGAAACTGCTCTTACCATTGACTAGCTTGTCTACCCAGACTTGCTCAGAACTCAGCTTGCAAAGACCACGGGTCATGTCCATGTCAAATCTTGAGCTCCAGGCCAGAGCACAGGCCTCTGGGACTTCACATTTGGAGCACATGTTAGGATCAATAGGTTTGGCAAGCTCCCCTGTGGACTACTCTGTCCTCTTACTGAACCACGTATTCAACTTTCCAAGAGGGTAACTTCCCAAGGTGTCCAGTCTGAATTTTATGGATGCCACGAAGTCTCTATTTTATGTGAACCCGTCTTAAGCCTTCCTTCCTCAGTTAGTGCTAGTTCACAGGGCCATTTCGGAACTGTGTGCTGACAGAAAAAGAAAAAAAAAACCACACAGAAATTTCATTTTAATTAGGTAATTTTCAAAAATCATAAGAGGTATAATAATAAATATTTTTAATATTCTGTAAACAGAAAGATTATTGGACTTTTCAATGCCTTTGTAAAATAAAAGAGCAACAGCAGTAAGTGTTGGTACTACTAGTGAAAACATAAAAGGGAATAATCGCCCAAGTAAATAAAACCAGGTCTTAAATCATGAATCCATCTGGAAAATGAAAATCCAGCGATTTATTCGGGAAGTGATTCAGTCGTATTCTAACAATCAAAAGAATAGCTGAGGCAAAGGGCTTTTGGAAATGCAGGCATCTCATTCTGTGGAGAAATTCAAACACTTAGCAAGCTGGCCTCCACTCCCAGCATGCTGTCAGTGGGCAGAGGAGTGTGAGAATAGAGGAAGGGGCCAGACAGGCCCCGAGGGAAGGATCTCCAGTCTCTTGAGACACTTTTTGACAGACACATATGGCAGTGCCATTCAATTCATTTCAGAAACCATCCAGATTCTTCCCTCTGACTGCAGAAACCGAGATGGTCACAGAGGCTCCTTGTACCAACAACCTGTGTGTTCTGCGGGTCTGAGTTAAGGTGTGCAGGAAATGGAGTGATGTGTGGAAAAAATTATTCCAGCTCTTTCATGTAGAACCTTGTTCTCAAAAGCTGGTTCTAACTGGTTGAGAACCATTATAGCAAGCCATCTGTTTCTTTTCTGGCTGATTTCCTTTCTGTTTTTATTCCATTTGCATGTGTGTTAGAAACAGAAACGGGGAGAAGATGTCACTCATGGTCCTGGCTTCCTATGCTTGGACTGCTGGCCATGTGAACCCCTGCCAGCTCAGACTCCAGTTCTCCACTTAGAAGTGGCCCTGAGTTTATTTCAAGACTTGATTATATCTCCCCGACTTTCTACTCAACAAAGGTTCACTTGAAGTTGGTTTTCAATGGGAAGGAAAGCAGAGTGGCCAAGGGCAGGGATTCAAGTCATCCCTCAGGCACCTTCATTGTATACATTGCCTTCTCTGTCAGTGTCCTTCTGTCCTGAGCTTGGAGACAAGGGTACCCAGGAGGAGAATGCCCCCCCCATTCTGTGTCTCCTCTATGGCTGGCTGCAGGCAATGTCCAGGTCTCCCGGCTCAGCTGTTCCTTAGGCTGCTTCAGCGCCTCTCCTGTCTTCCATTCTGGGTCATTGGCAGTACTGCAGGGAGCTTCATTAATTATGATCAGCTTGCTGTGTCAAATGGATTACAAATGGAACCACCTGTGGGGAGCCCACAAGGTTACTGACAAAGGCTGGAAGGAGGCTGGGGAGTGAAGGGCGAGCCTCTTCTAAATGCACACTGTTATAAAACAAAACAAATCAGCAGAAATAGATTAAGCCTGAAAAACAGTTTCACTTTTGCTCCAATTCTGACTTAATGAGGTCTGTGGGATGTGGTGGTGTCTTCACTCGTGTGTGGAATCCAGTTGTTGGTAGCACGCATTCGAATCCATAGGAACGGAATCTGCTCTAGAATAGAATTAAGTTAAGAGGCAAGCACTGTATTCCAGACGAGACATGCTTCAGATATTACATAATGTCAGGGGACTAAGGAGGATGAGATGGCAGGTCAGATATGATTCATAAGAGGGCAAGCAGAATCAAGGATGAATCTGGGTTCAGTCTTCGATAGCAGAGTGAATGACGGCATCGGTCATTAAGTGGAGAAAAGGAAGCAAGAGCCCTCAAGGTAGACCATAACCAGAGTGTTGGAGATGGAGGTAAGGGTGATGCTCAATGACTAATAGTGTTGAAGGAAGACATGATCCAGGGAAACCGGAAACAGATCTGAGTATCTTCAGAACAGCGGTCATTGGAGACGTCTGCAACTGTCCACGGGAAATTTGCCAAGAGAATGCTCTGTGATGCAAAAATGTAAGGCTTGAAGGGAAAGAAGAGCGGTTCACAAAGGGATCCGAAGAAGAGATTCAAAAAAGCACTGCAAAATGAATCCAAAAAAAAAAAAAATTGCGAGGAAGGAATGGCTAATTATGCAGGGTGATTAAGCTGAATAAAAACTGCAAAATTTGAAGGATTTGGAAGAAAGGTAGTCACTGATGGTGACAGCAAAGCACCCGATTTGGAGTTGGGGACAGGGAAGCCTGGTTGAGGGGAGTTATTCAATGAGCAGAAGATAAAGAGATAGCAAGGGTAAATACATGTAGATTTTCATCAACAGTTGTTTTTAGCATGGCAAGAAGATGGGGTCAGAAGCAGTTAATCTACCCAGATAATTGTTTATAGAAGGAATGGGAACAGGAAGAGAGTCAGAAGCACGGGGCAGTCAGAAAATGCATATAAATAAGCAGCTGAAGCTAATCTCCAAGGGGAGATGACCAATCAACCAAAGAGGGGAGAATGTGGGGGAAGGGAAGCATATGTAAACACAGAGAAGAAAGAGACTGTGGGCCAATGTAGGTAATTTAATGTTGGGTACCACTTGGTAAGCGAATCCACACGGGTCCATTAAAGGGTATCAAGGATTTATTAAGGTTTTAAAATGGAGAGAAATACACTCACGGATACAGAACAAAGTAAACAGCCATCGTTGTCCTTCATTCTGCCTGGGGGTGAATGGAACCAGCCTTCCGGTCTCTGACCACCCCAAGAGAGTAAGCATGCGGCCCCTCCTCAGGCCTTTCTATCCCGCTAGATACTCCAAGGTCATTGGTGGAGTGAATTCCCACAACACTACCCCTTTTAGTCCACCCTGACTAGACTGTTTATTTAAACCTGAACTAGGCTGCCATTGGTGCCCTGTGTCTGCGTTCATACTATCTCCTTTATTCAGAATGCCTACCCCTTGAACAAACACACAAGTTCTCATTCCTGTGGCCAAGAGTGATCACCAAGGCCTACATGAATCTTCCATGAGTGGTGCTCTTCTCTAAATGGAAGTAACACCTTTGCCCCCCACACCCACACACAAATAGCACTGTATTGGGGGTCTTTCTTGTGCTTTTGTAAATGTAGTCTCACAGTGAGAGACAAGAAAAGTTCCTTAAGGCCAGGGGCCATGTTTCTTTTCAAACCCATCTGGTATTATCTTCGCTACTCTGGACAGGGTATTTCAGTTACTTACTTCATCACTGTACTAAAAACACCTGACAAAACAACTTACTTTGGCTTACAGTTCCAGGGGATACAGTCCATAAGGGCAGGGAAGTGTGACAGACGGGAAAGCTTTAGAGGGCAGGAAGCACATGTAAAGGTGGGGAAGCTAGAGAAAGTGGGCGTATTTGGGTAACTTTTAAGCATCAGCAGCTGCTGGTCAAGTTGATCCCATAGAAAAGAGAACAATGAGTAGGATGCTCATCTCTGTCTTTTACTTAGTCCAGGGCCTCATGGAGGACTAGTGCCCACCTATAGGGTAGATCTTCTCACCCAAACTAATGACATCCACATAAACCCTCACTGACTCATCTGGAGATTTGTTTTCATGATGATTCTACACACCATCAAGTTGACAATCAAATTAAGCATATCCTAGAGCCTTGCACTTAGTAGGTCTTCTGTTAATTTACTAGCTCTCAATGTCTGCTCTTAGGACTTGCAAAATTGGTTGTTGTAGGCTCATCTTTTTGTACACTGTGAAGATGTATCTTTGCCAGGGCACCTTCTGATTGGTTAAATAAAGGGCTGAACGGTCGATAGGTAGGCAGGAAGAGGTTAGGTGGGACTTCCAGGGAAATAGAGGAACTTGGGAAGAATCTAGGTGTGTGAGAGAAGCCAGTGAGACATGGAGGGGTCAACAGACAACAGAATGAAAGAAAGGTAGAAAGCCATATGGAAGAATGTAGATTAATAGAAACTGGTTAAGTTATAAGAGCTAGTGTGACAAGCCTAAGCTAAGACCAAGATTTTATAATCAAAAATAAATCTCCATATCATTATTTGGGGGCTGGTGGTCCCAACGAGAAAGTACTACTACAATCAGTAGCGTTAGGAACGTGTAAGGAAAATCTGCTTTTCTGGCTCCACACCACACCCACTGTTTGAGAAACATGCAGCGTGAAGTCAATAATCTGTACATTCAAAGGGCTCAGATGATGCTACTACAGTTGTTATACTGAGTCCTCCAAAATGTGTTCCCTATGCATATTTGTATATATGAAAATATATATATATGACTAGAAGAATTTGGACAATGACAACCACAGTTCCTCTCTAATCATTTATCTTATTTGTGTCTGAGAACACAGCTTTAAACTCAGATTATAATTTGAAAATTTCTCAGTTTTATGTCTGCCTTTTTTCTCAAAATGTCATGTACATAGCAAATATTAGCAAATAGAAATCGAATAATGGAGAAACAGCATCATCGTTTCTTAAGAGATTCCAGGGTCCTTGGAGTTACTGACAATTAAATTTCCTGGTCTATCCTTCCATTCACTTTCTCCTAGATTTTTTTTCCTCCATTTCCTTTCTCACTTTTCATTTTCAATCTGTCTTTAGTTACAGTTTTGTGAAACTGTGTATTTAAAAAAAAAAAAAAAAAACTAATAGGAGCTTTAGCACATCACATCCAAACATACACCAGGTGGCAGTGGCACACACCTTTAATCCCAGCACACTGGAGGCAGAGCCAGGCAGATCTCTGTAAGTTCAAGGCCAGCCTGGTCTACAGAGTGAGATCCAGGACAGGTGCAAAGCTACACAGAGAAACCCTGTCTTGAAAAACAAAACAAACATATATTTACAGTAAAAATCAACAATTTCTTCACAAGTTCAACTGGATTTGCCCAGAGATTTTTACAATGAGTCAGGAAATATTCCATTTTGCTCACATTCTTTCAGCAGCCCTTCAAAATTCAGAGACAGGATTAGTCCAAGTGCTGAGACATCCTTACCTGGAGTCCAGTTAGCTTCAAAGGGTTTGGGGAACCTTTGCTGCTTGATGAACTGTAGAGCTTGCTACATGTATGGCTTTCCTAGGCTGTAGAAAGCTGGTCTGGATTTGTGCCAAGGATTTTCAAGCTCTTGTTTCTCCTCAGCCCTAGATGATGATCAGACAAGCTCTAGGCAAAGGTGAGAAAAACGCACATCCAAGACACCCCCAAGCCAGTAGTCATCCTTAATAGGTAACATGACCTTTGCTTAATGTCAGCATTTTCCCATCCCATCTTAAGACTGTGTCCACTTGTGAGCAAAACATATCTATGCAGCATAGATACGATGTATATACATGTGTGTGTGTGTGTGTGTGTGTGTGTGTGTGTTTGAGACATACGAGTGTGCACAAGACACAAACACACAGACAGACAGACACACACACACACACACACACACAAACACACACCCCTACAGAGAAGATTGAATAGGAAGAATTTCAATAGCATAAAAGGCTCATCTACAGAAAGAAGTGTTTATTTACTATAAGCAAGACAGTCTGTGAAAATCTCAAATTTGTGTATGATACCTCTGTGCTTTTAAAATTAAAAAAAGATAGCAAGACATAGCCTATGGCAACAGTACATGCATACATACTTTCCTTTATAAATGTACAGTAGACATTTCTTTATGTGATGTGAACAGTGCACATGAAAAATGAAGGAAGATGTAGGAATTTATATGATAGAATCATATAACTCAGTAAGAAAGAGAGATCATTCTTGTCTGTAAATATCTTCCTAGCTTTGATGACTCTGCTCTCAAAAAGTCCTGAATTGCCAGTCAACTTGAATTTTAGGAAGTGTAGCCATTATCTAAAGAGATCCTGAGCTACTCTTCAAAGCCCCATCCAGTTAGGTTAAGTTCACTGACCATTTGGCAGTTAAAATAAGAGTCCCAGAAATGATGAAAGACTGAGTTATGTATGATTCCTTTCTTTTCTAAAAATATGATTGGCCTCTGAGAGCTCTCCCTGCACGGTGATGCCCATGCTCATGCATAGGGCCTGGCATTTT
Organism: Onychomys torridus; assembly: GCF_903995425.1. Classification (NCBI taxonomy): domain Eukaryota; kingdom Metazoa; phylum Chordata; class Mammalia; order Rodentia; family Cricetidae; genus Onychomys; species Onychomys torridus. The sequence goes on along the minus strand of NC_050457.1, from coordinate 28,694,404 downwards.
CTCCAGCCTCCTAACTCTTTTGAAACAAGTTAAATATAGAAGAAAGAGATTGTAGTCTTAGCTCTCAAAATCTTGATGCCCAGATTATTGCAAATTATTTTTTCACAATTAAAAGGATAAAAATGAACCTATTTTTCTCCACATTTAAAGAATCTGAGTTTTATGGGGGTTTTAATCACTGGAGACAAAAAGGGGGCTGTGTTAGAGTCATTTGCTGTGCCCAGCTGGATGTCCATTTTCTCCTTTGCTTTAAACATGCATCTCAGGGTACAGCTAAATTTATCACAAATTGAACCAGTGCCAAGATCCCTGTCAGTTTGGGTGAACAGTATTCGTTTGCTAATAAGCATAACATGTTGACATTTAAAAGACTTTAGGAAAGATGAGGGCCCTCGGGTACCTGGATGAAAACCGTTTCAGGAGAGGATCAGGAAGCCAGGGTTTATTTTTGTCCTCAACGGTTTCCTAAGCATCCCGGCTCTGTAATGAAGAAATGCAAACCTTGACCACAAACCAGCCCAAAAGAGTCAGTCTGTGGTGCCCCCTCCCTGTATCCATGCCACCATCTAACATTGGACAGTGCCCCTGGCCAAGGTTCCATCTCCTTTGAGGTTGGCAATGGGAAAGGGGACCCCTCACACACACTCTGAAAAGCCACCTGACAGCCATCCATTTTGTCACCTCAAGACCATGTGCTAGTTCTGCCCCTGCTGATGCTTTCCAGCTAATACTTTGCAGTCCTCTGGTCTCTGAGACCCTTGCTTGCCAATTCTGCTCTCCCAGAACCTCCCTAACTCCTTTCCTTTTAGACTGCAGTAGGTTTTAAGAACCCAGCTCGGGAAAGCCAGTTAGCCTTCTGGTTCATTTCTTCCTCTGCTTGTTATTATGCTAAAACTTTGACACACACACCCCCAAGTGTTGATTCAGTAGTTATCAATCTAACCTAATGCACATGTGTGTGTTATGTGTGTATATATATGTCTTATGTATATGTGTGTATATATACATATATGCCTTTCCATACATATGCACATATAGATATGGAAAGACATAACAGAAAATAGCTGAAATTTCTTCCCAAGACATGAAGGAAGTAAAATGGAATCAAGAAAATGGTCCAATGCAAAGGAAAACAGTTAAATTATCTATTTAACTGAGTTAGTTCATTATAATCTTCACTTAAATATCGTTCACTATTAAACCCAAATTCACACACTGGACATCAAGGTTTAGTGAGGTTGAGGGATGGATGAGGGTCACAGAAGGCAAGCTTACAAAACCAGCCAAGTGTACTCAGATGTTGGATTGCTTCTATTAAGGTATGTACAACTTCTCCCAACTGAAGGGTTGTCTCTGAGCAGTTTCAATTGAACTGTAAACAGGGATTCTCAGTCTTAGAATATTTGGCCCAGGGGACAGTTGGCCAGATCTGGGGATGTATTTGGTTGCCCCAACTGATGGAGGCAACCTAATGAGAGAAGGCCAAGGACACTACTTCAGTCCTTCTGGGGATGATAGCCTCTAACAGCACTGCTAGGGATATCCTCTAAGAACAAAGTATTGATTAAGTTCTTCAGTGCTTGAGATAGCCTCTCACTGGTCGAAAATATTAACATCACTGAGGTTTGGAGTGTGGTAGACAGGGTGATGGATTTTTAAAGCCACTTGATAAGTAGCGGCTTATTTTGCCTGTTCCTTACTCCTATGTACGTTCTGTCCATCACAGATGACAGCAGCCTTCTGAATCTAACTCCCTACCCCATGGTGAGAAGACGGAAGAGAAGGTTCTTCGGGTTGTGTTGTCTTGTCTCAAGCTAGGTGGTTCCCCCTGGAAACTCACAGCCAAGATCACCTGAAAAACACTCCAGAGCCGGAAGCCTCCACACAGCGGAACACCGAGAATACAGCGGAACACCGAGAATGGTTTTGGCCACCTTTTCTATGCTTCCTTATTACTTTTATCCACCTCTCCCTGCCCTTTTAAATGATTTTACACTTGAAAGCAGCTGCCATCGTGGGGAAAAAAAAAGAACAGATTCAAAAAGGCACAGCCTGTTTTTAAAGGGATTTTTAAAAAGTTGACATTGTGCATGTCTGCTCTGAACCATGCCATGACAGATGCAAGAATTATGATTTTTAAATTATTTAAAGGTTTTTTAAATGTATTATACAGAGAAAAATATTTCACATATAATAGTATATCTGTAGCTCTTGCTGATTTCATGTTAACAATTTATCAGCTATGAAAGATGTCTCTAAACATAGAAATCTATTTAAAACAGCAAAACTGTTTAAAAATGTGATCTATGAGTATCATTAGAAATACTATAACCAAACACACACCACCTCATGTGTTGCTTTCTCTGCACTCATTTACATATAGTCTTCCATTCTGTCAGAATCTAAGTGTCAACATAAAAAAAATCTTAAGTTATAATGCAACAAAACCACATGTGAAAAATACATTTTGTAAATACACAGGAATCCTAATATCTTCGTACAATGCATATGGGCAACTAATTTTCTTTTAATCCAATGGTGTCTTTTTAAGCTTCTTGGAAAATGAAGTTATCCAGTTAGGAAATGGTGTAGTAACATATACAATTACCCTCAGATGTAAAATTGAATATTATCACATTTTGTTTGAATTGAAATCTGAAGCATGGAGTCCGCACATCAGCATAATGTTAAATCTTTTAGGGCATGCTGGAATTAGCTCAGATCATAAAACTCTTTAATATTTTACATTGTTAATGAAAAATGTTTTAGTTAAGCTTAGCTTGTCTCATTTTAGATGACTATGCAGATATGGCTTTTCCAGTGTTACTCTGTGTCTTGTCTTAATGTCTTAGCATCTTGAGAGCAGGACACGTTAAGCAATACTGTACTTTAGGAAAGAGGGAGCCACATGCTCTGTTTCTCTGCTCACGGCTCTGTTATGCGCTTCTTCCACTGGACCTGTTATCCAGTACAATCCTGTTTTGCCTTCTATCCTCCCTTTGACTTTTCCCAGGCAGAATTCCCCATGAGTTGAAAGATGAATCTTCATACTTCTTGCTTTGTTTTCCATTCTCTGGACAATCTTCATGTCAGACAGGAGGTACCAGTGTCCAATCTTGAGAGGATCAAACTAACTTCAAATGGCTCTAAAGCCATCCTGAGTAGGCAGGCACTTATGTGTACACTAATGCCCTGGCCTAAGAACAAAATATTCTAATGCCTTTCACCTTACAGAAGATGGAAAGCATGGATAACTATTGTATTGGGTTGAATTCTATGAAATGGGTGATATTTGACTGTTTTGACCTATATAAAAAAATCGCAATTTCAAGTAGTTCAACCTAATATCTAGAAAGGAAATCATACAGCACTTGATTTTCTCCTATCCAAGAATTCAGGGATGGAAAAGGCCTCCAAAGTCTATCATTGGTCTGTATTTCAATTCCACCGATTACTGTTGACCATATTCTTGGAACCCCACACTACATTCCACCAAGCTGGTAACTAATGCATCGTTACAAGTATGAATCAATTCAGTAAAAGAAGTACTTTTGACAAATTGTGTGAGAAAATTATAGTTTTTTTTTTTTTTAATCGAAATGTTCATGAAACAATGGAAGGAATGTGTTCTTAAAGACTCTACAAAGCAAGGAACTCCTCCTGACTCACCTGGCCCGCCATCTTGAATAAAGCTTAGTATTCGCTCCCGAATACAGTTCATCTCAAATGAGACAACCCCTGAGGTTATCTCATTTATGAGCTATCATTTCTAAATGGCATGTTCTCAGCTCCCATCTCTGTTCTGTTGTGCACTCTGAAAGCACTGATCCCTACACTTCAGCCTCATTCCTAGTAATCCCTGCAAACTCACTAACTGATAATCCCCTTGTGAGCTGCACACCCTTGTTGAGGCCTGACCTAAATCGCTCCTGCTTTGTTCATTTGTGCTCGTTCTTCTAGTCTCAGTGTGATAACACCTTCTGTGCAATTGTCCTTTGTACAACTAAAGACTGTTAAAAAACAAAAAATTCAGGTCTCACCTCCATGTCTGAGAAGGTCATGGTAGCTATTCATGGAGATAGGAACTGTCTAATTACCCAGCCAGACTTCCGTATCTAAGGTAATATAGCCCAAGCACCTTATCTTTTATTCTGTGCCTGTTTCCCAGCCTTTGCTCAGTTTTATAGTTCCCATAGACACACTCCAAGATTTACAGACGACCATTCAGTAGCGGGTCCTAAAGCAACATTTAGTAATCAACGTTCTGATAACTATGTTGGTGAGTGGTTGCCACGGTGATTCACCACCTCCCCTTAGATATGCCAAGTGCATCCAGTAGGAGCTGCCCCTCTCTCCTGTCACCTGCCAGTGGACTTTCTCAGGTGTGGTTCCATGAGATAAAGTTCTGCAGCCTCCACTCCCTGCAGGAAACTGCCTTTGCACTTCCAGAAGCAACCGGCTGACGTGGGGTAGAAGAAAACACTGACTATTGTCTCACAAACAAACACACGTGCATCAGACAGAAAAGGATGACATTTTTTTTGTGTGTGTATGTGTGGTGCACGCTCATTTTAGCACCATACTTTTTATATCCTCTTTTAATTTTTCCTGCATATGATAAAGAATACATGTTGGGTTTTTGTTTTGGTTTGGTTTGGTTTGGTTTTTTGTTTGTTTGTTTGTTTGTTTTTTGTGGGAAACCTGTAAAACATCACCATGTATCAAAGTGAACATCATCTGGACTCCACCACAAATGTATTGTTTAAAACCAAGTTCCTGGGCTCTAAATCAGTTGGGGTTGGGCCCAAAGCCTCCTTTGGAGAAGACATATGAAATAGCCTTAAAGCCAAAGTATCACTTTAATGTCTGACACCCCACCCCCCACCCCCGATGTTTAGCGTCTAGATGCAGACTTGCTGCAACCTGCCCTGTTGTGCCATTCATTATTCAGGTACAAAGACAGCTGTAGAAGCAGCAGGGCCCTAATGCCAGGAAAAATTCTCAAGCCCCACCCCAACAGAGTCCCTCCTTACTCCAGTGAAAAGTTAGGATGCTCAGATTTAAGCAATACTGCCACCTAGTGGAAGCTAAGCTTCAAACTGACACAAAGCAAATACTCAAAGCATCTCCTTTATTTTAGAAAACCTGTGAATGGACCAGATTAACAATGAGTCCATTAAGACTTCCAGATTGTGAAAGTCTCAGGATTGAAATAATTAAGAATTATCATGCAGCCTAAGTCCCTTCTCCACACATCTGTTCCTAAACAATATCTGCGTTTTCCATCTGTTCTAGAATAGCACAACAGAAAACACTTACCTTTGCTGTAACTATAGGTAGAATGAGAAAGAACAGTGCTATTATATCAGCCTCACAATAAATGGCTATAAATAACTACAGCACCCACAGTACATTCAATAACAGAAAATAACTGAGTTCACTATACTTCAAATATGAGGAAAGTTTGGATAATTAAGTAAGTTATTTGAAATAACTAGTTAACCTCTCCTGGGAGCAAAATTGGATCCATAACTTAACCAATATAAATTCTAGATGAAATAAATGTTCACGTTTTAAAATGTATGAATAAGTAACAAACATGAAAAAGACTTATCATATCTGTGAAGATGTCATTTTAATGTGGGAGATAAAAGCCTTTCTAAGCATAATACCAAAGGAAGAAGTGATAAAGAAAAGATGGATGGGTTGGACTGACACTACTTTTTAAAAGAATGTAAAAGTCCTATACAGTAAACATTAAGCCAAATTAAGAGAAAATAATATTTGCGATCCATGCAAGGAAGAGATTCGAGCTCTACTATATGAGCGGCCACAGCACTTTGGGGAGGTCTCAATGGTTTACAAGTCCTGTGCTTTTTCCAGTACTGCTTGTATGATTGTTGGTTCATCCCACTGAACTGAAAGTATGAATGGCAACCATCACACACATTTTGCTTATCACCGTTCTCTCATCTCCTAACGTAGTGCTGTGCCCAAACCAAATAATGAAAACATAGTCACTGAATGAGTGGATAGTGAATGAATGGCATAAAAACTATTTTGTGATTCAGAGAACGAATCAAACTTTCCAGTAGGTTCCAATCGAGAAAAGGAATCAAGGGAATAAGTAATATACCACAAGCTAAAATAATCCACTGATAACACTGAACATATTTGGATTTACTAGTAACAAAAACTGCACATATGAACAACTCAGAAAGGCACGTGTATAAATCATTCAAGTTCTCTTATAAACATAGGAAGAGAATATAAACATTCTCTTGTAGTCAACAAGAGTATAAACTGATCCAACCTTTCCAGAAAATATTTTGGTACTATATATTTTTCAAGCACTCTCAGTAATTTCACATTAGGGAAAATTCTCCTTTTAAATGTTCAGCAATGGGTCAGCAAGAAGACTCAACAGGGAAAGGCTCTTGCCGCCAAACAAGTTAGAAACCCCCTGGACTCACATGGTGGAAGGAGGTAACTGACTCCCCGGCAGGTTAGCCTCTAATCTGCATACACACTAAATAAATGCAATTATGTTATTTAACATTCAGGAAAAAAAAAAAGCGAGCTGAGATGCATTTACTCATTATTTTAAAAGTCATACAAGAAAAGATGTTTTGTAAATATTCCTACATTTATATGGTTAAATATGGTATATTATCTCAATGGATACTGTGCACTAATTAAGAATGCTCACCGTGTGTATTTATTGAAATGTGCAGTCTGTGTTGTTAAAGGGAGAAAAGGAGGGAGTAGGGGAATTTCTGGAGAAGTACCCTCTTACAAACATGCCTACACATGTGCACGTATAGAGGCTGAAAGGATGTTCTCCTGCAGGATTTCTCTCTGGGAGGTGAGATTAGGAGCACTTGTATTTTCTTTCTGCATATCTGTGATTTCTGACTTTTTCACAGTGAGCATGTAGTATCTGTATAATTTTTTCAGGGAATAAACACTGATATTGACAATATATATTAAATGAAAAACATGTTATAAAACAGTATGTATAGTATGATACAATATTTGTAAAAAAAAAAAAAAACAAAAGAAAGAAAGAAAATCACATATAAATATATCTATGTATGTATATATATACATATGCATAAGAAAGCTAGAAGGCCATACACTACAATGTTAATAGTAGTTAACCATGGGTAGTGGGATTATGGGTGATTATTTTTCTTTTTGCTTTTCTGTGTTTTCTAATTTTTCTACAATGAACATGTATTACTTGTGTAATAAAAACTAATAATAAAAGTTCAAAAAATATGTAAAGCAAACATTTAGAGTCGTCGCTTGTCCTCGCCTCCCTCCCGTCTTTTCCAACCTCGTTTGGCTTACTCCTTGGCACAAGTGAGCACTGGGATGTGGAGACAGAGTGCCAGGGCAACGTAAGAAGATAGAGGAGAGGGTGGTCGGGAATGAAAGGGAAGAGGGAGAGAGGGAGGGAGCAAGGGGGGGGAGAAAACCTGTGGAACCCACAGAGGAGAGATGAAAGGTCTTCGGGAGCCGTTTCACTAGCAACAGTCTCTAAACCCAACTCATCTGACCGCCACAGGAAGACCAAAGGAAACAGCGTTCGATCGTTTTCTTTTCTAATAAAAGGATACAAGTCTGTGCTTGGACGCACACATATACCCCTGCAAGTGTCCACACATCCCAAGAAAGAGCTACAAATTCCAACGGGAATGGACCCCAAGAAGCTTTCCAAAGGGCAAAGTGCTGGGCTCGCTGGTGGGCTGTGCAACCCTGCCTACTACGTCTCAGGATGTTGCCACCAAGAACGGTGCTCTCACCAATGTTCCAACATCCACTCCCTCTCTCCCTTGGTAACAGAAATCCACATTTCTGAGAGGTATTGAGCGCCTCGTGTAAAGGCTGGCTTTCCCAGATGTTCATGGGTATGAGCACGACCCCAAAACTGAACGCCTAGCAATAGGATGAGGCAAAATCATGTCACCTTCCACAGGAGTGATGCCCTTCACACTGTTGACACGGTGCCCATCTTCCATTCCTTCTGGAAACAGTGTGGTGGTTAAGTAATCACCTAGATCCAGAAATGCATCCACAACAGAATCACAGAAGTTTGTGTGTTTATTGTTGCTTTTCTTTTCTGCAGTACTGGGCTTCACCAGGTGAGTGAGTGCTCTACCACTGAGCTCCATCTCCAGCACTCTGCTTACTTTTTGAGTCAGAGTCTTCACTGGTTTGCCCAGGCTACCTTTGAAATGGCATACTTCCTGCCTCAAACTCCCAAGTAAGTAAGATTAGAAGTTTGGGTCTCGATGCCCAGCCTCAGAAGTTTCTTCACAGGCTTAGACCACTATTGGTGAAATAATTAAGGCCACTCCATGTAGTTAAAAGGGAGGTTTATTTTGTGGGGTAACTTACAAGTGAAGGGATAGGTAGGTTGTAGGGTCTGGCAAAGGTATGGCTCAGTCCAGCAGTGTTCTCTGGAGAACTCTGCTAGGTCTACCTCCAGCATCCAGGGTCCAGGAACCAAGAGAGCCCATGCATCTGGATCCCGAGTCTTCAGCATCCTATCTCAGCCCCACCTTGTAGGCGTGACCGTTACTGAAGCCTCAGTGGGGGTTGGAACTTCCAGGTCAAAGCTGGAAGGGCTACCCACTACAGACCACTTACCTCCATACTGTTACCTATGAAAATCAATCAAGCCATATCTGTCTTTATACATTAATAAAGTGAACCTGTATGTAGAAGAACCACTTAGCTGGGCGGTGGTGACACACATTTTTAATCCCAGCACTCGAGAGGTAGAGGTGAGCAGATATCTGTGAGTTTGAGGCCAACCTGGTCTACAAAGCAAGTTTCAGGACAACCAGAGCTGTTATATAGAGAAATTCTATCTCAAAAAAAAAAAAAAAAACACTAAATAAATGAATATTAAATAAATAAAAATAAAGTAATAAATAATGAATAAGTAAATAAAAGAATAACCTATTTGTTAAACATTCAGTTTCCTCAGAATAAGGAATGGATAATACCAATATCATATGAACTTCAGCCACATGACAAGCTAATTATCTGCTTAGGACCAAAGTTCTATGATTTAAAAAATAAATTTAAAAAAATTTTTCAATGATGTTGTTGGAGGCCAGAGGGAGCAGGAAGGAACTTTTACCTACCGTTTTTAAAACAAAGGCTTCGTAGAGTAGAAACCTTGCTTACTGTCATAGTCAGCCTCCACTATCAACTTGGAGCAACTCAGAGTCACCAGGGATGGTGACTCCACCAGATTGGCCTGGGATTATTAATTGCTGACTGACGCTGGAGGGCCCACCCTACTGTGGCAGGTAGGCCTGAGTTGTATATGAAAGGTAGCTAAGAAAGCTGAAGGAAGCAAGCCAACAGATAGCATTCCTCTCTGGTTTCTGGATCAAGCTTCTGCCTTGCTTTCGTGGGTGGCATCCCGAGAGATGGACTCTAACCTGTAAGCTAAAAGAACACACACACACACACACACACACACACACACACACACACACACACTCCCGTGCACCACCAGCCCAGCATGGTTTTTGTCAGTGTTCTATCACATCAACAGAAAGACAACCAGAATATTTAGTATGCATGAGGCCCTGGACTTGAGCCTGATATTAAAAGGAGGTTGCGGGGAGGTCAGAAGAAAAGAGAAAGAGGAAGGCGTGTGAGAATGTATGAGATGGGCTGGAGAGATGGCTCAGCCCTTAAAGGCTAGGCTCACAACCAAAAACATAAGAGAATGTGAGAGAGTAAATCAACATATCTATTAGTTTCCAGTGAAAGAAGCTAACCTTGACCCCTGCTTCTTACCATATGCAAAAATCAACCCCAAGTTAGTTCCTCACAGAAAGTTAAAGAGAAATCACTGATGCTCCCAGCAGGTAACACAAAATCATCTTCACATCCACAGAACAGCAGCTCCAATGTCCTAGGTCTTCAAGAGGAGAGGATGAGAGTATCAGTGTACTTTACCACAGCTGGTCACCTCATGCCAATAAACTGGCAGGCAATGAAAAGAGTTTCCTTACTTATGGGGGTGACTGACCTATTGGTGATATTATTTAGGCCACTCCACGTAGTTAAAAGGGAGGTTTATTTTGTGGGGTAACTTACAATGAAGGGGTAGGTTGCAGGGTCTGGCAAAGGTATAGGGCAGTCCGGCGGTGTTCTCTGGAGAACTCTGCTCGGTCTCCCTCCACCATCCAGGGTCCCCGGACCAAGCGCACCTCCCCTTCCGATCTCCTGTCTTCCGTTTCCTTCTCAGCCCCGCCTTGTGGGTGCAACCATTACCGAAGCCTCAATGGGGGTTGGAACTTCCCAGCCAATGCTGGGATGGCTATCCACTACACTGACCCCCAGTCCTCATGTCAGGGGTAGGGGTGGCTGCTGAATCATAATGAGAACATAAAGGAGTATTTTGGCACATAGGAAACACTTTAGAAAACTTTTAGCATCTACTGTCCTAGAACACTCATTCATGTATGATATGACACAATAATTTCATGCCTGTGTCTAAGTCCATCAGAAATAAATTTGTTAGTGCTGGCAAAGATGTAGGTGGAGGAAGTTTTTCTGTATCACAGCAGCTGCTCCCAAATAATCACACAGAGACTTACTATTAATTTCAAATGCTTGATCGATAGCTTAGGCTTGTCTCCAGCCAACTCTTACAACTTAAATTAAACCATTTCTATTCATCTGTGTGCTGCCCTGAGGCTCATTTACCTCATCTATGGACTTCTCATGTCAGTTCTTCTGCATCTGGCTCATGACACCTCAGACTCTGCCCTTCTCCCCCAGCATTCTCTCTGCCCCAGAAATCCTACCTAGCGATCAGCCAGCTTTTTATTAACCACACATTTTCACAGTGTACAGAAGTATTAATCTACAGAACAGCGACAGGTAGAGGGATGCATTATTTCTAACAGCCAACACCTGAAAATAATTCCAAGACCCACCAACAGACCACATAAAGTAAACTGTGATGTACTCATACAACTGGACACTACAAGACAATAAAAGAAGTTGAATTCACTACAGTTGCATACAAATGTATGAAAAAACATAACCCCTAGGACTGGAGAGACGGCTCTGCAGTTAAAAGCACCGACAGTTCTTTCAGAGGACCAAGGTTCGATTCCCAGTGCCACATGACGGCTCATAGTTGTCTGAAACTCCAGTATCAGCAGTTCCAATGCCTGCTTCTGGCTTCTGTGGATGCTGTAGACACATGGTACATAATTTATATATGAAAACAAAACACTCATATATATATATAAAACGTTTTAAAGTCTTAAAAATAATGTAGCCACTTTAATGCTAGTCTGACAAAGACTAGATGGTAAGGAATGCTTACTGCTATTAGTAACCACCATGCACAGCAGCTGAAAGATGAATGCTAAGGTCTCTGACCGGTTCCACAGCATCTCTGCAGCTCATCCTTGCACTGATGAGATGCATTCACTCTTCAAGGTGTATTTATCCCGACTAGGTATAGCTGTTTCTAAAGTTTGTTGTCATAGTTCTTGGAGAAATATACAAAAAGAGAACAATCCTTAGCCCCAATACACATATTTAGCCCCAAGATTATAGACTTGGTATTTGCTGGCTACCTTTTCTGCCATCCAGTCTAGAGTCCCTTCATTCCATCACATCTGGGCTCTGGGACCCTCGTCACCATACAATTATTGAATTGTATTTGCTGTAATTTTCTACTCACCATTAAATCTATGCCTGGGCACACCAACAAATGAACCCACGGGCCTCCTGTGTGCCCAACATACTACTCTGTGTTCCCATTATGGTTCAGTAGCAGCCACCTCTACTCCCATCATGAAGACAAGGGTCACTCACCAGTTTATTGGCAGGAGGAAGCTAAAGTGACTATCTGTGGCTTTAAGCACACTAAGATTCTCATTTTCTCCTCTCTGAGGTCCAGGACATCAAACCAACAAACTTGAAAGACGTAGGAAGAAGCATGGATTCCTCAGTGAGTCAAAGGCCTCTTCTACTTCTAGGCCTTGCCTTTTAGCTCCATCTATTCCCTATGAGAGCCATAGACTATAGAATGGGCTTTGACAGAAGGAATGCAAAGCCTCACAAAGATCACTAATGGTGCAAGGGTCTCCTTTAAAAGGCATGCCATTACTGTTAAGGAAAAAGGAGCAAGGTTCATGGATTAAGATTGACATTCAAACTGGGGGTTTGTTAGAGAGCAGCAGAGGGAAAGAAAGGCTTCAACCGGCTCAGAGAAAGCAGAATTACTCCTTTTTAACGTCCCTTGAGAGAAAGTAGGAAGGAGACCCTCATCTCCTAACCTCACCCAATTAGACTTAGGGACATTATGTTTGGGGAACAGGGTGTTTTGGGGTTTGTTTCTTTTTTTCTGTACATTTCTGTAAAGAACTAAAAGAATGATGGGCCTGTCCACTATGCAGCCCTTCTCCATTTGAGGGTTGTTATTTGTAAATGCCCCATCTCCTGAAGGGAGTTAGGACAGTAAAAACCGAAAGCCCTTAGGGGTGCAGCCTCTAGGTCCGCGTGGCTGTTCAGTGAACAGAGGGCTTGTGTTCTAAATTTCTCCACTAGATGGAGCCTCTGCAGATGCGACCCGTGGCATGAAACAGGAGAGGCAGCCCCTTTTCACTGATGCACAGCCTATGCTGAGGGAGGGGAAGGTCTCCACAGTCATGGAGATGAGACCTTGTGAGTCCATAGAGAGTGGAGTTGGCTGACATGCTACAGACAGTAAAGGCAGAGCTCTTCAGAAAAAGGGTTAATTCCAGTCAGGGTGGGTGTCCTCATTCCCAAGTTGTTTCTTTGTGTCAAAGGCACAGCAGCTGATGTCTGTGTAACAATAGGGTAGACATTCTTCAGCCTGGTGACAAATTGCCACATACTTAGTGGCTTAAAACAAATCATGATGTTAACTGTTCTAGAGGTCATAAATCCATTTCAATGTTCTTAAATCAAGGAGTCCACAGGCCCAAAGCCTCTGGAACTAAATATATTTCCTTTATAGATCCTAAAAAGCTTCCTACAGTCCTTAGCTCATCAGGCTTCATATTTCCTCATTACTGGCAGGAAGATCAAGAGATACGAACTAACTTTTTCTTCTGAGAGAATATCCCAGCATTCCACAAACAGCTCAATGCCTAATGACCTGACTAACATAGCATATGTTTACAGTGGTTACTCTTACCCCTTCCCTGGAGTTCATGCATCTCATCCATAAACTCAGAGCACTCTGGCTCATCATGTCCACTGAACACAACATCCAGTTAATAGACCAATGTGACCTTCCCTAGAAAGTCACTCTGATTAATGGACTTCTATGGTGCCTTTATGAACCATAGTGAGGTTTTCCAGAGAGGGACAGGACTGTCCCAAAAGGTCTTCTGAAGACATGGAGCTATACAACATATCTGAGGTATGCAATCTGTGTTTTAAAAATGTTATACAGTGATGATGTAGAGTGCTGTCAACATGAGGTCAACTAGAGGTCAAGAAACCTGGTTCCAAAAAATGTCCCCTGAGCAAAGGCACACGTGGGACTTGACTGGCACATTCTGTCCTCACTGTTGGACAAGGGCCTGTAGCACCAAGGCACGAAACGTGAGCTTGCACACACACACTTACCGGTTATTAAAAGTCTGTCTGTGAGTTGATGAGTTTCTGGCTCACCTGCTTTCAGGAAACCTTCTGCAGAGGACTCTTAAAGCCCATTTACTTGTTGGTGGGAAGGTAAAAGCAGCAATTCTTACTAAGGACTCATGGGACTTCTAGAATCCTGATCCTCTTCAAAATTCTCCTATTTGTCCTATAACAGGGGCATTATCATTACAATGAAGAGGGATGTTTGTAGCCTGGTTAGATTTTCATTATGTAGGTACCTGACATTGTTTTAAGCTGTAGTAGAGAGATCACACAGGCACAGCGCTTACCAGTGGGGCTTCTGGGATCAGCTTGTGGCAGTGTTATTTACTGACCTTGCTGTGATCTACCAAAGGAGATACAGGTATCTCCACCATTACCCTTGGGTAGCAGATTGGATCTTCTTGCTGAGAACAGATTTCTGGAATGTTTATTAGGTCTTTCTTTTTTTTTTTTTTTCCAAGTACATTAACTCTTCTTCTCCAGGCTAAGGACCAATGTGCTGGTCCTGCCAACTGCTAAGTACGTCCATTCCAATGACAAGTTGGAGAACTGGAAGGAGAAGAAAGCTTGTAAAAACAACTGTCACACTGTGAGTCGGGTCCACATCAGAACCCGATTTATTCTTCCCCAGCAGGTGTTGGGACGTAAGTGTCAGTTCAGCTCATGTCTCCAAAGGCCCTAAAAAATGCAGAAAACCACCTTTTCCTATTGTATGGTTTCCAGAACAAATGGCTACATGATTCTTTGGGAAAGGACTTGGGGGAAGCAAGGGCACTGCTGTATAAACTTTGTGAGTCTTGTGGGGACCATGTAGCCCCTCTTTCCATGGAGGAGTTCTAGGTCTGATACAGGCTCATGGGTAAAAACTGAGAAGAGACTGTGATGTCGGCTTTCTATTTATCGTTATTGAGTTTTAAGCTCTTCAGATGGGCATGCCTACTTGTGCTGCCCATGTGAATGCCATGATCATCATAAGCCACCTCAAATGATTCCCCAGGTTTGTCTCTCCTGATGTATTTGAACACTAATGCCCATTATGGGAGTTATGCCCACGTTGCTTCAGAAAGTTAGATCTTCACTCAGTGTTTGCTAACAACCCGAGATGCCTCCATCTTCACCATTCCAAGGAGCCCGATCATCCCTGAGCTACAGAGATCGACACCTTTTTGTCCCTTCCTGCTGCTGCTGTCCCCTCCCTCACACATTCTTTATCATCTGGAAAAATAAAGTGTCCCTGGGCACTCCCAAGAAAAAGAGGCTTTCCAATGTCATAGCAAAATCTTTTTCAGCAAGTTCAGCTACCCGAACCTTCCAGTCCCTTCCTTTGTGCTTTGCCAGGGTACTTCTGGTATACCAAGGAGCACTTTCCAGCCATCACTCTTTCCAAGCTTCTAAGTCAGAGGTTCTCAACCTGTGGGTTGCAACCCTTTGGGGAGTCACATATCAGATACCTGCATTTTTACATTACAACTCATAACAGTAGCAAAATTACAGTTATGAAGTAGCAATGAAATAATTTTATGGTTGGGGGGGCACCACAACATGAGGAACATGTATTAAAGGGTCACAGCATTAGGAAAGTTGAGAGGCACTGTTATAAGTGCTGTAATAATAGCATATTGAAACCATCTTCCAAGACCTTAACTGAAGTACTAAACCCTGTGTCACGGAACACTGTTCCCAAATTTCCCCATATATCTATCTGTCACTCCTTCATCTACGTCACTTCGAATGTATTGCTAGATGCGTTTTTCTGGTCTCTAGTGGGTGCCTGTAAGCCATCTCTTAGAAGAACAACCCAGTACTTCCATTTAAAAGCATAACAGGTGTTCACTGTTAGTCCAGCCCAGTTATCGGTCTGGCTGCAGAAAGAAAGGAAGCCCAGAAATGCCTTGAATAAGATGACCTCGGTCTCAATAGACAAGCGTGTTGCCTTCAAAGGGGTATGTGTGGACCTAATCTTCCACAAAGTGAGGGGATGTGCAGGTTTAGGAGAATCTGGAGATTCAAAATATCACTGGAATACCCAGTAGTTCCTTTTCCATCTCTCCATCTTCATTGGGGCTCCAACTGTGTTTGGGAAATCAGCTTGTTCTGAACTCTGTCACTCTCACAGTTAATTATAGTGTCTTGTACTCTGGCATGTGTGCCTTCCAGCTACAGAAAATGAGGCTTTCTACATTCTTCCCAAAAGATCCACCGACTCACACACTTCACTTTCAATGGTGGATGGAAGCATGGATGGATGGATGGATGGATGGATGGATGGATGGATGGATGGATGGACTGGGTGGATGGATGGATGGATGGATGGATGGATGGATGGATGGATGCATGGATGGATGGATGCATGGATGGATGGATGGATTGCCTTTAGTCTGTTCTTTTCCCTCATCTCCACCCAGTTCCACAGTCCTCCTAACTGCTAGTTGTCCCATGCCAAAGCCAAAGCACTTTCTCTTTTTTTTGTTATCCTTTTCAATTTTACCAGAAAGGAATATCATGGCCATTCAGTGCTACAACACAGCAGCGTTTGGTGTTCACCTACTATCAAGACCAGAAATCTTAGTGCCATTTGTCTAGTGAATAGTCCCATCCTTGGAATCAGCATCCTAGGATCCTTCTGGTACCTAATGTCTTTGTCTGACTTTTATAAAAACAGAGAGTAAGATAAGGATTATATCAATGTTTTGTTTGCTTTGTTTCGTCTTAAGCTGACAAAATGCAGGTTTGTTACAGGAAAGTGAGAACTCCCAGGAGTGGTGAGAGTTTCAAGAGAGGAATGCCCTCCATGTGTTTTTTAAAGCAATGAAATACAAGTGTGACACTTAGAAAAGAGATGTGAGTTCAAGACATTCAGTGTGGGCCGCCCACATGTGGTCTCACCATGAGAAGGAGTGTGGCTGGAGGAGACTGGGGGCAGGGAGCGAGCCAGAGGGATCATCTGAGGTTTAAAGTTTCGGGGGAAGGGAAGAGCTAATAAAGAACACTGAAAAGGACTAGTAAGGATGAATGGAAAGCCCTGCCCTGGTGGAAAGGTGGTCAGCAAAACATGATGTGTCAAATGCTCACAAAAAGCAAAACCAGTCAGCTGTCGTGAGAGACATGTTGGGGTTTTTGATGACTTTAACATCACTGATCGACAGAGGCTCGTGTAGGTGAATGAGAGACTCCGAGATGGAGAAACCCGTACAGACAAGTACTTGGAGTTTTACTGGAAGGGGAGCAGCTAAAAGGAAGGAGGTGTTGGTAGAGGAAAACAGCAGAACAGGCTTGAGAGCTGTTAAGACTGGTTTAGTAAAGAGAGAGGAGACTTCACTCAAGAAGTTACAAAGAAGCCCCGCAAAGCTGGGGATGGAGCTCAGTGGTACACCACTGTCCTAGCAAGACAAGAAACCCTTGGTTTGATCCAGGGTATGGGGTGTTAAGTGGCACAGGGTAGATAGAATAATCTATACAGATGCGTTTTTTAATGAAAAGGATTGGGAATAAACATGTTCCACACAAGAATCATTGAGTTGCAATAACTGAGGGTGAGACTTGGTCATCAAGCTATTTTGTTTTGTTTTGACTTTTTACATTTTTGTTGCTTTCTTCCTTCCTTCCTTCCTTCCTTTCTTATTTATTTATTTATTTTGGTTTTTTGAAACATGGTTTCTCTATGTAGTTTTGGTGCCTGTCCTGGATCTCGCTCTGTAGCCCAGGCTGTCCTCAAACTCACAGAGATCTGCCTGGCTCTGCCTCCCAAGTGCTGGGATTAAAGGCGTGCGCCACAGTTGCCCAGCTATTTTTGTTTATGTTTTTAAACGGTTTTTATTCTATTGCTCAGGCTGCTCTGAAACTCATGAGGTAGCTAAACTAGGCTCAAATTCACAGCAATTCTCCTGCTTCGTCCTCTCAAAGGCAGGAATTGCAGGTGTGAGCCACAATACCTGGCTAGTATGTTTGTTAATTGTCCACAGAGCCAGGTCTGGAAATGACTCACAGTTCAAGACAGGAGGAGAAAAGGCCAGTATGTGAGTAAACTTTGCAGGTAGTCAGGTCAAGCCACCAGTGGCATGAAGCAATTCACCCAGTTTTCTTAATGAAATAAGAAGTAAAGTGCCAGCTGAAAGATGCTATGGATTAGAAGAGAGAGGGTTGTGGTATGAAATAATCTCCAGAAGTAAAAACCAAATTTCCTCATGAAATGTAACAGAATTGCAAGGATTTGTAGGGGACACTGGAGACTAGTGGGAACAGATGCAATGTGACACTGTGTAGCTAAGCTGGGTTTTGCTCCAGCCAGGCACAGACAAGGAGTAGGTGGAGGTGTACTTTTGTGACATTTGAAACAGTGCCACTCCTTGACGCCTGAGTACAGTTACAAAGTGGAGGCGGCTGCCTTCGGAAAGTTCCTACCGCCTGCCTGTTCCTTTCAACTAAGATGCTTCAGACTTCTCTAATCCCCAAGGGATAATCTTTGAAAGAAATGCTAGTAAACCCAAATGCAATTCAAGTCGGAAGGGCAGATGGTGGGTGGGAAAGAGTACCTCACTGAGTCACAGTTTACACAGAGTGAAAATGTGCAAATCTTAGCACAGTACTGTGTGCATTTGTGTACGCTAAGGTGTGAACACCCTGGATAATCTATAAGGCTATCATGTCACAAAAGTTACCCTCATGTCCTTTCAAATTAATACCTCGCTTAAAGAATCAATATTATCATTTCTGAACCCATGGACAATGATTGTACCACCTCACACGCCAAACTGAAGTGAAGGTATATTTGGGGGGGCTAACAATTAAGACTTCTGTGGGTTTGACAAAGAATGTTGCTAAAGACTTTAAGAAGCGTCTTGTCTTCATTAGTCCTAAATTAATCCATAGCTCAACAATTCGATGCAGTAGCTGAAAGGTTCCTGAGCTGTCGTAACAGGACGACCCACTTAGCAGCTGCTACATCCTAAGGGCTTTTGTTCTGGGATAAAATGGAGTTTGCCTTAGGAGGATCTGTTACCATAGCACCAGATTTTCTAAGGCTATCTGCCAAGCTATTAGAGGCCTTCTCCAGGTGGGAGGGACATTTTTCATTAACCAGGCCAGGGGATGAATTTAAGTGTCTCCTAGGGTCTAAGTGACAAGAATAAAGAGGAATACACATTCCCTCCCACGGCCAACTCTTAGAGATAAGCTTAATTTTGACAACCACCTCCCAAGCCAACCCCAAAGAGTTACACTTGAACCCTACTGACAACTCACCCCTTCCACCATTCAAACCCTGAACAGGAAGTGACTCCACTGATGCTCAGCCAAGGCCTAAGAGAGCAGAGTCTGAGGACAAGAAAGGGCTGGCCCTGAGAACCTTTGTCCCAAGATACACACACAGCCAGCTTGTGTGTCTTGAAAGGAGGTGACACTAAAGAGAGACAGCGTGTGAACTGGAAAAAGGAGAAGAATTGGGGATAATGTCAGCTGTATCATCTGAGTTTGATACAGCAAAAAACTGTTCAATAATGTTTGCTAAAACGTGGCATAAGGTTCACCTCATTCAGGACCCTGAGGTGAGTATAGGAGCCCCGAGAACAGCACTTTGCATAAGGACAAGAGATTGGCCTCAGTTTCTTCTACAAGGGCAAGTTGTTACGTCTAGCCACGGAGAAGGGAGTCAGTAGATGGAAAATTACTAACAACCAACATCGGGGCTGAGGAAGGGTCTGTTTAATCCAATCTATTGAGATTCTTGCTAGAGACAGGCCAATATGATCAGACATCAAAGGAAAATGGAGGACTTGATCATCCACTGAAAGTGATGGAAGAGTGGGTTTTTGTAAGGGGGGGTGTACAGATACACCTGGGAGAAGGTTCAGAACCCTGACTAAAGTTTGATGAGGCAAAGGATCTTTGTGGAGCTCTCAGTGACATGGAAATAGCACAAAAATTGGAGGTATAAAGTGCAACTGTTGACTTTCGCCTCCGGCCTCTTCTTTCTCTTCCCCTGCACACACGCTCCCAAATCAGTCCTGATTATATTGCTCAAATCCATCCACAAAACATCTGCTCAGATTCCGCTGCAGGTACAACCTGCACAGCCTGGGGAAGAAAGACAGGATCTTTTAAAAGGTTTCCTCCAATTCCGGTCTTCTGAATGGTCCTGCCTGGCGGAAGGATGCGTTGTTAAGTGGAGGGATACTGGCAAGCACTCCTACTCCTAAAAGAATGTGAAGGAAACAACTAGATTGTGCCTCTAATTTCTACTTAGTGCAGAAACAGAGCCAAGGATGAGAAAGGCACTGGTTTGAACACAAGTGTCCTGTGTCCATCCACATGGCTGCTGACTCACACGAGGATGAACGGATCTCTGCACAGCCCAGATGTCTCTGGTCTTCCCTTTGTGCCAAGGATTGACTCTATCTCCTTTCCACACAGCTTCCAGAATTGAAATCTGCTATTCTTCCCACTACTAACTCCCCAGGCTGAATTCTCCTCTGGGGATGCAGACAGGAAGCCATCTGCAAGGATTAACTTCTAATGTCCCTTCCAACTTTAACAGAAACCGTTCCAGCAGCCAGTTCTTCCGTAAGCACTGATCTTTGGGGGGTATTTTTCATTTTAGACTCAATTCCTTCCATTTGAGCTAGCTGGTAGCTTTGTCGTGAGGCCCCCAGATTCTATGTAGCAGGAGCCATAGTCATATTACTCAACCATTTAACAAATAACCTGTTATTCTCAATCTTGAAAATCTATTTACCTACACTTGGTAGTTTACAGTTTGGCCAAAAGATGGCAGTACAGTACTTTGTGCTCCAGTGTATGGAGCATAACTATTAATAACTGCAACTATTTCTAATTCTGCTAAACTATAGAATATATTGAGGAGAAATTTTACCATGATAGAATGAAAAATATATAACTTTCTGTTACTCCATCATTGCTACAGGAATGTCTAAGTAAATATCTCACATATTCAAAATATTTTAAAGCATGTAAAGTATCTTAACTCATATAACTTAATCCTGTCACAATCCTATGTGATGGTTATTTTCATTTTGTGTAACAATAAGTTCAGAAATTAATTCACACTAATTCAAATTCAAAATTAATTATACACTATTCATCTAGCAAATAAGTAGAGCCAGTTTCCCAAAACACAAAATTCTTTTCCCAACACACATCTGTTTAGCAGAAAGCAATTATCTACATGTCCAGTTTTTTTTATATTTCACAGAGCATTATGAACCAGAAGGCATTTGGGATTAAAATCACAGAATTTGGAACTAAAGTTGTCTGAAAAGTATGATGATCTGCCAAGCCTGGTTGTCTAGCAACTTTGTGAGCCTTGATTTTGAATATTTCTGAGGAATTTAATTTGTTTAGTTCCTGGAAAGCTCCTCGGTCGCAAGTACAACAGGACAGCTGGTGATGAGGGTGAGGGAGGTGTGCGCATTGGTCACATGTGGCGCCCAGTGGTCTGTGAAAGTGGCCCCACCAAACTGCCTTTTGCTTGACACTATTGAGTATTTCTTTAAATAGTAACTCGGATTAGTGCTGTGTTTAAGGGACAGTGGCAAGTCCATCTCACTGTTTCCTAGATAAGACATAATCATGAGAATCATTCTTGATTCTAGGCTCTGTAACTCTGCCCTTTGAGCATCATTTCCCAACCCAGCCTCAGTTGGGTTCAAGCTCTTTGGCTTTACAATTCTCTTCAGAGGCGGCTCTCTGAAAGGGGTAAGCAAAACATGGAAGCTGGCATACAGCGTGTTTGGAAGAGGGCCTTTTTCTTCTCAAGTCTAAAACAGAATAAAACGCAGCAAGCCTTTTCAGATTTCAGAGACTTCAGTTCTTCGTCAGTGGTGGAACTATTGTGGACAGCCCTTCACCTCCTCGCCCTGGAAAGAGCCTGACATTAGAAGAGGAATATACCCCTGGACTTCAAGAAGCTAAATGGGGTCTCTGAGGAACTGAAGTAAAGAGAAGAACCATTTGTGTGTACAAATGGGCTTGCCCAGATGGCATGGACACAGATGGGGGGAAATGGCTCTGGACACAATTGCCTGTGTGCCCTTGTAATTCTACCTCATTCTGTCACACTCCAGAAACAAAATTACTAATGAAATATGCTGGCAACCCTGACGCGACTCACTGGGTCATCAAAAACAACAGCAGAAAAAGAGAGATAAGACATGGACCAGAAGACTAATTGGGAAGCAGCAGCAGCAGCAGCAGCAGCAGCAGCACAATGGCAGGGTGGGGAGGAAACAAGAGAGGGATGGGGATGAATACGCTCAAATGCTGTTTACGTGCATGAGAATCTCACAATGAGAGCCATTATGCATAATTAATATCTACTGGTAAAAAGGACAAAAAAAAGAAAGAAAGAAAGTAAGGAGACTAGATGGAAAATAAATTGAAATAAAGAACCCCATTCCCTCATTAAAGAAAAAAACACTTGATATTTGTGACCTATACAACACCTAAAATTAAAACACCCACGAATTAGAGTGATTGTTGAGTAGCATCTGCGAGGAGCCAGTGGCTGTAAAGTGTAAAAGGAACTGCGCAGGTGCACCCAGGGAGTGTTTGTTGGTCTGATCTCCATTGGGACGGGTCTTCATTTCTTCCGTTTCAACCATCTCTTTTCGGCGGCGTCACCTTTCGCAAACGCTGCGGCTCAGAGCTCCTCGGGCTCATCCTCCTCCCCCCCCATGACGTCACCACACAAACCCCTTGGGGAGTTGATTAGACCTGTGACCCTCTCACCCACAAGTTCCTTCCCCCCACGTTGTACTGCTGCCTCCCGGTGACGAAGTCGGCGGCTAATGAATTTGTGTGGGATCCTCTTTAGCCTGACTCGGGGGGACTGGCGCTGATTCCGTCACACGTCGGCTTTCCCCATGTAACCTCCTAAAAATCTAGCTACCATTCCTGCTTGCTCCCCGAAGCAAGGCCGTACAGGAAGTCGCAGGTCCAACTGAGGTGAGGACAGAAGACACTAGATAGGAAACAAACGAAATGAAACTCTGTTTACTTGGTCTTTCTCCTCCCCGATCAATCAAGCTCTCGGGCAGGGAGCCATGCTTCTGCCATTCCAGCCCCACTGAAGGGTGGAGGGGCGTGAGAAGCCCCCTCCACATGAAGGACCAGGGAGAAGGGAAGGTCTCGCAAGACAGAGTGGGTGAGACGGCGGTGATCTCAGCCTCCAGGAAATTATGAAGAGAGAAAATAAAATTCCAGAAGGCAAGACTTGTGTCTACCCACCGCCTTTTGGACTAAAGTCACTAGGGAGAAAGACAAGTAGACAGAGTGGAGCGACAGCGACAGCCTTCCCAGAGGTGGCTGCTGAGCCTTGCATTCTACAATTTGGGGCGGGAGGAGGAGGGGGGCAACCCTCTCAACAACTCAAAGCACCTACTTCTAAGTTAAAATCGTAACAGAGAGAAATCCTCCTTGCCTGAGGTTCCCCGGTCCACATGACTCAGACTGACTGGATATGGAAGAGATGTACCTATAGGTGCGATTACATTCATGGTTAAAAAATTAAATAGCTACATTACACTTGCACTTTGGTTGATAGGAAGAATACATTCGTTGTTCTGCCATAGGAGTTAATAGAATGATGTTTGGTGTGTTGATAATTCAGCAAATAGATCTTTTGATAAATTACTTAATCAGCTAATTGCTCATCCATAAATCACTTTCTGGGTAAGCTGGTGCTCAGCAAATTGGTTTTTCAGCAAACTGGTCTTTTGATAAATTGTTTTTCCATGAATGGATCTGTTTCCGCCTACCGATAAGAGAATGTAGACTCACTACTCCCCCGTATTTATTTGGACTCTAGGTAGTCTTCAAAGCTCAAATCTTGCACTGGTTGGGAACACTTCAAAATACACCTACATTATTTTCAGATCAGCACCTGCAGCTTCTCTTTTGGCAAAAGCATGAAATCTAATAAGCCACGCATGGGGAAACACAAGTCTGAAATGAGTGGCTCTCCACATACAGCTCCTCCAGTCTTTCCAGAGTGCCTGGAGGAACGGCCAGAATGTAAAGGGGAAGGAAAATGAGTGAGATAGAGTTGTGGGGAGAAGCAGGGGGAATGGAATAATACAAATAAGCCCAAGTTGGTGCGTAGAAAATTCTCAGGAAGAGTGCAAGCCTTGCGCATTTAAAGGGCCTTGAGCTCACTTGGAGATAACCATCTCTACTTTTAAATCACTTTGTATTTTTCCTTGGCACAAAAGGCTTTCTTGTGGCTAAGCTTTGTTGGCACATGGTACACTTTTTAAGTGTGCTTGTATAGGTTCAAGCTAATGTGTCATCAGAAACACTGGTCATAGAATGTCCTTATAACCCAAACCACTGCAATGCCATACTCCATAGTGTCTCTGCTGGGTTCATTCAGTTTTCTCTTTTGGATCCTGCTTTCACAACCCTGTGTTCAACTGACTGTTTTCAGGCTTCTCTGACCTCAACAACCACATGAAACCAGGTATCCACTACTTCAGCCCACACTGATGTCTCCATATTCTGGAAACTACAAACACTGATGGCCCGTATCCCACCTTTTTCAATTCCACATACCTCATATCTTACTTATTCCATATGTGTGTCACTCCAAAGACCATGAGTTTCTAATCTTGAAATGTCCTCCTTAGATGTTTCTATATTTCAACATCTTGTCTGTGATGAGTAAACCCACATCCACTCTGACAAAGGTTTATGGAACTGGATGGAATTTTCATCTGTAATTTAAACATTTTGCTCTCATGTAGGAAATAATTTGCTTGCTCATATGCTTAAAATAGACACCACACCAAACCATTTAGCAGAAAGAATGCTTTCAAAAGGATTTTTTGTAATGATGGGGAAGTATGGTATTCAGAAATGGAACTGAATCGGTTTTTTGAAAAACAACTTTGGAACATAATATTCTTGCCAATTTGTTGGACACAGCACACAGACTCAGAGCAATATGTGGTTCTAGAAAAAATAAAAATTAGTGTTACATTATGGAATATATTTGAGTTCTAAAGGAACTATTAAAGACAAACACTTTCACCTGTCCTTGTAGGGGGAAATGACAATATTCAAGGCAAGAAAACTGGTGTGGAAGGCTGTGGGCTTAGGGTGGGTTTGGTTTAGATGGTGTTTTCTTTTGTTGAAAAACTGAATGTGATATTGGGTAAATAAAAAAGAGCATACAGTAATAAATAAAGATCAGAAAACAAAATCATTTTTGTGAAATGCCCCTGTATAGACTTGTCTATTTTGATTCTTTTTCTGTCTGTTGAGATGAGGACTCACTGTGTATCCCAAGTTGCTCTTGAACTTATGATCTGATTCAGCCTCGATAATACTATGATTGCAGGCATGTGCCCACACCTGGTGGGGACCATCTTTAAGTAGTAAGAACCCAAGGTTCCTTAAAGAAACTTAGAGCATCAGTTAGCACTTACAGTTGGTACATACCTCAAGAATAGACCTATTACATTCTTGTGGCCATTAAGAGGCCTCCTTTAATGTATAGAATTTTCTTTGGAAACTTCAACCAGGCTAAGTTTAACCCTAAAAGGAATAGAGTCAAAGAAAGAGACAAACTATTTTGCAAGCATCGTCTTATCCATATGACTATTATGAGCAGTGTTGGTACATGTTATATAAAAATGTTGCAGTACATAGAGACCTGGATATAAACAGGAGAAGAAAGAGATAAAAGGCTGAAAATTAGAATCTGGAGATGAAGGAGATGGACTGGGATTGGGAGCACAGGCTATTTTTTTTTTCATTGTGAGTTACTGTAATACTAATTGACTTTTAAACTCTCTGTCCCTTGCTGCAAAACAGTAAATTTTAACAAAACTGTGAGAAGGTTACACTGCCTGGAGGCTCTTGGCTGATGATCTTGACTATAGGTTAGAGGTGGGTTTAAAACTGTTGCAGAATTCAAGTCTTCTCTGGGGCTATTTTCCACAGAGAAATCATCTGAAGGAAGTTAATAATGTCTACAGTTGTTCAGCCAATGTGCACATGTAAGCATATGTTCAAAGATATGGGGATTAGCTGTAGAATTAAACAGGTAGCCTCTAAAATGGACCGGTGGGAGGACACAGAAGAACAAACTGTCACTTGCCATTGCCTGCCCATTTTGACTATGTGCACACACAATTAGGAACCCTTGAAAAGGTAAAACCTTTTCTTCACTGTAACCCATTAAGAATCCCTTCCAAACTATAAATAGCTACTTCCCACAGGAGCAACATCATTTTCATCTCTGTTTCTCCCACATAAGAGGATCTGGTGCTTTGGACATATTAGACCGTCAGCAGTCACTCAAAGAATAATTAAACTGAGGTATATGGACCTATGGCACAGTCTCTGCATGCCCATTGAATTACCCTCCAACCCGAACTGCTCCATCGTTTGATCTCACATTGGTCCAGCCAAAGGGATGCTGTTCCAGGAGACAGACTCCCAGGAAGAGAAAGGGTCAAGGCATCTGCTCTACCAGTTCTTGCCTTCTCTCTCCAAGTCACTCTTTCCTCTTGGGCTGTGACTCTTGCCAGATGAAAGCAGCAACTCCCTGTCCTTGTGTCTTCTGAAGTGAGAGAGCTAACAGCTTCCCAGTCTGCCTATTTCTGTCTTGGCACATTCCGGCTGCTACAACAGAGCAGCATAGATGAGGAGGCTTAAAAATGACAGGATTTCCCCCCTCAGAGTTATGGTAGCTCAAAGTTCAAGGTCAGAGTATAATATGGTCAGGTCCAGGTGAAGGGCCTCTCCTGGGTTGCAGACTACAGGGTTGCAGGGACATAGTGGGAGGAGAAATCATACACTCTCCTCTCCTTCCTTCCCCTCTCCTCTCCTCCTGTCCCCTCTGCTCCTCTCTCTTCTCCTCTCCTCTCCTTTTCTCTCCACTTTTCTTCCTTTCCCTTCTCTCTCCTCTTCTACTCTATTCTTCCTCCTCCTCCTCCTTCTTCCTCTCTCTCTCTCTCTCTCTCTCTCTCTCTCTCTCTCTCTCTCTCTCACACACACACACACACACATATCTCACTGTAGACAGGGCTGGCCTCGAACTCACAATGATTCTCCTGCCTCTGCCTCCCAAACGCAAAGATTAAAGGCATGCACCACTATGCCCAGCCCCAAAAGTTCCCTTCTTGCCAGGGCACTGATCCCTTTCATGAAGATTCCATTTCCACTATTTCCACTCATCGGACCTCCTATACCATGACATTGAAGTCAGGATTTCAGTACGAATGCCAGGAAGCAAACACATCTTCCCACGGCATCCACCCATGCCTTACCACCTTCTCTGAATCCACAGGTTGGAAAGTAGTTCTCTCTTTACATTGCTTCCGTTACTGTTTGATCCTTCTTCACTTTTCTTCTACTTCCTGCTCACATGGAAACAGATGTAATGTCTACCTAGCATTCTTAGTCAAGCTAATTCAATGAGTCTTTACAGTACATACAGGACACCATGCAAAGCAACATAAAGATTAAGCTTATGAAAATTAACTCTTGGGGTTGGGGCTTTAGCTCAGTGGTTGAGCGCTTGCCTAGCAAGCACAAGGCCCTGGATTTGGTTCTCAGCTCAAAATAAATAAATAGATAGATAGATAGATAGATAGATAGATAGATAATTTTAAAAAAAGAAAAATTAACTCTTACCTTTAGTTGCCAGAACATCCAAGAAGGACAATGAGAAGAAATGCACAGAATGACATATTCACTATACAGAGGAACTTTGATCATCCTGGAATACATAAACTACTAAAATAAAAAGACAAATTGAAAGGCAACAGACAACTTTCAGTTGACCCCTTCCCCATTTTTCACTCATGTCTCTACTCACAGGAGTGACGGAATGCACTTATGGTTGCTTTACCCTTTGTCAAAGCTGGGTTTTAACAATAACCTTATTAAATATATTTTTGAATCTGAGACCCATTCCGGCACCCATGTGGTATATATTTAAGGCATTTGAAGCTTGATGTAGAGTAATAAGACATATGCTAAAGGCCTGGGTCTGTTAGTGTTTATGATTACATAAACTTCCCATTTTAAAAAAGCAGAGTTTATAGAAGTAGAGGCATCCAGGACAAAAGGAAAGACAATAAATCATTATTAGTAATGAGGGATTATGGCATGCTATTGGGAGAGGAATGGAATTTGTTTCTGTTGTTGTGGATTTGTTGTTTTTTTGTTTGTTTTCTTATTTGTGTTTTTGGTTTTTTTGAGAAGGGTTTCTCTGTTGTAGCCCTGGTTGTCCTGGAACTCTCTTTGTAGACCAGGCTGGCGTCAAACTCACAGAGCTCCACCTGCCTCTACTTCCCAAGTGCTGAGATTAAAGGTGTGAGCCACCACTGCCTGCCTGAAGAATGGAATTTGTAGACCACGATTTTTTAAGTTTCACACCAGGCTATATGACTTACCAGCTAAGAAACTGTACTCCTCCCTGACTTTCCAGTTTTATATTCTATCAAAAAAATTTTTAGCAAAAATAAATAAATAAATAACAGTTCTATCATGACACTTCCATGCATGTACATCATTCTATTTTGATTGTATTCAACCTCCCATTCCCATCCCCTTTCCCCCTCCTCCCACTGGTCATCTTCCCTGCCAAGAGCATGGACTCTGAACTTGGCATAAGTGCTTAGGGTTCACATCTGGCCTCTGCACTCCCTTAGATGAGATTCCCTAGCATCTCTGTGATTCAGTTGTTTTAGCAACAAAGATGGTAGGGCCATAGTGAATATTAGATGAGTCAATATGAGCAAAGGGCTTACGTATTGATACAAGCTATGCTGCTGTTTTATTTGGAGAACATATAAAGTCATTATGAATTGGACTGCTTTCCTTTGATATGGCCAGGGAAACCTCTTGGAATTCTTCCTGTCAACCATCTGTCTTAATTTACATTTTCCAAAATGGTTTCTAATTGTATATAACAACAGGAAAGATAGCACAACCTAATCCTAAAATCTCTTCCAATAGTAAGCTACAGAGGGCTCAAAGAGCCAAGAGCTCGTGTAGACCAGGAGGAGGCTAGCAGAGTCCTTATGAGGAAAGCGTTTGAGATGAGGTGTGAGAAAGTGAGCAAACCTTAGAGGACTGGGTAGACAACGAAGTCTGTCCTCCTAGGAAACTGACTTGTTACCAGGATATGCTCGTTCTTTGTTTATCCCAGGGTACACGTTCTAAAAGCACTTAATCTTCCCAAGGCCAGCACTAATAGGCACTGATATTGTCTATTATGGGAGGAAAAAAGAGAGAGAGAAGGAGAAAGAAAAAAAAAAAACAGAAAGCCAAATAAAGGTTATATAACCATGTTGGAAATTTAGATGCTTTATGTTCCATTTTACCAGAATTTCATCTAATACTGTGAGGTCACAAATGTGTGTGTGTGTGTGTGTGTGTGTGTGTGATGTGTGATGTGTGTCTATGTGTTTGTCTGTGTTCACATGACAGCTTTTCTCTATTTGCTCCTCAGTCATCTTTTCCTAGTCCACTTAGAGGGGAAGAAGGCTTGTAGCAGACCTGCCCTGAGTCCATTTCACATCGGGGCTGCTTCTCTCTGCCTCTGTGAGTTTCTCCAGGGTAAATCATTTACTTTCTATGAGCTGATGCCAGGACCCTTGCGCTATTACCCCCTTGAAAAGATGCTGTGGAGTCAGCAACATGGTGATGATGAAACTGGAGTTCCTGCAGCCCTTACCTTCCCCATTGTCACCCCCACAGATCTGTGCTGGCAAATTAAATTCGCTCAATGGGAGCCCTCTGGGTAACAACAGAACAGCACAATTTATGATTCTTGAGCACTCTTGGCTTTAGGGTCATTTTACAATTCTTCCATTGGTAATTTTCTCACATCTTCACATCAGAGTTTTCTATTCTTCCTGATCCTTGTACCCTTCCTGGTTCAGCACCAAGTGGGTACTCATTCTTATGCAGGTCAACCTTGTGTTGCATCCTCCTCATTAATGTGAGCCTTGCCTGCCCTGAAGATTGCTCTTTCAGCCCTCCCTCAGCTCATGAAGTCATTTTCTTGAACAAAGACCTTTTAGGCCCCCTAAAACCATCCTAGCGCCAGGTGCTAAATGGGCCACATACGTGATGAGATGGAGAGAGAAAAAAAAAATCTCAGAAGAAAACTGTTCTTGAAGGTGAACGGATCAGCCACCACTGGGGAGCACGCACAGCTCCAGACAGAAGCAAGGGGAGGACTGTCTTGGTTTAGTCAGACTACTATGAGATCCTTTAAGTCAGAGCCCCTGAAAACAGAGCTGAGGTGGGAATTAATGTGTGAGCAGTTCACACAGAGAATGGCCTCAGGCAAAACCAAAGGAGGAGGAAGGAAAGCAAGATGGAGGGCTGTAACCCAGGTGGGGATGTGGAAATTGAAAATCTAGCTCTTGCTTGATCCAATGGGGAACCCTAGGGCAAGAATAACATCACAGAGCTGATCTGACAGGAAACAACAGGCCAGGCCCCTTGTGTGAAACACTGTGGGCCAGCAGCTCCTGATGGCACAGTACAGTTCTTGAGAGAGTGTACACTGTGAGTGGTTGCCAACCAACCAACAAAGGCTCTCGAGGAGGTTTGCACCAGCTGAGTGACGGAAAGACGAAACAGGACGACAATGTCCAACAGTCATGTGAACCTAGGGTTCCACTGACTAGGTCTAGAACTGGACACTTTCAGAAAACAGCAAATATGCGTCAGACTGTATTCCACCCAAGTCTGTCTCTTATATAATTCACTTCAAAGCTCTTACCCCTTCATACTTCTATCACATTGTGTTTTAATTTGTCTCACTATAAACATTTGCTAGTCTCCAATGGGAATCCTGACTGCGGCTTTGTGGCACAGTAGGAAGGATGAGAGTCTAGCTACCAATTTTTGGCAGACAATGTAAGTTTATATCAAGACACTGACCTATGATCTAGGCATTGCTGGGTTCTGATTGGCTGGACTGTAATCAGATCAATCTAAACTCTGACTTCAGGCAAGGTCATATATTTGCAAACATTTGATTGCTCTTCCAAAAGAAGTAAGTGTCCCCGCCCATTTAATATTTACATAGCAGCTTTTCTTCTAAGCAAATGCTTGACAGTGTCCTATTCATCTGATAATTGCAGATAAAATAATCCCAATACACAATAGCTTTGGATAACAACAACAAAAAGAACAAAAAAAGGATGTGCATGACTGTACCATAGAGAATTAGAGCCAAGATTTGTCAGTTGCAAAGCAACAATTAAACTAATTCCGCAAAAAGTCAAGGTGATTTCAAGGACATGAAAACTTCACAGATGCCCAGGACTAGAAATGGTAGAAATCTAGAATTCAAGTCTCCATTTCTTAGCCACAGTGTGGCTCCACCATCCTGAATTCTTTCTACCTCCTACTCAAATTACCTTAGTCTCCAGGCATCTTTACATCCTTACTGCACACATAGCTGAAACACTCGACTCCATGTTCGGCTACTGAAACCTTAAAGGCCATACTGGGATTCTGAGTTCAAATCCTTGAGAAAGAGAATCTGACTGGGTAAGGTGACTCCTTCCAGGCCACTGAATACTGGACAGAGTGAGGAAAGTACTGTTGTTTAATATCTGCTCAGCAGAACTGAAGCAACATAGTTGAAATTAGTAAATGAAATGGGGTAGCATAGCTAGGATACATCATACATCAGAATTTATGGTCCAGAGTGTTTACAAAAACCGGATATGTTACCAGTATCAGAATGCTTTTGTTGGGATGCAAAGGAAAGTGTGCTCTGCCATATCCTGAGTTGAGAGACTAAAAGTCCTTGGAGGAACGAGTCTGTTATTAATTCATCTGAGATCTAGTCTCAGATCACCGTATATAAATGAGATGAACAGGACACTATGAGAATAGCTGGAAGAAGCAGGAGCTTTGATCTATGTCTCTTCAATGATACAGGTGACATTAAGAAAACAGGGAAAGAGCCCACAATTTTCTGCAAATGTCACTTTTTCATTTCAGGATGCTGATACTAAAGCTAAGACGTTGGGTTCTAAGTAACTCAGTTCTTCTTGGTCTCAGCTTTCTGAAGCTCCAAGACAGTGTCTGGCTTGTCGTCTATCATATGACTTTGAAGAGGAATGTTATAGTCCATGTTATATGTAATGTACCTAGAGAAACAGTTAGAAGGGCCTGATTCCTTGAAAAAAAGAAAAAAGTCCCTTGCAAAGAAGCCAATAGCAGTATTTGAAATTTAATCATTAAAAAATACACCCCACCCACATGGGTCTCAAAACTGTATTGCCTATTTAAAGGAACAGCATTATGTTGGGAAATGGTATGTTCCAGGCAGCAAGAAGGAAGGTTCAAGGTGAGGCTGGGTATCATTTCTCAAGAAGTAAAACGGTGTTTTAAAAATTGATGGAGCCATGCCAATGAAACATGGGAAATAACTCACAGTGAATTTCAATGGGCACATTTGGAATAAGTTGAACACTAAAAAGAATGACAGCTGTCAATTATAATATCCAACAGTCAACAGCTGTCCTTCAGAGAGAAGAAAAGATTTTTTTAAAGAATACAGTTAATAAATTCAGATTAAATGATAAAAGAAAGAAATCACCACTGGGTAATTATTCCCAATACAATAGTTGTTAAGAAAAGGACATTCAGTGGGTTCCAAAGCCATGGAGTGAAAACACATTGATTACAAAAATTTCAAATTACTTACTGTGATGGTTAACCCCAATTGTCAATTTGATGACATCTAAAATCACCCGGGGGACTGACCTCTCAGTGTGCCTGTGCAGTATAACTTGATTAGGTTCATTGGGGGTGGAGAAGCCTGTCTGTTTCCTGGACTTGGATACTGGACTGTATAAAATGAGAAAGCAAACTAAACTTGAGCATTCAGTGCTCTGTGCTTCTTGACAGATACAATGTGACCATCGGCTTCATGCTCCTACTTCAATGACTTCTCGGCCGTGATGGACTACACCCTGGAACTGTGAGTGAAAACAAACCCTTTCTCTCTTAAGTTGCTTTTTGTCAGAGAATCTTATCACAGGAAGAGGAAAAGTAATTAAAACTATTTATTCATCAAAAATAGACACATCTAGGGTTGGGGATTTAGCTCAGTGGTAGAGTACTTGTCTAGCAAGCACAAGGCCCTGGGTTCGATCCTCAGCTCAAAAAAAAAAAAAAAAAGTAGACACATCTGGTATTTGGTACCCTAAATGATCAAATTTAATATTATCAATAGTAAGACAAGCTTGTGATGACGAATCTTGTCAACTTGCTTGGACTTAGAATCACTATGGCAACACACCTCAGAATGCATGCTTGAGGCTGTTACCAGGGCATCTTAACAGAAGAGGGAATTCAGACCCAGCCTGAATGAGGGCAGGACCATCCCATCGGCTGCAGGACCAGACTGAAGAAAGCCTTCTGATCACCAGCACTGTCCCTCTCTATTTATTGACTATGGACACCAGGAGACCAGAGCCTCACACTCCTTCCACCAAGCCTTCACACGATGAACTGTACACACAAATCATGAGCCAGAATAAACCCTTCCTTTCTGAAGCTGCTCTCGGCAGCAGTGATATCACGGCAATGAGAGAATCAATGAACACACATGGGCATCTTGGTGTAGTGCATAATGATATATTAAGTGTCATGTTTAATATTTACCTGAGCTTGGCCAGGCCTGCAGATTTCACATACAGTATCTATTAAGGAACAAGTTAAATTATACCATTAAAAAAAATCCCACAGTTCAATTGTCTTTAATTCTTCTATGCAACATGAAAATAAAAGTATTCTAGAAGTTTAAAAACCAAACAGGAAATAAGCAAGATGAATTGTGTGGGTTTAAAACTAAAGCTGTAACAGACAACTGAAATGTGTGGTTCTTGCTTAAGTCCTGGATTTCTGGGGGTTTTTGTTTGTTTGTTTGTTTGATTGGTTGGTTGTTTGGTTGGTTGGTTGTTGGTTTGGTTTGGTTTTTTTTCCCAAGACAAGGTTTCCCTGTATATCCCTGGATGTCCTAGAACTTGATCTCTAGACTTTGGCATTGAATTCAGAGATCTGCATGCCTCTGCCTCTGGCTCCTGAATGCTAGGACTAAAGATGTGCACCACCACCACCTGGCTAAGTGCTGAATTTTTAAGGGTATAAATGATATTTAGGAAACATCGAGGCTATTTAAATATGGACTAGAGATTAGATGTCATTATGGGGCTGTTGTCAACTTTCTGAGGACCCTATTCATTTGAGATAATACCTATTATATCTGTTATACTGAGTGTTCAGGTGTGTATATGTGTTTGGACTATAGTTGAGGGGAAAATAGAGTGAGATATGGGGAGAATGGAGGGAGGAGGATAAAGGCAGAGAGAGAGGGAGAGGGAGAGAGAGAGAGAGAGAGAGAGAAAGAGAGAGAGAGAGAGAGAAGCAAAATGCTAACAGTTAATGAACCAGATTCAGCACAAACAGAATCCTCATATCCCTTCCACTGTTCTGCACTTTTGAATCTTAAAATAATTTAATAAAAGAAAGAAAGAAGTATTTTAAGTACAACTTAGAATGAAAATTTCATAAGGCATTCTTAAATGTAGAATTGTAAGCCATAAAGAGACATATAATCATACGTGTATTAAAATGCTTAAGGATTATTTTTTTCTGGGTGCCGTAGTCTTAAAATATGTCCATAAGCTATTTGGCATTTTCTCCCTTGACTAAAGGTCAGTTTTATGACTTGTTTTTAAACACTAGGAAAGTAATGGTGTGTGGTTTCTGAAGCCCCTCTGACTCTCTCTGTTCAATAGCCCAGTGACTGTCCTGTGATCCTGTTGGCCACTTTGCAGCACCTTCAAAAGAAACTCTAAGAGCCTGGAGTGACAAGTCAGCACTTAAGAACACTTACTGCTCTTGCAGAAGACCTGGGGTAGGTTTCCAGCCCCACATGCACACTCACGGCCTCCTGTAACTCCAGTTCGGGGGAATCAGACATCTTCTGGCCTCCACTGGCACCAAGCACACAAAGGGTGCTCATACATACACTCACAGACATACCCACATTCACAAATAAAAACATTTTAAAAATAAACTCTAAGCCACAACCCTCCCACACCCTAAGCTGCATTATTTATGGAGTTTTAATGTATAGAAGATGTTGGTATAATATGTGTTGGTATTTTTAAGCTGGTATAGTTTGGGATAATTTGTCACACACAAAAATTAGATGAATAATACAGCAGATTAAAGTATTACTTTTACTTGGTAGTCTGTCTCAAACCTGTGAAAAGTGTCTGTCATTGAATACATACACACATACTCACACACACAAAATATCCTTTTAAATGATTTTTCCTAAGGAAAATTATACAGGGATACAAAAACATATGTAAAGAAAGGTGTTCTCATAGTACTATGAGGTAAGAAAGCAATCTAAATTACCAACAATATAGGATCAGTGGTGTAAACTATGGCAGGTCTAGTCAATGAAATGGCATGTGGCCTGTGATGATATACTGTGTCCTCCAGTTTATTGTGTACCCTAATAAAACTTATCTGGGATCAGAGAACAGAACAGTTGCTAGATTAGACATAAAGGCCAGAAAATGGTGGCACACACACCTTTAATCCTATCATTCGGGAGGCAGAAATCCATCAGATCTCTGTGATTTCAAGGCCACACTGGAAACAGAGCTAGGCAGTGGTGGCACACACCTTTAATCCCAGGACTTGAGATCTCATGTCTTTGCTTGGGAAAGACACTTGCATTTAATCCCAGGAAGTGATGGCAGGAAGCAGAAAGATATCTAAGGCATGAGGACCAGGAACCAGAGGCTTTTAAGCTTTTAGGCTTTTTAGCAACAGTTCAGCAGAGATACTTTTGGGTGAAGACTCAAAGGCTTTCAGTCTGAGGAAACAAAGTCAGCTGAGGATTTGTTGAGGTGAGGTTAGCTGTGGGTTGTTCTGTCTCTCTGATCTTTCAGAATTTACCCCAATAGCTGGCCCCCAATTTTTTTTATTAATAAGACCTTTTAAGATTCACATTACAGGGGTTGGGGATTTAGCTCAGCAGTAGAGCACTTGCCTAGCAAGCACAAGGTCCTGGGTTCGATCCTCAGCTCAAAAAAAAAAAAAAAAAAAAAAGATTCACACTACAGTGGCCATTGAAGAATATACCTAGCTATCCTGGGCTGGCTCTTTATATTTAAAAGTGAGGTGCTAAAAAGCATAGAAGCAGCTCCTTGTGTTGTGAAATATTTTTTTTAAATGTGTTGCATTTTTCCTACTGTTTTTGTTAACAGTACAAAGATGTGTTACATTTGTTTAATTAAATAGAGTTCACCTGCAAGCAGGGGGCTGAGTCAGCAAGTGGCTGACAGGAAATGGTAGGGAGGAACCACGTGTAGTTAGGGTTCTCAAGTAGGGACTGAGCAGAAGTATGCCCAGGTTTTGGAAGATACCAGCAAAGGGAGAAGGTAAGCTACTTGCTATTCAGCCTCTCTGAGCCAGCAGAATTCCATCTCAGCCTTTGAATTGTGAGTTCTTTAGAGGGATAGAGATCTAGATGAAGTTTACCTTAGTAGCTTTGGAAGAGTAAGTGCCTGAGGGAATAGAGTTCCCTCAGGAACCGCTGCTGGTAAGGTGGAGTTGCAGTCTCTGATCAGGACAGCAGTTGCTTAAGGGGCAGCTACTGTAAATAATAAAAAATTCAACAACATTTGGCACCCAACATGGGGCTCGAACCCACAACCCTGAGATTGAGAGTCTCATGCTTTACCGACTGAGCTAGCCAGGCATTTATAAGTAATAATAAGTCTGTGTATGTATGTGGTTTATTTGGAAGGAGGGTGACAGGCCCCCAAAAGAGTAAGGAGCCAAAAGAGTAAAGACCAAAACAACCAACAACATCCTCCTTAGCAAAATTTACCAATTGAGCTGACTCTCCTTGTGGTGGTCAAATTCAGTGGTCCACTCCTACCTTTGACAATGCTAGTCTTTTTCCTAAGGCTGATTCGTTTTCCCAGAGAAGAATGCTTCAAGCTCCCACCATATAGGAGTGGGTGTGGCTATACTGATAACTAGAAGATAAATCTGCTGGAATCCTAGTTATCTCATAGGTTAGAAGGTAGAAACTCCCACCCTCATTTGTCCTTATTAACTATAGACATTGATCCTCATTCAACACCCCCAACAAAATCACTGTCCAGTCTTCCATTAAGGTGAGTATAGGTAACTGTCCCCCTATAGCCTCCACGGCTGTAGGGATCAGCTTACACACTTGGATCCCAGCAACCACATCAGTGACACAGCTGACAACTAAGTGATGAATGGAAATGTGGAGAAAGGGGTCCTGAGGCAACAGGAAGAGGCCCAGCCATCCCTAACCATACCTATCTGAATGCAGTCACAAGAACAACCTCTGAGGACAACAGAAGGACCACTTGTACTGTTTAAAAAAAAAATGAACTGCTGCTCTAACTAGGAAGCACTGGGATGTTTTGTTTCCCAGCACAGCAGGGAAGAGGCGGTTAGCTGGGAAGGTGATCCAGAGCCATACTGTTTCATCAGCTTGTGGCTTTAAATCTCTTTCAGATGCTTTCTTATTGCCCTCCAAGATGCATTAAATTCCCAATTCCTAAACATTTCCTATAGTCTGAGAATTGGATTGCTGAACATGAATTTAATCAAATCTTACAAAATCCATTTTACCACATCAGGTAATACAATTTTAGGTTGCAACGGTTAGCATGCAGACAGCTTTGGTGATGTGGCACAGGGCATTATTCTGCCTACCTCTCATCCCAAATCATATCTTTATTTATTCAGACCATTGTCTATGACTTTTATTGGAAACTTCAAGTCTTCCCCCAACAGAATGAATATAGACTGGGGTAAGTTGCTTCTTCTTGTTTCTTTTTTTAAGAGGTAGGGATCTCACTGTGTTACTGAAGTTGGCCCTGAATTCATATCCTGCCTCCATCTCCCAAGTAGCTGGCACTATAGGCATGCACCACTATATCAATTAATTCTTTACTGTTGTGAATGATATCTAATTCTTTTTTTTCTTTTTTCTTTTCTTTTTTTTTTTTTTTTTTGCCAGAGCTGAGGACTGAATCCAGGCCTTGCACTTGCTAGGCAAGTGCTCTACCACTGAGCTAAATCCCCAACCCCGGTATCTAATTCTTATGAGCCATGATTTTCAAAATCAGAAAACTTGCACTTTCCCTATTTTTCACATGGTTCTCTTAATAATTCTTCAGCATGTTGAGGGGAGAGGTCATCTGTGAACTGATGGTGCTTCTGTCTTTTCCCTTGTGCAATAGTCGTTAGTGATATTCACCGACTTCCCACTTTCCTCTACCTGGTCATACAGGAGGACCCTTCTCACAACATTAGTGTCTGATCAATGCGGTAACAAATCCCTGCCAACTTAATGACTTCAAACCATTCACATCTGTAATTTTCAGCTCCATAGGTCAGAAGTCTGACACTGGTATCCTTGGAATAAAATCAGTGGGGTGACATTCTTATCAAAGAGTCTAGGGGAGAGCCTTAGACTATTCAGCTCTGTTATAATAAACTAATGCAGAGTGAATAATTTGTAAACAATAGGAATTTTGTTCTCCAATTTATAGAGGCTGAGATCCAAAATCAAGGTAGGAGCAAAGTTGACATAAATAAAGGCTTATTGTAAATCTCAAGGGTGGCTCCTTGCTGCTGTGTCCTCTGAGAAGACAAAGCTGTGTGCTCACATAGCAGAGGAGATGGAAGGCTGGTTGGCTCTCTGGAGCACCTTCCATATGTGTATAAATCCCATTTATGAGGGCAGGGCTCTCTCCTGACCCAATCATTGCCCAAAGGACCTGCTTTTAACACTGCCACTTTTGCCATTTTAGTTCCAACCTGAAAATTGTGGAGGGGTACACTCATTCAAACCTTAGCTGGAAGACCCATTTCCTGTGGGTTTTTCTCTTTTTTTAATCTAAAGAGAATCCACATTCCTCAATGCATGCTCCTTTCCTCCAGCCTCAAAGCCAGCAGCATAGCTTCTTCCTCACCTACTCCACACCACATCTCTTTGTCTGACTCTCTTTTGCTCCTCTCTACTTGGAAGGTTTCTGTGATCATATTGGGCTCAGTGAAATCATTCAAGATATTTCTACAGTCAGCTGGTTAGCAATCATAATTTCCATCAGCAACTTTAATCCCCTTGTCAGGGTAA
The DNA here is from genome assembly GCF_903995425.1 of Onychomys torridus. Classification (NCBI taxonomy): domain Eukaryota; kingdom Metazoa; phylum Chordata; class Mammalia; order Rodentia; family Cricetidae; genus Onychomys; species Onychomys torridus. Next base: position 28,655,517 of record NC_050457.1, on the reverse strand, counting down.
TTCAGTGTAGTCTTGGTTTCTAGTGATTAGGATATGGGAAATTTTGCTGAGAAAGGGCATGAAACTTTGGTATGGCTGTGTGACTTACTTTGCCCAGTGAAATATAAATGAAAGTGACATTTGTCGCTTCTTAGCAGAAACTTGAATGTAATTTGCCCTATTTTTCCCTGCTGCTGTGATGATCACAGAAGCGTTTGTTGATGGAATATTACTTTGCTGAGCAAATATGACGAACAGAGACTTGCTGTCAACCTGCAATGGACAATATATTCTTTGGGGTGAGGGTTTATTTGTTTACCACATAACAGACTGTGGTAGTCACTTTTACATCCCTGTGACCAAATAACTGAGAAAATCTACTTTACAGGGGGGATGTATTTGGTTCTTAACCCACTGGGTCCATCACTTTTAAGCCTGTGGCAAAGCAAAACTCATCATGGTAAATGGGCCTAGAGCTGGGGGGTGATGGTAGGGAAGCTGCATACCTCTTGGCAGCTAGAGGGAGATAAAAGAAGGAGCCAGGAATAAGACATACCCTTTAAACATACTCCCAAATGGTCTGTTTGCTCCAGGTAGGCTACCCTCAAGAAGTTTACACTGCCTCTCACATATCATCAAATTATAAATCTAATGATGGATTTATACATTAGAAGGCTGGGTCACAGCCTTCATGACCCAGTCACTTCTCAAAAGCCCAAAAGCTTACAACAGTTTGTACCCAAGTATTGAACCCCATAGCTCTTTTGAGCATACTTGATATGCAAAGTATATCTTTTAATACTAACACGGAAGTGGTACCTCACTGTGCTTTTCTTTGCATCTCCTTGGTGAACTAATGATGTTGCGCATCTTTGCTCATGTGCTTCGTGTGCTTATTGGTCATTTGTTTTTCTTCTTTAGGAAAGTGTTCATGGAGTCGTTTGCCCATCCTTGCTCAGACTGACTCTTTTTTGCTGGGTCTTAAGAACTCTTTAGATATTTGGATACTCCAACTTACTTTTTCCCATACTGAGGATTGAACCTATGATTTCATACATGCTGGGCAATGCTCTGCCACTTAGCTGTACTCTAAACCATGAATTTGTAGATTCTTATAAGATAGTGCTATGAAAATATTTTATCCCATTCCATAGATTAGCTTTCTACCTTCTTGGCAAATTTTTATACTTTTTTTTTTTTTTATAATTTTAATGAAGTCCAATCATCTATTTTTCTTTTATTTTTTTAAATTTTCCTCCTCAAAACCAAGAGCTTAATGAATAGTGCGAGTGTCAGGCAAATTAATGCTAAACCACTGAGCTAAGCCCTGAGCCCATTTTTAAAGTTATATTTTGATGCATTTGTTTATTACTAAGATGAGGTCTTACATGTTTGCAGACTTGTCTTGAGCACCTGCTCCTTTCAGCCTGCTGGGTGGGTAGGATGGCATGAGTGGTTGTGAATTTCCCATTTGTTTCTGACCTTTCTTGGTTTCAAAAAAAGGTAATGGAAGCTATAACTTTATTCTTCAATATTCCTTTGGTTGTACCCTTCAAATGTTGACATATCACTTTATTCTATAGTCTTTATTCACTTTCTTTTTAGTGCAAACTGTTGTTTCAAATGCTACAAAGTTTCCATATTATTAAAAAAAAATATGGAAATTCTTTGCCCACTGTTTAATACGTATTTAGAATAACTATATAAATAAAATAAGCAAAAGAAGTTACCCTCCTGTTTTGATAAAGTCTGTATAACAATTGTCTGGAATGTGCTGGGTTTTCTACTGTCCCCAATGTTATGAGATAATAATACCAGAAACGCAAACTTTTGAGATATTGCTTTTTTTATTTACTGAGGATCCTCATAAAAAATAAAAAATAAAAAAAAAGTTTAAGAAGTGACCGACAGTCAGTGTTTAACTTGATACAATAGAACGTCGGTCCATCAACTTATTTTGTGCATTCTGTTAATTAAAATTGATGAAAGTAATCCTACTGGCCTGGGCTACTGCACAGGCCCCAACATATTTAAGTATAGAGCCTCTCATACCAGACATCATCTAACCAAACCAATGCTTTAAGGAGAAGGTAAATCCCAAAATAGATGTTGTTTTTTTTCTCCCTGAAAACAGGAGAGCCCAGTCTATCTGAGTCAGTGTAATAAGAAAGACCTCTCTGCTTTAACCTTACAGAAAAAGAAATCCGAAGTGACCTACTCTTAACCATTCAGGCTATATTTGTGTTGTTCTGTCTCCCTGTTTCTGCTACACAAACCAGCTGGGCCACCATTGCTGTAGCCCAGTGGGGACTACTCAGATGTAAAATTAGTTGTAATTTTGTCTTTTGATACTACCATTAACTTCATTTTTGTTTTTTGGTTGTTTTCCATTTGAATATTTGAGTATTTTTTTCTTCCTCTGATAGTGAAATATATATTATTTGGAAGGTAGTCTTTAACTTAATATGCACACATAAATTTACTTATTCTTGTTGATTTTTTTTAGCTTATCAGTGTCTGTAATTTAATCCCAATAAGAAAACTCATCCCTCAGTTTTCATGTCTCTATCCAATCCCCTGCCTACACAGATACTAGAGCGTCCATTATGTTTATCATGAATAGAAATTTCAAATTGTCTTTAGTGGTGGCTTTCAAAGAAACAACGGAACTTGGTAAGTCTTCAGTTACTCTTCCTCCTGCCAGATATTTTTTCATTTTTTCCTGGAAACATTTTCTTTAGCAGTCTCTGGGTGGTATAGCTTCAGAGAAGTGTACACACCAGAATGTTTTTTTTATTATGCTCACAAATTTAATTTAAAATGTAGCTAGATACAAAATTCTAGCTCTTGAATATTTTTTCTTTAGAACAAAATTACTTTCTTGACATTTGCCTATCAAGCCATTTATGAGAAATTTGGTATGATTATGGTTTTTATTTCTTTCTGACCTGTCCTTACTCCTTTAGGCTTTGTCTTTGCCCTCCCTCTGCATCCCCTCCCCTTCGTTCTTTGGGGGATCGAAACAAGGGTCTCATGATGCCAGATAAGCAAGCATTCTACCGATAACCTGCTTCCCTAGCCCATCCTCAGTATTCTTTGTGGTGATATTTTGTTTGTGATCTAACAAATAAAGCTTGCCTGAAGATCAGAGTGTAGAGCTAAGCCACTAGTTAGCCATAGAGGCTGGGCGGTGGTGGCACATACCTTTAATCCCAGCACTCGGGAGGTAGAGGCAGACGGATCTCTGTGAGTTCAAGGCCACAAGATTGATCCAGTCTAAAAGAGAAATAGAGCCAGGCAATGGAGGCTCATGCCTTTGATCCAAGCCCTTGGGATCTCATGCCTTAATCCCAACACTAGGGAGGTGAAGACAGGAAGTGATATGGCTGGGCGAGGAAAGGTGGAAGGAGACAGGAACTCAATCTCTTTCAGGCTGAGGAGTTGGTATGGTAAGAGGTAGTAGCTGTGTCTTGCTCTTTTCTCTCTCTGATCTTTCAGCATTTACTTCATATCTGACTCTGGGTTTTTATTATTAAGACCAATTAGTATTCCTGCTACAATTCTTATGTTTAAGTTAGGTTTCGATATTTATTTTTCTTAATGTAACTTTTTAAATTTTTTTGAGAATATTATACACAAGTGCTGTGATTACATTGTGTCTACCCTTCTTTCTCCCCCTCCAACTCCTCCTATGTCCCTCCTCAAACTCATGACTTCCTCTTTATTATTGTTACATATTTCCCAGTCCCATCCATTTACCTGCAACTTGTTAATTTTTCTTTACAGATGGATGGAATTCCATTGCATCTGTGTGCCAAAGTTTCATATCAAGTCATCAATTGAAAGATATACATCTCTTAACTTTTGTGACAAGAGCATCACTGAACATGGCTGAGCAAGTATCTATGGATTAGGATGTCAAGTCCTTAGGGTGTATGCCAAAGAGTGGTACAGCTGAGGCATGTGGCAGATCTGCTTTTAGCTTTTTGAGAACTCTCCACATGGATTACCTTTTCTGTCTAAAGCCTTTGTCCTTTCTTGATTTACATCCTTATCATTTTTACTCTCCTCTTGGGCCTGGATATTGGTCTTGCCCCTCTATATTTCTTAGTGACCCCTTTCCTGTTTTTAGACCTTTATCACTTTTTGTAGCTTCTAGGATGGTTCTAATTCCCCACTTCACTGTCTTGTTCTTCTACATTCTTCCTCTGTGTCTATCAAGTTCTTACATCTTGAAAATCCATTTTCATTCTGCAAGCAGGTAACTAACCTCAGCTCATTTGTTACCTTTCTTTTACCATTGAAGTTTTCAGCTGTTTGTTTTTTGGTTTTTGGTTTTTTTGTTTTGGTTTGGTTTTTGTTTTTTTTGGTTCTTTGGGGTTTTGTTTTGTTTTGTTTTTCCCTTTGCATTCACGTGCTCTGGGATTACCTGTGATAATATGCTCATGAACACCCAAATCTGTCCTTCCAACTGTGTTCAAAGACTGGAGAGAGGATACTGGAGAGCCTGGGTACATCTGCTGGTCCCTTTCAGGCTTGGTTTCCCTTTGAGCATAGGGTAGAGGAGTGTGGAGACAGAGAGACTTCCTGTGCCTTGACTTAATTATCTTTCTGTTACTATGGTAAAACACCATGACCAAGGCAACTTAAAAAAGAAAGCCTTTAATTGGCATATGGTTTCAAGAGGGCTAGAGTCCATGCTCATCATGGTGGGGAACATGTCAGCATGCATGGAGGCAGTAACTGAGAGTATACATCTTGATCCACAAGCGCGAGGCAGCTAACTGGGAATGGGGTGGGCAGCTAACTGGGAAACCACAAAGCCTAACCCCCAGTGGCACACTTCCTCCAACAAACAGTTCTAACAACGGGGCGACAGAGCATTCAAATATTTGAATGTGGGGAGTGTTCTTATTCAAGCCAGCACAATCTCTAAGGGTTTGAAAGAGGAGTTTTGTGACACTGATAATGAACTCTTTTCAGGGGGCACTTTTCCCAGCAGGACTTCTCTGCTGCTCTGATTCTGTCCTTAGGGTACCAAGTCAAAGATGAAAGGTAAATGATGATTGTTACAAGGCAACCTAAAAGAGGGGAAAGTCCAGAACTGAGGGAGCTTTCTCAGCTCTCTCCCTATTCCCACGGTGGCAGTCTAAACCATTGAACTCTACGCAGTAGGTCGGGATGTAGGCATCTCAGGCATGTTTTTCACTATGGTGATGGTCAGAATGACCAATAGGATCCTTCCTTCCCACAGTTGCTCCACATTCACATTTGGGGGTAGCAGTCTGCTAAGAGGCTAGTCTGTCATCTTGGCCCCAAACAGCAGATATCTTACTGTCCTGCATCTATGCTATGACTGCAAGGTCAGTACAGAACAGTAGTTTCTATAATCATCAGCAAGTAAAACTGTGTCCGTTGTTTAGTGTGCTGATCCACAAGGTGTATAACTATTATATACATTTGCAATTTAGTGGAGAAGAGAGTGCATCTCACTGGTTGGTTTGCATGCATTTGTTCTCTAATGAGATTGGAGTGTTTTCTCATGTTTATTGAGTGAACTGCTTCCCTTCTCATGAGAATTATCTATTTGTGGCACATGCTCATTAGCTATTTTAGGATTAGGGTTTTTTTCCCCCTCACTTATTCAGTCTTGTGTAATATATTTTGATTTATAGTTTGTTCATTTTGATTGGCACTGAGCGTTTTTCATAAAGCATGCTTTAAAGGGTCTCTACTGCAAGATGAACAACAATGAAGATATGGTGAAACCTCATGAAAGGTCTCCTCCGAATCTCTGTAAGAAAAAAAAAAAATCAAGTTTTTGTTACTATTTTTGTGCATCTGAATCTGTCAATTCACTATTATTTTGCCTTTTGTTTCTAAACTTATTATTTTTAAAAGTATTTTTTCACTGCCTTTGAGCTGTTAAATTATATTTTATGCTGATGTTTAGGCTTTGGTATTTTGTTAGTCAATCTTTTAATCCATCTGAGATAGATTTTAGAGGGATGAGGGAGAAAGTTTAAAAATGCAAAAATCACAAATTGACTTTCAAAATAGACTCTTTATACCTTTTATCCAACAAAATTATTACTAGAGTGGATGACAGAAGACCATGAATCCAGGCCTTGCAAGGGAGATAAATACTCTGTTGTCAAAAACAGATTGCTCAGCCAAACGAGAATAATGGCCAAAAGGAAGCTCATAAAATGTCCCTATCTTGAAGCTGTTTGGGTTTTATCTTGCTTGTCTGAAAGCTTGATTGTTGGGGAAAGGGAAGCAAACGGAAATGGGAAAGGGTACTTTATTCTTTAACTCTATATCTTATTGTAAAATTGCCTCTGAATACAAGAGATGCCTTGAATCGCCACAGCTGAGGCAGCCTAGAATGGACTACAAAGAGTTTTGGGGTGAACTGAATCATGACTGTGAGACTTTGCTGAGCTGATAATCCTTTCATTTCCCAAATAAAGTCGGTATCTATGGTTCACTTCACCTTTTTTTTTTGCAGTTTTCCTTTGAGTCAGATATTAATGGGTATTGCTTATTGTTTACAGATCACACTTAACTCCATTCACCTTCCAGTGGCCTGCCAGTCATCCCAGATACTCCTCCAGCTTCTCAGCAATCTTTGGAAAACAAGGGGCAAAATCATGTGAATCTCTTTCTGCTAATTGTCTGGAAAACTAAGGTGCCCAAAGGACCAAAATGTTCCCAGCACCCCTGCTGCGTGCTTTCTCCCTGTGGAAATCATTGGCTTTATTGAATGATACAGCTCTCGCCTTCACCCTGTGGAAGGTCTTTATCAAACCGCTTTCCAGCTTCACACCTGGGTAACTCTCCTGTGAGCCTCTTGCACATTAATTGTCAAATAATTTCCTTCTGCCTCAACATTTCATTTGCAATGACATGCTGCTCCTAGTCATTTAAGGATTAGACTACTGATAATTTATTAGTATAAATATTTGAGGATCATGGTTAAATCTCCTAGTTGCAAAGGAGAGGTTAGAGAAGAAACAAGAAATGGAATTTGAACTTGTTGACACGAAGGGCACGAGAGGTTGTGAGTGTATGAGTATTACCACCCGGTCTTCATTTTTAATGTATGCTTGTTGTTATTGCTTTTTTTAGTCTTCCTTCTTCTGTTCCTCCTCTTCTCCTTCCCACAGCACTAACTAACCTATGTAGGGACTCTTTCAATAAATGAATGAGTTACAGGCATCATTTCAAATTATATATGTACTCCAAAATTAGCTCAGAATACATGGCCATGGAGAATCAGCTCATGATTGCAACTAATTGGAGGAAAGTACATTAAATCATCAAACAGATCCGTGCCTCACTTGAAGAGGGAATGTGATAGTATTTTACAACTTTAAAATCCAATGCTGTGAGAAGGCAATTAAAACAACTCCGCGGTGCTCAGGCTTCCTTTGGCCTGCTTACTTACTTTATTAGAAACAGTTGATTAATATTCTTGTTAGACACTTCCAATTCAGATTGAAAGGAAAAAACAATGTACTTTTCCTGTTTCAAGTTCTTCTTGCTGTGCCCAGAAACCTGGTTTCTACTTCCCTTCCTACTCAGTATTTGAACACCTTTCTTCGGTGGATTTTACCCAAGCAGAATGCATTTCGATGATAGGCTCCTGATATGGAGTTCTCTAATAGTGTTAGCTATCCTGAACTTACCTCTTTCATCTTCCTGGGGCACAGACTTGGTGTGGGCACATTGCCAAACAAGTGAGATCAGAAGGGTAATAAAGGAGAAGCTGGGGCAGGCAATTAGAAGGTAGCATGGGGTGGGGTGGGATGGGATAGGTATTATGATCATTATTTTTTAAAATGTGAGAACACCACAAAGATAAGTAAGAAAAGAGTTTTATCCAAGACCATCTTCATTCAATGTTTGCTGTCAGTCAACCAACATTGATGGAGTCTCTGCTGTGCACCTGTGCCAGGTTGCATGGCAACCATGCTTTTTTTTTTTTTTTTTTTTTAAAGATATAGCCTCTTCCTGTCTTCAAACATCTCTAATGTAGAAGAGACAGGAAAAGTACAGATATAACCATGACACAGAAGGTAGAGGGGACAGAGGTGATGAGGTTTCACACATTCATTGACCCTGAGCTTCTCCCCTTTTCTCTTAAACCACAGGATCTTCTGCCTGTCCTCTGAAACTGATTTCAGGGTCCAGGAGGTAAAAGCACTTGCTGCCTTGCCTGACATCCTGAGTTAGATCCCTGGAACTCACAGGATAGAAAAAGAGAACTCACTCCCACAAGCTGTCCTCTGACCTCCACCTGTGTGCCATGATACACAGAGACACAGACAGACAGACAGACAGGCAGACACACACACACACACACACACACACACACACACACACACACACACACGCGAACACACACAATCGAAATTGGATTCCTAACAGCTCCTCCTATATGCCCAATCTATATCTTAGAAACAAAGAGTTCAAAACTGACTTTCTGATCTCTCTAAAAACCTACTTTGTGTGTATGTGTGTGTGTGGTTTCTCAGTTTTTAGGAACTCTATCCTTCCACCTACTACTAGAGGTTAAAAGTTCTGAACTTGTGTTCAGGACTTTCTCTCACATCCATGTAAAATCTATCAATAAACCTCGTTGGTACTACCTCTTCAAAATGTAAAAGTTAAGCATTTCTCCCCTTCTTCAGTGCTACCACTGTGACCCAAGCAACCTGGTCCTATCAGATCCTCCGACCACTGAACTGATCCCTCAGTTCACAGACTTGCTGCCTCCGCTGTACTCTAGTATAAAGCTAGCGACCAGAGCAAATCTGCAGAAGGAAATGTCAGGTCACCATGTTGCTTTGGAACCCAAAGATTGACTTAGACTTTTAATTCATCATATAAGCCAACTCGTTACCCAGGTCAAAAACCTCTGGCCTAGCTCTGACTCACCATCTCTTTCCAGCAGCCACAGAACACTCTTCCCTCAGGTGTATGCCTGACTGACTCCTTCAGCTCTCTGCAAACATCACCCTTGCAATGAGACCCACCCCAAACACCCCTTTCAGTATTGTGAATTGCGTGCTCTTGCCTTGTTCTTTGCTTTTACATTTTCCCTGGTGCCCTCATCTTCCAACACACCGTCTACTTTACTAACATTTATCATCTGTGTTTTCCTGTTAGTATCTGACTGAGCCTTATGGCAAAGGGCTCAGGGATCTCCATCATTTTTGTTATTGTTGTTCTGAGACAGCATCTTGTACAGCTCAAACTGGCCTTGAATTTACTGTGTAGCTGCTGACAACCCCAAACATCCGTCTGTTCCTCTTGTCTTCACCTCCGTGAGTACTGAGATTACAGTACTCACACTTCCATACCTAACTCTACGTGATCCTGGGGATTGAACCCAGGTCTTCCTGCATGCCAAGGAAGTACTCTTCCAACTGAGCTACATCACCAGCCCTGGGATGCCACCTTCTTTGTGCGCTGATACATCCCAAGCACCTAGAACCCTGCTTGGCACATGGTAGGAACATAATAACGTATGTTTCATTGAAACTGAATTGCTTCAACAAAAATACCTGGAAGACAGATATATTTGCATCTGCTGTGCACCAGGCTTCAGTGTGGAGGTGAAATCGTAGAAAGTAAACAAGACCTTCCCTCGCATCAGTGAAATGCAAAAAGTGCCCGAGATCAGACTCCTCCGAGCAAGTCGCTGTGATGCCTGCTCTGCCTGCCGATAGCAGGAGTGTGGTGGGAAAACACAAGTCGGAAGGAGGCTTGGGAGTTAGAAAAGTCCTCCTTCAGGAAATGGTTTAAGTTAAAACCGGAATAAAATAGAAATGGATGTAGGAAGGAGATGAAGAGCATTTTAGACTGAGGCAGCGGACGGGTGGCTTCAACCAAGCACGCACCGGAGCAATGATTCATTACAGAAAACAGGGTGAGATCACATTCAAAGCAAACTGAATTAACTGGGTAAGGTGGCGGGGACTGATAAGAGGGCAGGGGTGGATGTCTCAGGCAAATGGGCCGTTTTAAGCGGAAATCTAAGGGTGGGGAAATGCGCAGCTTGGCTGATTCAGTTTGCCTGGAGCACAGGCTTGAGCTCCTAAGGGGCAAGCTGAGAGAAAAGGCGTAGTTGGAGCGGAGGTAATAAGGGAGTTGGGGAAGGTTTTGTGTAGAATTCCTTATTTAGTTCTGCCATGTTGACTCCAAGAAGCTAACCGGGCGTGGTAGCAGAGAGTCTGCTGAGGTTTCCCCTGCCTTAGAAGGTCCCAGACCCTGTTCTTATAAAGGAATGAATGACAAAATCTTAGTCATTAAAACTTCTAGGAGTCAAACGAGCCCAGGGATTTCAATTCACTCATTTACGGTGAGAAATAGAGCCACCACATGGACTAGAAAGGCTCAGGTTGCTACACCTGAACTCTGCTGACAGCCGTGGTCAGTGCTACTCAATCTCATGGCATCCACTCTCTCTTTGGATCTGTGAACTCACTCGAAGGTTCCAGAATGGAGATCTCCTATAACCTTGGCCAAACATTGCATCGCTTTTAAGTGGTGTTGCCCGGTTGCTTTTTCTTATAAAGGACTTCCATGGCCTTGCTTGGTGGCTGAAGTTGTTCTTGTTTTCAAGTTCTCTGGATGAAGCAGGCGTCTCCCTAGGCAGCTGAATGAACCTAAGAGAAGCAAGCTGGGAAATGCCAGTTAGGAATCTATGGAACCCAGATGATGTTAGTGGGGCAGGAAGAGACAGAGGAAGACCAAGGGAACAGAAGAGTAAAATGGTGGGATTTGTCCAAATTACTCTCTTAAAAGATTTTACTAAGAATCGAAATCGTTGGAAGCGGAGAAATTCATAAAGCATCAGACCTTAGAAAATCTTACAGAAAATGATCTTTATGACATTGATTCTCTAGCAATTGAATCATGGGTTTTAATTTATGACATCTCTGTAGTGTATTTTTTTTCTATGCAACTTTGGATTTATCATTATTTTTTGTGTTGCTGAAAAAAAAAATACGTGTATATGAGATCCATGAGACAGAGAAAGGGATCCATGAAAAAGAGAGAGACAGAGACAGACAAAGAGAGAGAGAGATCAATTAGAATATTATGACAGAGGACAGAACAGAAAACTAAGCTATCAATACATGAATTGGAAGCTCTAATAAGCCCCTGCATACTGCAGGTGTAGACACACATACATGTGCAAGTATTTCCAAATCACTCAAAATCAAGGGAATTTTTAATTAGGTAGCAGTATACAGTTCTGCAGCTCATGCTTTCCTCTGTGTCTGCGGCAGGGAGATGGAGAACAGAGGAATAAAACCCAAACTTCTAAACTAACTACTGAAATGAGCCTCTCTAAATGGTTCAGTTTTGGTTTGGGTGAAGAAACATAATCACTGGATTGATATAAGTGTGTCTAGAGGCAGAGGTGAAATGCTGTCTGTGAGATTTCCCATCTAAATGGCCAGCCTCCAGAGTTCCTCACAGTCAGCACACACACTGCTCCCATTTCACTTCTTAGTTGTCACGGATTAGATTCAATGACAACTGTCTAGGTTGTCACCAAACTGAAGTAAACTAAACTGAAAAGTTTTTTTTTTTTTTTTTTTAAAGAGGTGAGTTATGACTATCTAAACTCTCAGAGAACTGAATATCTGCCAAGTCTTAAACATAACAACTTGAAACTGCTGGGTTTATCTTTTGGGGGGAAAAAGCATGTGTCTGCTTTTGGAGGGCCCTGGGGATTTTGTCAAAGTGACACAGTATCCTTGGGGGCTGGATGCTCTGGAAACACATTGTGCAGCGCACATACCTATGGGGACTGGATTTCACCAGTCTTGGGGATCTGGAGACAGAACACTGGAGGAAGCAGACTCTGTGGGCTCTGACTATGTCCCTGCTTCTCCGTTGGCCTCAGTCAATTTGTGCTGCCGTGAAAATGCCTCTTCCCTGGATCTCAGGAGCTGGTCACAACAGACACCAACTGCTCTGTGGCTCATGGCCTGGCTGAGGTCTGGAGGTCTGTCCTCAGTGTCTCTTATTCTGTACTTCACAAATTCTCTAAGGCCGGAAGTAAACTGGAGTACTCGGCGCTTTTTAGGCATTCTGTCCACACCTGCCCCTCAAGTCTCATTGATCCAAGTAAGTCTCATGCCTGAAGTTAGTAAGGTAGGACTCTGATGGGGATGTGTCCCTCAAAGAACCAGGCATTAACAGTTTGGCCTCCAGCCGGCTGCTCCTGGGATCTGTTGGCTACTTAAAGAGATGAGGCCTAGTGCCAGGTCTTCTGGACACTGAGAGCGCATCTCCAAAGGGTGTGGGAGTCCTGGTCCTTCTTCCTCCTCTCTTTTGCTTTCCAACCGTAAGGCGAGTGCTCGGCTCCTCGTCACGCCTCTATCCTGTTGTGTGGCTTCACCACAGATCCTAAACAGTGGGGCTGAAACCTTCCAAACTGTGAGCCAAAATAGCCTTTTTTTTTTTTTTCTCTACAAATTGATTTCTTTCAGCTGTTTGTCAGAGTGGCAGAAAGCTGACTGGTACAGTTGTCAGCCAGAACATTTTCCACAGCAGACCGGAGTTAGGGTGCATAAGGTAAGACAGATTGTGAAAAAATGGTACGGTCTCCCATTCCATTTCTTTGAAAGCTAACACCCCATTTCCCCAGGGGTATTCAGCTTTGGCATAAGTGTTCCTTGGGCTGATAGAACATGAAAGCCTCACCCAAAAACCCTTTAGCACAATCATGATATGATGTGTTATCACATGCCAGTAAATCATAAAGCAGACTGCTTTACTTTACTAAGCACACTGCCTCCAAAATGTCTCTCAGTGGTCCCTGACTGGATGATGGTACTTATGTCCTGAGTAATCCCCTCTCTTTGACTGTAGACTGGGTGTGATGGTGCCTGTCGAAGAAATACATGACATTTCTGAGATTAAAACATGAAAAGATTGTGACAGTCTCTTCTCTGTCTTCCTGCCATCCTTTTTCTCTTTCTCTCCATCCCCCCCCCCCCCCCCCCGCGCGCGCGCGCACACACACACACACACACACACACACACACACACACACACAAAACCTTAGAGAAAGCCAATTTCTTGTGTTGTTAGAGACCAATGTGGCCAAGGATTAAAATCTGTAGCCAATGAAACCCACCAATAACTGTGTGAATGCAGCCTTGAGATGGTCACAATCCCGACCAAGACCTTGATTGCAGCTTTTACACACACTTGCAAGCCAGAGGTACCCAACAAGGCCTTTCCCAGGTAGACTGTCACGCACAGAAACTCTGATGTAATAAATATTTGTTTTCTCTTAACTCATTTTGGGATAGTTTGTTATGAGCTAATAAGTAATACCTTAATATTAAAATATGAATAATTAACTTGGCTAGTCTTGTTGGTAATTTTCCAACTTACTAAGATGAATATCATTATTAAAAAGCAACACTTGAGTCTAAGGAAAAAAGCAAAACCAAATACCTAAAATGTGTGTGCCTGAGTTTAATGGCCAAAAATGATTTATTTCTGTTCCAGGTACAAGAAATTGTATTTTATAATGATTTAAGAGAGCAGCATTTATTAAAGACCATTCAGGCTAGGACAGGAGCTTGCTTTGCATGTGGGAGGAAACCCTGTGTTCACTCCACGGTATGGGAAAGATAGCAAGAGTGAAAAATAACAATGAACCAATGAACCGACACTCAAAAAATTGCCAATATTCCTACAATTTAAGAGCTAGAATGTATCACTTATGAGCTTTTCTTAGACGGTCATTTCTTGTTATGTAAAATGAGTAAAATTGCCTGAATTGGGTACAACACTGGTTGCAAATCTTCCCAAGTGGTTTTCTTCAGTTAGCAATCATGTATCTGGTGTGCTCCGTTGATGGGTCCATGGCCCTGTCTTTGTTTAAGGTATGAGTCTCTCCTGATTCAATATTGTTTTAGGTTCGGTCACTTGCACCACTAGAAGATCTCTTCGTCTTCACCTCCTAGTACACTCTTGCATGTTTTTCTTCCTCTTGTCTTGGCTACAGACTGTGCTGACACACTGTCGGTGCTTATTGATTGGAATTCCTGAAGGAATGAAAGAGAAGCCCGAGGCTGGAAACCGATGTGGCCAGCCAGGTGGCAGTCAGGATTTGTAGAAATTTCCCTTGGGTCCCTTAGTGTGTAGGCTGTGAAAACTATGAATATGAGGCTTTCCCCACAGTGCATGTGCAGTCTTCACCTGACTCTTAACTGTTTTGAAAAACATGTGTGAGCAATGAGACTCATTTAAGGAATTGCCTCTGTAATTCTCCTCATGGCCCCTGCTCCTTTCCTTTCTTCATCTACTGGCAGTTTCTTATTCGGGTCGCCTCACATGAAAGTTATGTTTGTGAGAAAGTTAATTTGCTTTTAAGAAAAAAGTTGATGTTCTCAGCCATCAAAAGACCATCATTTTAAAGACCAATAAAAGCAATAGAGGAAGGAATTCCTGTATGAAGCCCACAAGTTGAGTTTGCAACAGCAGCAGTATTGCTGTGGCTGGCAGCTTATAGAAAGTGTCCCATTTCAGATGATCTGTGAAATTATTCCCTTGTCTTTCCATTTTCTGCACATGCTAATCTGTCAGCCACAGTCACCACGCTAGAAAAACGTATTTCCCTTTGCCCAAGCTATTTCCCCAACCCCACTTACTTTGTCGAGGCCACTTCTTTTTCAAGGTTTCTCTTAGGAAAACCAAGGAAACATTCTTCAAAGAGTCCCTCGGACTACGGTTCTCACATCAGCACTCTCAGCCGATTAATCAGGACTCTGAAGCAAATTGCACAGTGAGGACTAATTCCGTGCATCTACCTCAGCTGGGCTGTGGTAAAACATTATCCCAGTGGTAATCACACTCCTGAGATGCTCCACATGCACACTAATAAATCTGTATGCATTCTTTCCCGAAAATCTCAAGCCCGCACCATTATAGTGTTTCTGTGAATCAGTAGATTTTAAGTGAAATAAATTAAGCTCCATAATGACAGTTATCCTCATGCAGTAGCTGAAGGCCTTAACAGGAGACTGAGTTCTCCTCCATGAAGAGGAACTCCTTCTGCACCTCTGGGCTTCCAGCCTGCCAGCCTACTCCGGAGGTTTTGAATTTCCCAAGCTGCAACAGTCACATGAACCAAGTTCATTTTTGTAATTAAAAAATTGTTGAGAATTGCGTACATGAGTTCTATATTTACATAATCTCTAAATCCTTCCTTTCTCCTCTCTAATTCCTCCCATGCCCCCCACTCCCTCTCAAATGACCTCTTCTACTTTACTTTTACAGATTTGTATGCGCGCGCGCACGCACGCGCACACACACACACACACACACACACACACACACACACACACAGTCTATTTAGTTTTGCTCATATGTGTGACTAGCTGGGATTGGATAATCTATCAGGGAATTTTTCCCAGGAAAAGCCTGATTCTCCCTCTCTCAGCAGCCATTCATCTACAGGTAGGGTCATGTGAGACTTCCCTCATCATAAATGCTGGCAGGTTAATGGGGTTTGTCATTGTGCAGCTCTTGTTTAGATGACCATGGTTTTGAGATCTCATGGGTATAGATTCCTTGTCGTATACAGAAGACACTTTCTCACAGCAGAAATCCTGATCTTCTGTCTCTTACAATCTCTATGCCCTCTTCCCTCTGACATTCCCCAAGTCTTGGGTTTCAGGGTTGTATTATATACATATCAGTTGGAAGTGGGCACACCACAGTTGGTTGTTTTCTGCATTTTGATTTGTTATGGATTTATGTAATGATCTTTGTCTGCTGAAAAAAAATTAATGGGAATAAAAGCTGTACTTACGTGGGTATAAGTATTTAGCAAAGGGTTACAAATTATACTCATTTAGATGGCAGTAGAAGACTCTCCTCTGGGGTCCATGAACTTGCCAGCCTCAGGTAGTTGGATAGGTTTAAAGTACCAGGCACAAATTCTCTCCTAGTGAATGGCCCGAAGTCCAATCAGACAGCTATTGGTTACCTCTGTGATGAAAAGTACTACTATTGCACCCTTGGAGATATCTTGCTGAACTGGCCCTTGTTATGGTTTTCAGGCTTTAAAACTGGGTAGCACTATTGATTGCTATTCTCTCTTGGCAGCTTGTACTGAATCTTCAGGTATTATGCGGGCTAGTCCTCAGGAAAGAAGCTTCCAGGTCAGTCTAGCACAATTTCTTCTTTCTCTTTTTTGGAATTAGGTGTTGGCCCCATGGTTGAATTTTGAAACAGATAACTTGTTTCATTTTATAGGGTCACAGTCGGGAAATAATTTTTGCGTCAGCATGACTCATACCTGAGGTCTCACTCACACCTGATTTCAATGATATTTAGATGATATGTGAGATTAGTTAAGGCTGAAATGCCATTTGGGGGATGGGCTAATGCAGTGTGCAAATAAAGGTGACCATTTGTGTGCTGACAGAGAGCACAGTACTATGTATAGGCTTAATATCCATATGTTAAAGCTCTAAACGTCTAGTACCTTGCATGTGACTGTCTTTGTAAATAGGTTCTTTAAAGAGGGAATTAGATATGATGAAATCAAGGGGGTAGAAACTAGTCTAACATGACTGGTGTCCTTATAAGGACAGGAGAGTTTACAGAAACCCAGTTGGTAGAAATGACCCACTTAGTACCCACTGGCCTTTGTCATTGGGCAGGGCTGCCTAGAAAGAATGTAATTGTAACTTGAAAGCTGATGTGTATCTGCTGGATCCTTTAGTCAAAGTCATCTTGCCATCTTATGGCTGAAATCTCTTTTCATAGATAATGCCAAGTTTTTTCTTGAAAAATGAACCAAGCAGTACCCTAGCTGGCTGTCACAGGTATACCGAATGAAGCAGAGACAATGGGTAAGAAAAGACAAAACAGCAGACATCATACAATTCTTCTCATGGTATAATTCATGTTAATAAGGCTTGTAGTGTATCTGCATTGAGCCAACTCAGTTAATCTGGTAAACATTTCTGAGAATTCATTTTTCTGTTCAGTCCTGGGTTGTTGTACACCACTAGAAAATTTTTTTTTTCTTTTGCAAGGGATTTGGAATAGAAAAGTAGAATAGCAACCACCTTTTCTCTATGTTCTTGATGTCAGGACAAGGCTTATGAAGCACTGTTGTAGCTCTTATACATACCATCTACTATTTGGCCTCTCATCTTAACAACCAGCAGGTACTGGTTTATACTCAGAACATCTCTGACATCACCTTCTTCAGATCTTGCCTCAGGTACATATTTAACCCCCTACCTAAACACTCCATGTTAAACATGGTTCTCCATAGAAACAGAACCAGTAGACTAAATGAGCAGATAGATGTTAAATAGATAGATGATAGATGTGTAGATAGATAGAAACTAGACCGTGTGATTATGAAGGCTAAATCTCATACTCTGGTATTTGTAAACTAGAGCCCCCAGGAACTTGTGCTGTCCTTCCAGCATGAAGCTGAACACTTGAGAACCAGGAGAATTAATGGTATGAGTTCTAGTCTACGGTAGGGGGATGGATATTCCAAGTCAAGCAGTCAGCCTGAGAACCAATTCTCCCTTCTTCCCTTCCTGTTTTTTTTTTTCCCCCAAACCATAAGTGGACTGGATGACACTACATTCTTGAGGACAGAATGTTTTATTCAGTCTACTTATTCAAATACTAATATCATCCAGAAACACCCTCACAGGCATCTAAAAATGATGGTCAACAAAATAACTGGGACCCTTATTATCTGTATAACTTTACATGTAAAATTAACCATTGGGGTTGGGGACACAGCTCAGTAGCAAAGTGCAAGTCTAGCATGTGCAAGACCCTGGACTTAATCCTAAGCACCTCTCTCCTTCAAACAGAAGATTAACTACTGCAGGCGCTAATATTTCCTATAGTACAATCTTAACCTCCAAAGCTGAAAACTTAGCATCAGTGAGTGACATATACAGAATGTAGGCTGATCCCAAGCAAACTACGAATTCTCTGCAGTTCCATTTCTACCACTTTCTGTCCAGCTGATGGCCTTCCATGCTGAATCTAGGCTGCAGTTCCAGAGAAAGAAGACTATCTCCCCTAAGCTGTTGAACCCGATTCTACAACAGTGAAAGGCCAAATTGTGAAAGGCTATCAATCTGTCAATCCTGTCTGTGTCCCCCTTTACAAAGTATATCATCTTCTGGTGTCTGTGCTTTCTGCTCAAACTCTGATCCATGTGCTGATGTTTTTAGAGAGAGGACTAGCTTAATTTATAATCAACTTGCAATTTGCCAGGAATTGCTTTACAAGAATGACTAGCGATCGTTAAAATGAGGAACTGGAAGCTCACGCTGTGTGTTTTGTTGCTCCTACTTCAGCACCTGAGGAGTCACTGCTAATCAGTCTTCATGTTCCTTGCCATTGAACAAGAACTACATCAGCATTTTTCTCATTATATTGTCATAGATAATGTTCAAGATTTTATCCTGTTTAGCCTCTTAGTTGAAATCTGTCCCTGGTAGTAAACAGGATGGGCTCACACGTATTTTATTTTACATTGTATTTTTTAAAGCCCTCAAATTCTAGTATCAGATTCAAAGATTCTTTGTGGAAATACCAAAATGAATTTTCTCTGTAATAATGAGCTTTTAAAGTCAACCGGAGCAGAATATGAAAAGAAAAAGCATCGTTTTTTGTTTGTTTGTTTGTTTTGTTTGTTTGTTTGTTTGTTTGTTTTAACCTACCTTGGTTCTTATAGACCATGGTACCCCCTCCCAAAGGCATCTAACCTCCATACCCTGTGAATATTTGGTAAAAGGCACCTTTGGAGATATATTTGAGTTATGGAACATGAGATGAGGAAATTAGCTGGATTATCCAGATTGGTGCCAGACCTAGTGGCAAGTGTCCATACGAAAGAAAGACAGATGAGCACTTGAGACAGACAGGAAAGAGAAACCCCTACACACACACACACACACACACACACACACACACACACACACACACACACACAAGAGAGAAGTCCATATGACATGATGTTATGGAAAGTCTGGTATTTATGTTTTCCCTTGGGAAAGGATGCATTCCTCTGGAATTATAGAAGTAGCTGAACACATAATACTTAACACTGAACAAATGTAATCAATATCAGTTTATGTGTCATGTATACTCCCATCCTGGGAAAGAAGAGAGTATGTAACATGCAAGATCACATAGGCATTACACTTGGTAACAAAATGAGCAACTAGAGACTAGGAGATACATTAGACCATCAAGAGGATGGAGTAAATGGCACCATGATTCCAACAAAAGGATGTGATTGGCTTACTATGCCTAATGCTTTCCACAGATCTATCTAGAGAACATAACTGCTGAGGTAGATTAGAGAGAAATTGTGGATCGACCATAGGCAGCTCTTTTGCTTCTATCTCATCGATGACAAGGCAGCATGTAAAATTGAGTCTCATTTCTAGGCATTATATTGTATCTACTGCTCCCAACACCTGAATAGGCAAAGAACAAATTCTCCATCAGAGCTTCCAGTGTGTGGCCTTGTTGATGTCATTATCTGTGCAGTTCTGGCCTGTAGTGTTATTCTGAGAGAACGGTTTTCTTTTGTGTTTTAATACTTGTTACAACAACTGCCGGAAACTCTCTACTATTGCCTCGAAATCAAAACAGCCATGAGCATTTCTGGTTGGGAAATCCAGCCTGGCTTGTGTGAAAATGATATACTTAATGTGCTTCAGGAAGAAGCAGGGTTACTGTCTCTTAAAAGACAAAGCAAATCTTAAAATTATAGAATTAACTATTTCTATCTTGTTAGCTACAATTAATCTGTACCAACAAAAAGTCCTAAGTGTTTAAAAATTGGTGTTATTCCATGAAAAATCCTATACTTTTGCCCTTGAAAATGTATATTCTGATTGTTTGAATATATTTTCACCACCTATAAATTTTAAATAAGTCTTATTTATTTATCTAACATGTGTGTACATGTGTCTGTATGTGTGTGCACATGTGCTGTAGCATGTGTGTGGGGGCCAGAGAGCAACTTGTGGGAGTCTGTTCTCTTCTATTAAAGGATCCTAGGGAATGAACTCAAGTTGTCAGACTTGGTAATAAATGCCTTTCCGCACTGAACCATCTCTCTGGCCCATTGCTTATCTTGGTTTATTTTTCTGTTTTCTTTATGAATATTTTTGATGATATAAAATTTTTGAGTTATTGACTTCTAGTTTTCTTTGTAGGTGGAGGTAGAAGACCTCTCAAGACTTACTATTTCTATTTATGTTTCTGTGTCTGTGTGTATGCATGTATGCACATGTGTACGGATTTCTGTGGAGTCCAGAAAAGGGCATCAGGTCTCCTAGAGCTAGACTTGCAGGTGGATGAGGCCCACTAATGTGGGTGCTGCAAACTGAACTCCAGCTCTCTGCAAGAGCAGCAAGCATTCTAACTGCTGAGCCACCTCTCCAACCCCTAGAAGACCATTCTAAACATCATTTAAATTAAATATTTCTAAGAGCTGAGCTGCTTTTGTACCATTTTAGCAGCTTGATGTTTTCATTATGCTTCTCCCAAGATTTCATAACTTATTACATGTTTATGCGCATAGTTTCTCATTACAATGCACTTCCTATTTAGAGATTCAGTTTATTAGATTAGGAATGAAAATGTAGCTGTCTTTTACTTACAATGTGTGTGTGTGTGCTATCAACCCAACTCATTATAAAAATCTTCTCCCCTGCAGTGTGTGTGTGTGTCTTTCTGTCCTTTATTTACAATGTGTATGTGTGCCACCAACACAACTCATTATAAAAGTTGCCTCACCCCAGCCCGTGTATGTGTGTGCTCATGTACATGTCTCCCTCTCTGTCTCTGTGTCTCTATCTCTCTCTGTCTCTGTGTCTCTATCTCTCTTTGTCTCTGTCTTTCTGCCCCCCTCTCTTTCAAACAGAGTCTCATTGGAGTCAAGGCTAGCCTCAAAATTGCTTTGACCTTCATGACTTTGATCCTTTGATTCATCATCCTCACTCTACCTCTGGCATGCTAAAATTATAGCATGCACCCTCATTCCCAGTGTATGTTTGCTGGGTATTGAACCCAAGGCCTCATGCCTTCTGGGCAAGCACTCTGCCAACTAAGCTACTTCCCCAGCCTCATGCTTTTTATATTTTTCTATTGGTGGGGTTTTTGTTTCTGTTTTAATCTTGAGTTCTTTGGGAATTATTTCATTAGACTAACTTCTGTAGAAATTGTAACTTGAATAGAAAATGGTTTTAATTACTGCATATTTGTTATCATTTCTCCCATTCTCATGCATTTTTTCACATCAATTGTGGAGCAAATTCAAATTAGAAAGTTTCTAGTGTTTATTTTACATATTACTCCCAAGTTAATAACTTGGCTATTGCCTTTTTGCTATTTTTTTTTCATTTGCAGTATGAAAGGGAAATTTGCATGATTTTATACATACAAATAGCCTTCCCAACTAAATTTACTAGTAGTGTTTATGGTTTTTATAATTGTAATGTAAGAATTATTTTAACAACTTTATTGAAAATGGCATACCTGCCATGCAATTCACCTACTTAAAATAAAATTTCAGTGTTTTGTGGATCGTGTTTTAACTCATGCTTAATTCCTATATGGTAGCCTCATTATACATACATGCTAATTTCAATGGGTAGTATGTGCAAAAGTGGGAATCAAATCATAGGAATAAAATAGCTAAGTTTCAGAGTCTACCAACATGTTACTACCAGATGGCAAGGCACTCAGTGAACACACAGACACCTGCACCACATCAAAAGCTGAAGTTCAATAAATGAATATGTGATTGAGATGTGGGAGAGATGGAGGGGTAAAATGGTACATGCACAGAACTCAGAGGTTGATGGAGGAGCAGGTCATTGCCCAGAGGGCCAATAAGATAACTTTGGGGGTTGGAGGGGCTACAACAGAGGAAGGTGAATATGGAAGGACTGGGAACTGAGTGGGGTTGGAGTCCATGACATGAAATACTGAAAAAGTCAATAAATATATTTTTAAAAAGTTGAAGTTCACCCAGAGCTTAATGAAAGGACTATTGGCAAGACACAACCTTAACGTCAAGGAGAAGTGTGAGCTGAAGCCAGGGGAGGTGATGGTTAACAGAGTGATTTCACATCTATAGACAGACCACCAGTCCACACCCCCAAATTCTAATGGCCAGAGTAACACATACACATATGTTTATATACGTGTGCATGTGCACACCCAAGTAACTATGAAAGAGCAAGAAATTAAGAGTCTTCTCTGGAAAAGCTAAGTTACACAGAAACAAAGTCCTCCCTAAGTAACATTTAAAGACTTTCTCATGGAAATCTACTAAGTCCATACGACTTCCAGAGGTGCAGTTCAAAATTTTAGCACTTCAAATTTCAGTGAGGATACAATCAAATATTTTCAACATTTAAGAATAGTTCTAAGTGAAACAGAGAGACTAAAATACTAAAAAAACATTCTAGAAGAAGTAGAATAGATAATATGCAACAAGGAACCAGAAGGAAATCTTCACTAAGTAAAATATTATAGAAGAAAAAAGAACCACATTAGATGAGTTGTATGGTTGGTGATCATAACTGGTTATGAGTAAAAGTTATTGTCAATTACAGTATAATTATGCATCATTTCTGTTATAGTGTAAAGGAAAACCAAGCAAGATGGAACTACGTTGGGATGGAAAGGGTGAAGAAAAATTGCAAAAGATAAATCATCTGTGTCATAAGCAAGCCCACTGGTGATATCTAAAGCTAATAAATCAGTAAATAACACATTGGAGTTAGACGTCCACAGCTCAATGACATTTCGGTCAGTGATGGATTACAACAGTAATCCCAGAAGATTATAATGGAGCTGGGGGGAAAAAAAAAAAGATCACCTAGTATTGCAATAGCTGTCATAAGTGAAACAGGACAATTTATGGTGATGCTGATGTAAATGGATGTGCTGTTGTACAAAAGCACAGTGCAGACAGTTATGCATAGCTGCTAATGCTTGCTAGTGGTTATAAGTGGCTACGTTACTGGTTTGAATATTTACTAGACTAGACTTCCCATCACTATTTCAGATGCTAGTACTTTTAGCTATTAAAACACGTGCTTACTGTAAAACGGTGTACAGGGTTGTACTAGTAATACCCTCGCCTATCATTGCTTACCATGGCTCTCGATCTTGTACTTTTCTCTTGTTTCATTTACTCCCACATTAACCTTGCTTATCTATCATAGCCCAAAAGCAAATAAGTACACATTGCCAGTATTGCCAGGAGGGCCAAGTCAAGTGTTGATCAAGAAACAAAATGAAAAGGTAAAGTCTACAAAGGTAGATAATAAGAAATGGGTATCGCTCCCCAGGCAGGCATGTCCCATAACTAGCTACCCTATAAGTACAAGAGCAAAATAATTGAATCTGTTAAAAAACAAAAAGTTGCTTCGCCAAAGACAATACAACTAATACAAATTCTTGAAGGACCTATATCAGATGTGGAGAACTAGTCTCTTCAACTGGAGAACAGACAGGGAGTGTGCTCTCTCAGTGTCATGGAGATGACTGCCACAGTAAAAAGTGGGATTGTGTTGGGATGGGTGTGACGGCCAGTGAGAAGGAAACTGTTAGAAAGTCTGCTGCTTTCACTGTCTTCTAATGCTGTTTGAATTCTTAATTAGCCATGCATATTACTTTGATAAGGAATAAGAATTAATTTAAAAGAGTTAAACCCAGAAACAGGGGTTTAGCTAGCTTAACTCGGCTTATTTTCTAAATTACCTTCCGTTTCCAAGGCAGTGAGCAAGGGCTGTGGGGGCTGAGAGCTATGTAAATTGATCAGCCTTGCACAACTTTTAAGTCAATCAGTTAGACCCTTAGATAACCCTTATGAGAGGTGGGGAGATGGAATCACAGCAGCTTCTGAGAAAATAGACTTCCAAGTTTAAAGACAAAACCAGGCAACATTGCCACTATAGGTAGGAAAGGATAGTGGGTTGTGACGAGCGTTTTATCAGCCTGTGTGCAGACAGAAACTCAAGGCTGTGCAGACAGCAAGAGTGACAGCTCTTGATGCTTTTCAGAAAAATGGCTCCGTCTCACCATACTCCGACTTCTCCACTCCTTTCCAATTTGCCTCCCTCCCTTCATCTCTTTCTCCCTCCTGCCCTCTCTCCTGCCCTCCTTCCCTTCTTCTTTCCTCACTTCCTCTCTTCCTTTAAAAAAAAAAAAAAAAGCACTGAATTTATTAATTTCCTCTGTGTGTGTGTGTATGATGTAGTTGTGTGTGTGTGTGTGTGTGTGTGTGTGTGTGTGTTGTGTTGCTCATATATGCTACGGTACATGTGTAGAAGAAGTCAGAGGCCAACTTTAGGAAGTCAATTCTCGCCCTCCACCACATGGGTCCAGGGGATTAGACTTGAGTTGGGTGGTCAGGCTTGATCACAGGTGTGTACCCACTTTTCTGACTCCAAGAGGCTTCCTTTGTCAGCTGTAAGTCACTGAAAAAAATAGGTGATGAGTGAAATCATTTCTTTAAGCAATTCTCTGTTTAATAAGCAAAGCAAAAATTAAAGATTCAAAGGACAAAGAGGCTACTTAGTTTTCTTCCTTTGTTGACTTTGATCTGAGTATAAATAAGTGAAAGCTAAAAGTAGAAGACTCCACATCCACAACTAAAAGATGGATGAGCAGGCATGTTTTCCCCCAGGCTGTGGCTGGGGTTCCTCATCTAGGCACTTTTTAGAAGGGACACATGCATCTGTTCATCTTGTTGC
This sequence comes from Onychomys torridus, assembly GCF_903995425.1. Taxonomy (NCBI): domain Eukaryota; kingdom Metazoa; phylum Chordata; class Mammalia; order Rodentia; family Cricetidae; genus Onychomys; species Onychomys torridus. The sequence goes on along the minus strand of NC_050457.1, from coordinate 28,630,714 downwards.
TCCTCTCCAAAGCCCAGGCCACCAAATATGGCCTTAATTGTAGGGGACACGTTTTCTATTTGCTCATCTAAGTGGGAATAAAGCTTTGAGATATCTATCCTTAATTGGGGTAGTCCAAAATGGGTATTTTGATTTTTTTGTATCATGTTTTCTCGTCCATGTTTATCTCATCCATGCAAAAATGAATTCCCTCAGGTTTAAGTATCATCATTTAATTACATACTGTAAGTCTTAAAAAAAAATCTGGCTATATTAATTTAGAAATTTTAGGCTTCTCAAATGAAAATATATGTTTTCCTTGTGTTGGACAGAATCGAGTGCTTTTCACACCAGAATGAGAATGAGGAATACATGCTAGTTTATGTGGAAGCAAAGTTTCTAATATTTAACATAACTTTATCTGGTTCTCAATCATTCTCCCTCTCCTCCAGCCCCTCTCCCTCTTTTCTGCTTGAGGGTTGAGAACATCAGTAGAGCTTCATTCTTCACACTCCTATTCCACATTTGGAATCATCACGCTGCCAGTCCTGTTGCTGTGGTACTTCGAGCTCCCTGTACCAAGCATTCACTTACTTGTAGTTGGCAAGTCAGCTTGTCATTGGTTGGACAACCAGGCCTCTGCCTTGTTCTTTGTGTACCTGGTTTCAGAGTAGATAGCTACAGGGAAAGAAGAAAAAAAAAAAAAAAACCAACTATGATAACTTCAGTAATCAAGGAGGTGGCTGTTGCTAAGCAACAGAGGAAACCAGGTGCCTTGTGCTTGGGTTTGCCAGTGTGCTACAAATAAAGAAGACCTGCCAATCATTCCTTGTCCTCAGGGCATCAGTTCAACATGCAGGGGCAGGGTGGATCCTATATGGAGACCCAGCACTAACATCATCAGGCTTCCCTACCTCCAGGCCCAATCTGCAGCTCACCACCATTTCTCCCCTTGATACTTTACTCTAAGTAGATGTTTATGCCTGAGCAAACATCTTGTTCCTGGGAACATTCTCTTCTACCTACTGACACAATTTCCTTCCTAGGTCTCAGCTTTTTATTTGGCCAATTAGAAGACATCCTTTACTATGCTTAGGGATCCTAAACTTATCCCCACTGTGGACAAATGTCTTGATGTTGTATCTCCAGCCTTTTCTGAGTACCAGAAGCTCAGGGTACCCTATAGTCCTGATGGATAGTACCATCCCCTGGCTTCTTCCTGGAAGGCTTCTTCCTTCCCAGTCTAAATTTTCCCCTGCCTGACTGAAGGACTAATTCCAGGGTCCAGCCCTCGGTCTTCTTTCCCCTGCAACTCTCTCCCCACATATACACTGTATCCATAGTTGTGACTCTCTGAAGAGTCCTGACGGATGAGTCACCACCACAGTCCTCAAATGTGATGCATTATCCATTTATTCCATGCTTTGCTGTCCTCGTTTGGTCCTTTGTTCTGACCCTGAGGCCTCCTCCAGTGCTTGTAGTCTGGCTCAGAACAGGGTCCAGGATCCATGTGAATGATCACCAGGATTCTCATTTGTAACTGGGCTTTGTTCCTCTGGAGAGTCTGGTGGTGGAGCTAAACAGATGGCCCAGGGTGAAGAATGTTTGCTGTGCTCTTCCAGGGGACCTGAGTTCCTTTCCTAACATCCACATCAGTGGCTCACAGCTGCCTGAACTCCAGCTCCAGGAGATCTGATACTTTCTCCTGGCCTCTATGGATATACATTCAGATATACATACACTTCAAAATGAAATCTTTAAGAAAAATCTATCCTTTCTTATTTCATCATAATTATTTACAACTATTTTCAATGTTCTATTTAATGAAATACACAAAATAAAAATAATACATATATATTTGAAAGGGAATAAAATTATCATTGTTTTCAGATGGCCATATAACTACTTTAAATGATTAAAAGAAAATCTATTGAAATATGTTAATTAATATACATTCACTAAGGCAGCCAATTACAAATATAGAGAGACCTAGTTAAACTGCTAAGAAAAACATCTGTTCTAAGGCAATAACTGAGTCTACAGGAACACCCTTCACAGCATTGATGTTATAAATTGTAATTGGGCCCTCAGATCAGCCTACACAAAGCCCACTTGAGGCAAACACATCAGAAGTATCATTTGCCATTCTCCAGCTTTATCTCACCTGGTTCTGTGAGGAAATGGAATTTGAGTTTTAATTAGTAATTGCAGGAGCAAATCAGACCCCTATGCTCTAGCAGCTGAAAGGGAACTTTATTAGTTTCTAAGAAGGCCCTGTAGACTCAGAAAGATCCTGTAAGAGTATAAAGAGTTAACCGGCAGCTGGGTGGAGTGGAAGAGTGAAGTATACTGCCCTCAGACATTGTTATTCAGAGCACAAGGGTGGGAGCTCAGCTGTGAGGAACAGAAAGTGGAGAAGACCCTGCTGAGAAGTGTCATGTGTCATCCCTGGGCTGCCACTGTGGTGACAGAGTGGTGGGGAAGCTCAGTGGTAAAATGGCATGTACAAGATCTCAGGTTTAATTCTTAATGCTTGTTTATTCACAAGCAACTAAATAAACACACACACACACACTCAGTAACATCTCCTACTTTGGCCTTAGGAAAGCTTGCTGTATAAAAGCTAGAACATAACAAACCCAAGAAAGGACCAAGAGTATGAACAACAGAGATGCAAGAAACGAGAAAACCTGTGGGATTTTCTGCCTGGAAACTCGCTATTTTTCACTTGCATGCACAGCCATGCCACTGCAGTCTGAGGCCATAAAGGTAAACCATTGTCTCTGAACTAAGTAGAATGGATAAGGGATGGACATTTCCTCCCTAGATATTGAATACTAGGACTCAAATGATTGAGACAACGTGTAAGATTCCAGAGTCAGCCATAGAACAGCTCGAGACAGAGAGGAATCAACTCATATGTTTATTCATTTATTTGGAAAGCAGTGTGGGGAGGGGGAGGGTGGCAAGGGAGCTAACATGAAGTGATCACAATGTGCTGCCTGCCATATCACAGAGGCTGCAGAGCAGAGTGTGGATCAAGAAGGGTGACGCAGTCCCGAGGGGAGCCTCTTGGCTGTGATGATTAATTTGGCACGATGCGGAGTCAGAGACAAAAGGCTACTCTTTGGCATTTGGGGTATCCACTCAGGCCTTCCTTGCAGTTCTACTAATAAGTAGGTTCTTCATCCTTGCTGAATGATGCAGACCTAAGAGAATCTCTACAGATCTCTTCCTGAGAAGCAGCAGCTTGTTTTTCTCTATGTTTTTATAGAAAATCTTGGCCACCCTATCTGAATACCCAGCATGTTCTTAATGAAAGACTAAGTGTGATGCTGTAGGAAAACATTCTGAAGCCTGGTACAGTGAGGCAAGCCTTTAATCCCAGCACTCTGGAAGCAGAGGCAGGCAGATCTCTGTGAGTTCTAGGCCAGCCTGGTCTACAGAGTGAGATCTAGGATATCCAGGACTACATGGAGAAACCCTGCCTCGAACCTCTCCCCTCCCCTGCAGAAAAAGAATAAAAGAGCACACCCTGCGACAGAAATCTATAATCTGTAGGGTGTGTTAAGCACCTTGCATAACATTATGCACAGTTGGGTGGGTAGTTGTTAAAACATCCATGGCCAAACTTTGTGATTTTAATTGGTGTATTCTATCTTATAAAATTGTGATCTTTTGTTATCTTCAAAGACACACTATCACGCACATTACTCACAATAACATATTTTACTGACAAGCCAACAGAACAATAATATAATCAAGATGAATACTGTTATATCTGGCAAAAATAAAGCCAAACTGTAATTAACAAGTGGTGACTCAAGTGGAGTGTAATATTGCTATGCTTGTGTGCTTCAAAAGTACCACAAATGCAATCATTTTTATTTCTCTAGCTTGATAAGTCTGTGCTTACAAAATAAAAGTCTACAGTACTCTCAACTAATGTGGTTAAAAAGAAAAACTAGCTCTGTGTATCAGTAAGGGTTTTCCAGAGAACAAGAACCTATTGGAGATATATGTATATAGAAAGAAAGCAAGGTAGAAAGAGATTTATTGTGAAGCCTTGACTCAGACCAGCAGGATTAAACTCAAGTCCCAGAAAATCTGAGCCTGAGAACCCAGCTGAGACAATGTTTAAATCCTAACCCACATCCAGCAGTCCAAGTATCAGGAGCACCGGATGAGAGTAAAACTGCCTTCCTCCACATCCCTTATCCAGGCCTTCACTGGAGGATAGGAGATGCTTCCTGCAGTGGTGTTCTGAGAACTGTGGTGAACAGTCTTTATTCACCCACAGATTTAAATGCTGATCTCTTCTCCAAGCACCCACAAAGACACACCCACAAATGTTTTGTCAACACTCCACACATCACTTAGCCTGTTTAAATAAAATTTAATCTATTTACCACAGGACGTTTTATTTTATAATCTCCAAATCCACATCACTTAGCCTGTTTAAATAATATTTCATCTACTATCACACTATGTTTTACATTTATAATCTCTAAACAAAACTAAGAGATGCTTACTCCAAATTCTTGTCCCCATACCAACTCATCTTTTTCTAACAATCCATGAAGACCACTGGAAAGTTAGGCAGGACCCATAGAAAGGTAACCACTGGACTTTGAAAGGCAAAATGGTCCTTCAGGTACCTGCTTCGCAGAAGAAACTGCCAGACATTTTACAGGACACAGAGAAAAGTGACTGAGAGACTCTAGACCTGTGGGCTGAAGATGGATGCCCCAATGTTGCAGAGGAACTTTAGATAACTATCCAGGCAGCCAGATGTGTCTGTCATTCTAGGTTTTTATTACAATGCTCTTCCTGTTTACTTAGGTAATATTATATCCTTCTGGGGTGTTTGATGTAGTTGAAGACTAGATAGTTATAGTTATAATTTTCCTTGGTTATGAAAAGATAAATTAGATATGAAACTTTAGAGTCATAAATATAAGATAGATAGAATATTTTCTTTAATTTTGCCAAATACAAATAAATTAGATATTATAACTGTAATTCTTGCTTGATAACTGTTCTATTATATATAATTTTACTATTTTAAAGTTAAAATCTTTCTTTTTGATTAGACAGAAAAGGGTAAATGCTGTGGGATGTTTTGTATGCTGTGAATATGTGTTGCTCTGATTGGTTGATAAATAAAATGCTGATTGGCTAGTAGCCAGATAGGAAATATAGGTGGGATAAGCAGAGAAGGAGAATTCTGGGAAAAGGAAGGCTGAGTCAGGAGACACCAGCCTGCTGTCCAGGAAGCAGCATGTAATGGCACACAGGTAAAGCCACAGAAAATGTGGTGGCATATAGATTAACAGAAATGGGCTGAGTTTAAGTGTAAGAGCTAGTCAGTAAGCTAATGGCCAAGCAGATTTAATTAATATAAGCCTCTGTGTGTTTATTTGGGTCTGAGTGGCTACAGGCCCAGGTGGGACCTAAGAAAACTCCAGCCACAAAACACCAGACAGAGCTCCAGGAGTCCAATCAAAAAGAAGAAGGATTCAATGAACAAGTCATCATCAGGGTCATGATGGAGAAACCTGCAGAGATGACCAAACCAAACTTGTGGGAACTCATAAAAGTTGGATCAATGGCTGTGGAGCCTGCATAGGACTAGGCTGGGCCCTCTGTATGATGAGACAATTGTGTAGTTTGATCTGCTTGGGGGGCCCACTGATGGTAGGATCAGAATCCATCCCTGGTGCATCAGCAGGCTTTTTGGAGCACACTACCTGTGATGGGACACCTGATGCAGCCTTGAGGCAGTGGGTAGGGCTTGGACTTGCCTCTTCTGTGTGTGCCTCCTCATGGGAGGCCTAGTCTTCTTGTGGGAAGGAGTGCAGGTGGGTTGGGAAGGGAGGCTGGAAGGGGCAGCAGGAGGGAAGAGGAGGATCTTTCATTGGTGTGTAAAATTAATGAAAAATTTTTCTTAATAAAAATAAATAAATAAAAAGAAAAGCTGAATCATAAAAAAATTGATAAATTAAGATAACTAAAGTTATTCTTATATCTCTGTAATTAATCACTGTATTAACATTCTTTGGTGTAGACTGTTTAAATTAACATATAAGTAATAATACAGAACTTCATTTAAATAATTTCTAGTATTTTACATTTTATTGCTAAAATATAAATATATAAAAATATATCATTGATCTGTGGTAGGTGTGGGATGGGGAAGGGTGAAGAAAATAATAAAATAACTGATGTTTTTATAGTAAAAGTTATAGTTGGACTTTTTCACTGGAACTGTGGGGCCCCCAGTAATGGCATGGAGAGTTATTATTAATTATGAAAACTTGGCCAATGGCTTAGGCTAGTTTCTAACTGGGTCTTATAACTGAAGTTAACCCATTTCTATCAATTGACTTTCTTCCTCGTGGCTTTATTAGCTCATCGCTGTAGTGTCCATCCTGATTGTGCTGTGTCTCCTGGCATCTTCTTCCTAGTGGACTCTGCCCAGAAATCCTGCTCACCTATTGGCCATTCAGCTTTTTATTAAACTAATCAGAGAGACACATCTTCACAGAGTACAAAATGATCATTCCATAACATTTCCCCCATTTTTGTCTAAATAAAAAGGAAAGGTTTTAACTCTAACATAATAAAACTGTATACAATAAGAACAATTATCAAGTAAGATTTACATCCATAATGTCCAGTCAGTCCCTTTGTATTTGGCAAATTCAGAGAAAATACTCCATTATTTGTCTTATCTTGATGAATTTAAAGTTTTATATCTAAGCCATTTTCTATCACAACTTGTATTACCATCTTAAAACTATCTTTTCACACCTCAAAACATTTTTTAGATAAGCAACTGAAGCTTTTATGTCTTTCAACCTTATAAATTTTTATAACTTTTATGTAAGTCTATTTTTTGAATTTGAAAACAAGGAAAACCATAAAACTATAACTAACTAGTCTTCAATCTCCTTTGAAAACTCAAGAAGGATAAACTATTACTTGAGTAAACAGGAAGTGCAACACAAACTATAAAATTCCAAAATTATAAAAGTGACAGAAACAGCTGGCTGCCTGGACAGTCAGTCACCCAAGTTTCCTCTGCAGTGTTGAGGCATTCATCATCAGACCACAGGCCTAGAATATCTGACACACTTTTCTGTGAAGCAGAATTTTGAAGAACTGTCCGACCTTGTCTTGGCAAAATTCAGCAGATGCTTTCCTTTGTGTCAAATTTGGACATTATCCTGTCAGCAATGGAGGGGTAATTTCTTTGCCCAGTGGCTAAATTTTGCCATAAAGAAAGCAAACTCCATATGGAGGTTTTTTCAATGCCTATCATTTTCTCTGAAGCTGATTGGTGCTGCCAGAAGCAGATATGTCTCATTGTCATGAAAAGCCCTATGTTTTTTATTTGTTTGTTTTTGTTTTGTTTTGTTTTTTGAGACAGGGTTTCTCTGTAGCTTTTTGGAGCCTGTCCTGGACTAGCTCTGTAGACCAGGCTGACCTCAAACTCACAGAGATCCACCTGCCTCTGCCTCCTGAGTACTGGGATTACAGGCATGTGCCACCACCACCTGGCTAAGCCCTATGTTATTAAAACACTAAAATGCCATATTATGTTGATCTCTCAAGTGTCTGAAGATCACCTATCTATCTAAAATATATATTTAAAATCTTGAAAACATACCTGACTGTAAGTTTGATTGTTACATATGAGTAACTACTAACCTGTATTTCTTTATTATCCTAAGTATCTTTCAAGAACTAAAACTTTACATTTTTAAATTAGAAGTATAGTTATAGTATCTTAAACAAGAATAGAAACATATATGCAGTATAACAAAAATAACCTTAAATTTGTAACAATATATAAAATTTCATACCTACGTATATTTTTTGAGACTAGTGGTTATTCAAAAGTAGACTCAACAATCCATCCTTTTATCTCATTATTTCTATATTACTAAAGCCCAATTAGGAGAAAAAATTTATTAAAGAATAAGTAATAAGTGTGCTAATTTGTGCTAACATGTGTATTGGTATCTAGAAATATAAAAGATTTTTGTGGAAGACAAAATACGTTTCATTCACATTGTTAAAAATGGCAAAACATGATGTCTTAGCTTTATTTCTGTTACTGAGGTAAAATATCCTGTCAAAAAGCAATTTAGGGGCTAGAAAAATTGTTGTAGAATATTTTCTTAAGGTGTGTTACTTTTGTTTATGTTGCATTTGTTTGACTCTGTGAAGCTGTGTTACTGTGCCTGTCTAAAACACCTGATGGTCTAATAGAGAACTGAATGGCCAATAGTGAGGCAGGAAAGAGAAATAGGTGGAGCTGGCAGGCAGAGAGTATATATAGAAGGAGAAATCTGGGAGAAAAGAGAAGAGGAAGGAGAGAGGAAGGAGGAGGACATTAGGGGCCAGCCACCCAGCTATACAGCCAGACACGGAGAAAGAAAGAAATAATGAAAGGTATAAAGAGGTAGAGAAAAGTAAAAGCCCCAAAGTAAAAGCTAAATGGGATAATTTAAGTTAAGTAAAGCTGGCTATCAACACGCCAAGCTAAGGCCAGACATTTATAATTAAGAATAAGCCTCTGTGTGTGATTTATTTGGGAGCTGGGTGGCAGCCCCCCAAAAAGAGTTTAAACAATCAACAACAAGAGATGGCTCAGAGGTTAAGAGTCCTGGCTGCTCTTCCAGAGGTCCTGAGTTCAATTCCCAGCAACCACATGGTGGCTCGCAACCATCTGTAATGAAATCTGATGCCGTCTTCTGGCCTGAAGGGATACATGCAGGCAGAACACTGTATACATAATAAATAAATATTGGGGGGAAAAGCAACTTTGGGAAAAGAGCTTATTTTAGCTCCCAGTTCCAAGTAGAGAGCACCATTGCAGAGAAATCAAGGTGGCAGAAATTTAGAGCATCTGGTCACATTACATCATACTCACTGTGGAGAACAGATAGAAATGAATGTATGCATGCCTACTACTCAGATTACCTTCTCTACTCTTATATAGTCCAGGACCCAAAACCAAGGAATGGTGCCACGCTCAGTTGACTGGCTCTTCCCTCATCGATTAACATAATCAAGAGAATTTCCCATAGACATGCTCACAGAACAGCTCCATGGAGACAATTCCTCAATGAGATTCTAGTCTCAAGTGATCCTAAACCATGTTGACAATTAAAGCCATCATCACACATGGCTATAGCAAGAAAGCAAAGTAGAGTAAGGGGCTGGAAGGACCACTCAGCAGTTAAGAGAACCATCAGGAGGAGCAGAGTTTGGACACCAGCACTCATATAACAAATCAGGATTTTAACCCCAACCCTAGCTGAGAAAATACAAGCTGTAGGCCTAGGGGAAACTGTGTCTCAAAGGAATAGGCAAATAATGAGAGGGGAGGATTCCTGATGCCCTTTTCTGGCCTTCCTTAACATATAAATGTGCGCACACACACACACACACACACACACACACACTCTCTCTCTCTCTCTCCCACAAATAAATAAATACAACATACATACATACATACATACTTTTTTAAAAAACAGAGTAACTAGAAATCAGCATTATTATTGTTTTGAATCACAAAAATATACCCCCTTTTTCCTGTACCTGACACAAGCTGTTCTCACCAGACATTTTTGGTTATCCAAAAATTATTTTGAATTGCATAATCTTCCCAGGACATATTTGCTGCCCAAGAAGAGATAACAGTCTCCCCCAAGTATAACTGAGATTACATTTCTTGCCAGTATGATTGGTATTTAGCATCAGATTTTATTTTGAATTACTGTACCTGATGTGTGGGAGCATGAACACCACAGCATTTATCTGGGCTCACAGGACAGCTTTGCGCATTGGATTGTCTCCTTCTGCTCCATGTGGGTTCCAGGGATTGAATTCGGGTCTCCAGGCTTGACAACAAGAACTTTGACCCACTGACCCATCTCGATGGCCGTAATTTCATTTAAATTTTAAGAAATGATTAACTTTATTTTCCTCCATCTGAATGTTATAAGCTAAATTTGTTTGTTTTAATAATGTTGTCATAACCTAGCTAACTTAACTAATACATCACATGGTTAAATGTTTGTATTTCTGCATGCAAAAACAAAAAAAACTAGGCATTCCTAGAATTGTAACTATAAAATATGGAAGAAATTCTCAAAATTTGAAAAATGTATGAAGGAAGTAAATAATAGAACTTTGGATTATTTTTTATAGAAAGTTCTTCTTCCAAAAATGTCAAACCTTATACATACATATATGATAAACGTTGTTTTCCTTCCTCAGGTGGGTAGTCACCAAATGTGTACCAGGCTTGAAAATGACTCACTGTATGCTTCCCCAGGTTACAGCATCCTAGGAACAAAATGGTGTTACAGGAATGGTAATTAAAAACCTTTCTCGCTTCAGCTCCACCTGCTACTTCAGTACTTCAGTCACTTTCCACATACCTAATTACTCATGTTTATTTATAGATGAATTCAGAGGGACGGCTGACTTTGGCAAACAAATAAACCTTTTTAGCCTCCATTAGTTCAGGGAGTTCTGCCCTCCCCGGACTCATAGAGCTCCTTAAAGCCACCAAGGCTATTACCATAGCCCTTTGATTCCATGGAAGATGTGGTGTCAACTGCATGAAGATGGTGCCATCCATGCTTTCATCCGTACTGGGACAATTACCAGTTTTATAAATGGCCACAGTTAAGAACATACGTTCTTGCTGGTTGGTGCTGGTGCATGCCTTTAATCCCAGCACTCAGGAGGCAGAGCCAGGGGGATTTCTGTGAGTTCAAGTCCAGCCTGGTCTACAAAGCGAGTTTCAGAAAAGGTGTAAAACTACACAGAGAAATCCTGTCTCAAGACAAACAAACAAATAAACAAACAAACAAAATACATTCTTTTGAGGGGTCCAGGAAGGCAGATTTCCCAGGATGCATGAGGAATCTGAGAAGGCCAAGGGAAAGTCTGAACCCCAGAATATAGACCAATTCTCTTACCACTCATATTTTTAGACCAGCACAACTCCTCTCCATCCCATTTTTCAGACCCACAACCTGGAAGAAACATACGCAGATATATTTGACTAGATATACCTGTTAAGACTAGATTTTTTTTCCTGGTCATAGATTGTATACCTTGGTAGGCTGACTATAAATTTTATCCTGGTTAATTGGGTCCTGTGAGCTATACAATACAGCCAACTGATTGGATTTCTGACACTCCTTCTAAGCACAGAAACCTCAATTACTAACCTATTCTAATAATCACTGCTCAATCCTCTGTCATATTAATTTAACAATGACTATGAATTAGGTATTGGAATAAAGAGTAACTCATCCTTTTCCTTTCTCCCAGTTTTAATGTTTTTGTTCTTGGCATCTGGTAAAAAGAATACAGAGACATTGCTAGATTGAGGCTAATTCTGCCTAAAGGTTACTAAATAAATAAGGTTGCTGAGAGCAGTCATTTGGTTGTAATACAGTTAGCTTTTACCAGGAACCAATTTTTGAGAAAGGTTTATTTAAGTCATGTGTATGAGTGTTTTCCTGCATGTGTGGATATATACACTCTGTGCTTGTCTAGTGCTCACTGAGGCCAGAGGAGACTATCAGATCCCCTGAAATTGGTGTTACAGACAGTAGTGAGCTGCCGTGTGAGTCCCAGGAACTGAAGACAGGTCCTTTTGGGGAGCAGCGAGTTCTCTTAACTTGGTGCATCTCCCCACCACATCCCATTTTTTTGTTTTATTTTATTCTTTGGTTTGTTTGATTTTGTATGGGCATGGAAGTGAGTGTTCGACTTTGTGACCTGCTTAAAGAGATGAGGAAGTGTCTTGTCTCAGTTGAAGTCACATGTGTTTGGTGGTGTGATGTAGATGGGTTTGACACTCATTTTGTACTACTTGACTGGTGACGGCAGTAGCAGCTTCCTGAGAAAGTGTTGTATTTGTCTTCCTTGTCATTTAAGCAGACTCTAGTCTCGTCTATGTGAGGGCATAAACCCTGAAACATCTTGATGTGGTAATGCTTTGTCCCAAAGAGGAAATGTATAGACAGACTACCTATGTCCATTGGGTCATGTGCCTCTTTAACTTATTCCTGGAGCAGGTCCTCTGTTGGGCATGGACTCTGACACTCTTTCCTACACTGGACTGTGAATTCTGAGCATGGTTGAGATGATACACTGTGTCTTCTTCAGGAAGGAAGCTTATTCTTAGGGTAAGGACAAGTAACTGAAGTTCCGGAATCCCATCTCTGCAAGTCCATCTAGGACAGCAGTTTTCAACCTCTGGGTTACTTTTACAGAGGTCACCTAAGATCACTGGAAAACACAGATATTAACATATAATTCACAACAGTAGTAAAACTACAATTATGAAGTAGCAATGGAAATTTTACAGTTGGTGGTCACCACATGAAGAACTGTATTAAAGGGTTGCAGCATTAGGAACTACTGGTGTAGGGCATCAGAATACCAAGGGAACTATTTTTACTTTTAATAATAGGAATATAAGTATAAATTTTATATGTAATTTGACGAACATAAAATATATATTGAAAATTACTCCTAATGACTTTGCTATCCCCATAGGTCAGTGTAGCACTCAACCAGCATCAGAGAATCTTCTTTTGCAGTAGGTGGTAATTAACACAGAACCTACAACTGGACACTGTTGCAAAGAGTGAGAGAGACTTTGGAACATTCAGTCCTAAATGGGATGACTTTATCAAACCCTTCCCCTCAAAGATCAGGATCTTTGCAGAAGAGGAGGTGAAAGGTCCTCGGAGCTCAAGGCCATGGATGACTCCAAGGAAGCCAGTGACTTCCAGACACAACAGGGCTGGTGCAGTCCGTTCACAGAGACTGTCACAGCACACCCAAGACCTGCACATATTTAAACCAGGCGAAATCCCAGTAACTGAGAAGGGGAAACGGACACAAACCTCACCAAGAAGCTATTTGCAATTGATACCTGCTGGGACAGGGACAATCTGTTTTCTCCAATGGAGTGTCACTGGCTATATCAACCACATGCCCAGGAAAGGTTGGCCAACCCAAAAGAGACTCTGGTTTGTTATGTTGTTTTTGTTTTAAGTGTGTGCTTTTTGTTTTGTTTTTGGTATTTTTTGTCTTATTGGTTTTCTTTATTTTGTTTTAATTTGTGTTTCTTTTCTTTTTTTCGGGTTTTTTTGTTTGTTTGTTTGTTTGTTTTTGTTTTTTGAGAAAGAGAGCATACCAAGTTGGTGTGCATGAAGGTGGGGAGTATCCTGAAGGAGTTGAGGAGGGAAAGAATACAATCAAAATATGTTGATTGAAGAAACTTAGAAAAAAAATATGCAATCTAAGACATAAAATATACAGACATAAAATTTAAAGGCATAAAAAAATGAATCTTCTTACAAATCATTAGAGGTGCCAAAGAGCAGAATTGGAGTTAAGATGATGTATTCAAGCTAAAAATGAAAGTTTGATAGAGGGATCAGAACTTTACTCTTCCCATCACTAACTATGGAACCTTACTAGTCTGTGGACTTCAAAAACTCTCTGTGCTTCATTGTACTTACCTTTGAGAAGGAAATGGCCAGTTCCTACCTCAAATAACATTATAACATTTAAGTAAGGTAATACGCATGAAGTGTTTGTGATAGCCCCTGGCATGCTGAGTGACTCGAAGATGGTGATCATTAGCACCAGGCTTGTCTGAGTGTGGTATGAGTCAGAAGGCTCAGAGAGCCGCTCTGCTTTCCTTTGATAATGAGGGAATGTTGTTAAGTCCATACATGGGAATAAGGATGATTAGTGATTGATCATTTCCAAAACATGTGGCTGATTTCCCCCGGCGTGTTCAAGGTTTGCAGGTTCCTTTTGCTATACCTGTGCATATCATATTAGCAGTGCTCTTAGGGCGGTAGCTGATGACTCGGTTGTGGCTGACTTCCACGCGTCAGCTACGAAACTTAGTCACATGGCTTTAGCTTAATGTGTCATATATGAACGATTTCACTCTCTCTGTAGTCATTTGCAGTGGGACCTAAGCTCTTACTCTCTGTATTGAAGATCCCAAACCAGGCTTTAAAGAACAAGTGTTATTAGCTTCAGCGCAGCGCTCTCTGCTCCAACGTGGCGCTCTCTGCTCCAACGCCTAAATAAGGTTACCACGCACTGGCCCACAAGGTGTAACGTTTCTCTTTTTCCTGCAGCTTGTCCATGGGTGAATGTCAGGTGGTATTGGGCCTGTTAAAATCTTCCAGTTGTTTGAAATGATGGCTAGCATCTACGGCCATACCACCCTGAACGCGCCCGATCTCGTCTGAAATGGTGGCTAGCTTTGTTGTAATGTCTTATGAAATTTTCATGAACATCCAAGCATAATTGTTAAGAATACATATATTAAAGTTCATGTAAGTGGAATAAAAGTTTACGAGTGGACTTTTCAGCTGCTTTTCTCTACAGCTTTTCATGTAAATTAGTTTTTTTTGGTTTTGAGACTTCTCTAAAGGAAATTGTCTCCTTATTCCCTCTTGGTAGCTAATGGGCTTTCACCAATTTTGAATGCAAAGTTTATCCTAACAAGAGCATTGAGAAAAACACTAATGCATCAACTACTGTTCTCAACCACGGCCCATACCTTCCCTCGTTTAGCGCCTCCTCAAAAACTGAAGGGAATTTTTTATTTTTATAGGTGAGGGATGAGATTGATTGACAAAAGGCTAAGTGTTTCACTTAAAAACTTGGGTCTATAGCATTTTTTTTAGTTTAGGAAGCCACTACGTTCTTGGCCCATAGTGACAATGGGCAGCAATAACCGTTAAGTTTTGTGTTTCTAAATAGCTGTTGGTTTTAGATTTCTGGATGCTTTTTACACACTGCCTTTGATTTCAATCCTTTATTTCTATTAGTCAGGTGCACAGGGTCAGCTTTCTTTTTACTTTGTCTTATCCGCAAGCATTCTGATTCGGTGGCCATGTATTTGGGAAAAGGCCTGGTGATTTTTTGGGCTCCACTGAATGTATAACCACTTGCATCCCACAGCCTTCCCTCATCCTCTTTCCTGCTTTCCTGCAATGCTGCTCTCCTTGGTTGACTTTGTTTTTACTTTCCCTAAAAATCCTACCCTGAATGGTCTGTCACTGTCTCCCTTTAAAAACCTTTCTCTTCCTCTCCTCAAATAACGATGGAGCTAAGTCCTACCCAAAGCTCACACTCTACCAAGTATTTCCTCAGTACCTTACAGAAAACACCAAACAAAAATGCTATTTTAAGGCCAGGCAGTGGTGCACTCCTTTAATCCCAGCATTCGGGAGGTAGAGGCAGGCAGATCTCTGTGATTTCAAGACGAGCCTGGTCTACAGAGTAAGTTCCAGGACAGCTCCAAAACTACATAGAGAAACTGTCTCAAAACAAAAATGCCATTTTAAAAAAGATTTTAGGGTTGGGGATGTAGCTCAGTGGTAGAGCGCTTGCCTAGCAAGCACAAGGCCCTGGGTTCAGTCCTCAGCTCCAAAAGAAAAAAAAAAAAAGATTTTAATTCTAGAATATAAGCTCCTCAAGAGCAGGGACAATACTTTCTGTATTTTAGTATACTGTAAATGCTCAATAAATATTGATAATGGGAAGAAAACACAAACACCTTCCAGCTGTAACAGAAAACCCAGATTCAAAGAACCAGATTACAACTATAAAGATAAGTTGCTCGTACAGCGCAAACCTCAGGCTGAACCAGTGTTTGTTAGAAAAGGACACGTTCTCTTTTTCCTCTATCCCCATCATTTGCAGAGTTCTCTTCATGGCAAAGCAGAGTCCCATCAGCTGTCTAGGATGCTTGACTGCCAGCTCCATCCTGCTCGTCCCTCTATATTCAGCAGAAGGAAGATAGCTTTTGTCCCAGTACCTGAAGAAATAATCTGAAACTTGCTCCTAATCAAATGTTTAATCCTTGAGTCATTGACTGCAGCCAAATGGCCGTCTCTGACACCGAAGGGTACCAGATGGTTCTGAAGCTCAGAGTCTGTAGGGAGAAAATAATATGTGGATAATCTCAGAGGAAGGGAAGGATAGACATAGTAGAAGACAGTAAGTAGCACATACCATTTGTCACTATGAAAAACAGCCGAGAAAAATAACCGAGGGGAAGAAATACTTAATTTGCTTCATGGTTTCAGGGGCTTACTCTATGGCCAGCTTTTGAGTACAAGATAAAGTAAATAATCAGGGCAGGGAATGATACAATCTGTCCACTTCATGGCAACCAGAGAGCAGAGGGTAACAGAGGCACCAGGAAGAAGACAGCCTCCAATGGCTTATTTCCTCCAACAGGGCCCCACCTCTAAAAGCTTCCCCCTGCCTCCCATTATTTCCATAAAATCCTGACTCTATCAACAGCTGGATGGGGCAGAACTCTTATCCAATCGATTCCCTAAATCCCTACCTCTGATATTGCTGCATCAAGAACCAACCACCTCCAGGATGGAGGAGGGAGGCTCTTAACAGACTAAGAAATAGTATGAGACTTAGCCAGGCAGTGGTGATACACGCCTTTTATCCTAGCACTTAAGAGGCAGAGTCAGGCAGATGTCTGAGTTCAAGGCCAGCCTGGTCTGCAGAGTGAGTTCCAGGGCTGACAGAGAAAGCCTGTCTAGAAAAAAAAAAAAAAAAAGGGATTCAGAAAGCTCAGAAAACGACAAGATTCACAATGCCTATTCCTAAGGTTATGTGAGCAGAATAGAAAGTTTCCTGGAGAGCAGGGAGAAGACTCTGGTGGAGCTGCTTTTAAATTGCACCGATCTCCAGGGGACACAGCAAGAGTTGTCATATCTGTTGTGTGTCATGCATGTTGGAGTGGCTTTTCTGACAACGCAGCTCCTCATGCAAAGGAACTCATCACTTGTGCTGATATAAGAGACCCTAATACACTTGTTTTACCAAACTGCATTTGGATGGTATTGTTTCTTTGATTTTTTTTTTTCAATTTGGCCATTTTTCTTTCTCCCCCTTCTATTAAAAACAGATTATTTTCTTATATCATATATTCTCATCAATATATCCTGATTAGTTTTCCCTCCTTCTACCCACCCTAGTTCCTCCCACATCTCCTCTTTGGCCTATTTTTAATGTCCTATCCGAGGCAAATAAACATTGGTTGGTATCTTCCTAGGAAAAGTCACACGACAAACGTAAAGTGAAGGGATGAACATTTTCAAGGTCCTTTGACTCTGGGCGCATGTTTCTCAGGACTAACTGAGAGCTGTAATGTAGGCAAGAAAGAGAACTGTCTTGTTGAGGAGACACTCGAAACAATGTAGGCATGTCTGCCACTGTGACAGAACACCTGGGATAGTTTAAATAGAGGGAGTATTTGTTTTGCTCATGATTTCAGGAGAGTAAGTTTATGATTCTTGGCCCCAGACACTCGGGCAAGACATCATGGCAGTGGATGCACCCGGCCGAGGAGGTTTCTTAACCTCATGCTACATGGGAAGCAGAGTAGAGGGAAGGGACCTGAACCACTCTAGTTTCTGAAGGTATCCTTCCAGTCTTTACTTCCTCCAGCAAAGTCCTGTCTCCTGAAGTTTCCATCTCGGGGACCAAATCATTGATGAACCCTGTGGGAGAGATTTCATATTCAGATCATACATTAACTCTCACGTATGGTGGTACTCTGAAGAACACAGTCCATTTCAAGAGACAGAGTGAGTTAACCCCATCAGTAACAAGGGGCCATCGATGTCCCATCTACTACCTAATGTCCCATCTACTACCTACCCTGGGCTCACTTTCTTTCCTGTTTTAAGGCTCCTTTTGTCACAAACCAATAGTTTACTCTGGTTTTCTTCATGTTTACTCATATGTGAGGGTTCTTAGTAATGTATAAACCATACTTTCAAAACTCCCACAACCCCTATTTCCTCCTTGCTCCTGCACATGTATCTTTCCAAACCCTACTCTGCCTGCCAATTACTCAGTTCTATTAGTTGCAGGAATCTTCTTGGGGAGAAAAAAAATGTGCCTTGGCTTTGAAAAATGCATACAATTTGGAGAGAAACAAAAAAAAAAGTTGCAGAATTCCTTGGATAGAAAAGCAGATAAGAAGTTATTTCTGGGGCAGGAAGAAATCTGACTCACCAGTGAGGCACATTAAAGATGAACAAGAGAAAAATAAAGCTGGGAATGTAAAGTTATACTAATGATCCACACTTGGAATTTGGAAATAAGGGCCTACTAAATGTGTTGAGCAAAGGACTCATGAGTCCACTGTTTTTATAAGCAAGCTGTCTTTGTTGAATCCTGGTCTTCTTCAGCCTACCAGCCAGCTAGTTTTTATTTCTAGTCTCCCTCTGCTTGTTCTAGCATGGATATCGTGGATAAACCTTGTCAGGCTAGAGTTAGCTGTCAGGAGCATCTCTCACATACTATTTCCTGTTGCCCTCATGAGACAACACTGTCAGACTCAAAGTTCTTATCTTGAAATAGATACTTCTAATGTCTTCCTTTGCTATCTTAGAATAAAATTCGTATGTGATAATGCTGTATCTACCTAAACGTGTTGCAGATTGACTTGGGCCCACCTTATAACCCTCAGAAATGTATGTGTTAAAGTCCTAACTTCTGCTATCTCAGAATATTTTTGGAGATGGACCCTTAAAGAGGTCATTCAGACAAAATGAGGTCATTAAGATGGACTTTAATTCAATGAAACAGGTGTCCTTATTTGAAATCGGAAATGTGGACACAGACATGCACAGTAAAATGTTATCTATGATACATGGTAGAGGATCAACCACACACCAGGGAGCCAGACCTGGCACAGGTCTTCCCTCACAGCATACAGAGGAAGCAAGCCCATGGACACCTTGATGTTCTACAATCATAACAGAATAATCATTTGTTCAAGATACTGGATAAAGATACTGTACTTTATTATAGCAGACCTAGCAAGCGAGGATGCTAAATATATGTAATTATTTTATTGTAATATAAGTATGAAATAAATGTCATTTACAATAAAATGCACACTTTATATGAAAATGCCAAGGTACAGCTATACCAAAGGCTGTAATACTTTAGCACCCTGCTTGCAAACAGCTATAAACCACGGTTGAGTGGCAGTATGACTGCAGCCTGGCATGGTGGGCTATACTGGCAAGGCAAACACAAAACTTGAGCAGTATTAATCCCGGCACACAATTTTCCTGAAAGAGTGAACAACTCTTGGCAAAGTCCCAAACCAAACAAATTTACCAAGGAGTCGCACCCCTGGAAAATTCAAAAGTATGTTGTGCTTATTTGTAAAACAGGGCTGGGTTCTAGGCTGAGATCATTGTAAATGGGCTTTTCACCTAAATGATGTCTTGTGGAACCTGTGGGGGGGTCACAGGCAGCCCTCATTTTCCTTCAGCTCTGCCCAATGGGAAGCTGTCTTGCATCACAGGCTCACTTCACTTGGTTCATTAGGATACCTTGTAGTGATAACACCCCAAACACCTTATTTCTAAAGTATTCCCTAATGGGGGAATATGCCTCTTATCTTATTCTCCTTAATAAGATTAAAGGAGGAGAAAAATTATATAACTTATGACCTTGGGTGTTTGGCCAGTCACACTGCACTTTCTGTCACAATTTTCTTCCAGAGGAGCCTTGGGGCTGGCACTACAAAGCAGGCAATGTCCAAGTTAATGACAAGTTGTTCTGTTGGTGTTGTTAGTAATATTTGATACAGTGTACTAGCTGGTGGTTCTCAACCTGTGGGTCACAGCCCACAGGAGTCACCTAAGACCATCAGAAAACTCAGATATTTACGTTTTGATTCATAACAGTAGAAAAATTACAGTTATGAAGTAGCAATGAAAATAGTCTTATGCATGGGGTCACCACAACATGAGGAATTATATCAAAGGGCCTTAGCATTAGGAATGTTGAGAACCACTGTGCTGGGCAAACACTCTACCACTGACTTATATCCCAGGCCTTAAAAATATATTGCTTGTTTATTTATTCATTGTGTGTGTGCATATATGATAGGGGGTGGTGGTGGGTATGCCTGGGTTCATGTGCAGAGGTCATAAGACAACTTTGCTGTACCAGTTCTCTTCCAAGTTTACAAGGGCTCTGGGCATTGAATGTAGGTCACTAAGCTTTGTACAGCAAGTGCTTTTACCTGCTGATCCATCTGCCAATGTTTCTCCCACCGTAATAAAAATTAAAATTAAAACCTTTTTGTTTTGAGACAGAGTCTTGATATGTTCAGATCAGTCATGAGCTTTTAGTCTTTCTACTTAGGCCCCAGCATAGATGGGATTACACCAGATCAAGTTAGCATTTTCTTTTAAATTTTTTTTCTTAAAAAAGAAAAAAAGAAAGAAATTTTTTCTTTATTGTGTGGTACTATTATTGTTAGTTACTTTTAACTTATAAAAGAAAGCATTTAATGGGGCTTATGGTTTCTGAGGGTTAGCGTCCATGATGGCAGAGCAAAGGCATGGTGGCAGGAACAGTTGAGAACTCACATCTTGGTCCACAAGCATGAGACAGAGAGCAATATCTGGGAATGGTGTGGACTTTTGAAACCTTAAGCCAATCCCCAGCAACCCTCCTTCTCCAACTTGGCCACACTTCTTAATCCTTCTCAGTCACCAATCGGGGACCAAGTTTTCAAATTCCCAAGGCTTAATGAGGGGAATTTCATTTAAGCCGCCGCCGCCGCCGCCGCCGCCGCCGCCGCCACCACCACCGCCACCACCACCACCACCACCACCACCACCACATCATCACCATCACCACCACCACCACCACCACCACCACCACCACCACCACCACCACCACCACCACATCATCACCATCACCACCACATCATCATCACCATCACCACCACCACCACCACTATCATCATCATCATCATCATCAATGGTGGTGATGTTTGGGATTGAACCAAGGCCTTACAGGGTCTAGACAATTATTTTACTTCTGACTACATCCACGGCCCTCTGTAGTTTGAGGCCAGGTCTTGAACCTATGTATCTTAGTCTGGTCTTGAAATCATGAGCCATAGTGCTGTGAGTACAGACTTATGCCACTATGTTCAGCTGGCATTTTCTTTTTTAAAATAATTTATCTATTCTTATTTTATGTACATTGGTGTTTTGCCTACATGTGTGAGGGTATCAGATCTTGGAGTTGCAGACAGTTTAGCTGACATGTGGGTGCTGAGAATTAAACCTGGATCCTCTGGAAGAGCAGACAGTGTTCTTAACCTCTGAGCCATCTCTCCAGCTCCCCCAGCTAGCATTTTCTAAGCCGGTTCAAAAGCCTGGTCTTGACACTGCCACTGAGTCCTGTGTGTTAAAAGCCTTCTCCTTTGGCTTGAACTTGGGCTAGTCCCTGCTGTGTGGAGTCTGGTAGCTCTGTTATGTATTTTGTCTGTCTGAGGGATGGGCAGGCTAAGATGTTCCTGTGATGCTTGTGTTAACTCCAGAGAATCTCCTGACCAATTCTACTACTCTTCCTTCTGCTTCTGTACTAAATGACTGAACATTCGTTGTCAGAAAGATTCTGCCAGAAGCTGTGTCATCTAAGATTGAGCTCCAGCCGTTTTCTCTCTCCTTATTCCATCCTGCCTGCCTCCGAGCTCTGTCCCCATGGTGCTCATTCTCCATCTTTCCCATGTTTATCAAGCACTCACGTGTCAGTTTGTGTGGTCTGACTATCCATCCTTCAAAGGCACGTGACCATTGATTAAGGAGCCTCATTATTTCAACATTTCCTCCTCTGGCTTGAAAATGTCCTATGTGAGACAGAAACTTTTTGTTGCATCAACAGTTACCAGTCATGCACCAATGGCACATTCTTACTAATTGACTTCATTATGTGAACATCATGGAGTCTATTTACACAAACTAAGATTGCGATAATGTCACTAGGCAATAAAATTGCATGGGACTGCCTGTAGCCCCTGTGTATCTGGTCCATCATTGATCAAAATGTTGTGTGATGCCAATTTGGGGACTGTGGATGCAGCTTAGTTGGGAGAGTGCTTACCTAACCTCCAGGAGGCTCTGTGTTCAATCCTCAGCACTAGATACATGGGACATAGCAGTGCATACTTGTAATGCCAGCACTGCAGATATGGAGACAGGAACATCAGAAGGTCAAGGTTACCCTTGACGACAAATCAAGTTCAAAGCCCACTGAAGTCAGTCTCAGAAATAAAACAAAATAACTTGAAGGCACATTCACCAAAAAGGGGCATTTGCTCTTGAATATCAGCAGTCTCAAGGAACTCATGCATAAGAAGGGATTGACATGTGCAGGAAAGAACTCAAACAGAAACCACAACGCCTCCAACACATACATGTTAGACCCTTGTTTGTCACTCTGGCTCATTTTTCTCCCTTCCATTCACTGCTTTCCTTTGCACCTGATGGAGCTGCAGTTCTATGAGAGAGATACACCCCTGTCCTAACTAAATTGGGTCCAATCTCTGGCTGAGTCTGTGGCATGATAGCGCTGGGAACTAGATTTAATTCCTTCTCTAGACAGACAGAGAGAGAGAGAGAGAGAGAGAGAGAGAGAGAGAGAGAGAGAGAGAGAGAGAGAGAGAGAGAGAGAGAGAAGAGAGACAGAGAGAGGGAATACAACACATGGGCTCTGGCCACAGATATGACATACTGCAGGATGGAGGTCTCTGAGAAGGGAAATGTGTGAAGGAAGACTCTCAAGGACCCCAGCCCCTCTGGAGAGCATAGCTAAGCAGAGGGAGAGAGTTCAGGTGCAGGGGACAATCCTTAGAGTTCTTACATATCTGGAGATAGTAAGGTTCCCACCAGTGGTAAGCTTTGCAATTCACAAGGTGTGGAGTAGAATATTCAGAAGGTATTCATCACAGTAGGGAAAATTTTAGTCCCGGAGTCCATGCTGGTCCTGCTCAACAAAGCTTGAAAAAAGAAAAATGGAAAGACTCCAACTGTCTCCAAGTAACTACATTCCACAGCAGAGTTCAGGAATATTTATAAGAAGAAAAAAAATATCCAGCCCACAAGTTCGAGACGTCTGCCTTCCA
Organism: Onychomys torridus; assembly: GCF_903995425.1. Taxonomy (NCBI): domain Eukaryota; kingdom Metazoa; phylum Chordata; class Mammalia; order Rodentia; family Cricetidae; genus Onychomys; species Onychomys torridus. The sequence continues at coordinate 28,607,676 of NC_050457.1, read as the reverse complement.
ATCAAGCCCATGGCCACTGGAAGGAAGGAGAAAATGATAAGGAACAATGTTCTGTCCTGGAAATCCTGTGAGCGCTAGTCTCATATTAAGGCTATTGTTATTTTTGTCTTTATACTCCTCAGTATTGTTTGACTTGCTGTAACAAACACATATCACTACCGTTATTTCAAACGATTGAACAAACCACTTAGGAAAACGAGAATCATAGGCAAAAGTACTTCTGCACTTTTCAAGTGACTGAAAGTCTCTTTCCTCGACTCCTTCCCTTTCTGCCTCCCTTTCGAGAAGGTTCTCACTTTCTTTTCTGCCATCTCTTGCCTTTCCTCCCTTTTCCATGTAGTTTAGGTCAACGTGGGACTGCGACTGTACGTTTTAGTTTTTTGAGAGAATGTTGTTACTCGGCTTTGAACAAACACCCCATACCCTCACTAACGCTAGTCTAAGGCTTCCTGGATCAGTGGTCAATGCAGGGAAAGCCTCTTATGAGCCAGGCTCCATTTACCATGTCACTGGGCAAAGAAAGATGACACTTTGGGTGCACCTGTGCAGACTGCACCCATGTCCACCTCTGCTGTGCCTGCTCAAGAGATCCTTCTCACGTGGCGTGAAGACTGCTACAGGCTAGGGATGAAGTGCATGAAAGTGGAGGGGAGTCCACAGAGAGCAAAGAAAACAGTCGGAGGGAGAGGCAGAGGAGGCAGAGGGCCGGGCCACGCAGAGAAAGGGACCACTCAGCGACGAGACCCAGCGGCGAGAGCAGAGCGCTCCAGCACGCCGCCGTGGACAGCGGCGTGGCGGGGAGAGCCGAGGGGGCGCGGAGGCTGAGCGCCCAGCACTCGGACCCCCCCAGATCGCAGGAGGCGCCCAGAGTCACCCGGGCTTGGGACGCACGGTCCGAGCGCACCTCGCACGCACCTCGGGGATCCTGCCTGCGCACAGCAGCCGGCGATGAGTGAGAGCAGCCGCCTGTGCTCGGGCTACTACAGCCTCAACCGCAGCTTCGTGGAGCCCTTCCAGTGCCCGCGGCGCGGCGACGGGGCCGCGCTGCTCTACTGCTGCGGCTTCGCAGACCTCAAGTACTGCTGCAGCGAGCCGGGCAGCTACTTCCCCTACAAGCACAGCTACATGTGGAGCCTCAGGTGGGCAGGGCAGGGCAGGATGGAGCAGGGCAGGGAGGGGCAGGGCAGGGCAAAGGTGACCCTTTCCGGACCTGGGAAAGTGACCAGTGGGAGACACATAGACGGAATGGGGAGGTCTCCCAGTGCACGCTGGATTCAGATCCTTGTGCCCAGGCATCGGGCTTCTGAATGGGTCACTCTGCAGGGCACCCTGGAGACCAGTGGGCACCCTGTGCGTCCCAGCCTACCTCGGGGACCACTGTTTGCGCGACAAGCTGGAGGCTCCACTGACAAGACTGGAGGTTTTGATTCCTCTTTAGGTGTTTGTTCATTGTATACATTTGAATGGAAAGGAGGCTTCTTTGGATCTCCCCCACCCCCCGGGTTAAGGTATTCAGGACTAGAGGAGTACTTAAGTGTCTCTGGACAGCTGGAGTCCTTAAAGTAAGTGTGTGTGTGTGTGTGTGTGTGTGTGTGTGTGTGTGTGTGTGTGTGTGTGCAGGTGCATGTGTACAAACTGGGCTTTACAACTCGCTCTTCTCAGAGGTTCGGACAGTGTCACTGCCCAACCAGGCTGAAGAGGGAAGAAAGCTCTTGAGTTGCTCTTACTGCGCAGGCAGCATGGCCTTTCTGGACATGCTTCCCCTACACCTGCACTGTTTGACCATTGCTAGACGTCAAGAGGCTTTACTTTCAAAGGCACGTCTTTCATGCTTCTTTTTCCTACAGCGGGGCTTTTCCTTGTTTCTGTTAGTCCTTATGCAGGTGTTTTAATGATGAAATGCTCCACTCCAGAGACAGCAAACTTTGACATTTTCGACTTGATTCTTCTCTTTTGTCTACAGAATGAGTGGAATCCTATTACAGAAAAGAACTTTCATTCCCTCCACAATAAATTGCGTGTGTGTGTGTGTGTGTGTGTGTGTGTGTGTGTGTGTGTGTGTACAGTACTATTGCTCCACTCTCTCATCATGATCCAGAATTTGGCATACATGCCAGATCAACAGCAAACTTATTTTTTGAGGCAACAGAACAAATGCTACTTTTCTGTGTTGCAAACTTCAATAAACTCTCAGAAAGACTACCTTCCTTCTGGGAAGTCAACTGATCAAGTGATTCTTGAGTAGAAAAAACTTGGCAGAAAATGATACCAATTTATTCACCCTAGATTATTTGCAGGAAGAAGTGATGTACTGCCCTGTTATTTGGGCTTTTCAAGACTAGCTTGGTAATCCATCTGTGAGTGTTTGAATGGCAGAAGCACCTCCAACACAGGCTGGCACTGCTCAAGTCAAACTCAGTTGGAAACGGTGCCCAGGATCTTCAGACCTCCCCTGGTGGCAGGCAGAAGAGGCCATAAAAACCTTCATAAGGTTTGTAAGAGCATGAAGGAGGGACAACCTGCTGGGGTCTACCTCCATCAGTACAAAATGAACAGCTAGTTCAGTGTCAGGGAAACAGAAAAATCACATTAACTAAGGGCATCACACGGCAACATTGAACCAGGGGTTCCTGTGAATTTCTGAGCTCTGAAAACACCGCAGGGAGGTAAATTTATTGGAGCTTCATTTATCTTCTATTCTTTGCTCTTCACTGCTAATTTCAAATGTTCCAAGTGCAAAAGAAAATGTTACAGAGGTGTGGTGATATATTGCATACCCTAATAAAATTTCCCTGAAGATCAGAGAACAGAACAAGCCACCAGATTAAACACAGAGGCCTGGCAGTGGTGGCACACACCTTTAATCTTAGCACTCGAGAAGCAGAGATCTTTCTGGATCTCTATGAGCTCAAAGCCACACTGGACTACAGGAGATTGACTCAGTCTAGGAGAGAAAACAGAGCCAGGCAGTGATAGCACACACCTTTAATCCCAGTACTGGGAAGCTCACATACCTTTAATCCCAGGAAGTGATGGCTGGGCAGAGAAAGGTATATAAGGCATGAGGAGACAGGAATTAAAGGCTTTTCAGCAGAATCGTCCCTTTTAGCTACGGGCTTTTTCAGCTGGAGCCTTTTGGCTGAGGACTCAGAGACATTGAGTCAGAGGATTTGTGGAGTTGGCAAGGTGAGCTGTGGCTTGTTCCATTGTCTCTCAGATCTTTCAGCATTTACCCCAATTTCTGGCTCCAGGTATTTTATTAAAAGACCATTTAGCAATTCATGTTCCACAGACGTCACTAGCATTGGTATTGAGATTGCACAGCTACCAGGGAAAGGCAGCCATAGCTACCTTGAGGAAAGTGAAGGTACTAAGTAGGAGAATGATTGCATGGCAAGGATGACAGCTTCAGACACTTTCCAAGGGCTGGCAAAGCAACTGCTCTGGGAAGCCAGGAAAAAGGACGAATCTCCCTTCCCAGTGCCGGTCCTTTCTTGTCTTCCCTCCTCATCTAAACCCCTAAATTCAAAGGGTCCCCTTCAGTAACCTTTGCCAGAACTTCAGAAAATGAGGCTTATTGGGCAGGGCCATTCACAGGTGGGTGCTGAATACGTATTTGTGGAAATGACCAATTTAGGAGACTACTGTCTCCCCATCTTTACATGGAAATCTGCAGGCACATATGGAGCCATGGCGCAGCGTTAACATGCTCTTTGGGTTTCCTCCAAATTGTTTTAAAAACCTTGTATGTTGAACATTCATGATGTATATGCTAGATTTCATCAGACTGACACATTTTCATTTACTAAATCACTTTTTAACCTTGAAAATTATTTTCAACACCCAGGTTCTCATTTCAGGAGTCTGTCCAAATACCTCGCCTATCTGCTTTGTGCACAAAGTGATACTAAATGGGTTACATTCTTATGTGTCTGTGTCTAGGAAAGTGGACATAACCCTCCCAGACACAGTTTGCAGAAGGCAAGGTGCAAGGGTTTCTTTCCTAATCCTATTAGAGGAAAGGGTTATCAGTACGGCAGCCTCCAAGTTCAAATACATAACTCTGCTTGGACTGTGACATAAAACTATCTAGTCTTCACTATATGCAGGGCTGGTTGGGGCAGAGTCAATGTTAATAAATCAAGCACAACATTCTTGGACTTTGACTCCATGTTGCCTATAGCTCAGGAGACAATCTCTTGTGTGCAAGGGTGTTTTATCTCCTCAAATCAAGGCAGAGTAGAGTAAACAACCTGTCACCTTCAATACTGTTCTTCCTCTCAAAGCAGTGAGGCTCCAGGCGTCCCTGATCAAATTCTGCCTTCCTCCCCTCCCCCTGCCACCTCCTTCCTTTTGGTAAAAGTCAAGCCAAGGGCCTAATCCCTGAGGGAAAGCAGAAGTCTGAAGACAAGCCAAGATAATGAAGACTACGATCATTATTTTTCAGTGATGTGCATTCCAGTTGCTACAGGCAGATCAATCGTGAGTTAATTGGTGTTTATCCTCATCTGTTGAATATTTTCTACATGCTAAACACACATAAATACTTATTCACAACACTATGGGGAAACGGACTGAAGTCTGCTCGTGAATAGCCTGACATCTAATTATGGCTGTTTACACAAGACTCAAGAGACACGCGTCTGCATACAGTTCAGTATGACGCTGGTTTTTCAAATTCCCTCTCTTATTTAATAGTACCAAGGGCACAAGTTTTATGGAAACTGCTACTTCAGTGTCTAGCCATATGTATAAGCACGTAAGTGAATTACTCCAAATGTGGTGCAGAGAAAAAGACAGGAAAATCTCAGACTTGGAAAGTGAATTTCATATACATTCTGCGAACAGCTTTCTTTTAACTAAACCCTCTTCTCTTTTGCAATGGTTGTGGTTTTGTCTTTCATATATATCTCTAAGTGAGAAGTCTTACATCTCTGATAAGTATGTTTCCTGATTCTTATTGAAGCAAGTACTTTCCTGTTTATCTTTCATTTGTGAAACTGATCATTCTGAGGTGTGATATTATTTTGATTAACTTGATTAATTGGACTAGGATATTTATGATGTTCCTAGAGAATCATGCGACCTTTGACCTGTCTCATAGATGTCATACTAGTAATAACATACAAATTTTAAAGGTCCTGAAATACAATAGACAGATTATGACAAGAATCCAGGATGAAAATTTTTGCTTACTGTTTATAGGAAAACAGAATTTGGCTATGAATGAATGAGAGCAAGAATGGGCACTGACATCTTTGGTCCCACTTGAGTGCACAGCAGTTTGGATGACATGACATCTTTCTGTTTATCCAGCATTGGTGCTCTGGTTGGATTGGGAATCGCTGCCCTTGTTTTGCTTGCCTTCATCATCAGCGTCTGTGTCCTGTGCTACTTATTTCTGTACACAAAACCTCAACGATTAGACAATGGCCTTAAACTTCAGCATCTAGAGGCATCTTCTACCCTAGAAGGTAACCTGAATCTACTGTTTGTAATCAGTTACCTGTACCATATCTCAGCTGGGTGACAGAGCGTGCTGTTAAGAATGAACATTCTTTAAAGATTCAGTTTATGGTGTATCCTTGCAAGACTTCACGTTGAATCAGCCTTGAGTGACAGGATACTTCAGGGAATTGTGTTCAAGAAAAACTAGCAGACTACAAATGCCCTCATGGGAAACACGTCAGCAGGCCAGTACCTTCATTTCGATGTATTTAATTCCCTTTTAGTTATCAACACGTATCCTCTTGAAAAAATTACATTTTGGTTTTCGGAGGAACCTAAGACATTGAGTACATAAAACAACAGCATGCCCAGTAGGTACTGCTCTTTACACTGGTCAGTCAGTGGTCCGACTGGCACCTAGTGTGAAGAAGCCAGGAGGCATCTAAAATGATTCAGAGGTTTGCAAAAAACCTGAAAAACAAGTAGAATATTCTTGGTTGTTGAAGAGACAACAAACTAATTAATTCTATTGGTGTACGTCTATGTGCACAATGTAACTATAAAGTAGAAAGCAACTCTTACGAATAATTTGTGGTCTCTATATCTTCCAGGTGTTCCAGTTATAAAGCAGTATATAGATGTCAGCTGCTATTGTTATAAAACTGTCAAGATTCTGTGAGAACTGATTTCCACTAGTTAGGAAACACCAATCATGAATTTTTGAAATGTGTGTATGCAGAATGTATTTTAAATAATATGTAGGTAATAATACATAAATTTAGGATCTATGTTGACATATTTAGAAAAGCATATGAGTGTTTATTGCTTCCATTTAAAAAGAAAAGGAGAATCTTTCCTAAAATATGAAGGAATTCTCCGTATTTTAACTGAATGATGGAATCTGTCACGTTTACGAAGTACCTGCCCTGTGACCTTATCAAATATGTCACCATCACCGTGTGCCTGTGTTACCTGTAGTCTCCTCTGAGGAGAAGGAGAAGAAACTCCCGGCCTCTCATGTCCTCTTGTCACAGTGCAACAGGACAGATCCCTCTGCAGTTCTCTTCCCAAAGCACTGATAATGAGGGGCCGAATTGACAGGCTCCAAGCTGAATTTAGTCCAAGTGACTTTGACCCAGTTTCTCTACAAGCACAAGCGTGCGATTGATTGGTGATTATCACATCATCAGACTGTAAAAGTAATTATTGTCTCATTTGCTTAGATGATTGAAAGTCATGGTTTGGAATCTGTCCTATGCCCAAGAATCACCTAAGGAGGGAGCATGTTAGAAACACAGCTTTGCTGGGCAGTGGTGGCTCCCGCCTTTAATCCCAGCACTTGGGAGGTAGAGCCAGGTGGATCTCTGTGAGTTTGAGGCCAGACTGGTCTACAGAGCAAGATCCAGGACAGGCACCAAAACTACACAGAGAAACCCTGTCTCAATATACAACAAAAAACAAACAAACAATAAAAAAACACCCCACAAAAAAAACAAACAAAATAAAACAAAACAACACAGCTGCTCAGCCCCAGCTTTTCTGACAACTACCTCTTCTCCCTTGTCTCTTCTTCCTACTTTTCATGGCCCGGTGATGGCGAGACTGTTCAAATCTAAGGCACCCCTCAAACTCCAATATTTCACCAACCCCCTCAATGGATACAACTATCCACCATGACCTTCTGTGGTCAGCCTTCTAGGTCTTTCTTTTTCTAACCTCCTTTTCCAAACAACATTGGGCCCTTTGCCATTCCTTGAGCTTCTTGGTGAGGACCTTGGCACATGCTGCCACCATTTCCTCCTATGTCTGTGTAACTCTTTCCTGAGACATCCTTTTCCCAGGAGTTTCTCCTCACCTGCATTCTCAACTTTCTGCTCTTCCTAGTCAATGTCCCACCCCAAACATTTAGTTACTACTTACTTACTACTAACATAACAGACTACACATTTGACTTAACTATTATTTATTTACTTCTCTATTTGTTATCTATAAATTTCTTGACATTCTGACTGGAAACTAAGTCTCAGCAAAGTGAAAATTTCTGTCATGCTTGTTCACTGTGATATCCCAGGTGCTTATCACACTCAAACATGCCTTGAAGGAATGGACTTGATTAGTCTTACATCTTTACTGCTCTCTGGACTGTATCTTGGAACCACTGACCAAGTATGGTCATTGCTGCAGTCACTGAACATGCATTGTGTCCTTTGTGTAATGCACTGTGCTCAATCAAAGTGGTAATTTTTCCTGTTTTAGCTCAAGTACTATTGCAACATTTTATTTCATGTTTGCTCTGTGAACCCAGAAGCAGAATTATTGGCATGTCGATTCATATTTGGCATGTTTCTTGCTATTTAGTGGATGAAGCCAGTTAATGCACTTTTTAGGACGTTAGTTAGATGAGACTGCTTACTTGCAATGAAATCTTCCCACTTTGTTCCTCACAAAAATGTTGTATCAAGGTAGTAAGTTAATTTAATAGACCTTTCCAGAGTCTGGATATTAGAATGCAGCATACAAAATTTAAAGTAATCAGTGTCTTGCTGTTGCTTTCAAAGGACAAGATTTTGGTCCTGTGGGTTGATTTTTTTTTTTTTCTAAATCATAGTGCAGAGCACAAAACAAAATAGGTAATCCATTTGCTGTTGGAATAGAAAAATGGGTTCCTCTTGAATCATCCCTTTGAAATGATAATTAAACATTGTGCACTTTATTAAATATGAGTGGCCCGTTCCAGTGTTTCCACCACCTAGCAAGAGATGCTGTTGTTCATACTGTGGGGAAGACAAGTAATGGGTATTACTGCATTTAAGAAAAGTGTTAAAGATTGGAAACATAAGGAAACGTTTGCATAATTAATCTGGCTTGTAAGTAGTATATCTGAGGGAAAATTGATTTCACCAGTTACAAGCCTTTTATTTCAACACTATCTCCTCTTAAAAATGCATGTGACATTATTTTAGATTAATACCTAACATTATCTCTTTTATTTTCTGAAATTCTGATTACATAATTCCCCCTCCCCTTTCCTGCCTTGAAACCCTCCCACATGCCTCTCCTTGTTCCCTTTCAATGTCCTCTTTTTTCATTAATTGTTGTTGTACACACACACACACGCGCACACACACACACTCCTAAATACATGAGTACAACCTACTCACTCTGTATAATATTACATTAATATTACATTAATTATGTTTTCAGGGCTGAACATTGTCATTAGGTAATCCATTGTTGTGTTCTTCCCTGGGAAAACTATTTAGATTAATTTTTGTAGTGGAGACTGTTTTCATTATAGATAATTTGAATGGATCACACAAGAGGAACTGTGTTCTTGTACATATCACAATGAATATAGGGACAATGGTATAGTTTCTAAAATCAGCTAATCATAGATTACACTGCCCGGACTTTTCCTCAGCCTATTTTCATTGCATGGTATTTTGATTTTAAATGTACACAGCTTGAGACTTTACAGTCTTTGAACTGATCTTGAAAAGGCAGGTAGGTCTCTTCTGGCCATCACTGCAGACATTAGTGGCATAACCTCTGTTGTCTACCCTGTACTGAGCACCTCTCACTGAACAATTGGTGGGCTTTTACACTGTGGCTTGCAACTGTTTTCTTCTTTTTAAACTTTTACATTTTGGGTTATGTACATTTCAAATGCCAATACGCAGAAGAATGCCGTGGCTTGTATGGTTGTGCCTTGGACACTAAGTTGCCAAGCAAAAGACACCTATGTGAAGACAGTCTTCACACCATGAGGGCTCATTTCAAGGTTGTGGGGAGGATATTCATGGGGCCAATGACGGAGCAGTCAGCAGGATGATGTCATAGATCACCGTTTCTCAAATGTTTCCATAGGGAAGGTCTTACAGCCGTATCAGAAATGAAGTCAAAGCCCCAGAGTTCTCAGGGCTGGAGTGGGGAAGGTCTGCCTTAAACCTTCTGAGCTTCAGCTCTTGATTATTCCTGTTGCTTTAAACTTTGTGGGGATTTTCAACTGAATGCATGGTAAAGCTTGCTCTTCTCTAATGATGACATCTGTCATTTGGACCTAAGTAATATTGCTGCTTCAGGAAGATAAAGCCTGTTCACCCCAAGGCATTGAGTAGGTCTGAGTAGGTCTTGTGGAGGGCATGGGGACTGATCAATGGCAGGGACTCTGAGAAGTGATGTGTCTGATAAAACATAGACAGGCAGTATTAGGAGAACTGGTCAGAGCGATAATACAATGGTATAGAAATAATAAACACCCACAAGCTGGTATTTGGTGGTCGCTTTGGAAAGGTGGAAGATAGAAATGAGTAAGGGTCGGTAAATTAGCAGCAAGACACAGTTACATATGCAGAGCAAACAAAACTGCATATGGAATACGGAGAGAGTATATTGGAGAAAAATCACATCATCATTTATTGTGCCCATGAGCAAAAGGAGTCTTGGGGTGACTTGAAATGGTTTTGTGTTTCTTCTTAGAAGATGCTCTCGCTTCCTCAGAAACTCGAGTTTCTTTCTGCTCATGTTCATTGTAGAAACCCTGGAAACCCTGAGAAACAAGCAAATGCTCTCAGCACAGAGGTGGAAGGTGTTAGCACTGCAGTAAATACCCTTCAGGGAGGTTTTTCTATGAATCCCTAAATCACATAGAAAGCAATGTGGGAAATAGCAGGACATGGCAGCCTCGGTCTGATCCCAGCACTCAGGAGGGTGAGGCAGGATGGTCACAAGTGTAAGGCAAGCCTGGGCTATATGGTGGGATTCTTCATACAGCCTGTCTGTCTGTCTCCCCCTCCTCCCTCTCCCCATCTCCCTTAAAAACAAAAACATGATAGTTGCATCTTTCTTTGCCAATAAACAAATGTCTCTGTTATCATTTAACCCATTCATTATTTCACAAAGCACCATGACTTTTGCTGTTGATACAATAAGCATTTTTATATCTCTCTGCAGATTTAGTGATGGTTAAGATTTGGCTTCATTAGTTCTATCATTGGTACTTTCTGCATATTTTCTGAGCTATATGACTTTTAAACTATAAAATTGGTAGTATTTCCTAAGAACAGAGATACTTCCCCTTGTGTGAACCCTGCCCACACATCCAAGTCAGCAATGAAACACTGAGGCAGCAACACTCTGGAGTTTATATTAAACTTTTCCAATCTCAATAGCTACTTTTTCTTATCTCAGATCTGGTCCAGAATTACATTTGCATCCTTTTATTTCTTGTTTCCTCTAATCCTTGGCCTTTCTTTTGCTTTTATGCCCTTGACAGTTTTGGGGAAAAAAAAGCCAGATATTTTGTGCAGTATCTCTCAATTTCTGTTTGTCTGTTTTTTCATGATTGGAGAGCAAGAACATACATTTTTATAAGAACACACAGAAGGTGTAATATCAAAGTACCACAGACAGCACACAATCTTGGCTGGCCTGATTATTATGATTATAGTGATATATTTGAAACCATGAAAATATCCTGTTCCTCTGTGAATTTTCACTCAATCACTGATGTTTTGACAACTGTTATTATGATGACACTTATAAATGACAACTTCCCAATTTCTTACAGCTTTTAAATTTATTATTTCATTGCTCCCCTGTTATTTTTTCTTAGTTCTTTGTGCCACTGAAACAAAATAGTTTAGACTGCATAATTTATAAAGAAAAGAAGTTAATTTTCACAATTCCGGAGGCTGGGAAGTTTAAGATCAAGATGGCTGAGTATTGAGCACTTAGAGCTGATGTCTGCTTCTCAAATAGTGAGTGCCATGATGTTGTGCCTTCTCATGGAGCAAGGAGAGAATGGGCAAAAAGAAGTTATCTGGTTCCCTCCACCCTTTTGTAGGACTGCTAACTCCACACAGAAGGGCAGAACTCTCATGGTCCAATCACTTCCTAAGTTCCTCAACTCTTAATACTTGCCTGTTTGATTTCACATGCCTTTTAGAGGAACACATGCATTCTAACCATAGGATTGCCTATTCATTTTAATGTTAGTATGGACTTGTGGATTTTAAAATATTATTATTATTGTTTATTTTGACCCATGAATGATTTACATTTTGTCAGTGGTCATTTTTAATATGATTTGGTTTTTTTGGTTGTATATTGTACGTAGTGTATGCACATTGCATGCAGAAGCCAGAGGTAGACACTGAGTATCCTGCTGTATCAGGTTCTGCCTTCCTTCCTTGGATCATGGTTTGTCGCTGAAGCTGGAGTTAGGCTGCTGGCCAGCAAGCTCAAGTGATCCTCCAGTGCCATCCTCTGTAGTGCTGGGATTACAGCCATACACAGGCTTTTTACGTGAATGCTGGGATCCAAACTCACATCCGCCTGACTGCATAGAAAGCTCTCCTAACCACTGAGACATCTCTCTTGCCATTAAACAAACTCTTCCAAATTGTATCCCATGCCTGTTTGCCCATCATTTTGGGAGCACTTTTTTTTTTTTTTTTTTTTTGGTTGTTCTCCAAGACATTTGGTACTTTCCCTGTTCCTTCGCTGGAGCCTACCATTTCAAGAAGCCTGGTTCATTTCAGTTGGTAACAGTGTTTATAAGTCAAGTGTGGATACCCCATATTTAATTCCAGTACTGGCTTCCGCTTCTACCATTCTCTTATAGATACATTGAACACCTAAGTGTTTTCTTAACATCTTTAACAGCAGAATTCCTAATCAGCATGTGCACACATATTAAGAGATGTGGGTATAGTTTCTACCTACCCTCCAGAACTTACTATTTTACACTTCTTACTTTCCTGCAATCTTTGTGGCTTTGAGTATTATTCTTTAAAGATATCTATTTTATTACTTTTATAAAGAATAGTATTTTTCTGGGTTTTGTTTGTTGTTTGTTTGGTTTGGTTTTGGTTTTGGAGACAGGGTTTCTCTGTCAAATAGTCATGGCTCTCCTGGAACTCACTCTGTAGACAAGTCTGGCCTCGAACTTGCAGAGATCTACCTGCCTCTACCTCCCAAGTGCTGGGATTAAAGGCGAGCACCACCACCGCCTGGCAAAGCATAGTATTTTATTTCAAATTTATGTAACCAGACATTTTCACGTTTGCCATTTTTGGGGGCACACTGCTTATTTTTTATATATTTTTCTATGAGGGCATTCATTCTTTCATAGATATTACAGGTTTTCTTCTGCTGCAATTTCTATTTATATATGTATATGTATTTAAAGCTTTAATAACTCTATAGAAGCAAAGTAGGGACTCTGCTTCTTTTATTTCCAAATGAGTCAGTTGTCCAAATATCTAGTAGTCTATCTATCTTTCTAATGTCATCCTAAATGGTCACTTACCGTAAATTGTTATATGTACTCAGGTCTGCTTTTAGACTATGTTCTGTTAAATTATTCATTCTGATTACTCTTAAATTATGATAGACTTTAAAATTATTGCAGTTATGTTATTTTAATGTCAAGAATCCATCTCTTTCCTTCCTTCCACCAAGCTTCTTTTAAGAACATCTTGGCTTTTTTTTTTTTTTTTTTTTTTTGTATGTAATGCTTAAGTTTCCAAATGAATTTTTGATCACACTCTAAAATTTTGAAACAGTTAAGTGATACTTTGATGGCTTTAGAGTAAATTTATAGATGAGTTTGGGAGCCACTTTACGAAATACTTAATACGTGTGGGGAAAAGTGCTCAAAATTCATTAAATTGGACTGCTGACTCTACTCAGTAAAACTGTATTTCACAAACACTTTTAAAGAATTCTCTGTGATATTAGTGGAAAAGGGGATAATTTGGATTTACTACCATAAAAAGCCACCCATGGAGTCTTGGAAAGAGAGATGATCAATCGACAAACTTCTTGATCACACGGCCTGTAGCAGTGTCTGCGAAACTGTTCCAAGAAACCCAAAGCTGACCCCACCACAAAACAACAGAATGGCTTAGGGGGCTCCGTTTGACATTGTTTCCCAAAGCTATCCAGCTAGAGTAGCAGCCAGGAGCTGCTTAGAGCTCCTGAAGAGCTTAAAAGCTAGGTTAAGCTGCATGAAGAGCGTCAGGAAAACTCCACCACAGATCCGCCAGGTGGCCAGGGGACAGAGACCTGCAGGAGTCCCCAATATCCTCTTTCTGATTTGAAATGTCTGTCAAGACCTAAGTTCACAATTACACGGTAAGCTGGTTCCTGAGGACCAGCTCTGAAATAAATACAAATTTAGCTGTTATCAGAACAAGTATCTGGCATCCCTACAATGAGAACAGGCAGAATGATTTTGTTTGATGAGCTGGATTTAAATTTTGCCGAAGGACAAAGCTTTAAGGGCCAGCTTATGATATTCAGGATTACAGGAAGGCTAAAATTTACATATAGCAGCCAGACTGAAACAAAATAAGGGCGGAAACATGAAAGCTCGCCACCAGGAACTGAATGAAGGGGAAACTATGATGGTGGGTCTTGGCAATTTGTACTCAACTAAAGACATAGAAATTAAATAAGAAAACCCCGCCAGGTGTAACAAATCCTTGGCAGTTCAATGGCATTACAGCTTTCTTACTTAAAATCAAATCCATGTTGTAGCCTGTGACAGAAGGCTTTATCCTTACCTGACGGGGTAAGAGATTAGTTTCTATGAAAGGAAAATCAGGAAAAACAGGTTGCTGAAGTGGGCCCTTCTCTTAAAATAGTCCCCAAAAGATGTTAGGGGACTCCACTTGCTGTTTTTCTGTATCTCCCAATTACTTTAAGCTGCTGGAGGGAAGGAAACCCATTGAAAGTGCTTTTGAATTTTTACCCGAGTAAATTCTGGAGTGTTCAGGTGTTTACAACCAATCTTTTCTTATTCGAATAGGAAATTGCTTTGGATTTAGAAGCCAACCTAGGAAATTGTCTTGATAAGCTAACATGTTTAGAAGGATCTGGAAGCCAAGTAAATAATGAATCAGAGCTGGGGAATAAGGGCTTTTGCAAGTGCTAACAACAGAATTTTTAACACTGGAATGTATTTTGATAGCTAGGCAGTTTTGAAGAATTCCCCTAGCTTTTGCCACAGAAATACATAATGGAAACCAAACCTGCCAGAACGGAGACAATTTAGAGCATCCAAGTTACTAGGTTAGAAAATAACACCCAGAGATTCCCCATTTCTATAAAAAACACAGAACCTGTATTGATGAAGTAGGGGAAAGAAGGCTTTGAAATTTTAACTCAAATATTATGAATTTAAATATGTGAGCATTACTTAGGAAACATGTAGGAGTCAATAAACCAACATTAGGTTTTACATTTTCAGAACCACCTCCCACAACACCCCACATTGAAGTCTTTGTGTTTTAAATAAATGCTTATAAAAGATACAAGCACAGTAACAATCCACAGAATAATAGTCCACATCTCCTTTGTTAGCTCAAATGCTGGTGGGTAAAGACCACATCCCCCAGCCCTTGCTTATTATGGATTTTATACAGTATGTGAATTGGCTTGTGGAGTGAATTGGATTGTGGAGTGAATTCTTTTAAAAAACTCACATCCAAATTGCTTATGGTGGCAAAGCCTTTGGATTGGTGAAATCATTGTGATTGACTTTAATGCAGTGTATTCTATTTATGTATAGAGTAGGGACAGTCACATTTTCATTAAGTGACCCTGAAATTGTTACCTCTTTATGAAATGTGTGCTTTTCATAGAGGCATGGAGAAAAGATCATGGAAATGAAATTCATATTCCTGTGACTGAGTATCTCTCTGTGCTTTCAGAATGAATGGCTGGAAGTCATTCTGAAAGGACTTGGTTCTCACCCATCAATATAGTATTTTCAGAACTATTTTCAATACTATTATAACAATTCAAGCACAAATGCTGAAAAGACAAATTCTGTCACAAGTTTGACTAATTATTTCATTTGGTCTTTTGTATTTGCAGGCAACTTAAATAGAAAAACCAAAGGCCTCATTTCAAATGCAGCATCCAATTCAACAAATGAGACAGTCTATGAAGCCGATGACATAACTCAAGAAAAAACAATGGATACAACACAAATCAATATTGCTAATTAGCTAAAACCCCTGTTTTAAAAGCTTACTGGAGAGATGGAGCATTAAGAATAAAGAATGCTTTTTATTTTATTTGGCTTTTTGAGAAGGGCCTCTCTACATAGTCTTGGCCATCCTGGGACTCACTATGTAGACAAGGCTGGCCAGCTCACAGAGATCTGCCTGCCTCTGCCTTCTGAGTACTGGTATTGAAGGTGTGTGCTACCTACCACACCTGGCAAGAATGCATTTTCAATCAGCTTCTAACATTGCTTTTTCAATATTCGCCACTCACAAAGCAAGACCAGCTGCAGTTTTAATTAGCTCATTTATTTAAATACTCACCAAAGTTCTGATAAATGTTTTTGTGTGTAAGTTTACTTTGTCAAGTTTCTGTATGATATGAAACTATGCTATTTCTTCAAAATAAAGAGTTCAACAATGACAGAAAAACAAACCAACCTCAGTGAAGCATAATAAATGGGTTTGTTTCATTACCAACATTTCACAATTATTCAGTATAGAATTTAACTGCCATAAGAGATAATAAGTGGGTAAGTAAATCTTGGGGGGACTTGTCTCATAAACCAAAGGCTTTTAATTCTCTTAGAAATCAGTGTTTTTGAAGGAGTATTTTTGGTAAAACTAGAATATATTACCTTCATAAAAGTTAATATTCAATGGCAAAGATTATCAGTGTATAACCTGTAAAATGAGTATATCCTGTATTTCAAGTATACAATGCAAATCCTGTTGGTATATTTCCTGAAGAATGTATGTAATGACAGTTATAAAAGAAGTAAGTTTGAAGGTGAGCAGTAGGCTTGCCTGGACCTTTGACACACTCCTGGATGAAGAAGCCCACCTCTGGGTTACCCAAGGAAAAGCCATGCCCCCGACCACCTTGTACCAACTGATGCATCTCTCTGCAACTTACAAGCAGTAGGTGCTCCAAAAGTTGACACAAACTATTAAAAGCAAAAAGCTTTACTAAACTGCGGCTCATCTTAAATACTGGAAAACAACTTTCAAATGATTTCCTTAGGTTTAATAAATATTCAATGTAGTTCCATCTAATGCTACCATCTAACATATAAGAAGTTTTAGCAGCTTATATCTCAAAAGACTTTACTTCATAAATATATCTATTGGGAGAATAGACATAGTTTTAAAAACAGAATTCAATAGAAAAAAGGAGAACTAGAGCCGATGTTACTGCGCACCTCACAGCTGGAGATTTGTCTTTCAAAATGCACTGAACATGGCTTCTTTAGTCTGCTATCAAGAAGGAATGCTTCCTGGTTCTTGTACATGCAAAGCTCAAGGGTATAAACTTTTCATAGCGTCTATCAAAATAATGGGTTTCTCTCAGGCTAACTTTATGTTTTGAGGGGATGGAAATGTTTTCTTATCTGCAGTCTGGTACCATTGACACCAATCTCAGTGGCTACTGGGCACCTGAAATGCGGCTGATGTAATGGAAGTGATACATGTTTATTATTTTATTTAAATGATTACATTTGGCTTCCCTATTAAAATAGAATAGTTTCACTAAGGTTTAAATATTAAAATGCTAGAGTGTAATTGAAGTATGAAAGTTCAGAGATTTTTAATTATAAAAATGACAGGTTTTTTTTTTTTTTGTTTTTTTTTAGATCAGAAAAACAAAACACACGGACACTTTTGATCTTTTCCAGTAACTTTTTAAAGAAGAAGCCCTAGATGCCAGGCAGCAGTAGCACACACTTTTAATACCATCACGCAGGAGGTAGAGGCAGGTGGATCTCTGTGAGTTTGAGGTCAGCCTGGTCTATAGAGGGAGTTCTAGGGCAGCCAGGGTAACACAGGGAAACTCTGTCTTTAAAAAAAAAAGGGGGTGGAGAGGAGAAAAAAGAGGAAGAAGAAGGAGGAGGAGAAAGAAGGAAGAAATATAAGAAAGAAGAAAGCAAGCAAGAAAAAAATGTGAAGAGGAGAGAGGAATAAGGAATCTGTAGCTAGAAAGATGGAGGAAGTGAGACAGACAGAAACACAGGATAGCTTTGGGAGGACCTGGGTCAATACCCAACAGCCACTTCTGTCTCTTCAAAGGGGCTTTTTATAACAATGCCAAGGGGTGGGGCAAAAGACCTCCCCCCACCCTTGCTAGATCAAAGCACACAGCACAGCCAAGTGCAGACAGACCCTTCCAAACACCTGGTAACCACACACATGGTCAAGCCATCCCCTTATGCAGCCCTGCTGGGTAAAGCAAGTTCAGATCTCACTAGGAAAGCTCTGTGAGCTACCACAAAGGAAGGAAGGAAGGAAGGAAAGAAGGAAGGAAGGAAGGAAGGAAGGAAGGAAGGAAGGAAGGAAGGAAGGAAGGAAGGAAGAGAAAGAAGTCCCAGAATATGTGTTGCATTGATATAGAAGAGTCAGTAACGATATTTCTAGACCATCTCAGGTGGACGTCTGGGTGGAGTGTTTAGTCAAGGCATGAATGAGTACAGCTTTATTTTCTTTGCTGAAAGGCAAGGGAAGGGATCATAAATTGCACAAAGAAGAAATTAAGACTGCAGCCCACACTTTCCACATCTGAGGGAAAGGCAAAACAGAGCTGCACATGGCTGTGTATACCATAAAAAGTGTCCAAGGAGAGGGATCCTGGCCCCCTGCTATGCTGGGCACTTACACAGAAGTTGAAAGGAGGGGCATGAGTAAGTCAGATGACCCTGACCTTAGCAAACACGGCATTACTGTCACCTCTGTTCTTAGACACTGAACCTAGTACCATGATCAGCTGGTATCACTGACATGTGGCCTGCAGAAGTAGCTCACCTTTAGGTTACCTGAGTGGACCAACGGATGTGTCTTTCCGTAACTTTGAGCTCCAAAAATTGAGACAAAATATTAAAAGCAGGAGGCCTTATTTAATTATGGCACAGTCTATACGTTTAAAATATACTTTAAATTATTTATTTGGGCTTCACCAATACTAACATAGATTTAAACCCATCAAGAATAAAGTGAAATTAACAAATCACATTTTTGAAAAAAATGTACATGCATATAAATGCTGAGAACCATCTGATGGAACAGTAAGGCTTTTTTTATTTTATTATTTTTTTTGGTTTTAGGAAATATAAGCCATTGCATAATTTATAAACACCAGAGCATAAAACCCTAAAATTATCTTCTATGTGCACTTTTAATGACAGCAATTTCATCTTTTAAAAATTGTAGAATTATGAAAGAGATGAGACCGAGCCCCAGTCAAAGCCATTTCCTTCCTTAAAACGCTGTCATGACTCATGGCTTAGAGAGTAAAATCTGTACTTGTAAACATAGATCCTAAGGCCTCCTTCTCTTGGCTGCAGGAACCTGAAATGGTGTCTCAGTTTTTACCACTCAGCCTTACCCAGGCACACTAGCCCTGCGAGGAGCCTCCATTCCTTCAGGCACACCGTTCACCTCATGTCATCGTTTTCTTTCTGCATAGAACTCCCTCATCAAGAACTTCCCGGGCACCTCTCGCCAACCTTAATAGCATAAAATTCAGGTGTTATGTTCTCTCAGCAACCCCTCTAACTGCTGCAGACTAAGGCAACATCTGTATTTCTTGCCATGAATCTTGGAGTTCATTACTGCGCTCACATGATGGTAGTTCCAATGGTACTTCTACCAACCGGACGGTGAGCTCTTCAGGGCAGCAGACAGGCATGATCTACAGCTACTAGTAAGAACTCTGCTACCTACTTCAAGAATTTAGATTTGTAAATAGATACACACACAGTTGTCCAAGTTATCATTTGTCAATACCCTGGCCTCCAAGAACTAAAGGGGTAAGAAATGTACTAAATGTGAGGAGCTAAAAAAAACCACCAAAAACCAAAAACAACCCAAGATGGGCGATGGTGGTGCACACTTTTAATTCTAGCACTCGGGAGGGAGAGGCAGATGGATCTCTGTGTGTTCGAGGCCAGTGTGGTCTAACAGATGAAGATCTAGGACAAGCATCAAAACTACACGGAGAAACCTTGTCTTGAAAAACCCAAACAAACAAACAGAGCTTTTAGACAACAGACATGAGAAAAAGAATGGAAAAGCCAGGGGGCATGCTCACCAGCTTAAAAACAGTAGCTTCTAAGTGTCAGATAATGTAGCTACGGACAGAAATCTACATGTAAATTCTGTCCGCATTTGTTTAAAATGACATACAATTAGGTCAGAACAAGGTGAATCAAACACTATTTATTTACTTAAGTTTGTATGTTTAGCAGTCATAATAATAAATGCAACCTTTACAGAATGCTGGCTGCTTGTCTATAATACTTCCTTAAAAGAATATTATTTGAATTTCACTAAAAGTGATCTGAAAAAAACACAGTACAATATTTCGTAGGCAAGAGACACCAAGGCCCCGAGAAGTTAAATGAGTTTGCTGGGGTTTACATGGGGAGTTTGAGATAGAATGTGCTCAGGGTGGTATGGCCAAAGGCTGCAGAGGGGCTTAGAGGAGATAGAGTGCAGCCAGGGTTGTACAGGTACAGGCTGCACAGAGAGGTACCACACCAGCCCTCTGGACTGTTACTACTAAATGAAGTGCTTCATAATGCCTAAAAAGAAATTTCATGCATTCATTTTCCTAGGAGGCATTAGTGAGATTTGCATACCATTCCAACAACAATTTCTTACTTTAGTAAAAATAAATGACTTTTACTTTGATACTTCATAAGCTATACTAATATGATAGTGAAATTCATTAATAATGTTAAGATTATTCTTGGGGGAAATGACTGGTCCATTAAAAATGTTTATTTTATTATAGCAGATTACTGAGTGAGGGCTGATTGTATATATAAATAACATTTCTGAATCATTAGCTGAATTAAGAAAAAAAAAACCTTATAAGACAATTTACATTTTCTTACAATTATCAGAAATAAAACCCACAAATATGAACTCTTCATTTACAACTGAAGTCACTGATAACAATGCTACACAAAGAGATGAGGCCATTTATTTATTTGCTTTTTAAGTTTAAAATAAAAAAAAAAAAACCTTAAATTTACATGCACATGTATATGTCTGTGTGAGCATCTGCTAAGTGCTCATGGGTACCACAGAGGTCAGATGTAGGCATCGGATCCCTTGCGACTGGAATAACAGGGTTACAGGTGTCCAGTGAGGATGTTGGGAACTGAACTCAGGTCCTCTCTAAGAGCAGCAAGAGCGGTTTAACTATTGAGCCACCTTTCAGCTCCCTAATATTTTTAAAAAAGGATTTTGAGAATATTTATTCACTTTTATTAATCCAGATAACCAAAGAACTCAACTTTCACAAAGTTAGTGTAGACAAAACAAGTCCTTAAAAATCTAAAAGTTTACCAGGCGGTGGTGGTACACGCCTTTAATCCTCAGCACTTGGGAGGCAGAACCAGGCAGATCTCTGTGAGTTCGAGGCCAGCCTGGTCTATAGAGCGAGATCCAGGATAGGCACCAAAACAACACAGATAATCCCTGTGTCAAAAAAATAAAAAAACCTAAAAGTTTTGTGCTTTAGTCCTAACAAATGACTAAATTCTCAAAAAAATTTCTTTTTATGGGCCAAGAGAGTAATCCGTTTGTGGAAAAGCTGAAGATATGTGCACCTCATGGAAGCAATGCTTGGAAAGGGTGTGGGTGTAGCTTCTGTGAAACCTGAGCAGAGGGGAGAGTGTGTTAAGGGATGTATGAGGCCCTCAGGGCATTCAAGTTTGAGTGCAGAGCAAGGGAAGAAGACTAGGTAAAGCTCTCCAGCTTGCAAGACCAAGTATACTTACCTGACAAACTTGCCCGAGGCCACACCTCTACTTAATCAACTTGAAGATATACAAGTGGACCACAGCAAGGTACTTAGAAACTTGGATGCTGTTCCAAGTTAGCAGGCTGGTTTTCAATGCTTTTAAAACATAAGTAAACTTGTTGGGAATTCGGAAATACTAGATGTTAAGATACACTACACTGATGACCATGAAATTAAAAATGTGAGAAACATTTATATCTACTAATATGTCATTGAAAACGCTTATTTATGTACAATTTCATTAATATACAAAGGCTTTCATGATGCTACCCGCCACGTCTTCTATTTTGAATTGAAAGTACAGATGAAATTCTTGATTTTATGTTTTTTACAGTGCTACTAAGATTTGTGACTGAAGTGAGAGAGGAAATATCAACATTGGCAATCTGTGAAGTCATAAGTTCAGGGTAAAACTCACTCCAAAACCATTTCAGAAAAAATAAATATATATATGAACATTCATAAAAACTGCCACAATACTCATATATGCAAGCATCATATACACTAGGTATAATAAAAATCAGTTTTAATGAGGATTTTGCTGTTTCCACACAAAAAAAGGTGTTTGAGGTATCACCGTAAGCCATGCCAATATGGCACATGTGTATGTCAACCCAGGATCTACCTAATAATCCTGACCAGCACAGAATCTCCCTGCCAGACTTTCTAGTAAGCTAAGTGATTCTCTTTAAAAAAGGGGATATTTTAATTGTTATAAAAACATGGGAGGCAAGTGCTAGAAACATGCATTTCATAAAACAATGACACTTGTTATAATAAATACTTTCATTATTATCTTCCTATAGATCCCATTCATTTAAAAATTTGAGATCGGTAAAGCAGTTTTCTCTTCAACGGTACTATTTAAAAAGCCTAGAGATTTAAAAACAACAGTGAAGAACTTCACTATCTTTATATATTACACAGTAGATAAAGCTATTAAAATCCTCAGTATCAAGAGCAAATCACTACCACCAACCTAGCTACATCACTAGAAGGCGGACACCACTCAGTAGCTGCTATGGAGATGACTTGGTTGGACTTCAGTAAAGCCATGTGATAATTAACTTATGCCCAACACCCAGAAACACACATACCCAAAAGGATGTGCTTTGCATGTACAAATATCTATACTTGAGACATGGCTGTCAAGTAACAAGATGGATTTAATACAGATGGGAAGAGAGATAAGGGCCCCAACATGTGAAAAATGTCTTTATGGAACAGGCTGGGATTTTCTGCAAAGCGTAATTACATAGCAATTCCAAGGAAGGTACAATAATGAAAAATATTGAATTCTTCAATTTCCTGAGTTAGACCAAAGATTTGATTACTTTTTGGTGAATTCAGAACGGTTAGGGGAAGAACGCTTTTCCTTTTTCCTCTTCTTTTTTTCCTTTTTGTGATGTTTTCCTTTTTTTGATTTGTTCTTTTTTTCTTTTTTCTTTTCTTTTTTCTGATATTTCTGCTTCTTTTGTTTTGAAGAGTCCTCTTCAGTGGAGCTGGAATAAGACCTATGGGCAAGAACACATTATGACTAACACTGTACTTAGGACAGGAGACATGAATTAAGGAGAAGTTGAGCTGCCTTAATTCCTGGAAGAGGAAGTGTAAACACAGATACTGAAAATTCGCTTTCTATTCTCTTTAGGTGCACAATTCAAAGTTTTTGCTGCTTGGTCACAGAAGCTGATAAAGCTACAACTCCATTCTGCTTAGCTGTAGCAATGCAATGTGCTTTAGACGGGATAAGAATGACATTACCTTTCTGGGGCTGTGACAGCCATGCATGCTGTCTGCCCATTGAATCTGACAGGGAGAATGAAAGCAGAGCTCACCCACCTCATGCACAGAGCCCACTTGTACAGGTAATAACTTGTTAGCACATTCTCCTAAGTCACAAAAGGATGCAATTATGGCTAAATGTAAAAAGGATCCTAATTGTTCCTCAGTATGAATGGATAAGAGCTGAAAATTAACAAAATAAAAGCACTTTTGTAATTCCTGTGATTTTTTCATGATAATGAACTCGATCCTTCTGCTTGCAGGGCTAGAAAAGAACACTTGTACTTCCAAGTAATTTTTATCTGTTACAGAAAGCAAGCTTTTAAATGAACACTGCATGTAGATGAGGATGATTTATCATTATACTTTATTAATATTTTAACACAAAATAGAATTGCCTTCCCTGACATGGGCTGCAGCAGGGGGTGGGGCTGAGCTAAGGAAAGAAACAAACAAGAACTCCACCTTTTCAGATCTTATATAAAGAACATTTTACCTTCATCCAAACTAAAAATATATGTGACAAGACAGAAACTGAATTAATTTAAAATCAACAGGTACCTTAAACGTTAGTTCATACCAGTAACATTATATGGATTGAGCAGGTTCTATTTATATGTTTAGGAGCCTATCTATCTATCTATCTATCTACATAGAAATAATATTTGAAAGCTTTTTTTTTTTTTTTTTCCCCTGAGACAGGGTTTCTCTGTAGCTTTGTAGCCCAGGCTGGCCTCGAACTCACAGAGATCCACCTGCCTCTGCCTCCTGAGTGCTGGGATTACAGGTGTACGCCACCAGCGCCCAGCTGAAAGCTTTTTTAAAAAAGCCATGCATTTATGTGTTCGAGAGAGAGCAGGGGAAGTATAGGGTAGGGGTTGGAGGGAAGGGGAAAATTCTGTAATTATATTTTAATTCAAAAAAATTTTTTTGAAGTTCGCTTAGCAATTTAGGGACTAAAACCCAAACTAAGAAACTTCAGGACAGACACAGAGCCAAAGTGAATCCATGACCTGCAGGGTTCGGGGGTCTCTGTCCCTGGGAGAGGCTTGAGTGTGCCCCTGACTCCAAGCTCCCCTCACTTCCCTCCTGCTCTCTTGCAGCCTACTTACTTGCACATACACAGCTTCTTCTATGCTTGAACATCTCTTTGGTCCTGGATTTGCATCTTTAAGGCAAAACTAGGTTTGGGCCCAGCACACTATCAGACGACTATCTGTACATGCATGGAGAAGTTTGGGTGTTAGGTCCTAAGGTCTGCAAGGCTTGATATGGACAGGTCTGAATATAATCTCTAACTACAAACTAAATGTGTCAGATCATGGAAGACTACACAGCCTCACATTTCCTGCATGCAATACCGCCTGCTGCCTTAGCACAAATAACAAAACACTAGTCAGAAATCCAAGTCTCTGCTCCTAGCAGGTCTTATGTCAGAGGTTAAACCCCAACACCTGAAAGTAAGCTAACTTTGACAATTCACAAGTTTTCTGAAGTATTAAAATAGATGCAGTCAAGTGCATTATAAAATTATAAAGTGGTAACACCTGATTAAAAGAAATGAAGCCATTCTGGGAGAATAAAGTCTGGAGCAGACCTAACTATGAGCAAACGTTCAAACACATGTCTACTTACTTTAGTATGAATAAGACTATACTTAATAACCAGGAGGAAGATTTGTCTCTTAACTGCATTTGATCAATTTCTTTAATTAATCATTGAAAATCTTAACAGAAAAAAAATTCACAAATGGCTAGTGAGGGTTGTGAAAGATCTAAAGGAAGTTTGGGCTTATGAAATTCTATTAAATTCCATTAATAAATTAATTTCTTAGTCCTGATAATGACAGAATATAGACATTTAGAATCCAATTTCAAAATTAGCACAAAATATATATGAAGAATTTAGATGTGTATCTAATCAAAATTTCTGCTTTTTTTTTTTTGCTCTAAATGTGAAATCCAGAACAAATGTACAAAGTGACATGATGACGTCACTTCTGGTTCCTATTTCTAATGTAGGGAGTTTGCTACTTCACTAGAGCAAATACATATTATTCTCACTAAGAAAACTCTAAATGTAAATTAACTAAACTACATAAAAAATAAAATCTATAATCCTTCCTGGACTAACAGCTTATGGTTTTCTTTTTCAACACCCAAATAACCTGTTAAAATGTACCTTTTCCTCTTTTTCTTCAATTTAATTTTCTCCTTGTTTTTTTCCTTTTTCTTCTCCTCTTCTTCATTTATTCCTGTAAGGGAGAAGGTCGAGGAAAAAAAAATCAAGTCACCATGAGTCTATGTACGAATATGCTGTGTGTGTTTGTGTGTTTGTGTGTGTGTATATGAGCATACATGTCTGCCTGCGTGTGCATGTGTGGGCACGTGTATTTTAGTTTATACTTAGAAAGATGAAGTCAACAGAAACAGGAGTAGAAATAAACACAGGCAAGGGCCTGCAAGATGACTTTTCTTTCATAGATGGTAATTACAATATAATGGTGGTTTCCTAAATTAGGAAACCCAGAGATCACATTAGCTCATAAATTATGTCTTAACAAATTTAAGAATGGAACCATATCAAGCATCTTGCTGATTATAATGATATAAAATTAGAAATTAGTATCAAGAGGAAGATTGGAAAACTTACAAATATGTGTAATCAAACAACACACCTTGACCCAACTTAAGAAGAATCAAAGAGGAAGAGAGGGGGATGGAGAGGAAAGAAGAGGGAAAACAGGGCACATGGGCTTCAGCAGGGGGATGGAGAGGAAAGAGCAGGGGATTAGGTATCTGCACCAACAAGAATCTGAGACCGCCCTGCTGGACTCCTCGCAACTCCTCATGTTAAACTGCTTCTCTTACCTCAAGTGGGAATAATACAAATGAGTTTACTTCTGTATGATATCTACAGAGAGGACGTGAAATTTACAAACCTACAGCATCATGTTTATCCCATTACAATCACAAGGTTTTATACACACGGTGTTGTATGATGACTTGCCTCCTGATCACTAATTGCATGCCATGACTTCCATCAAAAAAATGTTCTTAGCTGTGCTGTAGCCCTTGAATGCGATGGGAAAGACAACTTGGTGACGAGCGAGCGCTGTCACGTCAGTGCGACACGACCCGGGGAGAGCAGGGGACCCACTGCTTACTTTTCTCCTGCAGAGCCTGCAGTTTATTCAGCTCCTCATTTTCTTCATCGCTGTCCTCACTGCTTGTGCTGCTGACATCCAACACGATGTCCCTTTTGGGGTCGACCCGGAGAAAATTTCGGCACTCAAAGGTCAGATGACCAGCTAGACAAAGAAGACACAGCCAAGAAGGATCAAACTACACGTGTGTCTGTGCTCTCTGCTTTGGTGCTTTGCCAGGAGGCAGCAGAGTACAAGTTTAATCACAACACAAAAGCCTAGACTTTCATTCTGTTGCTGAAGTTCAGTAATTTTCCCTAGATGTTTTTTGCATGAATATAGTATTCTAACAGAACTTTTTCCATCTTCAATGGAACTTTTTTTTTTTTTTTTTTTGAGACAGGGTTTCTCTGTGTAGTTTTGGTGCCTGTCCTGGATCTCGCTCAGTAGACCAGGCTGGCCTCGAACTCACAGAGATCCACCTGGTTCTGCTTCCCAAGTGCTGGGATTAAAAGGCGTGCACCACCACTGCCTGGCCTTCAATGGAACTTCTAATTCAAGAAAGCTTGTGGGGGCCCTTGTCATGCATCTCAGAACACTGAGTCAGCACAGGGTTATTTTACATGATTTGCATTAGGTAGCTAAAAACACACTCTCATCCATGAAACTTTATGTTTATTCCCTTGCTGTACTCCTTCCTCCTCTGCTTGACTACCAACACACGCGGTTCTATCTGTCATCTAATTAAAGTGGTCGTAATGCATAAGCAGCAACAACACTAAAAATACTTCTCTAAAGGATTCAGAAAACTAAATATTTAAATTCTGGTATCATTTTTCTTAAAAATTCTCCCAGTAAGAAGACCTTAGTAATTAATTGTTCACTGTGATGGTTATCGCTAACTTGGTCCTGACAGGATCCAGGATCATCTGAAGACAAGCCTCTGGCTGTCTCTGGGGGCTTAGATTAGGTTAGTGGAAGTGGGAAGACTCTCCCTACACATGGGCTGGGTTCTGAATGGAATAAAAAGGACAAAGTGGGGCCGACAAGTTGCTTCAGTGGGTAAGAGCACTTGCCATTGAGCCCGAGGACCTAAATTCCATCCCTAGGACCCACAGGGTGGAAGGAGAGAACACACCCCACAGGTTTCCCTCTGATGTCCACATGCTGCCATGACACATAAATAACCACACACACAGGCACATCCACCCCACAACCCTCAACCCCTGTATGCGCTCGCTCTCTCTCTCTCTCTCTCTCTCTCTCTCTCTCTCTCTCTCTCACACACACACACACACACACACACACACACACAGAGAGAGAGAGAGAGAGAGAGAGAGAGAGAGAGAGAGAGAGAGAGAGAGAGAGAGAGAGAGAGAGAGAGCGCGCACTTTAGTGGTTCTATTATCTTTCTCAAGTTCTGCCTCAGTCCTATGCCAATCCCATTCTACCTTCTAAAGTGATCACCGTGCTGGGATTACAGGTGTGGGTCACTATGCCTGGAGTTTATATGATGCCAGGGACTGAACTCACAACTTAGCGAATGCCAGACAAACACTCTACTAACTGAGCCATATCATCAGTCCCTACGTCATCAATTTTGAACAATAATTTTGTAGCACTGGAAAAATGGTACCTGCCTCAGTGTACACTGTACAGCTCCAGGTTTGGTTCCAAGTCTGCATTGTTCTTTTCCTTGTAATTGCTGTTTTATAGGCACTCAAACACACCATGAGCCTTCTTGCTAATATCCCTAGACGGTTATGTGACCATTTCCTAATCCCCGCTTGACAGTTAGGGATCCCGGCTTTAGGTGAGGACTCCACTCCAGCCATCTGCCACCCTCAGGGCTCTAAGGCTCCAACGTACACAGTTCTGAAGGGCGCTCAGTCAGTGTGTAACTGACTCACTGTGTCCAGCATGCACTCCTGCTTCACTTAAGACCCTTTCTCCCTGCACTGAGTGGGTTGCCTTTGCTTCTGGGAGCTCGGTCGGCTTCTTGGTTTGGCTCTGCTCTTCTTGCATTATTTCCCTCCAGCACTGTGCACCTGACACAGGACAGCAGGCTTTCCACTGCAGGCCAGCTGCCCATCGCGACCAGAATTCCTTGCGAGGCAGTCTTTCTTTACACAGCATTCTGCCCAAAGGCCAGGCACTGCAATGAACGTGTAAGGCACACCCTGTTTCTGCTTCCCTTTAAGTGACATGACCATTGCTTGAGAAACTACAACGGAGCCTGGGTTGTGTCTGTGGCGACAGCTGTCCTTACTGGGTGTAAGAGAAAGAAGCTTGGACATCACTGTCTTCCTAGCTATTTACTCCCCCGTGGTTTCTTTTCTAACTATACTCTAAGAAGATGAAGGGTAAAGAATTATTAGAATGTGAGGGGCTGGGGAGTTGGCTCAGTGAACAAAGCCCTTGCCATCCCAGTGTGAGGAGCAGAGTCTGGGTCCCTATAGCCCTATAAAAAAGGGCAGGTGGGCATGGTGGCCACCTGCAGTCCCAGCACGTGGGAGGCAGAGACAGGGGATCCCTGGGGCAGGGCGGCTCAGTAGAGTAGCCAAATTATCACTCTCTGGGTTTAGTGAAGACCGGGTTCAGGATGACACACCCCGAGGTAGAGACACTTCCAAGATGACATTTCCCACGAGGCAGAGGCCCAGATGGAATAAAAGGAGAAAAGGGATGTCAGAGCACAGGACTTCTCTGCTTCCTGTCAGCAGTGAGCTGAATCACACCCCACCTGCCACCGTGTTCTCAGAGACGACAGAGCAGACCAGGATAGCTAGGAAGCCAGGGCGGCTCGAGCTAAAGGAAGCAGTCCCTCCTGGCATTCTGTCAGAGTGACCAGAAAAGAAAAATGCCATGGCCAGCTGAATTCTGTCAAGAGTGCCCACCACTCAGGGGGAGGACACAGCTGGGGCAAGGGTCTTTCTGCACCTTAAATAATAGCACAGACCTCACCTCACATCACACGCCAAACCACACTCAAAGAGGATCAGCAGACACAAAGGCCCCAAGCCACCAAACCTTTAGAAGAAGGCGCAAGGGTAAATCTTGGCTGTTTTGGATTTGTCAATAGACTCTTAGATGTGACACCAAAGCACAGAGCATCAAAAGAAAAAGAAATTCATAAAATTTAACTGTATCAATCTAAAGAGCCTTTTGCAAAGAACGTTATCAGGAAAGGGAAACATAACATAGAATTGGAAAAATACTTATAAAAATCATGTTTGGTAAAGTTTGATATCTGTTCGCTGCATGTAAGAAACAACTAAAACTCAGTGAAAGCATGACCTAGTCTAAAAAAAAAAAAAAGGCAAGACAAACAAATATCTTCAGAGAAAAAATGCAAATGCCCAAACTATATGAGCAGTGGTTCTAAATTATTAGAGAAAAGCAAATCAAAACAAAAATCGAAAACAACTACCTTCACATCTATCGATGATGGTCTGGACTCTACTCACAGCACTTCCCACAGCAATATGTAACTTTCTTTCCACACCAACAACTAGTTCTTCACTCTCTGGGTACTACCTGGGAATCATACAATTAAATCCATTCCCGAATTTTATTTATTCTTATTGGGGGGGGGGGATGCACCTGTGCCAAGGTGTGCATATGGAGGTCAGAGGGCAGCTCTGCAGAGTCGGCTCTCTCCTTCCACCTTTATATGCATTGCAGGGACAGGCAAACCAGCAGGCTTGTGTGGCGAGCATGCCAACCACCGAGATATCTTGCTGGCCCAGTTAAATTCATCCTCGACAAGGGTTCAGTTTCACAAGGTTCTCCGACTTCAGATGTCAATCACAAATCTAGGCCACTCACATGGACTGGCCAGCTCTAAAGTCACAGAGTTTCCTGAAACTCCTTGAATCTGGTGGTTCGCTATAACGGTTCACTGAGTCAAGGGAAGCAGACGACTTACCATTCACATTTACTATGACATCCACAGCGCACAAGCAGCTAAATGGAAGAGATGCACAGGGAAAATCTAGATGTATCTGTGGGGGGCAGCCCTCTCTGGCTGTGCCATCCCCCCAGTACCTCAGAATATTTACCAACCCCAAAGTTCTCAGAACTCTGAAGTGTAAAGGTGTCTATGGATTTCCATCAGACATGAATGGTTAATTAAATCACTGACCACTGGTGACTGAAGCCACCCTCTACGAATTCTCTCTCCCTTCCCTGGAGGGCTGGTTTCAGCCTTCTAAACATCTGTGTGGTTCTCTGGCAATCAGTGTCCACATTGAATGCACTAAGAGTCATAAGAAGAAACTCATGTTTGGCTAAAAAGTATTTGTTATAGATAACAAAAAATACTCCTATTAGCTCTTTCACTTGTGAAATCCAAGGATTTTTACCAGATCTCTATCTGGAACTAGAGACAGTGATGAAACCAAATATATACTTCTTAGTATTACCCAAGACTATACACTGTATCAAACTGGAACAATAATAAATGCTGGGGAGGATGTGGAAACAAGGGAAGCCTTATGTATTCCTAGTAGGAATATAAAATATAGGCAGGATGGAAAAATTAGGTGGCTTCTCAAGAAGTCCAGGTGATAGTTCAATAATTCCACTCCTCAGAATATTTGTACAGGAATGAAAAATCAGGGACCTATCAACGGTCATTATAGCATTATTTGTAATGCTAACAGGTAAAGACAACCAAGTAGCTATCCACAGATGAATGGACAAAGAAAGTGTAGTATATCTATGCAATGCAACACCATTCTACCATAAGAAATAATGTCAACATGTGTGCACACACAGTACAACACAGGGTAACTTTGAAACATTATGCTAAGTAAGACGCAAAGGACAGTGTATGATTCCTCCAATATGAACTATGTAGAGTACCAGAAATGACCAAGAGCTAAGGAAAGGAGGGTACAAAGAATTTCTACTTCACGGCTAGAGTTTCTATTTGAGGTTACTAAAATGATTTGGAATAGAAAGTAGGGATGGCTGTTCAGAACTATGAAGGTAATTAATGCTCAGAATGGTTTATGGAAGAATGGTTAAAATTTACATTTGGTACATTTGCCACCATGGGAAGTAAAAAAAACAACAACAGAAAAAGCACGGCACAGCATGGACTCTGACAACCAGAGCTCAAATTCCACTTTCCCATCTTGTAAGGGAAGAGCCTTAGTTTTCTAATATGCAACAATCATGCTTTGAGGACCAGCCAGTGACCTAGAGTTGTTACTTACACAAGCTCACTTAATATTCACAGCAACCTCGACGATGAGGTTAGGGACTATAATTAACTCATTTCGCAGACAGAAAACCAAAACAGAAGGGTTAAGCCGTGCACCACTGAAGCACATCTAGTAAGTTGACCTGAATCATCTGTTGCCAGAACCGCCAGAAGCCAATGTCCATGAAAATGAAGACCACAAACCTTCTTCACAGTTATCTAATTGTGGTCTGTGATATTTATTGTAATTTTTTTTTAAAATAACGAAGTTTATAAATCAATGTCTTGGTCTTCATGGAACTCTTTGCTAAATCAGTTATATTTGTTAGAAAAAAACATTTCAACAAAGTAGAGTATTCTATGAGCCAGTGTAGTTAGCACAGATGTCAAACAACTTTAGAGACAGCAAGTGCTGCCAGGAATAACTATTGGGAAGGCCTGTGGAGCTGCTGGATTTACCTCCAGGAATGCCGATTACAGAATCAAATCATATGACACTGTATGTAATTACATAGGCTTGGGTGTACCTTTAATTCTATTATATTAATCACATTGGAAACATTGTTGAAATCAAGATTTTTTTTTTTTTGCACATGAGGAGAAATTCTGGGAATCAAACCTTTATACAAAGGGATAAGTTCAGAAAGCATTCAAAAATTGTTTTTAATACCTTTACTCTTCATCTGGTATCCAGAAACAAAGCAATACATAAGTGTATACATAGTATATATAAACATACATATGTACACACATTTAAATTTTTTTTAAAGATTTACTTATTTAATTTTACACGTATGGGTTTTGTTTTGTTTTTTGTTTTTGTTTTTGTTTTTTTTTTTTGCCTGCATGTATGTATGTGTATCATGTGCATGCCTGGTGCCTGTGGAGGCCAGAAAAGGAAGTAAGATCTTTGGGACTGGAGTTTCAGATGGTTATGAGTTATCACATGGGCTGGGAATCAAACCCAGGTCATTTACTAGAGAAATAAGTGCTCTACATTGACTGGCCATCTCTCCAGCATCAATGATATTTTTAAATATATAGCCTTTTACTTTTATATTTTAAATTATCTTAGTTCTATTTTCTCCAAACTTCTAATCTTCTCCAGCCCCTTATATTTCATGGAACCTTTGCTAGTTATCACATACTGAGTCAACTCCAAACCCTGGAGGAGTTTGGGGCCACCCACGGAGCTGCTGAATTCAGGAAACCAAGCCATCCTGACCTGGGAAACAACGGCCTCAGCAAACACAGGAGACAGAACATCACTTTTTAGTGTACTTACGGTAGCCACACTTTTTGCAGCCTGCTCGGACATTGTCCTTGTTGCAACCTGAAATACAATTGAAAAACATTTGGGGAAATACAAGTAAGTAAAAATAAAGACTTTCTCATAAGATAAAACTCTAAGAAAACCTTTTGTTCTAAGAAAAACAACAACAACTAATCTTAGCAACACTACTCAACTTTTTTAACAGTCAACTTACTGAAAGTGAATTTACCCAAATCATTTGCCTAATATTTCAAGAACATACATTTTTTTCTAATTCAATATGAACACAGCATTATTGTTGAGAGCTTAAACATTTTAGGAATCCCACATCATTGGGGAAGAAATTCTAGGATATTATAGTTTATTGTTGAAATTTAACTAATTTACCATATATATGGTACACACACATACACACAAAGGTGTAACAAATGTTCTTGTGTTTCAGTAGAAAAAATAATTCCACCTTTCTCAAAGCAAATGGTAAAATTCCATAAAATTCACGGTAATTGTTAGGTGTCATAATAAAAAAGTCCGCACTTGAACCTTGGTAAGTGAAAACAAAGTAGTCACATGTCCAATTCTGATAACAGCTCACAAACATTCATAGTACTTCTGTGTACTCAGTACATGCGGATGGTGTTGGAGTCACAAACACTATGAAGGAGAGAAACTGACTTTCAAAACGGTGACGAAATACACACCAAAGAGGATTTGAACCACTTCCAATGTGTATTTCGGCAGCAAGGAAAATAGTCACAGTGACATAGAGCTGTCAACTGTCCTTTCCAAATGATTTTTATCATCAAGAAGAGTAACTACACCCACTAAACATCTTCATGTTCCCAATCTCAGCTACTCTAGTCTACTTTCTACCCATCTGCCTCTCTGGAGAAACCAGACAATATTTGTCCTTTTAAAAAGTGTGACACAATGTTTTCAGGAATCACCCATATTAGAGCATGCACCAGAATTGTAGTATTTTTATGGCTGAATATTCCACTGAACATTAAAATGATTTTTAACCTCTGACAGTGGCTTCTGGGAAGCAATGCAAGGCCCAGTGGAACATTATTCCTTTTCTCTGAGGAAGGGGGCCTGCTTTCTAAATCCTTCAAATTAAGTTATCATCCCAATGTGAGACTATTGTAAAATGTAGAGAGCAGATAGAAAACATTAGTAACTATAAATGAAAATGATTCTTAAACCAATTCTTCAACATGATAAGCTTGAAACACTAGTTACTTCCCTCTACTCCTAATCTGGAGGAAAAAATTACACTAATTGAGCTGTTCTAGTAAACAGGGTCCTACAATGTGCATTTAAATAACAAGCATTGCTTTACTGCCACTAACATCTTTAGAGAACATCCCAGTGGACGGCACTTGCATCCAGAAGATGGGATCAGGTGAATGCTGCATCCCGCTGCTGACATCTGAGCCTCCCATGAACACAGCACAGCTGTTAACATCTCCCCGCTAGCCTCTCTCTGAGTGACAGCTCTATCATGTGACGTCACGCATCACACCCTCCTTCCCACCTGCCTAAGAACTCATTAGTTGCAGTTCTTCTGAAGCCTTTCACCTCAAACTCTAGAGAGCGTCACTATTTTTTATTTATTTATTTATTTTTTACAGTATTTACATGTTTAAATCAGAAAAGGTGCCACTGCTGGAGTTTCTGAGCACTGTGTACCGATTCCTTCCCCTTTAGACTTGTGTCTCCACTTTCCTGTAAGAACCCACATGCCACAGTTAGGAGCATCCATTGTGGAATAAGACTGGATTAATATAATCTAAGGCTTCTCCATTATGACAGTAATTGCAAGTTGACGAAAAAGCTCAAAGATTATGGGTCTGTGTTAAGTTTGTTTCCATAGAAACCACAGATGTTGAGAAAGACTAAACAACTGCTTCATGCACCATTATTAAAGCCACAGACTAACAGTTAACAGGCAGGTGTGAAGTCACCTCTGCCTGTGCTAGAGCTGAACTCACTTATAGCAAAAGACACTGATGTGAACTAATTCTTCAAGTGCTTTGTATTTCTAGAATGAACAGAACCTGAAACTTTTCTCAGGCTAT
Source organism: Onychomys torridus (assembly GCF_903995425.1). NCBI lineage: Eukaryota > Metazoa > Chordata > Mammalia > Rodentia > Cricetidae > Onychomys > Onychomys torridus. Next base: position 28,572,916 of record NC_050457.1, on the reverse strand, counting down.
CTTCTTTAACCAAGACGAAACTTTCTACGACAAGAGAAATAACCAGATCTCCCTACAAGCTCCTTCCACACTAGCCTTTGTCTAAATTCAGATCCCAGCTTCATTTGTGACCATTTGTGACCAGATTGCCTGGCCAGTGAAAAGCTTCCACATGGGCCTTCGAGACCAAGGCAAATGACACCAGACCTGGGAAAAGTGATGGAATCACAGTTCACCCTGTTGTCAAGACTTAGCTTCTAGCTCAGTATCTGTAATCTCAACATCTGGAGGCTGAGGCAGGAAGATGCTGAGTTCAAGCCTACTTGGGCTGCATAGTGAGTTTGAGGCCAGTTGGCCTATTTAGGGGGTAAATATCCATTTTCCAAAGCACTTATGGCAGTGGTACAATGCTTGGTGTGGTGTGCTTCGCCTTTTCTGGTTTCTGAGCATTGCAGGAAGGATTCTCTTAGATTTAATAAACTCCTTGGCATCTTTCCTTTTCATCTTAACCTTTAGTTTTTTGTTGTTCAGACCAGAACTCTGGCGGGTGCGTGGTGAGGTCCCTTCCCAGCACAGAGATCCCCTCTCCCAGTTATTTGTGGCCCCTTCACGTTCTCCTTGGTAATCAGGATCTCCGATCTAAAGGTCACCATAGAAGTACATAACAGGGCCAGATTTTTTTTTGGTGTGTGTGTGTGTGTGTGTGTGTGTGTGTGTGTGTGTGTGTGTGTGTTGCAGGGGGTGGAGAGGGAGAGGCACACACTGAGGGCTGCATTCCAGTGGTGAAACCCTCCAGGAGCAAACTCAGACCACACTTGAAAGGTTGTGAAACAGTACTTGTAACTTGCAGTGGGGACAAACTCCCCACTGTGGAAAATCAACACATCTGAGGAAAAGACCAATGGCCACTGGGGACAAACAGGGAAAGGGGCAACCAGTGGACCAGAAAGTACATGGAAAAGAGGCAGGAATGACCTAAAGCATGCAGAAGACACTCACTTTCCTCTGTATGTGAAATACCCATTAAAAATGGTACCAGGACTCTATTTTCACTTGTCAAAGGAGCTCAGGTCGAAACACCTGAGGAGAGCTTTGAGCGGCATACTCTGGAAGGGTCAGTGGGGTTAACTCAGCACTGCACAGAGTCTACCTCAAGGCCTTAATCCAACTGAGCTCTCTACAGTTCACCTGCACAAATGCAAACCAACTATGTACAGAGTTCATCAGAGCAACACTGTTTGGAACTCTAAGAATAGAAGGACTCTAAATGGGAATACTGCCTAAGTTATGGTATGAAGGAATGGGGCCAGTGTTTAAGGAAATGTAACAATCTTTAACATATACAGGAAGAGGACAGAAAGCTATACTATTTGTATCATGGAACTGTTTGTGATACTGTATATATATATAAGAAGGAAATTGAACTTGACTTTAGTTATCTATTTCTTCTATAGCAGTGGTTCTCAACCTGTGGGTGAAGAACTCCCATGACCCTTTCACAGGGGTCACCTAAGACCACTGGATGTATTTATACTATGGTTCATAACAGTAGCAAAATTGTAGTTATTAAGTATCAACGAAGATAATTTTATGTGTGGGGTCAGCACAACACAAGGAACTGTATAAAGGGCCGCAGCATTAGGAAGGTTGAGAACCGTCTATCATACACACACAAATTCTTTGGGCCACACATTTTTTTTTTTTGTCTGCAGGTCTTTTAATATACGTAAGTGATATTTTATTACAGCAGTCGGCACAGAAGGAAGACTATCAAAAAGCAACAGTAGGAAGCGAAAGCGAGATAAGGATCAGAGAAGAAGGAAGCTGAGTCCAGAAGGATCACAATCTGCTGGGGTTACACAGTGGAGACAATGTTTCAAAAACTGAAACAAAACCCGCTAAAGAAAGGGAAGGAAAACAAGTCAGGAGACTCTCTTGGCGAAAACATCAGATTTGACATAAACGCAGTTACTTGGAAGGTATATTGCCTATGATTCCCGAAGCCAAAAATTAACTTTGAGTGATGCTCTGTAGACCTAGCTGGCCCGGAATTTACTATGTAGGCCAGTGGGTTTTCAAAGTTATAGCACTGTTCCTGCCTCCAGCTCCCCAGTGTTGTGACTCTAGGCAGGTACAGCACGCTAGGCTCAAAGTCAACATTCAGCCATTGAAAACTGGAACTGTCAGGTCCCAACTACACAAGATGGCAGTCTGGGCTCAGCACAGGCTGGACATTCAGCATTCCTCAGAAACTTTGTTTCTGTTCGCCAGGAAAAGCCGTTACTTTCTTATCCACTCCTACCTGCCTCTCCCCGGCAATCTCCAGCTCTCTACTAAGGGATCAGGGCCCCTTCACTAGTTCCCAGGCTGTTCCAGCTACCCTGCCCTCCTCCCCCTGCAACATAACAGGCAGGACTCTCCAATCATTTTTGCTATCTTCTCTGTTCCCATATACCAGGCAACTACCAATCTGCTTCTCTGCCCACCTTTTCTCTCTGCTCCTCTCTCAACCCCTGAAAAGTAGCCATGGCAGACTCCCCCAGATACCTCTGGCTAGTCTCCCTCTCCTATCTACAACAACACCCCCCTACCTCCTACCCTTAATCATGGAGCAGGCATTTAGGTGGTTTCTTTACTGAGTCCTTCATATACCGTAACAGCAATGAGTAGGACTTAGTTTTCTATTTTTATTATTTGCCTTGTACTTTGAAGACATAATCATTTAATGCCAAAAGTAAGCAGTTAAAGCAATTAAGCTTTCTCTGTATCACTTAGCAACTGCATCACCTCTACCCCAGGGCGCCATCTTTTCTCTTTTAATTTGATTAGATTCGGTAACAGTGGGTTGGATTTCTTCTGTTTTGTAACAAATTTTTCCATCTGATCATCTTATTGTCATTTAAGTAAACATACTGTGGGGCTCTTTCTATAGAATAACAATTTATTGTGTATGTGTGTGTGTGTGTGTGTGTGTGTGTATGTGTGTGTGTGTTTAACCTTAAATATAGGAATGCTAATGACTGTATAATATATAATTCTGTCCTGTGAAAGCTGAATGCAAAAATAAAACAAGTGTTTAAACCTTTCCACTGGTTTATATTAATAGTTGTAGATATACTCTCCTTTAGGGTCTAACATGGATAATGAAACTAAGAGAGAAAAAAATAACAGAAATTATAAATGTCTCATGATTTTAAACAGTAGGGTAAATGAATTTCTTGATGGAGATTCTTCGAAAGAGCAGATGTCCTATTGTTTATGTCTCTTAATCATTTGATCTCTAAAAAAGTAATCCAGTCCCTTAAACTACTGATACGAAATAGCTAACTTAAATGCATAAAACTCTTCCATTTGCTTCACAAAATAATCTATGAAGGAAAAGCTAAGCTGGGTATGCGCCACCCGCCAGCAATCACAGAGACCACCGCGGGACAGCTGCCTTTAACTTGAGGCCAGCCTGCTGTATCCTGAGTTTCAGGCAGATCTGAGGTACACTTAGCAAGAAGTTATAGGGACAGGTTAGAGAACTCACCAATCTCCTTTAAAAATATGTTTCAACTGTCTCCAACTAAGAGAACAACAGCCTGGGGTCCTTCCTGATCCTACGATCCCTAACTTCTGTCTTCATTCTGCCCAATCAGTGAGATCTTAACAGGGGAGCCCAGGTACCCATAAGTCCTGGGTACATAACCAAAAGCTATTGTCACGGGACAATAGTTTAATCTGTTGTCTAATGAAACAATCAAGACTGCCAGCACTGGATTGTGATTGTCATAAAATGAGCTATAAATCCTGTAAATGGGTATATAACTCTGAACTGGCTTAGAAAAGTCATCAAAATGAATAAAGTTCCTCACTACAAGAAGCTACATCATACTAGGTTATCTAGGGTAGTGTACTCATAGCTGTAATGCATGATAGACTGACTTGCTTGGCAATATGAAAAGCAGCATAATTTTGCTAATAAGCATAAAAAGTGGCGGGCAAGACTGTCAGCTGAAAACCCGAGGCAGGTATAAATATATAATGAAGGGGTAACAGTGACAAAGCCACACAGCACAGAAAGCAAAACACGTGAGAAGTCAGAAAAGAGCCAAGTCAGGTTTTGGCATCATCGAAGGATACATAAGAAGGGCAGAAAAAGGCAGAAAAGAATTGGTCATGCTCAGAGCTATACACTTGGTTCTTGTAGAGAAGGAAGCTTTAATATTTTAGAAGCTGAAGAAATTCAAAACACAGTCCCCTTAGTTATAGACACAATAAAACAGCCTATGAAAGGTTAAGTGTCTTAAAGAAAATTACAAAATCCACAGGTAACTGTCTGCCTCCCAGGAATGATAGAATCAGACATGATTTTATGACCATTATTTTAGCAGCCATGTTAGAGAGTTACCTACAGAATGGCTGAGGAATGAAGGAAACAGGTTGTAGTGTGATTCCACATTCCATTATTACGTAGATGCTTCAGCAATATGCTGGCCGGGTGTGAGACTGATATGTGAATGTAGCATTGTCACCCTCTACCCTGGGGACAAGACTTCCCTGAGAGCCCTAAAAGGGTTAGCTTCTGTGCCATCCACATCACTAGCACACATTGCCTCTTGTGCCTGGTCCACTCTGGGTGGAGAACTTACGGATACCATTTCAACAGCTGAGTTAATCTGAACAGCTGTGAATGAGCAAAAAAATGTTCCAAAGAAAGCAAACTTCACGAATCCTATGTTCAATGCTATTTGTCAAATAACCAAGTGTCTAAGATTTTTCTAAGGTCTTCAGTATCTCATTGTTACCTACATAATGGTGTAAGCTAGCATACAATGCTGAGGAACAGCTGAGGAAGCACGTGACCAGTGAAACAGACAAGGCTGGTGGTTTGTGAAAAGCAGCCTCATTACTCTATAGTTATACCTTATAATAACCAGGAGCAGAATCACCCCAAGCCAAACCCATCGCACCTAAAATAAAGGAGCATGACACAATACTTGTCCCCCTTGATGATCGCCTCAATGGAGCCCTATTTTCCTCCCATGCGGTGTCTGGATCGATCAGCCAAGAAATTATCTTAACACCTTCTGTGTCTGTATTTTCTAAAGTGGTTGCATTGTGCGTTCATGCCACCTGTCATGCCTATTATCTATTATCTTGATTTTTGGTGGGTGTAAGCAGTTTATGTAAGCCGTTCCATCTAGCTTAATGACACAATTTATTATTATGCTTTGAAGCATTATTTTGAATTTTACACTGGTCTTAAGTTTAAGAGCATCTCAAACAAAGCTAGAAGAAAAGTCGATTTTTGTCCCTCTTCTTAAGTAGCACATTTTCACTCCTAAAGTTTTACAGTGTGCTCATACCACACGGGTGCTCAGAAAGCCTGCTCAAATAATAAACAGCGACAGTGGGCCAACTCTGGGTGCAGATGTGTGATGCAGAGGCCACCAGAGCCTCTCGAAATGCCTAGGCAAGCTACTGTTCAGACTTGTCTCTCTCCGCTATCTCCTTATATGCTATTATTCCCTAGACTCCAGTCAGAACTCCTCCTTCACACATTACACACTGTGCCTATACAGTCTCGTGCTTTATCCCTTAATTCTTAGGTGTTGGTTTTGACTAACTTCTTGCCTAAGATCTATTTATTCCTATGCTGTCTATTAGCTATTTCCATTTTGTGTCTGACCAACCTTAACATGTTGCCATCCCCCTAAACTCTGCTCTTGGGAGGTGTCTTCTCAGTTATGAGGCTTCTCCAATCATCTAATATCAAGAACCAAGTGAATCTCATTTTCCACCTATATCAAAGCAATCATCAATTTCTAGTGATTCTACCACCAAAAACATACCTCCAACTGAGCTGCTTCTTATTGGACCAGAGCCTCAACAGGTGTCATGATAACACACCAGAATCACCCCTAATTACCAACTGTGCCTCTAAATTAACTAACTCTCCTCCAGGTTACTGCATCCTAAAATGTAACTTTTCTTATAACCCTTAAGCAGTTTCCTATTGTCTATCATAATCCAAACACTTTGCTCTTGCTTAATGTACTTCAAAATTACAGGACATCTCCTTATTGTGCCATGGGTAGGTTGGGAAATGCATTCACACACGGTGGGGAAGAATAAGCAGCCATTAGCTCTTGTAATAGGCAAGTTACTTGATTCTATGTCCCTCAGTCTGTCAAGTGGGACTATTAACAGCTTTCTCGCAACAGTGGTTATATTAAAGAGAGAGAAAAAATTACAATGTTTGACATAGTATCGGATGCAGGGGTTACATAGTAAATCTTCGATACTGTGATTATCTCTAATTAATTTCTCTTTTCTCTCACACAGCATACTGAAGGTTAGCCACAGCAGGCATCTTTCATTTCCTCTTCTTCCTTCCTCTTCCTCTCTAAATCCAGTCTTTTCCCCTGCAGGCTCCCCTCCCTCTCACCTTCCTTTAGGTCTCATCGGGAACCTCCTTCTAAGTGTCCTTACTATTTTACCTGCCAAGGCATTAGTTCCACTTCCTGCAAATTCCTCCCTTTTCCCTGCTGAGTCCTAAGAGAGCAAGGATGTCTGTCATGCTCACTACAACTCAATAAAGAGTGTTCAGTCACCTCTCTTCCCACAGCTCCAGGTGTGCTCCTTTGCAAACTGCAGAAGTTAGGAAAGCAGCCCCCACCTCAGCCCCACCCCCATCTCCAGAATAAGGTTCAGAAAAGGCGGCCATAGAACAAAGACAGAGCACAAACAGTAGCAGGAAGGGCAGTTTTAAGCAAAGTCGGGGCTTTGGAAACATTTTCAGGGTCTTTCCTACAGTACTGTGCATTGTGAATCTCCAAGATTCAAGGCGGATATATATATAATCTTAAAAACCTCTGCCAACAGAGTTCTGCAGAGACACATCTTGACAAAGACGGTCTGGGGAAGTTTTTGCAGCTCCTGAAATCGCCAGTAAACTGGAGTAGCAGACAAAAACATCCCCGGAGCACAGCTTGCCGTTTCTAGCTTATAAATCTCTGAACACAAAAGTGAAACGTATAAAGAATCGTAGATGTAATTCAACAAAGCTCCTTCTTTTGCAGTTAGGGAAACTGAGGCCCAGAAGGGCACAGCAACCGGCCTGCAGCCACATTGTAACTACAGACAGGAAAAGCTAAACAAACCCCCGGTGCGCTTCTGGACTTGGTGTCTTTCAGTACAATGTGTATGGCTACCTGGGTTCGCCAGATGTTCACATTTCGGATTTTATTTGGAAGCCCTGTGAAAGTTCCTCTCAGTCTTCTGGTTAACGTGTCCTCTTAGGCCTACAGTTCACTGCTCCCAAGTCCTCTCTCCCTCCCACAAGACTCTTTCCTTGAAATCCTGTACAGTTGGGGCTTGCCTCGGAGCGACGGAGGTGATCTTTCCCTCTCTCCCCGCTCCCTTTGGACTTGTAAACTTTTTCATGTAAACCAACCAACTCCGGGCATTTTCAGGCCTTCGCTCGAATCCCTGAGGACTCCCCGCCGCCCCGCTCCCTGGACTCCACAGTTCGCCCCATTCCTCTGAAGGGGGCCCTGAGGTTGATCTTCACCTGGGACTGCCATGACGCAGGTGAGCAGAGTCCTGGGCTTTCGAGAGCGCGTTAGGTTCAGATCCGTTGCGGGGACAACGCACTATCAGAGAGATCTCTCCCACCTGGTCCCCACAACTTATACCTCCCGGCAAGGGAAGGCCGGATGCGCTTCCAGGGTTCGCGGAACTAAGGCGCTGCGGATGCAGTTTCCGGCGGGGAGTCCCTACTGCGGAGCACACACGGTCGGAACCATTTCGGCCAGCTTCGGGGAGGTGAGTGCCATCTGCGAACTCCCGACGTGGACGCAGTTCTGGGATTTATGGATTGGTCCTTTAACCGTTATTACAGATAACATGACAAATCCTCTAAAGTTGCAGAGATCTTATAATCGTTTTTAGTTACTCGAAGGACACGAATCCCCCCCCCTCCAGAGTTAGCGGTGCTCGGGTCCGGGAGCAACATGGCGGCGTCCATGCGGAGCTAGTTTGGGGACTAACTAGGCTGTCTGGCCCGACTCTGACCGAGTGAAGTTTCCCCCAAGTTAAAGAATTGTCTGCTAACAGGCGGACACCTTCGGAGGCCCGCCATTCGCTCGCGACCACACTAAGGAGCCGAGTCCTGAGTACTGACCAAGATGAGTAACATCTACATCCAGGAGCCGCCCACGAATGGGAAGGTGAGAACTTCTCCACCATCCCTGGACCCCTCAATTGAGAGCTCCCTGATTTGGGGAGGGGAAGGTGGGGCAAGTGTCGGGTATCCTGGAGTTGGAAACGCCGAAAGAACTGCGGTCCACACACTGCTTATGGACAGTGCTGCGTCTACATGATTTACGTTGACACGTCTCTGCATATTTTTGAAAGACTCCTTGAGCAACTTCTCTGTTCGCTAGTCTTCTGGTCTCTTAACTTCCTTGATTCAACTCATGTGGGCGCGTTCTAGTGTCTGTTGTTTTGTTAAAGACTTATGCTAAGATTGCTAAATGTTGTTGTTGTTTAACTCGGAGATCATGCCTTTCTCTACAATTATTTATTGAACGCCTGCTAAGCACCACACACTCTATTAGGTACTAATGATACAAAGGTTGTTATGTGGTTGTTACCCTGATAGAGCAAGTAGCTTAGTTTGGGATTTGGCTAGCTAAGGAATATCTTTATGACAAGGTCTCATTATGTAGTTAACGCTAGCTGCAGACTTCCTAACTTGTCTCGGCCTCTGAGAGATGGGGTTACAGACATGCTTCACCACACCTGGCTTTGGTAAGTCAGTTTTTTGGAAGGGATTATATTGCCACGACACTTTGATGGAGTGAAAAACTGGGAATGATGGAAAAAAAAAAAAACATCTTGGAGGAGATATCTTTGATTGTCAGAAGCAGCAGGACAGTGAGGACTATTACCACATTGGAATGGGAAAGGATTCCCTGATAGGTTTTGTGATCAAACTATATTTCTTGGTAGTGTCAATCCCAATTAATAAATGCATGTCCTTCACACTGCCGAACATTTGCTGAACACATATGCTATTTTTCCTGTTCAAATGTCCCTCTGAACAAAGAGGCCTATCAAATAGCAAATCTCAGTGATACCCTGGGTCACAGCACTTTTCTGGCCCTCGGGGTATAGTTTTTAACATTATCTTCTTTTTGTTTTTTCCCTGTATAGAATACAAACAATATAGGGACAGAGTATGAACATCTAGAACAATGCTTGCCACATAGTAGATGGAGTTCAAATACTGTGAAAGAAAGAATGGCTAGGCAGATGAATGAATACTGTTTTCTTTAGCTTCTTAGCAGTGTTAAGCACAGGTGAGGGTGAAGTTAAACTGTTGTGAGTCAAGGCACCTTTGATTTTCTACTCTAATACTCTAATGACTTTTTTTTTTTTAAATAAACAAATAAAACAGGGTCTCATATGAGTCCTTGTCTGTCCTGGGACTGGCTGTTTACTCTAAGGAATGATTTGACCTGATCCTAGAGTAAAAGCACTTCTGAACAGTAGCGCATTCATTTAGCCAATATCTTAAAAATTGTGTGTCTGTATGTATGTGTGAGGTGTATGCATGTGTTCAAGCATACATACATGCAGATACCACAGCACACTTGTGAAGGTTCAGAGTATAACCTTAGATGATGGTTGCTGTGGACTATTTTAAGGTGTGTTACTTTTGTGTATGTTGCATTAGTTTAACTCTGTGAAGCTGTGTTATTGTGCCTGTCTAAAACACCTGATGGTCTAATAAAAAACTGAACTGTCAATAGCAAGGCTGGAGAAAGGATAGGCAGGGGTGGCAGGCAGAGAGGATAAATAGAAGGAGAAATCTGGGAGGAAAAAAGAAGTAGCCAGAGGAGGAGAAGGACTCCAGGGGCCAGCCACCCAGCTACATAGTAAGCCCTGGAGTAACAGATTTACAGAAGTAAGAGAACAGGAAAAGCCCAGAGGCAAAAGACGTATGGGTTAATTTAAGGACAGCTAGCTAGAAACAAATCAAGCTAAGGCTGGGCATTCATAATTAACCTACATAATTCTGACCTACAACAGATGGTCCTCATATTCCACCTAGTTTGAGGCATCGTCTCTTTCCTTTGTTGTTTAATGATGAGTATCTGGCCTGTGAGCATCTGAGAGTCTCTTATCTCTGCTCTTCAGCTCACTATAGGAGCATTGGGATTAAAGACACACATTACAGCATCTGGCTTTTACGTGAGATCTGGGCATTTGAACTCAGGTCCTCAGGTTTGTAGGCCAAGCAATTTACCCATTGAACTATTTCCTCAGCACAACATTTTTCCCCCTGCGAAGCGCATGCAAGGTTTTATGTTAGGTTTTAAGGATGCATTGGAAGAAAATCTATCACCACCTCTTTTATTGTTGAGTCAGTCAAATGAGCCGTGTATTGATAAAATAATTGTAAATAAAAATATTTACAAATTATGATGAATACTATTTTTCTTCTGAATAGAAACAGATCAAAAGGGAACAAAAAGCATAGTCTGTAGCTTGTTTAGAGCCTCTGCTCTCTAATGGGAAATTTTCCCTTATTCAGTAACATGGATCACATAGGAAGAAGTTGATGTGTGACACCAGGTAACTTCTGAATGCCTTCATGGCTGAAGGAGGCTGGCCTAGAACTCCTAGAAATCTCCCTGCCTCTGCCTGCTGAGTGCTAAAGGCACATGCTACCATGCCTGGCTTTTATATACGTCTTTGTGGGTTAAGGAAACCATTAAACATCAACCATCACTTTCATAGTTCCTGGAGAGTAGTTGTAAAAGAGGTGTGTGTTGCCAGAAAAGGCCCCAAAAGATGTAAGGCATTCATCGGTGTTCTGTAATTTATTACAGCATTCCCTAGGCTTCTGAGACAAAGTGGTAGCAAAAATCTACTAGGTGATGGGGGCGGGGAGGAGAGTGAGATGTTCTTCTCACTTTACTGTTGAAAAGATTTGTCATTCAGTTTACAACTTCTAGGGCATCCTTAAAGGGCAGGGCTTTCCTGAATGATTTTTAAACTCCCCTCATTTCCAAAACTGTACTTGACAAGGCAAAGAAGTTTTAGAGAATAAGGAAAGTGTGACTCACGTCACTGATACAGACTCCTCATGAAGGTCAGTTTTAGTTATTCTGCAGTGTTTCTTTGCAAGAACATTCTGTGTGGTTGGCCACAGATTGTTGATGCGAACAATTTCTCTGTAGTTGGAGTGGAAAAGAAAAATTGATACTGGAGAAATAGATTCCAGCTGTGCCACACTGTTCAAACTTAGGGGCTAACGTTCTTCTTGGTTATTTGTCCTTATTGAGCTGATTGTTGAATAAGCTGTTTCATCATCTGGGCTTCACAGAGGTTCTGGTTGTTCTAAAGCAGCTGACTCCAACAAAGAGAAACTGTTGCCATGAAGCAGTGAAAAGGAGACTATTAAATATACTACCTATTATAGAGACGGTGACTTTTGTTGTTGTTGTTGTTGTTTTGTTTTGGTTTTTTGAGACAGGGTTTCTCTGTAGCTTTGGAGCCTGTCCTGGACTAGCTCTGTAGACCAGGCTGGCCTCGAACTCACAGAGATCCACCTGCCTCTGCTTCCCGAGTGCTGGGATTATAGGCGTGCGCCGCCGCCGCCACCACCACCACCCGGCCGAGACCATGACTTTTAAGGCATTTTAGCAAGTTACAATTAGTATTCGATTAAGAATATCCTTTGGGCCGGGTGTGGTGTCACACACTTTTAATCCCAGCACTCAGGAGGCAGAGGCTGGCAGATCTCTGAGTTCAAGGCCAGCCTGGGCTACAGAGTGAGTTCCAGGACAGGCACAATGCTACACAGAGAAACCCTGTCTCAAAAAAAAAAAAAAAAAAGAAAGAAAAAAAAGAAAAAGAACAAAAATCCTTTGTGCCAGGACTCCGGCTGGAAAAACAAAACATCAAGGGGCTGGAGAGATAGCTCAGTTGATAAAGTGCTTGATGTGTAAACCTGAACCCAAGTCTGGATTTCCAATATCCTTGTGAAGAATTGGGCATGGTGGCATGCATCTGAAACCCCAGACCAGGGGGTCAGGGAGTAGCAGACACAGGTGGATCCCACAACTTGCCCCCAAGCCAGTCTAGTTGAATCGGTGAGCTATAGGTCAGCAGAAGAGCTGTATCCAAAAGTTAAGGTAAAGAGCTTTTGAGAAAGACCCTCAATGTTGACCTCTGGCCTCTGCGTGCCCACATGTGTATACGCATCTGCACACATGCATACACAGAATACTATTTATTTCCTAGTTAGAGCTAGCATGATTTTAATATAAAAGTAGAGTTTAAGGATAATTTCAAATGAATGATTGTAAAATTGTCTAATACTCTCATAATTCAATGGATTCATTAACTTCTTAGTTTCATAATTTGCTAACTAATTTTATTGGAAATAAAGCAGCGAGAAACAGTTATAAATTTGCACTCTTGGTTTTGAAACGAATGAAGTTTGTTTTCTGTGATTAGAAAAAGGAGGTGCTTTTTTTAAAAATTTTTTTTGTCCTTAGCTTTTTCAGAAAATGGTGTGTTGAATCATCTAATGATGATTGGGCTGTAGTGAATATTTGATATTTGTTCATTATAACAACAAAACCCAAGCAGAGGTTGTAGTGTCTTCTCTAAAACTGAGAACTAACTAATGTTAGTATCGAAAGTTGCATAGCCAGTCATCAAGCAAAATGAATACTTAATATGATGTCATGTTCTTTCCATAGGTTCTATTGAAAACTACAGCTGGAGACATTGACGTCGAGTTGTGGTCAAAAGAAGCTCCAAAGGCATGCAGAAATTTCATTCAGCTTTGTTTGGAAGGTCAGTATTGCCTTCATTACCACTCTGGGGAGCATCTTACCTTAGTTTACAGATAACGGCAATGTGTTGGGCAGTCTGGCCTGCTCCTGTAATTCTAGCACTAGGCAGGTTGATGCAGAAACATTTCTAGTTTCAGACTAGTCTGGGCAACACAGTGTGACTCTCTAAGTAAAGTCCTGGATGGATGAGCTTTTTTAAAGAATGAAACGAATAAGCTTCAGTGTGTTTTTCACATTGAGGTCTGGTGTTAGCGACATGATGTTGAGCAGTGTGTACGGAAATGGACTGCAGGGATAAAAGCTCTCCTCCAGATAAACTTGTTAGATAAAATTGTTAGACTTTTAACAGACACAGCCCTGCCTGGTGTTGATCTCCTCTGCTGACTGGCTCTTATTTTGTCTTTCATTTTTCAAATATGGACATTCCCTAAGCTTGCCTCTTGTCTTCTGTTATTTTCTCCCCTCTCGTGTTGTCTCTAGACAGATGACAGTTATTTTCAGAACCCTTTTCATTTCTTCCCTTCCCGTGCTTAATTGATCCGATGGTGTAGTGGTCTTCTCTACTGGAAACTTCTGTTAGCTACCACTAGACCAGACTTCAACTTCTTCCCCCACAGGGCCTGGACTTTGATCTCTATGACTATAATTGCCCCTCTCTGGTCTTCCCTATTCCTAGCTTTTCATTAGTTCCCATTCCACTGATCATGTGCCTTCGGTCAGCCATCCTCTCCATTTCCAGAACATTCCTTTTCCTCTCCTGCACATCCTCATACTAGTTCTCCTTCTTTTTTGTGTGTTTCTCATCCTGTTTTCATTTAAGTCTAAAAATTTTTTTTTATTATTTTTTTCCAAGTCTGTTTTTTTCACAAAGCTTACCACCTGGCATTCACTGATTTGTTATCAATTTGAGTCATAACATGATGATTTTTTTTCTTTGTAAGAAACTTGGCAAAGTTTTCTATTCACTTGGGTATTTTTTGTTCATGGATATTTGGGTATGCAGCTATACAGTCCGTACTCTCTTTACAGTTTTGCTTGGCTTCTAGACTGCATTACATACGACTTTAAATACTCCTGTGGTGGCAAATCAGTGTCTTCCAGTCATAACTAGTTTTTACAGACAGTGTTATTCATGGTGTCAGAAAACAATATTTTTGGGTGAGAAACAAGGCATTTAAGAATCCAAAGTATCCTGTTGTATGATATAGTCAAAGCTCTCCAAATAGAAATTAGATAAATATAACACTGCAGGGGGGAGACTAAAGAAGTAATAATAAAAGAATCCCTGAGATGAGACAAAGGAACATGTCTGCAAAGACCATTATTAATAATTGCAATGGCAGGCAGGAAGGAAGTAAAATCAGACAGGTAGTTTAGTTAGAGAGGCCTCAGATAACTGTCAACAAAGCTAAGAAACAAAGGAAACAGAGAAGTCTGACTTCTGGTAATAAGTTTAAAGAAGTCAAAAGCTCAAATTTTACAGAAGAGTGAAATTACAAAAACACTAGGAAAAAATGAATGGTGAATTGCAACCCGGGACCAGGTGAATGAAGAAACAGAAAGTATCTGGATAGAATGCGTCAATGAAATAAACATGAGGTCCAGCTGGGTGCTGACAAAGCTTACTTGCATCAAAAGAGAATTATTCTCCTACTTATAAGAAGACCAGGAGATAGACGTAAAGAATGGAAAATTTATATAACTAACCAGAGCAATTTTCTTAATGAAACAGGCAAGAATTTAATGGAATTATTGTTGGGAAGGCTAACTAGAACCCTGAGAAGACTAATTTTAAAAAAGATACTCCTGGCAGGAGAGATGGCTCAGTAGTCAGGAGCACTGGCTATTCTTCCAGAGGTCCTGGGTTCAATTCCAAGCACCTACATGGCAACTCACAACTGTCTGTAACTCCAGTTCCAGGAGATTCAATGCGCTGTCTGGCCTTCAGGGTCATCAGGCATTAATGTGATATACAGACATACATGCAGGCAAAACACACATACACTTCTTTTTAAAAATGAGTAAACTAACGCAGAGAACTCCATTTAATCCTTTGAGTGTATGATTCAAAGAAGTTTGGTTGTTTCTGAGTCTTATAATGCACCTTTTAATGCAACAGCAGCAGCAATGTGTAGTTTTCAGAATTAAAAGAGAATGAAGGAAAGCCTGGGAGGGAGGGAGCTCAGTCTCCCATGTGATCCTCAATGAAACAGGCTTTCCTGTTGAAAGATGGCCATATTCTTTGCAGAATTCAAACATCTATAATTATGGGTTTAACCTTGGACTTTATGGTCTTTGCTATATAGTTAGGAAAACATCTAAAATAAATATAAATTTTGAAAGTTGCCAGTCTAAAACATGGTATAAAACTGTTACAAAAGAGGGAAAAGAAACAAAGCAAAAAGATACTAATTTTCAATTTTCATAGAGGATGCCCTATAAGTAATGGGTGCCATGCTTCTGTCTTAAATTAACTTTTTCCTTCTTCATGATTCTAGTTTCAGAGAATAAACTCTTTGGAAGACCATTTCATCTCTGCTGCATATTTGTGACTAGAAATATATTTATAATATAGAAATATATTTAAAATTCTATTAATTCTATGTTGCTTTCTGAAAATCACTTAACAAAGTGAATGACTATTGGACTAGATTAGATAATGTTAGATAATGTTATTTATTGAGTTTTTTTTTTAAGGATACTGAAATGGACAGTGCTAGAACTATGATCAGTTAATAACTTTAGTATCTGTGGGTTTGTATATTTTTGTGTATTTGTAAGTTCATTTTCTGTCTGGAGAAGAGGAGGAGGCAAGAAATGAGCTATCAGGCTTATCTCTATCAGGCTTCTCAGCCTCAGCACTATTGGCATTTGGGATGGGTTGTTCTTTGTTGTGGAAACACCCCTTGGATTTTAGGATGCTTAGCAGTATTCTTGCCATCTTGTGTTTCATTAGTGTTCCCCATTTGTGATAACCCAAATATTCAAAATGTTGATAAGTGTCCTCTGGGATGCAGAATTGCTGCTCCTCTCTCTTCCCCAGTTGGGAACCATTGATGTGTATTAAACTTCTTGTTTTTAATTTTGAAAATAGTAATCCTGACTGTGAGAAAATTCTGGAGATAAAAACTAAACCACCACTGTTTCTGTAGAAACATAGTGTTTTGTGGATGGAATGTTTTATAAGTAGTGAGGAAAGGTTTTGGTCTAAAAGCATACTTAGCATTCTGGAAATTAAATCTGTGTTTCTGTTTGTATATTAACTATGATAACTAAAGTCATACTGAGTTTTAGAAATTGACGTATTAATTGTTTTTCAGCCTACTATGACAACACCATTTTTCACAGAGTTGTACCTGGCTTCATAGTCCAAGGTGGAGACCCCACAGGTACCGGGACCGGAGGAGAGTCCATTTATGGAGCCCCATTCAAGGTCAGAGCAGTTTTCTGTATTCCAGGTCAGCTTGGAATGCTTCTTTGAAAGGGATAGTGTCCCACAAGAAGAAACATCTCATGTAGTATACAAAATCAGTGGAGTTAGAATTATTCAAAGATAAGGGCAAATATTATCGTACCGTTCTTTCTGATTTATTTCATGGCAAGCTTTTGTATTAGATTAAATTAAGGTAGAACTAAAGATTTCAGTGAGAGAGAGAGAGAGAGAGAGAGAGAGAGAGAGAGAGAGAGAAAGAGAGAAACAGAGACAAACAGAGACAGACAGAGAGAAGCAGGATTCAGAAAGAAGTCCATATGGCATATTTCCTGATGTTTGGCTGTGTCTGATTCAGCAGCCAATTTTTAGAACATTGTATGTGCTCTTTTAGATTAATAATTTGATTTAAATATTATATGGAATTTGCAGTAGTCTGTTTGGGCTGCTACAACAGACCATGGGGGGTGAATGAGAATTCATTTTCTTTCAGTTGTGGAGGCTAGGAAGTCCAAGTCACAGTGTCTAACTGTCCTTCTTCCTGCCTTGAAGAGGTATGGGGAAGAAAAAGCCAGATCTGATGTCTTGATCTTTTATTATAAGGACACAAACGCTATTGGGTTAGAATGAGAGCCCAACCCTTTGACTTCATCGTACTTTTCCACATTGATAACCACCATCACCTTGTCAGAGCCACAGATATGGCTGCATTAGGGATTAAGACTTTAATATAAAGCTTTTGAGGGACCAGTCTCCCACACTGGAGCTTACTGTGTATTATGTACTTGCTCTACACAAAAGAACTCTATAGCACAAAGCCATGCATGATGGACAGTCAGAAAGTGAGCAGAAGGAAGAGCCAAATATATTATTAAAAAGACATATTAATCAAAAATGGGTATATAATCTATTTTGAATTTTTTATTTGATTTATTCATTTTATTTTATGTTTGAGTGTTGTGCCTCCATGTTATATGTTTATCATGTGTTGTTTGCTGACAGCAGAGGTCAGAAGAAGGCATTGGATGCCTGAAACTGGAGTTATGGATGGCTGTGAACCACCACGTGGGTGCTGGGAACTGAATCCAGGTCCTCTGGAAGAGCAACAAGTGCTCTTAACTGCTGAACCATTTCTCCAGTCCTGGCCTGTGATTTCTTGACTGCCAGCATAAACTTAAGAAGAAAAAGAGTTAAGTTAAAATATTTAGGAAGTTAGGAACAATAATGGGTTCAAATACAGCAAAAATTGTATTTGTTACCAGTGTAATTATAGAGCAATGTTAGGTTCTTTGAGAGAATAACTGTCAGTGGTTCTTAAAATAGGGAAACTTTTGAAAACTACGTATTTATTCTAGTGGGAGAGAGTGTCTGGAGATTCCTTTCATCTTTTTCTGGGTCAGTGTGATTTTTAATTGTTTAAAAGTTTCTATTGAGGGTCCTGCCATGTTGCCTTGGTTGGAATTGCAATATAGTAGAGATTGGCCTTAAATTTGTGACTCTGTGCCTGAACCTCCAAGTACTAGGGTTGCTGGTGTGTACCACAGTGTGATTGTGATTGTTGAGAAAAACAGTGGGACTTCTTTTTTTTTTTTTTTCCCCTTAAACGTTGTTTTCCAGATGATAGTGGACCTGTAAAGTAGGACATAGTATTTTAAAATATCTCAGCCATCACTGTTAATCAGATCTCATAATGTTAGGACCTCCACTTTATAGGAAATACTCCTGTATCCTGTTAATCTCATCATTTATTCTAACTTCTCTGTGAGCATTTCCTTTCAGAGATTTTTTGCTTTGTTATTTTAAAATACTACAATTACTTTGTTAACTTCTTTCATCTAGATAGGACACTTTAAACATTGGTGTTTTAGCTAGGGTTACTATTGCTGCGGTAAAACACCATGACCAAAAGCAACTTGGGAAGGAAAGGGTTTATTTCGCTCACAGTTTCATGTAACAGTTCATCATCAAAAGCAGTGAGGGCAGGAACTCACTCAGGGCAGGAACCTGGAGGCAGGAGCTGATGCAGAGGCCGTGGAGGGGGGCTGCTTACTGGCTTGCTGCTCATGACTTGCTCAGCTTGCTTTCTTATAGAACTCAGGACTGCCAGCCCAGGGGTGGCCCCACCCACAGTGGGCTGGGTCGTCTACCATCAACCACCAACCAAGAAAATGCCTTACAGCCTAATCTTATGGAGGTATATTCTTAATCGAGGTCCCCTTTTCTCAGATGGTATTAGTTTGTGTCAAGTTGACATAAAACTGTCCAGGACACATGGTATAGAAATACCACAGACTCAGGGGGCTTACTCACAGTCCTTCTGAAAGCTGATCAAGTCAGAGGCCAAGGTGTTAGGCTCTCTGGTTCCTTGGTGAGATGGGCTGAGTTCAGATCTGAAGAACAATGGATTAAAGAAAAATAGGCTCTAATGCTTGAAAAGCACAGATAACAGAGATGGGTGTGTCACAGATGATCTCAGTGTAGTCTGAGGGGCAATTCTAAGTACTCTAGAACAAGGAAAGCACCCAAGGAGCAGGGGTCCTGCACTGTCACGATCTGCCAAACGAGACTCATGCCATCCTTGAGAAGAGTCAACTAGGACAGTTAGGACGTGTAAAAGCACAGTGAAATCACACTAGCACACACTTGGTAGAGTCTCAGAATCGCAAGACAGGGAGAAAGCCACTGCCTCACACCATGAGGAACACGACGGGAAGGAGACTGGCTGGCGGTTTGCCAGTGTTCAAAGACAGGTTTCTTGAGTGGGGAAATGGGACTCAGACCACGTCCCTTTGAGCAGCCTCCCTCTGTGTACTGAGACTTCCACAAAACAGCTATGGGGTGGGATATATTTAGAAGATACAAGCTGCTGAATTCAAGAGCATTGGACAGATAGTCAATTTGGATTTGATTGTACTTCAAAATCAGTTAAATAAAGCTTCAGCATTTTTGATTAGAAATTGTCTGAGCCTCGCTGCTCTGCTGCATAGCTGATTGAATATGAGGGGTCTGTGGCCGAGGACAGTCACTAAATCTTTCATTCTTGCAGGATGAATTTCACTCGAGGTTGCGTTTTAATAGGAGAGGACTGGTTGCCATGGCAAACGCCGGTCCACATGATAATGGCAGCCAGTTTTTCTTTACCCTGGGTCGAGCAGATGAACTTAACAATAAGCACACCATCTTTGGAAAGGTTAGTGTCTATATGTTAAGTATATGTTTGGTTTGGTTTCATGTTATTCTTTAAGCTTCTATGATACATACAGTTAACTTATATAATAAGTGTCTTCAAAAATGTTATACTTATTTCCGTACTGTTTTCAAACATGATGGAGTATGTTCCTATTATGATAAACTGTCAAGGGCCACCTGAACTCTGGTACTTCAGGTCAGTCATTTGTCATGGCCTACATGTGTTACTTGTCATAGTGGTGGCATTAGCTGCTTATGGCCACTGAGCCAGTGGTGTTTGTACTTTTAAAAAGACTTAGCCAAAATGATTTCATAGTTTTAAGTTCCCAATGATAAATTCCCTTAAATTTAAAGTGAAAGTTGTATTAGTATTTATACTTTTATTGGAAATATTACTTTGAATGGTATCTATTTAATCCTGACATTTAACAACGAACGATAGAATGCTCTTCCCATGGAATTTTCAACAGTTCTCTTGAAAGAGGGATCCTGAAGGCATCTCTCTCATCCTCTTCCCTTCTCTTCTGAATACCCTGTACTCAATTCTTAGACATAGTACACGTTATTAGCTTTTTAGCCCCCTCTGCTGGTTCAGTAAGAATTGCTTTCTTACATCCTAGGCAAAAGTGGGTTTTGACTGTAAGAGGGAAACAATTCAGTACTGTTAGACAACGGAACCTTTGAATTCGAGTACCATGACATGTAACATTGTTGCTCATTTCTTAAGAACACAAGTCAGGAAATATGTACTGTTATGTTCTTTTGATGCGTTCCTAATGCAGGCTTTTCTGGCAATCAGGGATTTTTCCTACCTCTAGCTTTTTTTTTTTTTTTTTATTAGCAAAGTGAGACTTGAGTTCCTCTCTTGCACTGTGTTTTACAATTGCTGTTACACAGCTCAGCACTAGAGAACGTGTAGCACAGTGGTCTAAGTGGAGAAGCTCTGACTGTCAGCTCTGTAGTCAAGGAAGGTAGTATTACTTCTCATTTTTAGGGTATTTGTGTAGATTAGATTAGGCAATAACCTGCAAAATATTTATCATACTGTTAATGCTTAAGCTGCTTTAAGTCCAAGTTTGTTTGTGATATTTGAGTGAACTGTCATTTAGTAAGAAGGTTGACATTGTATATTTATTTTTAGTAACTGACATTAGTAGACACTGGAAACACGTAAGGCTTATTAAGAGACTGAGCCCATATGTGCTTTTCAGTGAGCATGGTTTACCTTCATTGTTAATTGTACATAGTCTCAGTGAAAATCAAATATTCTCCTTTAATTATTTGGAACCCTTTTTTCAGAAGTCCACGATTTATTTAAAATCTTTTCAGAATTCCTCTGTTTATTGAAAAGATGGATAGAGATGTTTGCGATCATGTTTTATGTTTTTGTTTGGTAGGTTACAGGGGATACAGTATATAACATGCTACGCCTGACGGAAGTAGATATCGAAGATGATGAAAGACCCCGCAATCCACATCGAATCAAAAGTTGTGAGGTAGGAGCATGCTGTCAGGTGCCATTTCAGAGACACTTAAAGCCATTCGATGAAAGCTTTACACTAAACACCGTATTTAGAACAATTTCTGATACAGTTTTAAATTAAAGGCTTTGGATTCTGATCTGAAAGTTCACCTGGTGCTATAAAGAATGAAAAGCTCAACTCTTAATGAAAAGTTAAAAGAATCAGGTTTCTTTGCTCAAAGAAGTGGATTTTAGTTGAATTAAGTTATTCTTTATTGAGGAAGTGAGGTAATCCTTAAGAGCATTTGATACGGAGTCCAAATGTCTGAGTTGGTTCCTTATGTTTTTCCTTCTGTAAAATAGGTATCAGATAAAGTGTCTTTTACTTGAAAAGAACATAATGTTTTGGGACGGTCTTTGAGGCCACGTGACTGGAAGTGCACTGTGGACCCTGTGGACCGCTGTTCTAATAAAGTTTATTTAGGGAAGATTTAGACACTAATGTCAGTACATTTAATGTTGTTTTTAATTTGTTTGTAAAATTAAACTGGAATAATATCTTCAAAATGCTTCTTTTCATAGGTTTTGTTTAATCCTTTTGATGACATCATTCCAAGAGAAATTAAAAGGCCCAAAAAAGAGAAACCAGAGGAGGAAAACAAGAAATTGAAACCCAAAGGCACAAAGTAATCATAGTAGATTTTCCTTCACTTTAATAGTGATACTAATTTATTTTGTTTGTTTTTGTAATCATCAAAATATTTTTGTAATCAAGGGGAATGTCATTTTGAACCAGAGAGTTAACAGAATTGTGTGTGTGTGTGTTTAAAGTGAACATTTCTTACATTTAATGATATTATTTAACTTAAGCTAGAAATGTATCCTTGCAGATAGCTATATAACATGTGTTAATAAATATTTAGTATTTACTATATTTATATAGCTGAGTTATTGAGAAACATCTGCTCATTTGTACGTTAATGTATCTTTAGTATAAAGAGTTTAGGAAGGCAACACTATAAAAAATATTTTTAATGTTTGTTATAGGATTGAATACTTTATTTAATCTACTTTGGTGCTATTCACAATAATCTTTTTATACATATTTTTAAACAAAACCATTTTATTCATTCTGTTTTTATTAAAGATATTTTCTTAAAATAGCAATTTGTTTTTAATAAAGTTTGTTTATGCCAATATTGTTTACATTTTTTGTTTTATTAAAAATAATACTTTTAATAAAAAAGTTGGATTTCAACTTACCATTTTGCTGAATTATAACATCTTACTTATCAGTATTAGATTCAGACAATTCTATGTACGGGCCTGCCACACCCAGTTCTCAAGCAAAGTTCATTAATCTCTGAGCTTTGGTCATTTCATGACAAATGTAGTGAAGGTTATGTTAGGCACAACATCTAGTTGTTAGGAAGGTTAACTGAGAGGTCACATACACAAGCACCCTGAAGTATAGGTGATCAGTACATACTGGTTCCCCACAAAGTAAATACACTAAACCGTGTTAATACATTGTCAAAGATGAGCCAGGCACTTTAACAAACAGTACGTGACTTATGGCAAAATCACTTTTTATAGTGCTGATCCCACCATTGATTTCTTACTCCAGTTTCTTGATGCTGAAAGGTCATTGTCATTGTGTTAGGATACACTGTTTCAGTATTGCCATTTGGCCTGATGACAAGTCTGAGGTCTTTGTGTGTTGTTTGTTACCTTGTTTTCATTCAGAACAATGACTGAAAGCGTCCTTTTCATTCAGAGCAAGAGATGATGTGTGATCATTGCTTACATGTAGATCAGAAATAAAAAAAATACTCCATTGCTGTCAGAGTTTTGTTTTTTTCTGAAACTCAAGAGAGCACTGTAATAACTTTCATTTTACCTGAGTTTTTGTTGTTTAGTTTGAAAGACCTGAGATATTTTCTTCCCATCAACTTTTTGTGTTTCTTAGTTTTAAAACATTGTTATCTTAATGTTGGTATTAAAATAGGTTAAATACTCACCTGTAGTGCTCTCGGGGTTTCTTCCAGCTTTGAGAACTATCAAAAGCTTGTTTCTGTCATGTGTGACTGGGTGCACCTTGGTAATATCCGGCCGGGGTGAATCTGTGCTAAGTAGTTGAGGTTACTCGGTGAATGTAGTTACTCTGAGGCCAAACGCCTTGCCCAGAGCTGTGGATGCTGGGACACTCCTGCTGAGGACTAAGTGATACCGTGTAAATAAAATGTCTTTCTTAGAAACCTGTGCTATTGCTTGAAAATGGGACATTTATGAAATTAGTCTAACTTTTCTCCTGAATTTTCTTTTCTTTCTTTTTCTATAGAAACTTTAGTTTACTCTCTTTTGGAGAAGAAGCTGAGGAGGAAGAGGAGGAAGTGAACCGAGTCAGTCAGGTAGGCTCCTACTTACTGTTTCCTTTGTATTTCTGTATCTCCTGCTCATCCTGGAGCAGTGTAGTTGATTTTCACTTGCACAGTGAGTGTGCATTGTATTGCTGTGTAGAGTCATTTGTACAGATTCTGTGTTGATTTGCTCTCATAGGAACATTGTTCATATTTATTGACTTTTAATTTCCATTTTTTTTGGTCAGTTGAAACAGTTTTAAAGTATTTTGAATGGTTCAACTTTATGATTCAGATTTTAATTGATATTTGCCTTTTATTGTGCTACTTGACAATAATTATCATTATAATAGTCAGTGACTCAATGATCTAATATTCATTTTAATGTTGTTTCCATATATGGTGTTTATTTCGTTATTCTCAACTAATTTCTATCACAGCCTTCTGTGATACATGTTGTTGTGAACCTTAGTGATAAAAATAATTAGATTTATTCATAAGGAAAACAAGGTGGTTCACAATAGTGCCTGTGGATTATAATTATGATTGTTCAAAGTCACATACCTAGTAAGACACTACAGCTGGGATTGACATCTTGAGTGAGGCCTTCTTTAATTTTAGTTTCATCACAAATCATCTGGATCATCTTCAGTATTTTGCCTCTTTTTGGAGCAGATTGTGATATTTG
Organism: Onychomys torridus; assembly: GCF_903995425.1. Lineage (NCBI taxonomy): Eukaryota > Metazoa > Chordata > Mammalia > Rodentia > Cricetidae > Onychomys > Onychomys torridus. The sequence continues at coordinate 28,548,945 of NC_050457.1, read as the reverse complement.
TACCCAAAGAAAATCACCTTTAGAGGCTTTTGGTTCCAAATGTTGTGCTTCGCATTTCTTTCTTGGAAGTGAGTGAGCACTGAGCCCTGAGAATTAGATCTAGCATCTTTATTAGTAATCAAGCTTCCTAACCCAGTTCTGCTTCCCGTGCTTTGATGGTCTCCTGTTTCTCACCAGCGCCACCAGTGAGACAGACTGAAAAGCACACCGTTGCTGTACTTGTCTTCTTTATCCTGGTGCTTTCATCAGCAGTGAGCATGGTTCAGGGAGGTCATGCCGGGCACAGAGCCAACACCTGTGCAACAGAATTTTTTCCTACTAGTGTGGAAGCTTACACACACAACACACACACACACATACACACACACACACACAGCCCAGATAGGGAGCTCAAACAGACCAAAGTATAGATACCACCAAAGTCTGTCTTGGTGAACCATTGAATTTACTGGGGTTACTTATGGATTAAGGGGTACTTGCGGGAGCAGAAATGACTCAGACAGCTGCATCACCAAAGCCCGTCTCAGCATGGGTGACCGCTCACAAAGCTGGGAACATAGAGCATGCTGCACAGCCAGCAGGCAACTCATCAGAGTGTCCCTTCCAAGTGGCTCAGTTAATCTAAACCTCTTCCAGGCAGTTTGGCTGTTTTTTGCTTATTTCAGGCAGCTAGTCTGGTTCCAGAGTCGTCTTTGCAGCTTGGCTCATCTGAGAGTGATTCTAAGTGGTCTTCCTTGTTTTCTCTTGGGGGGTAGGGGGCCTAGTGAATCTGGTTGGTTTCAGGGACTTCCTGAAGCTATTTTGAGTTGTTTACCTTCTGCCTTAAGAAACTTCCCTGCGGGATAGTGTGTTTCAATATCAGAGCAAACTACAATACAATAGTACTCTCTTTACATGCTTGCATTAAAACTGAATTAAAATGGGCATGCAGAAATGATAATTTGTCCCTGATTTTTGCTTTCTTTTTGTAGTATTAATTTTAATGAGATCAGTTACTACTTACCTGTAACCAGCACATTAAATTCTCAGAGATAGGCTGAATATTTCTTTTGCCTTTTAAATTTAATTCTGAGCCATTTTAGGAAATGTTTGTATATTAGATTTCAAAAGTAAATTCATTTTTAAATGAAGATGTTCCTGTTAACAAGCATCAAGAATTAGTTTGGCAAAAAGCACAGGGACAAATAGCCAAACAAATGGAAGCACATGAATTATGAACCAAAGGCTGTGGAGCCCCCAGCTGGATCAGGCCCTCTGAATAAGTGAGACCATTGAGTAGCTTGATCTGTTTGGGAGGCATCCAGTCTGTGGGACCAGGATCTGTCCTTGGTGCATGAGCTGGCTGTTTGAAACCTTGGGCTTGCACGGGGACACTTTTCTCAGTCTGGAAGGAGGTGACAGGACCTGCCTATAGTGAATCTACCAGGTTTAAATGAATCCCCAGGGGTGCCTTGATCCTGGAGGACATGGGAATGGGGGAGGGGCTGGGGGGAAGTGGGGGTGGAGGCGGGAGTGGGGAGGACGGAGGGACCTATGGCTGATGTATGGAATTTAAAACACATAATAATAAAGAAAAAATTATTTATTAAAAAAAAAGATTTAGTTTGGCACCTTAGTGTTGGAGTTATTGTCTGTAGATGCCAGTGATTAGTATTGTGTTGTTGATGATTCAAATTTGTACCTCATCAGAATGAAAAGGAAAGGACAGGATGCTATATGCCATGATTCTGCAGGTTTCTTTGTGAATGGACAAAACCATAATTATTAGATCTGGTAATTATCAGTCACCCTTGGTTGATGTTATCTACAGATGTCAAGTTCTTCAGGGCATAGTGTAGCATATCTGTAGTCCTAGCACATGAAAGGCAGAGGCAGGAGGATTTCAAGTTTGAGGCCAACCTGAGCTATATAATCCTGTAACAAAACAAGATATCAAGTTTTCCTATGTAACTATGCCTTTCTTACGGTACCCCAAACCCCTTTTCTTTTTTCTGGCATATCCTCTACATTTCTTCTGTTGCTCCTCTTGTTTGCCCAAGAGTTATCATCTTGCCTCTCTTCTTCCTCACTGAGCTCAAGCTGAGCCATGAATGCCTCTCTCTGACTGTTTGCCTGTGTCATCAAAGTACAAATCACACTGCAGTATGAGCATGGATTTCCCTCTACTTACAAAATGTTTATTTTATGTAATTCCTTTAACAACTATGCTGTATAACCATTATTTCTATTTTGTGGCTTTCAGTACTCAGGGACTTCTTTTTTGTTCGTTTGTTTGTTCATTTTTGTTTTTGTTTTTCTGAGACAGGGTTTCTCTCTGCAGCTTTGGTACCTTTCCTGGAACTCACTCTGTAGCCCAGGTTGGCCTTGAACTCACAGAGATCCGAGTGCTGGGATTGAAGGTGTGCACCACCACAGTCCAGCCTCAGGGGACTTCTAATTAGGAGATGGTGGGATGAAAACTGGGGGTACAGGCTTTATAGTTTCTTAGGCCTCTGGGATGATTGTGAGTGATGTAGAAGTCTTCCAAGGCCATGCCATTGGTGATGCATTGAAGAGGTTTCACTGGCAGCGTGGCTTCTGGGGGAAGGCTGTGTCCAGTGCTCTTGGCCTGCTTGCTAAGGTCCGGCAGCCCTGGAGAAAGAGGATGGGAGGATGGAACTGTCTTGTGTTTTTGTTGAAATAATCTTTCTGGTAATCAAGTAAGTTTTGCTTATAATTACTTTGAGGTGGACTAAGACATTAGTTTGGAAATTTTCTGTTAGGTAAAATTAAATGTTCAAAGCTTGTGTGTCTTCTGCTGCTTTGTGTTTCCAAAGGGGGAAAAATATGCTTAAATTCTATAGCATACTGTGAACTTACATTCTAGAATCACTTTGTGTTTGCTCTAAGACTGAAATGGGGAAGGATTCCATCAAGATAACCCTGGTTTCCTCTTTCCTGAACCTGAGAGACTCCCAAAAACTGAGAAAGAATAAAGCCTTTCACTCTGCCAAGGAGGTTACAAGCCGCCATTCTTTCTCAAGGAGAATTGCCATCCCAATGCTGTGCTACTGTAGTCCTCCAAATGGACCTTCTTCTGGAGGGGAGGGCTGCTGGGATAAAATCCTGCCACGTATCTCTATGTCCTGGGGTGCCCATTTTTCCCTCCAGTTATCTGCTGGATACCTCTCTACATAGCTCTCTAGTTTCTCAGCCCTTGGCCAGGGTTCTTTATCTCCTGTCCCACACCTCACATACCCGCCACCCTCCATTTTGTGACTTTCTATTTCCTCATATCAGTACCCTCCAAAGTACTTGAGCTTTGTGTTTGACTTCCATCTGCTCTAGCAATCACTGCACGGTGTTTTTTGTTTTTTGTATTTAATCATTTATTTTTTATTTTATATGCATTGGTGTTTCATCTGCATGTGTGTGTGTGTGATGGTGTCAGATCTCCTGGAACTGGAGTTACATTCAGTTTTGAGCTGCTATGTGGGTAATTATATAATTACCCTTGTTTAGGCCTTTTGTGTCTCTGGCCTGGGCTGCTGCCTCTATCCGTGGGTCTGCCATCTCCCTCTTCTTTTCCTTCTAGTCATGGCTACCAGAGTCACCTTCGAGAAGCTGAAAGTTGTTATAGCCATGGCTTCCTTGACTCTCCACCAACCCACCAACCCACTTCTTCCTAAACTTTATTTCAGATTAAATCACTTGAGATAAGCTTTTTTTTTTTTTCCCCCTCAGATCCATGGAGTCAGAATTTTTTCATTAGAGCTTGATAAAACTATCCTCACTGAATTCTCCTGGAGTCCACAGCAGAGAAATACCAGAATCACCACAGTGGGGACTCTATATGGGTCTCTGCAGTTTTCCTGCGAGAAGTGTCCCGTTCCACATCCAGATGCTAGAGATACATTTATTTTCAACCCAGAATACCACCTTTTCTAAATGGGTTTTCCAGTGTTTGTGGATCTGTTCTGGGTCTAACCTAATGTCTGCTGTTCATGTTACTCTGCATTTCTTTGTGAAGGAGCTTTTTTGTTTTATTATAAAGGAAGCCTGTGAGTGTACTCTAAGTAGATCATTCCACTCCTACACTCTATATTCTTTGCTTTAATGGCTGCATAAAGTTCTGGGCTGTGAGCTCCTTGAAGGTAGATTCTGTTCATCTCTGAACAACAGTAAAGTAGCAATGGCTTAGATTCAGTGTCACTGAAATCCTACAAATTCATTGAGACCTCACTTTCCACTGGCACTGTGTGATCTTGAATGAAAGCTTTCTCTTTCAGGTTTTCTTTGTGTAACATAAAAGTAAGATATACTTGCTAGGGTTGTGAATAAAGATTCTTTGATATATTAAACAACCCTGAAAGATGCCATTGAAGGTTGTGTCTTTAATTAGAACAGTATCTTTTATGTTGTAATTGGTATTTTATTCTTGGTCTTAAAAAGCTGAGCGATTTGTATGAACACAATTATTATATAGAAGCTGCTACCCTCTTGTCTGAGCAGTATGGAGAGCTGGTGAGAAACCTTACCATGGGCTGGACAGAAGTGGCCAGTGTCCTTTCTAAGAGGCAGCCTGAGCAAGCTTGGGATACATGTGTCTCCTCCACCTAGTGACTAGCAGCTTGTTCTGGCCCATTTATCTGTTTCCATCTACTGTGCAATAGACAAGTAGATAGTTACATCTGAAAAGACAAAACAACAAAATTAGTTAGAAATTCACTGACTTAGAGGGCAGAAATCTTCTGACATCTGGATAAAAGCTGAATCTAATTTTATTTGTGTTTATTTAGTTAATGTACAGTTGTTCAGACCATGAGCTTATTTTTAATGCATTTTCCTTCGGTGGTAAATGATACCATAAGAAAAAGGAATAGACTGAATATTGGACATGCTTTTAAAATTTAGTCTCATTTCTAAGTGTTGAAATAACTAGAGCCAAAGCCAAGTGAATCCTTTAGTGCAGAACGATGGGAAGTTTCAGTGCTTGCATGAAATTAAATATTTCTAAAAGGATTAAAAATAATTGTTCCATTATTCACTTGCTTATCAGGTTTCCCTTTTCAGCGACGCCACAGTGGTAAGCGTTATTCCAGAGCTAGATTGCCAGTTAATAATTGTTCCGGTCTCAACTGAGGCATTACTGTATGTGAGAGAAGAAACCTGAGTCCCCTCTGGTTTGTGGATTATCAGTGTGAGATTACACACGCTCTTTCACCTCACTCCTTTATTCATAATAAGGTGTCTCTCCCACGTGGATTAGCTTTTCTTTATTTATTTCAGTATCTATGTACTACCTGATGAAAACCTCTTTGAAATCATAGGATTTTATAGCTCCAAGGGATCTGTTCTAACTTCCTTTCTTTATGGCTGAGGAAACTGAGACCCTGGCTAAATGACTTGCCAGACTCACCTGTTTCCTTCTGGATAGGATTGCATGATAGAAGGATGCTATGATAACCCTATCTCGGCTCAGAAAAGCACTCTGTTGACTTTCTCATGGTGTTCCTACAGGCCCGTTGAGAAATCTAATCTGCAAGATAACACTGTCAGATGGATTCCTAGAGTAGCTAATTGAGTACTTTTGCCCAGAGGGTGCTGTCTTGTCAATCTGTGCCTGATATTTTTTTGTTTTCTTTTTCTTTCTTTCTTTTGTAACTCTTAAGTTGAAACGTAAGAGTATTTGTAAATTCTGTATATTAGTTCAGTAAATCCAAAATATGTAGGGCAAGACAGAATAGTTGGTATTATCTTAAACTGCAGCCTGGACACTCAGGGGTGGTTTTTATGTTGCTTTTCATTCTGGGAATTCTTACCCACAGTTGCTCTTCAGGTCTCCAGTTGCTTAGATGAGGCCCACTCACCTTATGGAAGATAATCCCAAAGACTGCTGATCTAAGTTCATCGCATCTACAGAAAATACAACATCTAGACCAATGTTGCCTGTAACACTGGGCATCATGGCCTGGAGAGGTCACTGTATGAATACTGTCACACAGTCAGAGGCAGAGCCCAGCCGTCCTGGCTTGTTGACCAGTGTTGTCCCTCTCCGTCAGCATGCCTTCCAGCTCTTCCTGCCTTCTTCTTCCTTCCTGTACTCTTTTGCTCTGTTCCTGCTAGTTTGCTGCCTCTTTCTTTTTTAGTATGAACTTCCAGGTCCACCCCACTTGGTGTGCATTTTTAGATATGCTAGCAATCAGCTTTGACTTTCTTGTGAAGCTCCTTATGCGGAGTTCACTAAGTATATTTAGTCTTATTTTCAACATCTCAACCCTTTAGCCAAATAAAGACCTTAAAATAGGTCATTCAGGAAGAATTAGCATTAAATCGAGAGTCAGACTGCTGTACCAGCCTCTGAGACTCTTGTAACTTTGTCCGTTCTTCCCCAGTTACTTTCTCTGCTTCGGGAGTTTGCTGTAGTGGGACTGGGTGAGTGTTTAACATCTGCTCTTGAGCCTCCATCCCCATGCTCACTCAGTTTGAAAAGTTAATGAAAATGACTCCTGTTTTCAGGTCTTATTTTAAGTCACTGTGAAACAAGTTTATTTTTTTAAGCTGTTTAAAGTGAGTTTCTATTTGAGAGCTCAACAAGAATTTCTTTTCTGTTTTCTTTTTTTGTTTTTTGTTTTTTGGTTCTTTTCAGTCACAGAGTCTTGCTAAGTAGCCCTAGCTAGCCTCAAATATGCAATCTTCCTATTTTATTCTCCTGAAGGTTGGGATTACAGCATGCAACACTGTACTTGGGAAGAACTTGCTTTTTTTTTTTTTTAAGTAATTCTTTTAAATTGGCAATGAAGTATATATATATATGGTATACAATATATGTTTTAAAATATGTAGACCGAGTTTTTTATATATATTACATTTATATAATGTTTTGAAACAGTGTTTGAGTTGAGCTAATTAACATATACCCATCTCATATACCACATACATACTATGGTAAGAACATTTAAAATCTCTCTGTGGGGCTAGAGAGACAGCTCGTTGGTTAAGAGCACTGTTCTGAAGACCCAGGTTTGGTTCCCAGCACCCACATGGCAATTCAAAATTGTCTGTAACTCTAGTTCCAGGTGACCCATTCTGACCTTGAGGTCACCAGGCATGAATGTGCTGTACATACATACAAACAGGCAAAACATTCATACACATAAAATAAATAATTAAAAAATAAATAAAAATAAAATCTGTGATTTTTCAGGAATACAATAATTCACTTTTATTAATTAACATTACAAATTTTGTGCATGCATTTAATTTTCTTCTGTGAAATAGATAAGGGTATTATTGGATTTTGTGGCTAAGTGTTCTGAGATCTTAGAAAGTTTATTGTTTCCACAATGATAAGTTTTGCAGTCAAATGCTTTACCACTGAGCTATCCCCCTCACAACGATAAGTTTTGAGCTAGAAATGATAAGATTGTGGGGTGTTAGATTTGAAATCCATTGGACCAGATCACCATCTTGTGCTGGTGTTGCTGCTTTGAGACGGGGCCTCAGGTGTTGCCTCAGTAGGCCTTTACCCCCAGGGCTGCAGCCACTCTCCTGCTTAGCCTGAGGAGCTGGCACCAAGCCCAGGCAGGGTTCACTTTGGGCAGCACCTGTGGTGTCATCCCATGCCCTTTCTACTGTGCTCTCTTGTGTCTGTGAACAACTTTCCCAGTCTTCCTAGTTAGACAAAGGCGTTGGTGAGTAATAAGTTGACATTTTGCCCCTTCCTCACTCCTGAGCTTCAGAAGAGGCTGTGGAATTGCAAGTGTAGACTAATGACACAATGTAGAGTCTTATGATTTTTAAAACCACAGATGACAGTGTAGTTAAATTCACTTGTTTTGTTTTGTGATTAAAAACTAGACAATTGACATTTCTTCAGCACTAGGCTTGAGTTGTCAATGTGAAATTTGATTTCCACTGAAGTACAGGATGTAAGATGTATCCCAAATAAAAATGCTCTCCACCTGATACATCTGCCAACCAATAAAGATGCAAGATCAGAGTTCTTCTAACACTGTTTCTAGTGGTCTAGTAAGGCAAATTCAAATAGATGATACTGAAAACCAAAACAGCAAAAGATGCCATGGTATTTGGAAAAACCCAGACTTCTAAACTCTTTAAAGTTATAGTTATGGTTACTGATGATTCAAAGCCTTTGGTGATAGTATGTTATGTCCTTCATGGAAATGTGCTTTTCTGCTCAGGATGTAGCTTCAGAGAGTACTTGGCTAAGTACAGTGAGGACCTGGGTTTGATCCCCAGAACTGACACCCTATGGCCTAGAAGAGTGTTCTGTGGGCATCCTCAGTCCTTGAACAGCACTCACAGTCTGTGTGCACCCATCCCTGCACACAGCCAGACAGAAGAAGAGTTCTTCAGCACGCATGCTGCTGCTGTCCCCTCACTCTTGTCTGCACTCTCCATTGCGCCGGTGAAGATGCCTGCTACAAGCTCTCTCCAGTGCTTGAAGCTGCCATGAAAGACCGAGTCAGCAGGTGTGCATCTCTGGGGAGATTTGCAGCAGTCTGACTCTTTGAAAAAGGAACTGTTCTGGGAGTTGGAAAGTCTGCACTGTGTGTAGACACTTTTAGCAATAAAGCACAGGCTGAGAATGCAAAATAATAACAGTAATAGACCCTTAAACTATATTTATTTTACTTGATTTGATCTTTAAAGCATAGAGAAGCCCCTGTTAATACAGAAATGTTTAAATCTTTGATTATTTGTCATGGAAGCATAGTTTTAAAGGTATATACCCCTCTTAGAGTAACGCTATTAAGTTTAAGGGCCTGTTCACAAGTCAGTCAGTGAAAACAGAAGGCCAGTTTAGAAGATTCCCACCATGCAGTAGGAAATATATAGGATAGGGCTTGCAGTGTTTGTGTCTGTGGGGACCTAAAGGTCATAAAAATGGATCCATTTAGATTCTTGGTGTATTAATTTAAATCCTGATCTTCTTCCACGGACAAGCTTTGTGACTCCTAATTAATAGCTTAATCTCGAACAGTTTGTAGAACAGTCTGTGTGCTACATTGTGTGTTTCCATTAGACTGGGAGAGTAGGGTAGAAGTGCAGTGTGGAACACTGTGACTGGCACCAAGTACACACTAAAGAAATTAGAACAATAACAGCAGTAATACAGTTACAGTTGTGCTTCCTCTAGTAACTGTTGGTAGTAATGGTTCCTCGTCTGTTTCCCTTGTAAAAGTGTTGTTATTGAGAAGGGGAGCTTGGAAACTAAAGCACTTACTTTGCTGTTTGGTCCCTGGTGAATGTTCTCATGCCTGAAATGCTCTTCTGAGTGTCTGCCTTCCATTTGTTAAATAGCAACTTCATGTGATTGATTGCTGGGGGTGCTGTGTAAAAGTCACCTTGTGCAGCGTAAGGATAGTAGTGGCACTTATCTCAATTTATTCTTGGGCTCTGCCTTGCAAGTTTTATGTATGGGTTGTAGGAATTCATCAGTTGGCTATAAATCATAAGCACTCAGTGCTGTCAAACCACAGTGCTTTTAACAGTGGCACTTTTTGTTGGGAAAGCTGATCTTAAGAAAGTATTGTTGAGCCGTGAGTAGTGCTGCATACCTGTAATCCCAACACAAGAGATGTTGAGTATGAAAGATTATGAATTCTAGGTCAATCTGGGCTACGTAGAGAACTCAAGGCTATCTTGACTAGAACTAGATGATAGGACTGTATCTTAAAAAAACAAAATAAAAATTAATAATTTAAACAACTAAATAAAAACCCCATTTTCAGTCCGTTAAAAGTATTCTTATTTCTAAAGCTTTGGTTATAATGAACCTTCCAGACACACGTCTTTTGCTAATCATACCGTGCCTTTACTAAATTTCATGTATATTTGTTAATTTTCTTTTTTGGAAGACTTTAGTTTCCTTCTCTCAACTCTATTGTGTGTTCTTTCCCAGAGCATGAAGGGGAGAAGTAAAAGCAGTCATGACCTGCTCAAGGACGATCCGCACCTCAGCTCTGTCCCAGCTGTGGAGAGGTTAGTGCCGCGCCGGAACCTGACCTCCTGCTTCTAGGCTTTATCTCATTCTCTTGCTGTCTTTGTTAGCAAGCAGAGCTCATACATTTCTTAAGTCTAGCCAAAACAATGGCACATTTGATAAGGGATTAATCTTAGGCTAGTCTGAATACTAGAAGCTTGTACTAATTTCATGTTGCATTGCTAACTGTCTTAGGGCATGTTTGTTTGGGGATAATGAGCAAGCACGAGAGTGCAAGGTTACTAGAAGTGACCGTGTTCGGGGCCAGTTTACTGTGTGTGCATTCTTACAACTGTCGGAGTTGACAGAGACCTGCCTTAATTGTCTTTGCTGCTTCTGTTTGAGAGGTGGGATATTAATTAGTGTTAAATGTATTAATTACATATGATATATGGGCCAGTGTCTCAGACAAGGACAGAGCTTAGTTCATCGTCAACAATCTTATTTCAAAATACTGTTTTCTTGATATTCTTTAATTTGTAGGATTTGGTCTCTTTATAGCTAGAACCTTTTAAGCTATAGAAAAATCATTTTCCACAAATGGGACAGCGTGATGATGGTGGATGTTTATATTTGAAAAAAAAAAAAAAATCCAGGGACTTCTCTTATCTGCTAATGGAGCACGTCTCTTCCTCTGTTTATAAAAGGTGACTCCTTTTGTCCCCATTTGTTGTACAGTGTCATTCTGAGAGTGCTATGGTGGAAAAACAAAACAACATTAATTCTAGCAAACTAGTTATAAATTCCAGTCTACACTTTATAGAAATGAATACTTCAATTAGTTTCACTTTGAAGCTAAAATTTATTTGTTTTACTTATTTTTGTAGTGAAAAAGATGATGCAACAGGAGATTTAGAAGATGTGAGTATTCATTTTAGTACAAATATAGCTTGAACAATTTATAGATAGGTCAAAGTTTTACAAACAAATTACGTTTAAAAACATACATAAATATATGCAATTTTTAAAATGAAAATAATTTCTTTTGTTATTAGAATATTTACTTCCTAATAGATTTATTTATATATTTATTTATATATTTCCCCCCAGAATTGCAGTTTTATATGTGAATTTCTGTCCTGCCTTTTCTCTCTGTCACATAACATTATATGAATACTCTACGTTCAAATGCTATAATTTTATGATGTTAAAAGTTTAAGTGTGATGAGTGAGCATCCTTTATGCTATTTGGGAAGTGCATGGAGGAGTTCTTTATAATAGTATATTCCTTGTTATACATTTATATGAGAAGAATCTCTTTTAAGATTGTACCTTTATTACTAGCTAACAATGATAAAAAGCAGAAGGAAAGACCAGTGAGATGGTTCAGAAGGTAAAGTGTTTGCTGTGGAGTCTGAGGACAGGAGCTCAAGCTGTGGCAAGTGCACACGCACGCGCACGCGTGTGCGCGCGCGCACACACACACACACACACACACACGAACAAACACACAAACACATTAGCACACACACGTGCACACACACGCACATGCGCACACACACACACACACACACGCGTGCGCGTGCACACACATGCACACACAAATACAGAAAAAGTTAAAATAAACAAAAGGAAAATTTTCTTGTATTATGTATTATGTGAATGATACACTTTTTCAAATTATATAAATACCATGTTAGGAGAAAACTTATTAAAACGTACATTGCATAATTCAAAAGACAGTATGTAATTTAGCATGTAAAGAGATTTGTGTATTACCACAGTCTGAAAGGGGGTTCTCTGATTAGCTGCAGCAGAAAGAATGACTATGTAAGGACAGCATTCCTGGGAGAGAAGAACCTTGGATCTTACAGGGGACTAGATGCTAACTCAGTCACAGAAGAGCAGGTGGGGAAGGCGGAGGGTACAGCATCTCTAAAACTAAGCAGACATCACACCTTGGTCAGGACACGCCAGCTGAGCTCTCAAGTTTGAGGAAACTTGCTGTGTGGAGAGGTGAGACCAGTGCCAGTCTCCTGAGTGGGAGAGTTGATACACTCCAGGAGCTGACAGCAGCAGGCCACTCTGACAGTGTAGTGAGGATGGTGGGGTGGGAGACGGGGTGGAGGGATGGGCAGGCTTGCAAGGGTCATGGCCATGCTAAGGTCATGGGTAACAGTTGAAGGGTATTGGTTCAAAAGAAGGGTGCTGCGGTCAACTTTGCATTTTCGAAATCGCCACTGGCAATCCTCTTACAGAGGCCACATGAGCGGAAGCAGGCCAGGGTAAAGGGAGCCGTGAGGAAGCTGCTGAAGGGGGAAGGAGTCTGAGATAACCACAGCTTTCTGGTTTGGCCTTGTTAGCCAGGTACCAAAGACAGAACAGGCTGGAGACTGGGTGGTTGATGAAAACTAATTAACAATTTGTATCGTTTTGAGATGAGGTATCTTAAAGACATCTGGTTACAATATTATGGGCTAGAAAATATGAGTTTACTCTTAAGTTTATGGGTGGGGTGAGGGCACTTAAGGACAGTATTTGGTCTCTAACCTGTTTTAGGTCCCAAAGCCTTTTAATCTCTGGGTCCTTTCCCCAGAAAGTGTCCTATACTCACATACAGAATCTTATGACCTGGCAAGAGATTTGTTTCATATCTGCTGAGGCCCAGACATGACAGCTCTGTGTCAGTGTTTAAGAATAACTTAACCCCCTTGCTGAATACATGCAGTTTTGTCCACAGAAATTTGGGGTCTAGTCAGTCTGCAGCAAGACTTTGACTATATGTAGTCAAGCAATAATTTGGTTGATTCTGTACTGACACTTTCCACATATGAAAATCAATGTAAGTACATACATATGTGGGTTTTGTTTTTGTTTTGGTTTTTTCTTTTCTTTTCTTTTTTTTTTTTTTCTTTTTTTTTGGTTTTTTCGAGTCAGGGTTTCTCTGTGTAGTTTTGGTGCCTCTTCCTGGATCTCTCTCTGTAGACCAGGATGGCCTTGAACTCACCGAGACCCACTTAGCTCTGTCTCCCGAGTGCTGGGATTAAAGGCATGTGCCACTGCTGCTTGGCTTGTTTTATTTCTTGAGACTGGGTCTCACTATATTGTCCTGGCTGGCCTGGAAATTGCTCTGTAGCTCAAGCTGGCTTTCAACTCTTAGAGAAGGGACAGCCTCTGACTCTGCTTACCCAGTGCTAGGATAAGGGCATGTGCCATTACGCCTGGGTGGATTTTATCTTTAATAAGGACATGGGGAATCAGAGAACTGGACTTTGAAGAACATTGCTGTGGGGTTCATAATCCTCAAGTTGGGAATCCTGTCTTACTGTGGCTTGGCAGGCCAAAGAGGCACAGGAGATAAAGAACCCCTTTGTGTAGTTTCTTCTTTCTCTCCCTTCTCTCTACTCTTTAGTAATGCTGGGAGCTATTCTGAAAGATGACTAAACTAATAGGCTGATAGACCAGACACATGGAGTATTCTCCTTAATTGTCTGAGAAACAAACAAACAAACAACAACAACAAAAAAAAAATGTAAATACATGCTGTACAAATAAGGAGGAAAGAAGAATATGAGGTACGAAGGTTTTGTTTTTTGTTTTTCTCTCTCTGTTAATAGTATGGTCAAGATTCATGACTAAGGGGTAGGAGAGGAAAAAGGAGACATTCAGCTATCTAAAATAAGAGTGTTTCATGACTCTAAGGTAGACAGCTCAGGTCAGTTGGGGACTCACTGTAAAGCTTTTAGAGGAGCAGTGGCTGCTGGGTCTCAGTTAGGAGCCTAAGGGGATTTGGTTTGGTTTGGTTTGGCTATGGTGTGGGGCACTCTGATGAGTTTTGCCCCAAGGTGCTCAAGTCTCAGCATCTGCAGTGCACCCTTCTCTTTGAATGAATTCCTGGTTGATGTTATGCTGGCCAACTGCCTCCAGAACCGCATATCCTACTGGGATAAGGATAAGACTGTATAGACACAAGACCCTGGGCGAGACAGGAAGTGCTCTACGGAAGAGCTGCTGTAAAGTGAGCCCATTATCCATCTTGGGATCCCATTGTGTGTTTTTTGCCTAGAGCAGATTGCAGGGGTTATCCCAGTGGGAGAACAGTCTTCAAGCCCTTACTAGTTCAAATCTAAACAAAGCTGGCCTGGAACCCAGCAAGCATCTTGGGTGAGTCTCTGGAAGTGAAAGGGAAAACGCAATGCCTGGAGACTACTCACTTGTAGTTTTTACAGGATGGAGAAGATGAAAGTGCAGCGCATGATGAATCCATTGATGGCGATGAAAAGAACCTGATGAGAGAAAGAATTGCAAAAAGGTTAAAAAAAGACACAAGTGCAAATGTGAAGTCAGCTGGAGAGGGAAAAGGAGAAAGCAAGCCGGCCAGCCGCAGGTGAGTCAACCTTTATGCTTTGAACATCTGTACTTCAGTCTTTATACTTCTCTTCACCTGGGACTGAGTACTCCACTCACTAATTTTTAAACTCGAAATGGCATAATGTTTGTTCATTGTTAGGTTGTGGAAAATCAGCCCCTTTTTGGGGCCTAAAAAAAAAAAAGAGACCAGAATTCAAATAAATTTAATGTACAGTAAATATTAGCTGTTTGTACAAAATTGTGTTTTCTCAATACTAACGAGAACTTTGAGTGACTTGTATGAGAAACAGTCTCAAAAACTTTAGCTGAATAAAAATTGTCCAGACTGGTCTGAATCCATTCTTAGACAGCTTTTCAAGTCAGATTGGCTAAAAACCACTTCCCTGTCTGATCATTGGCATTATAAAATAAATTGAAGTAAATGTTGGAAGTTGTGTCTGGTGTTAAAAGTTTGTTGGATTTTGTGACTTAATGCTTTCCTTTTTTGAAATTCAACTCAATTAACCCCCTCCCTTCCTATGTGATTCTATATTGTAACTCTAGAATATATACATCTTAAATATCACTGCTTTACAAAGTCATGGGATGTCTTTTCTTCAGTTGATCTATGCAATACAAGTACAAAGAAATAACTTTTGTGTGCGTGTATTTCCCAGCCTCATGTGGGAAGCTTTAAGATCAAGGCTTTTCCTTTGCAGAGGTCCCTCAATATTTGCTTTGTTTAACCAAAAATAAAAGTGATCCCCAGAAATGTCTACTGTTGACATAATTTTTGTGGTCAGAGATAGAATTTAGAGCCCAGGATGGTGGCACACACCTTTTAATCCCACCACTCTGGAGACAGAGGCAGGCAGATACCTGAGTCTGAGGTTAGCCTGGTCCACAGAGCAAGTTCCAGGACAGTCAGGGCTATACAGAGAAACCCTATCTAGAGAAACAAAAAAACAAAGAAAAAAGAAAATGATCAAAGTTCTGACTTAAAATTTTTTTTCTATTGGTCATGGTTTTAGAAGCTCTGAAGTTAAAGACTGCTAACAAATTTGATTTTTTTTTTCATATGGTGGAGACCTGTGATGTCTCTTTTTCAAACAATGCTGATTTCATCATAGAGTCTAAATTGCCTCCCCAAAGCTTAGGCACCGCATAGCATCATGTTGGAGGGCCATTGACATTTGGTAAGGAGAGAAGAGACTGAACGATGAGTTAGGAGGCTTCTGTCAGTGTCTGTGCCTGAGAGCTGGTGACTGCCTGAACTAGTTACACTAAAGCAGTGGTTCTCAACCTGTGGGGCGCAACCCCTGGGGCTCAAATAACCCTTTCAGAGGGTTTGCATATGACCACTGGAAAACACAGATTATTTACATTACAGTTCATAACAGTAGCAAAATTACAGTTATGAAGTAGCAACAAAATAATCTTATGATTAGGGGCCACCACGACATGAGAAACTGTATTAAAGGGTCACAACATTAGGACAGTTGAGAAGCACTGCCAAAGGGTGTAAGGAGTGATGTGATGTTTGAATCAGAGGTACTGTTGATCTTGTCATTTTTGTCTTGTTCTTAGGATGATTTCTTATATAGTCACAACCTAGGAAATACCTAGTTACCTTATCAGTTTTTCTGTTTTTATAAATGAGTATAATTTGCATATTTTAAATCATAAAATATTAAGTTTATGAGAATTTTGTACATTCACTGTATTAGGAAAAGAACCTTTATTAAAGTACTACCAGGTCTACCAAGGAAGTAAATTTAAGAAAATTAATTCTCTAAAAGTGGTCTTAAAATTTTAGGTACAAGGAGAAAACTGATGCCGGCAAGTTGTCCTCTGACTTCCACATTTGTGGAGGTTATTTTAAATAAATAATACTTATTTTTTAAAGCTTTGGGTAAATATAAGCATTATGAATATTAATTGATTTTATCTTTTAAGTATAGTAATTGGTATATGTTCCTAGGAAATATATGAAGCAAATATTTATTTATAATTATTTCTCTGTTCACTCAAATGTTTGCAATCCATATCCTTTAGCTATACCTCAAAAGTTAACCAGAATTCTTGTTATAGGGTCATAGAAACCTTAAACTCTCATTTATTCTCATGTGTACCTAAGGCTGGATAACAGTTTAAGATGCACACGCCAACCCAAGGCTGGTTGACAGCTAAGGTAGTACCTTTATCTTCTGGAGTTGGGAATCTTAGCTGAAAGCTTAACTGTAAGGAATCCTTTTTTTGCCTGTAGGTGGCACTCAGTGGCTACAAGTTCACCATGTAAAAACTAAATTGAGTGTTCTGCCTGCTTCTTTCCTTCTAGCCTTTGTGTTCTGCTTCAGAATAAATAGCTAGACACTAAAATCAGATGCAGCAAGTAGACTAGTCACACATCATTTGTTGTGATGATTGCAGTCATTATGAAACCACTGTCTCTTATTGTGTAATTTCTTAGTTTTTAATGTGTAAAAGTGCAATCAGAGTTCCAAGTGGTAGACACAAATGTTATAGTCAAGGATGAAGACCTTGTGAATTAGTTAGGCTTCAAATTATGAGATATGTAATTATAAAGTCTAAGTGATATGTTAATAACTCCTGAGACCTGGATGGACACTTAAATTTCATGTAACTAATTTTAATCCCTAATTTTAAAACATCTTCCTCTGTTGAATTTGCAATATGTGACTACAATGTCTCATGGAATTTTGAATTATTTTCCCCTCTAGGATTTCTAGACTTCTCAAAAAAAAAAAAAAAAAAAAGTCTAAGTCTCAGACTTCAGTGTTATCATGTTATCACACACATGTTCTGCTTTTGATTCAAAGTCACACTTAAAAGTAAATTTTCCATGGTACGTGAATTTTGTTTTCTTCCTTTTGCAAATTGAAAATGGTAGCCTGATAATTAAATTTCAAAGCAATAAAGATAACACACTTTTAAAATGATAGTACAATTTTTAAAGGATAGTAAAATTTAAAAGATCAAAGCACGTGAGCCTTCCAGCCAGTTAACTTAAAGCCTTAGTAGCATCATCTACCATCTCCTCAGGACCCTTACAGGCAATGAATGGAATTAAGCAGTCGGAGGATACAGTTTACCTTTGCTTTCTCTTATCTTGTAGTATGGACTGAAGCAAGGAATGAAAAGACATAAAGAAAGAGAAACGCATGGCTTAAATTCTGGATAACTGGTCTACACATAATACTTGTAATTATTTATTTAGTCTGGAGTAATAGTGATCTAAATATATTTTCAGGAAATGTTTTGGCTGGATGCTGTGTACTAGGCTCCAGAAACCTGAAAATACAAGAGAAATGGTCTCTGTCTGCAGATGCTCACTGTCTAGTTGGTGGTGTGTGGATGCATGTCCCAAGGTTCAGGTGCAGCAGTGCTGAGACATGGAAGACTTCAGGGGTGATTGTTAGGGCACGAGGGCAATCACACTAATTAATGTGATTACTCTAACAGTGGCTCAGTTATCTGGGCAATGGACTACTGAGAAAAAGAGTTGACACACAGAGAAGGCCCTCTCCAGCTGCACCCCCCTTAGACTTGAGCTTCCCAGACTTAAGAACGAATTATTTTGTTCTTAACAAACACAAATCGTGAAAAATTAAGAATTGTAGAAAGTAAATATGGCAAGTTCTCTACTAGCCAGTGTGCCAAGTGTTGTGGACAATGAGAAAGTGGTAGATATCTCAGAAAAACATCAAATGCCAACTTAGGAAAAGCAAGAGAGGAGCAGAGGTGCTGGTCCATACCTGCAGTCCAGCATTTGGGAGGCTGAAGTGGGAGACTCAAGAGTTTGAGATCTGCCTGGGCTGCAGAGCGTGTCAGAACCACAGGGTTCATATGTGTCACCCCGATTTAGGAAGATAAAGCATCTTTTGGAGCCCCTGTTTAAATGCTAGCACTTGGGCATCAAGCTCAGTTCTTTAGATTAATGTGTTCGGATCCCCAAGCAGACTGGATGGTTTGTTTTACTGTCTTTACCTGTTATGGTTAGAATTTTGGAATAGTATCGGTTGTAATATAAACCATATTATACTTTAGTATTTCTGGCAAGTTTCCTTTATCATTCTGTTTGGAGCTTTATTGCTGGAATTTGGGGTATTTTCAACAAAACTGTTTCTTGAACTGTTCGAAATAATATACCACTTTAAAAATGCCAAGTCAGTTCACTGAGAACTAGTTAATCCATATGCAAGGGATCACCTTCAAACTAACCCCCTCACTCCCCATAGACTTGAACTTAAGTGCTCCAGAAAGTGCTCCAGACAGCTCTGCTATTTTTAAAATTAGATTCCATATGGCAGACAGGAAGCTGTGAAATGCACATTGGGGGAAGAGTGTCCTGTCAAAATAGGCACGGGGCATTTGCATGTCTTTAGAATATATTTATTTGTATTACCCTTGAGAGTTGCAATCGATTGATCTTGCAACATCTGTTGTTTATGGGGAGTAGAGTTGTACATCTGAAATGTATTATTGAAATTTTACAGGAAAACATTCTTTAAGTCATTCAGCATTTGATAAAGTATTTTCTACCCTGGAAAATGGATTTCCATTGAAGAACTTTGAAACACTGGTTGCTTTTTTGTCGTCCCCAGCTGCTCACTATGAATTCACCTGTTCACTCAACAGGCAAGTACAGTTGGTGTAAGAAAGAAGAGAAGGGCCACCAGTGATTCAAATGTCTTTGTTTGGCACAAAGTATGTAACATTGTACAAGGACCCGAGGGAAATTATGGCTAGTGATTCTTTCTAGGTCTGTCTTCTCCGTTCCCCCTCACTCTGCCCCAGCTCTTGGAGATTTTTGCCACCCTTCAGATGACTCCTGGATTTTCCATGTTCGTTGAGTATATTTAGGTTTCTCAAGCCAGGGAGTTGTTCTGGGTTTCCACAATTGCTTATTATACTTTCCCCAGTACGGCTAGGCACTTTGCCAAGTATTTTTCCACCACAAGGAAACTACGAGGTATACTTTGTGTCATTAGCCTTGTTTTGACAAATGAAACAAAGAAACCTAAATACTAGACTTCTAAAATGTGAAGTGTCTTGCCTTTTGTTCATGGCTGCGTGGTAGCAATGCCAGTACTCAGGATGTTATGATCTGCACCTCTTCAGCGCCTAGAGAATAGGATCGAGGCAGATGTGCCCAGCTGAGGAGAGCCCGGCATGGGAGTTTTCTAGCAGGGAGCAGCACCAGGTTCAGTGAAAAACATTTCTAGAAATAAGATGGAGTCATGATTGAGGAAGACATCGGCAGGCCAGTACACTCAAATACATCACACACACACACACACACACACACACACACACACACACACACACACAGGGTTAGATAAAGAGAGACAGAGACATCGAGATGAATAAATAAATTGAGGCAATCCCCTCAGATAAATAAGTAAGTGTATGTATGTATAAATATATAAATAAACAGGCAAAATTTTCAGTAGCTTGAAACAGCTCTTGTCTTGCTCTGGTGAAGGGCTCCGGTCAGTACCATGTTGTCTTCATCTAAGGCCTGATGCAGCTTCTTTCTGAGATAAAATGGCAGAGAGGAGAGTAAGGATGGACTCAGGCTAGCTCATAAGGTTCCTGCTGTGAGGCAGCATGTCACTTGGTCATCTCAGAAGCTAACGCAGGCACCATGGTCAAGCCTGGTGTCCTTTCAGTGAAGTCTAGCCCCTTCATGGCAGGAACAGGAAATGGCTACAACAGCCATGGGATCTACTGTAGTTCTGCTTTGGTCAGGAATTCTGGGGAGACCTGTGATTATGTAGGAAGTTTGATCATCAACTTTCTGCCAGTTTTGTCTTGCTCCAAAGGAGAGAACTAACAAAGACTATATAGTCATCATTACTAGAATTTCAAAAAAGAAATCAACTTCTAGTTATTGAAGACTTTTCCCAAAGTGGTTCTGTACTTCACTTTCTTACCAGACATTATGTAGGAGGTAAGAAAGATGACACTGGATGTCGTCCATAACTTTGAGAAGTGCTGGAGAAACCCTTCACATGCACAGAACATTAAATTATAACTTCCTGGTGAGACCTTAAGGATTATTTCCTTGTAAGGAGTAGAAATGCATTCACATTAGCTCAAACTCAGGAGTTTCTGCATGAAGGATCAGACTCCAGATAAAAGTATTGCTGTGGCTCTTCCTGACAACTAGATGTCAGAAAGTTCCATCTTTTCTTCCTCTGCAGCCTTAAACTCTACTTTTCTCTGTTCTTTTTCTTTTCTATAAGCCTGTTTCCCTGTAGGGCAATAATTGGTTTCCTAGTGTATACAAGCTTTTTCTTCAGAGAAAAATTGTCTTCATTTGTGTCCCAAATATGACAACCCAGAATCCAGGCTTAGGTCTGATGTTCACTCACTTATGGCATTGATAGTAGAGAGGAAGAAGAAAGCCATGGATTTTGTGGGTACGTCAAGGTCAGCTAGCCCTTCATCTGTCTTCCCTTTTATTTAGTATTCCAGCGTTTAGCAGAACTCATAACTGCCCAGAAAGAAGATAGTCACTGTTCTCCTTTGTAGCTGGGAGTGGCCATATAACCATATTCTGATTAATGAGGTAAGGGAAAAAGTATGCCACACTGTGAAGCAATTTATTTTAAAACAATGAATTTTATTAAGCATGGAGTGGCCTGATATTTATTATTAGTGGTAGTGGTGGTGATGGTAATGGTGATGGTAGTGGTAGTGGTGGTGGTAGTGTTGTCCCCTGGGCATGAGACACCCCCCCCCCCCCCCCGCCGCAAGAGACCACCAGAGACATGAACTTACCGAATTGCAAAAGCAAGGTTTGTTGAAGCAGTTCAAGCTGTGGTAGGGACCTCAGTTGAACACTCCGACACAGCGGAGGCTAGAGGAGGTGCCCACTCCTCTGCAAGCTTAGTTTTTAAAAGCAAAAACCACAAGGTTACATCATTTAGGGGTGCTAGTATGGGTACAATTCTGATTGGCACAAGTTTTAGAGGCTTTTCAGGATTTCTGTGTTATCTTATTTTGTAGTTTTAAGCGGTCATTTGTCAAACTTTATAGATTACCTCTGGCATTGGGGCATTCTGTGGTAAATCAATTTTTACCAGATAGTCCTTCAAATATCCTGACTTTGTACTGGGACCTATGTCAGCAGCTCTGAGAATTTTTGAAACTCAGGCCTTTTTCAAACTGGATGAGGGGCTTACTTGAAATGGGGGTGCTTTGATTCTTCAGTAGTAGTAGTAGTAGCAGCAGCAGCAGCAGCAGCAGCAGCAGCAGCAGCAGTAGTAGTGTTTTATTAGGCTCAGTGGTTAAGAGCATGTGCTGTTCTAGCAGAGGACCTAGGGTTGGTTCCCAGCACCCACATGGCAGCTCACATCCATCTGTAACTCCAGTTCCGGGGGATTCAGTGCCCTCTATGGCTTCTGTAGGTGCCTGGCATTCACATGGTACACATGAATATGTGAAAGCAAACACTCATAGACATAAAATAAAAATTTCTTTTTAAAAATTATTTTTATTCTTTGAGAACTTCATGTACGTACGTACATACGTATGTATGTATGTATATAGTATATTTTGATCATGTACAACCCCCATAGCCCCATTCAAACTCCCTGTGGACTCAGCCTTCCACACCCCATCCTCCATCCCCCCATGCCTCCCAGCACAGCAGCTCCCGACATCCTGTGCACTATCATTTCATATCCCACTGAGTCGAGTTAGTGTTGCCCATGTACACTGGGGGTGGGCCTATTTGCTAGAGCATTAGCAGCCTACCAGTGGCTACATCTCCAAAGAAAAGTGGCCTGCTTTTCCCCAGAAGCCATCAGCTGCAAATAGCTCCTCAGCTAGGGGTAGGGCCTTGTGAGCCTCTGTGTTTGCCAGCCTGGGATTTTGACTGGCTTGGTCTTGTGCAGGTAAACACAGCTGGGTGAGTTTCTGAGTGTGGTAGGTAGCATTGCCATGTCCAGAATGCAGCAGCATCTCATAGTACTCTTCCCCATCCTATAACTTACATTCCTTTTTTTTTTCATAATACAAATGATAAATTATATTTATATAGTAAATAAGTATGAATAGTCAACACAATTCCAAAAGCAGTCACCAAGCCTGGGACTGGGAACCATTGGTTGACTTCCTTCATGATGTTTGTCAGGAAGGGTGTGGCGGCACATGTGCCACACACATGGCAGTGACCAGTGGCCTTATCGTCAGTGCAGCAGGTAATGGGCATGCACTGGATGTCCTGTGGAAGGGAGGAGCCGGGGCTGTGGGGTGGGGTCTCAGTCAGAAGGGCTCTTGTCTTCTGCAGCAGAGTCCCTGGCCTCATTCTTGCATTCGTTCTGCTTCTTCCACAGCTTTCCCTGAGCCTTGAGGACTGGGTTGGCATAGATGTCCCATTTGGGGTTGAATATTCACAGTGTCTTATTCTTAGTTACGAGTCTCTATGTTAACCTCCGCCAGCTACATCAAGAATTCTCTCTGGACCAAGTTTGAAAGCAGTGCATATCTACAGGCATAAACATAAATACTTGGGAGTCAGTTTGACAATACTAACATTTAGCAAAATATCAACAGCAGGTTTCCGTTTAGCGGCTATGACCTCACCAGCCATAGGCTTTTGACCAGGTTTATAGTACCAGTTGTACATTTTCTCCTATGTCACAGGCTTCAAAATCCATCAGAAAGTCGTTAGTTACCCCTAAAACAGTCATGTCAATATTGTACCAATAGGCACATATTTGTCTGGCACATTACTGCTGTAGCATGTAGGGTCCAGACCCTTAAAGTCTTTTCTCCCAGAGGGCCCGCATAGCACTTTCTGGCACTATATAAAAGCTAGCCAATGTGAAGGAAGTTTCTCAGCCAATTCAAAATTTATTGTTTTATATTCTGCAATCAAAATGTATGCGTCGTTGCAGTAGGGTCTTAGTATATAGTTACAGTGGGCACCTGAGGACACTGACAGCAGCACATGGTACTTTAGAGACCTGTGGGGCTGTTTTGAGGGAGCTCATCCATTCCTGGCACTGAGGTTATCATTTAACAATCCTTGTCTTCTGGGAACACTATTGCCCATCCAGGCAGGTGACCTCCATTCAAGCTCTCTTTTATCTTTTAAGTAGATGTAGTTATTAGCTTACAAAGCAGTGGGGCTTAAGAATTATTAATATGTCCTTAGTTTTTGCCACTCTCTACTCTCACCTCATCCCTATACCCTCACCCCCATCTTAACTTAAGCCTGTAGCCCTCCAGTGTCTCCCCACTCTTGTTTCCTGTCACGTGGATTCTAATGTCCCCTCCGATTACGGTTTTTATTAGGTTGCAGTCTGTCTCCATATGGTCTTTTCATGCTCCTAGAGCAGTTTTTGTGTTTTCCTTTTTGTTTTTTGTTTTGTTTTGTTTTACGAACCAAAGAAGAGGCTGTCTCCTTGACCCCTTCTTCTTCCTGCTAGCCTGTACCCTGACATGTGGATGTGAGTGGTACAGTAAGACTGCTTCTTTCAGGATTGTGAGATAAGGCAGGTCCTCTAAGGTGGGAATGGGCTCAAGGAGATGGGAGCTGCTTATTGATGAATAACTGCTTCATTGTTTCTGATAGCCACCTTGTTGATTTTCTCCTTTTTCCTAGAAGATACTCATTTTAAATCTGCAATACTGAGCACTTCTGACTGCTTACTTTTAGATGGTAACCTTGTTATTTCATTAAGAAAACAGAAGTTGTGAGAGAAAATATTTTCATTTTCTTTCCTCCCACCAAGCCTACCATTGTGTGCTTGAGTCCATGTTCGTGTTCTTTCGGCAAAGGCATTGCCCATGCTTGGGTCCTCCATACCTCATTGCTCCATTGCCTCTGCATACGTGAACCACTTTGACTTGGCTTTTGCACCGGGGGTCTTGGCTTCTGTGTACTGCCCTGCACACACTGACACTGGACACCCTGTGAACAGGCTCCCGTGCTGGGCCTTGGACTGGGGTTCCCTCTGTGCTCCCCTTTCAGCCACTCTTTAAAGCCCGTCTTCCCAGCCAGTCGGCCTTCTCAGACTGTACTTTAGACGGGGCGCTCATCCCTGTGGTGAGTACACCTCCAGGGACCTCAGGAAAATGTATCAAGTGTGTTCGCCTTTCATCAACGTTATATGTTATAACGTGAGGCTGGGCGGTGGTGGCACACGCCTTTAATCCCAGCACTCAGCAGCCAGAGGCGGTGGATCTTTGTGAGTTCAAGGGCAGCCTGGTCTACAGAGCGAGATCCAGAACAGCCAGTGCTACACAGAGAAACCCTGTCTTGGAAAACCAAAAGGGGAAAAAAAACAGAAAGAAAACAACCATTATATTCAGATCCACTCTTCTTGGAACAGACAGATTCTCTCTAGAAGCTCTAGCATGTGGTTTAGGAATCTCCTTTCTAAAGTCAGGAGTCGTGGCTCATGCCTGTTATCCTAGCATTTAGAAGGCTGAGACAAGAGGATTACAAGTTTAAAGTCAGCCTGGGCTACATAGTAAGGTCCTAAGGTCCTGTTTCTAAACCTGTAAGCAAGGGAGGTGGGGACCGAAGCCGAGGAAAATCCAATTTTCAACTAAGTTTTAAAATTTAAGGAACACTAATATAGTATTTCATCAACATGAATCATCTAGATGAATGGATTTATTTTATTGAATCATTACCTTCACTTAGGTTGTCCTTTTCAAAGCAGATACAGCATATACTGTTAATAATGACCGGGTCTGAAGAAGGTGTCACAGTAGTCTCTGGAGTAATCCATTCCTTTGCCACCTTGGGTGGTTAGTAGTGTAACTGTCCTGCCACCGGCCTGGCCGGCACTGCTTACATGTACATATATATTTGTAAGTACACCGTCCAGCTCAGTCCTGTCATTGTATGTGTGCACATATGTTGATTTAAAAGTCATTTACCATTACATGCACCTGTGTGAGGTTGAAACCTTAAAGAGGATCTCTGTTTTTACTTTGAAGCATATTATTAGTGGGTTGCCAGATTTTTAAAGGTTAACTTTGTATGCATGTGACTTTCTTCCCCTACTCAGTGTATTTTAAATCTCTTTAATGCATTTTCCCGTTTTTACTTCCTATCTGTGTAGTTAACTTAGTGTGTTTTCCATTTTAAAATGTGTGGCATTGACTTAGCTGCTTTTTAAGAATTATCTTGTTCAAACAGTCTCAAAATAGAATTGACAGGCTTCCGTTATGACTGAAAAGTTTTTTTCTTGTGACTAAACACAGATATTAATTGACACACATTAACTTGTTATATAATTTCTTTTTTTATTTGTGTTCCCTATTTGCTTTAGAGATTCATGAGATCAGAGATATATATGTACTCAGTAGACAGGAAGTTAGTTAGATTTGTTCTTTGCTGTGCATTTGATTTTTCTAGATTCTATAAAGAGTTTTCCTAACTTTGAACATTATGTAGCATCTTCCCATTTCCTTTCCTTTGTGTTCATTACAAATTATTAGAAGTTTTCTGGATATGCTTATTTGTTCAAAATATTTACAGTAACTTTAAATATCTTAAAAACTACTTTGTGAAAAAGTTTAAAAACAAAAACAAAAACCCTTGCCATGGCTTCAGAGTGTCCAGGCAAATACTGTGCTGGCCTGAAACAAAGACTGGAGTGGGCGAGGCTGTCTGCTGGAGGCTGGGAGATTTGGTTTTAAGTGAAGTTTACATGCATGTGCCTTGTTAGCTGCAGAAATATCCAGTAACAGACCTGTGACAGTGCATTTATTATGATGGAAGGTGAGACTTTCTTTCTAATCCCCATGCCTCTAGAGAATGGCCTAGCATTTGAAAGCTAAGAAAACATTTCATTCCTCAGCCTTACTTATTTGTTCTTATGTTCACTATTATATTCATAGGTAGAGTTTATTAATATTCCCATGAAGTAAAAATAATGTTTTTTCTTTGTTTTTCCTTTCTTCCTCCCTCTCTCTCTCCCTCCCTCCCTTCCTTCCTTTCTCTTTCTCCTCCTTCTTATCGTATACTATATATTATAAGACTTTTGGAATCAAATGTGCTTCCATTTCAGCAGATGGTA
This sequence comes from Onychomys torridus, assembly GCF_903995425.1. Classification (NCBI taxonomy): domain Eukaryota; kingdom Metazoa; phylum Chordata; class Mammalia; order Rodentia; family Cricetidae; genus Onychomys; species Onychomys torridus. Next base: position 28,522,596 of record NC_050457.1, on the reverse strand, counting down.
AAGGCTTTTCTAGTCAATTACTAGTAATGAAGATATGCTCGCTGCTTAGCCATTTGGTATTTATTAGTAGCATTGGTGACTATGCTAACAAAAAGTTAAAAGCAAGCTGGTATGTAGATTGTTTTGTCTTTTCTGATATTATACTCAAATGTTGATAGGAGACAATGGCCTTGTAAAGAGACCAAGTGTCCCCCCATAGTTTTGTTTCTATGGTGTATCAGTTGATGGTGACAATTATCAGTGATGTGGAAGGGACAGAACACCTGCTAACATCTTGATGCGCCAGCCTCCAGGAAGAGAATGCAGCAGCGTAAGGGCAGATCAGCTGTTCGAGGTATAAATATGATTGTAATATGAAATGATAATTTAAATGACCTAAATCCAAGAGATTCCAAATGTCTTGCTGTGTATGAACCTCCTCCTAAGCTGGGAGGAGTGGCAGTCGCTTGTAGCTCCAGCTGCTCTATTGTCTGCATCCTTGATACACATTTCCAGCATCCCAAGCTGAGGCAGGAGGATCCCAGGTGCAGGCGTGTCTGGGCTGCAGAGTGATTGCCAGCCGGGACAACCCATGTAGCTCATGAGGGAATGCTTGCCTAGTGTACATTAGACCCTGAGCTCAGTCCCCAGACTGCACAACAACTGAAAGGCACTATTCCAAGTACTTTTCATAAAACACTGCTTTATTCTTTTGTAAAAGGAAAACAACATAAAAGGCATATTTGCATTTGAAAAAATAATTTCAGTCTGCTTTTTCAAAACAAAAGTAGATTTGATTATTCATTGTTTGATTATTCATAGTGTGTAGATCTTTATGAACACTGAAATTACTATAGATTAGTGGAGACGAACACCTGCCATCTGAATAGGTAAAAACAAAACTCAAACACACAAAACCTTTACAAAACTGTAAATCAGGCATGTAAGTAGACGTCCGACGGGATTCAGCTCACTGGCCTTTTGTAAAGGTTGGGAACTCCTACTTCTCTGCCAGAGCAGTTACCCAGCTTCCATATAGTGCTTCCTCCACAGTAGTCTGTCTGCTTTTCAGCACTCATTACTGGTTGTTGCATTTCCATATGATTAGAAAAATGGGATTCTTTATATAGTTTTGTACCTGGACTAGAGGAGCGTAACCACCATCTTATATTTTCCCTGGATCTGGTTACCAGGTGGGATGTTGGAAGTGTATATCAAGGATGCAGACAGTAGATACAAGGGGCCTAGGTGAGGGTGGTATCATGGTAGCTGAAGGGCTGTGTGTACACAGATATGGACGTCTCCCGGACTTCTGGTAGAAAGTATTGGAGAAGGAGAGTAGTTCAGGTCATGACGGGCCTGCCTTGAGTCATGTGCTTGGAACCTGGGCTCTGTCCTTTAGATGGTAGAGAACAACATCAAGATTGAACTGGAAAGTTATGTAATCAAGTTTCTTTTTGGAAAGGTCACCCTTGTAATGACAGAGAGGGAGGCAAGATGGGAGATTAAGGAGGCAAACATGCTAAGACGCACTATGTTTGCTGGGTGCTTTACACTTAGCAAGTGTACCACCCCCTGCACCACCCCCAGATAATTATGATGTCATGCGGTAGATATAAAGATGCTACTCTCGCCCACAAAGCTCCCAACTGAGCCTGATGGATAACCATCTGAGCACAGTGAAGCCTATATGAAACACAAGTTCAGAGAAAGCACAGTAGCGTCATGTAGGAGGGAGAAATTAATTTTAATTTTATGGATCAGGAAGTCTGCATGTATTAATCTGGCCCAAGAAGAAGAAGTAAGGTTTGAATAAGAGGAAGTGGGTGGGAAAGGGAATTTCCAACAGAGGAAACCAAGAAAAGTACAGGGCGTTCTTAAGGAATAATCTATTGTGACTAAAAGAGTGGATATAGTTGGAAATGAAGCTGGAAAGGTAGGCTAAGATCAGATGACAAGGGAAATTTTAGGGTAATAAAGTATAAATATAACTTACTTTACTTTATTTCTGTATTTGTCAAATGTACCACA